>NC_071505.1:208939089-210139089 GCF_027887155.1 Malaclemys terrapin pileata
AAAGAGATTTTGATTTACAGAAGCTTCTCTAAAATCCCTCTGAATCATCTTTATAATGGCCCTTCTGTTCTGTCAGAGGCAGGGTGCGGTGGTGGCTAATTGCTGCTGCTGGCATGAGCTGGCTGCCTTTGGTAGCTGAGGTAAAGTCACTTCTTAGGTGTGAGAGATGGAAGCCCATTGGTTGCTGCTGTTGGGCTGCTGAGGAGGCCTCCTGCTGGCCAGGTGCCAAAAGTGGCCATTGTCAGGGGCAACCCTGGAACCCTGGGTGGGCTGCTGCTGTAACAGCTATCTTTTAGGCAGCCTCTCTTTTGCTGGATTCCACTGCTGCTGCTGCCGCTGTACCGCAAGCCCATTCTTTCTTCCAGGTGTCCTGCAGCGTTCTGTCCTCTTGCTGGTCCCTGTCCCCTACAGAGATGTAGCCTGCTGGCTGCTGCCTTTATATACTGTTTGGCCACCTAAGCTCAGCCAATCAGCTTTCAGCTTTTCGATAACATCACACCCTAGCTCCGCCCAGTCAGTGTACCTACATGTGACTTGGAGCTCCTCCTCCTCCAATAGACCTTTATGACACTGTCAGCTGTCCATCAAAAGGAGTGCAGAGGTCCCATAGACTTCTATGGAGCTCCTCAGCTGACCTTTAGATGAATCCTAGCTACTTCAGCTGACCTTTGGATGAACTCTAGCTAAAGTCCCATTGGTTTCTATGGGCTACAATGCATCTCTATGGGATTTTGCTGAGTCATTTCCCACAGGGAATTCATTTCTATGGTCTCCCATGCATTCTTATGGAATTTTCCACTACATTACACAACCCCGTAGCCTCCATTACTAGATATTGTAATTTAAACCATTATTAATTTTTATTTAATTAAAGCCTCGGTCTTAAAACTAATTACTATTCTGAGCATGTCAAAGGGTCCTGACACCATCACCACTCCTTTTATGTTCAATTAAGCAATGTTTATAATTTCGGCAATTTTAAGCCCCTTTCGAGGTTTTCCTGCAGATTTTCCAATGTAGAGTTTGGAAGGCATTTCGGGCAACTGAGGCAAAAATCTCTTGTCACATTATTTCCAAGATTTAGTTTAGATGATGATTCCCTTGATGACAGAAATGAATCAACGAATTATAGTATTTTCCATATTTGCACTAGAGCTGTATTTTCAATCAAAAGGGTTTTAGATGGTATGTGTACAATTTTGGAGATTGCATTTTGGATTATGAATGAGATAATCAAGTTAAACTACTAAATACTGAGGCAGCAAAGCACTTAAAAACACAGATAACTATGTGAGATTGAAGACAATAGGACAAAACACGTGTTTAAAGATAGGTATGTGCTTAAATGTCTGGCTGGATCAGGGCCCTCATGAGTACTGGAAAATGCTACAGTTCACCAAAAGGTTTCTGATTATTGGCTTTTAGGCTCATTGTCCAGGGAGAGCCTGAGTGTGCTGCTTTGTTCTTGAGTGTAGTTTCCATATATAATATAATCAACTCAAGAAAAAAGGTAAAATAAAAAGGAATTATAAGAAGGGAGGATCAAGCAGTATGGGTTAATGAAGAATAAATTATTTTTTGTATCTTTATGTCCCAGCGAACCCTTCATTTTCTGCATGAAAAGTTGACATTTGGACTTCTGAACACAACAGGAATAGTAACAGTATTTGCCAGATCTTTGGTTAGATTGTCCTATTTTTCAGCAAGCAAATCTGCCTTGTGCCTGTCCCACTGAAGGGCAGCCAAATATGCTTTTTGACACAATTGCCTTACTTTTCCTATCTTGATGCAAAGCCTGCGACAAAGGTAAGAAACATTATGCAATTCTGCACAAATAGTTAAAATCAAGAACATTATTTAGAATGTCTGTTGTGGCTGCTGTAGTTCTCACTGTAAAAGAGTTGGCAGTATTCTAGTGAGAGGTGGGAAATTGGTCTAAAAGAGAAAATTGCCCATTTTCTCTTTAAAAGCTTTTTCATCTCTCTTGCCTACTTCCAAAGATATTCTGTAAGGACAGTGGATTCTGTCTATATTTAAAGGAGAAAAAGACAAATCAGCCAGTAATTTAAATGCTGGACATTTTTGCAATGTAATTAATAAGTGGCAGCCAAGGTTCACATAGAAGTCACTTTTATGAGCAAGTCACTTTCTCAGGAGCAAAGCGAGCACTTCCATGAAGAAGTGAAGCTTTATAGTACCTTTTGTTACTGTTCTTGTGCTTTTGATATTTCAGGGAATAGAGCTGTGTGATTTTTTTTTTTTTAACAAATCACAAAACCAGGTTGTTTGGGATTTCATTGCAAACTTAAAACTTGGATGAGGGTTGACAAAAGGAAAAGATCCTCCAAGCATTCAACAAAACTGGGCTCATTTTCAAGTAGCTTCATTTTGAATGGGGAGGAGTCGATTTATGGTTTTACAATGCAATACAATTGTGATTGTTTTCTATGTGACACTAGGTAAAACGTAGCTGTTTTAGTCTTGCTTTGAGTTTTGGGGGTATTCCAACTTAAATCTCAAAATAAAACTCAGGAGGCCTGAACCCACATGAACAAGAAGAGAAAAATGAATTCCTACAAACTTCTTCAAATTGAAATTGCTAAACTCCTATTGCCAAGTAGCATTATAATTTCTGGGGTTGCTGAGCCTAATTTAGAACCAACTGACATCAGTGGAGGATTTCCATTGGCAGTAGTGGGCATTGGATATGGTTTCTTGGACAAAAGATCTTTGTCTTAGTGAGCTACAGGTAAAATGTCCTCTTTTTTAAAAAAAGGGCTGTTACTGTATTAGTAAACAATGCTATCATAAAATGTGTATCATTTTGAGCCATACTGATCTCTCACTAGTCCTTTCTGAAGTAGAAATACCCAAATTTGAAACAGTTTTTAATCTTCCCAGACTACTTAGCTTTGTTCATATACTGATGCAATGTCATTTTTGAAATTCCACCAGGCATAAATAGGTGTCCTACTTTTCACTCTCGCCATCTGGTTACCCTAGGCAGGAAAATGAAACTTTTTCACATTGGATCTAGCACAACAGCTTGAAATGAAGCATCTTGCTCTGAATGAGATAATTGCATCCTAATCTATTTCTAAATTCAGTTTCATTCTAAAATGATTGGAGGCTACACTGTAGTAATAATAATTCCATCTTAATGGCTCTAGCTGTATAAACATACTTGTTTATACATAATGAAGAGAATAAACCCAGAACAGAGGGACTCTGGCTCATCACACAATACACTAATATTTTGGGTGTGTACAATATTTTATATGAAGGCACTAGACGGAGAATAATAGAGCATGAAATGAGCTTCCAAAACATTCAGACACTTGCAAAAAATGTCACTTTGAACGGGAAAAAGGAAAGACCCCACAACTAACCTGTTAGGTGATCCATTTTAATAGAAAAACAGTTTCAAATGTATTATGAGTAATTGCTTTATGATAAAACACAGCTGTTATAAATGGCTCTCTCGTGCTGCAAACATTTCCCTGTACTCCCCCATCTGTCTGTCTGTATCCATCTGCTGACTCTTATCTTAGACTGCAAGCTTTTTTGGAGCAGGAACTGTCTTCTTCTGTGTTTGTACAGCACCTAGCACAATGTGGTCCTGTCCATGACTGGGGCCCCTAGGTGCTATGATGATGGAAATAATTAATCATAACTACAACAACAAACCTTCCAACCTGAGTCCTCAAGGAATTTAGAGCCTGTGATTTCAACTGTGTTCCTCCCATCCTTTACTATGAATAGTTGTTACACTTGTCATTTTTATGGGGTAAATAAACACATAGCAAATACCATATACTATAGCAACAGGTAGTGCTAGTGGAGAGGGTTTAATTATGTCAGCCACCCAGAAAGAAAAACACGGATAGGGTTATATTGTTGAAGTTGTTGTAATATGTAGCACAGTTTAAGAGAACTGTGAAACAAATAAAGCATAATAAATTGAAATGGGTGGAAATGTTTGTTTCCTCTTTACTAAGTGCATATGTTTTATTGCTTTCATTTTATTTTGTGAAGCAAGTGAATTAAGCAGTGTTAAATGATTCTGTCAGTCATTCAGAAAAGAGTATGTGCAAATGGCCTGAGGCAGAAGGAGAGTCCTGCAAGTCTTAGATGATGGGAAGTAGTTAGAGGCAAAATCAATGTGTGTGTTTTTGCTTTTGAATTCATGGCTTGTTAAAGCGCCTGTTGTGCAACAAACAGTTTCAAAGTGTGAGACCATCGGTTTCTTAAGTGATGTTACATTTTTAAATGTTTAAATATAGAGCTATAGACCAAGTTTCCCCTTTAAAAAATGTATTCAGTGTTTTTTCCCATCCTCCACCCCAGTGGTGAGCAACCTGCGGACCATGGGCCACACGCAGTCTGTCAGGGTAATCCGTGGGCGGGCCGCCAGACAGTTTGTTTACATTTGCACAGCCACCCACAGCTCCCGTTGGCCGGGGTTTGCCGTTCCCAGCTAATGGGAGTTGCGGGAAGTGGTGGTCAGCACGTCCCTGCCGGCTGCAGGTTGCCCACCACTGCTCTACCATCTTCTAAATTGTCTCCCTTTCTTCCAGCTTGAGGGATAACACCCTCCCTACCCCCACACCTACTCCTGTACCTTACATCACAGATAGTTCTTATGGCAACACAAGGCAGACAGTAGGAAGCAGCACTTATATTGGTGTATTGAAAGCTGTATAAAAATTATGAGCTGTCACTTTAAATTTATGGGGTTTTCTTACTCCTGCTTGCAGACTAGGGGCTCTATTGGGAAGCATAGAGTCAGGACTTAACAGCAGACAGTTTGCAGACAGATAGCCTAGAGTAAGGTGAGTTTAGTTGTGCCTCTTCTGTTTCAGGAGCAGCCTGCTTTGTCTCTGTTTTTGGTGCTCACGTGTTCTGGATTCTAGGAAATAAAGTAGTGTTACATTGCAACCTTCCATCAAGAGGAGTATCTTATACTTTTTATCTAAATTTTGTTTGCATGCCATGATCATGAAGCTAATGAAGATGGAAAATATTGGGCCTTTTAGTGAAAATGATAGTGTGGTGTGCTCACCTCATGGAAGAAGGCAGGACATATGGTATGGGTTGCCCACTAGCATCTCTCTCCATTTTGGGTGTTGAGGTGAGAGGGGACCTCAATTCCCCACCAGCTCTAATGTAAAGAGCATTGGCAGGGATGGTCCCCCTGATGAAGTATCCCAGCCCCTGGTTTGCATTTGCCCCCAAGGTGTTGGACACATTGCCTTCATCTCAGCAGGAGATGTCCTCAAGATGCATGTTATGTTCCGCTTTTTGGATCTGGAGCCTAAATTATCAAGTTCCTCAACTGGGCACCTACCAAAAGTTGCAGCAACTAAATGACTCTGAGATCCAAACTATGACCTCCAGGAGGTGCAGAATCCCAGCCCTATGGTTGGGTTTCACCAGGGGAGGGGGATGGAGAGCAGGGAGGTGAATAACCCCCAACCAACCTTGGCCAATCTGATGGTATGGTGAAAGATTCCTTACCAGCTCCAAAGGAGCTACTAGCATGACCTGAAGCCAATGAGATAAGGGAGGGAGGGAGGATAGCTTGCCTGCTGGGCAAACTGGCAAATGGGAAGTGGCCCTGAGCACAGGGCTATTTTTAGGGCTCCAAATCTTGTGACAAGTTACTAAAGGTGTCCAACCAGCCCTTGGAAATCATGTAGGGGCTGGAAATTTCACAGAGACCTGGCCTGCCCAGTCCTTTTATGCCCTCTCCTGTCACAGGAGCCACCAAACTCACCCCTTACTAGGCTCAGGGCCCCCATATTCATAAAATATGTCACACACCAGGGCATCAGGAGATGTGAAGTAAAATACCTAGGGCATCTAACTCCCCAATGAGACCTATGGTCCTGAAATGGTTGCCAAGAAGCAAATTCAGCCACTTCAAAAAAAAAAAAAAATCTCTTCACCCAAACAACAAGGAGTTGTTTTTCTAGATACAGACTAACACGGCTACCCCCTGACACTTCTTCACCCAAGTCCTTTTCTAATAGTACCCTCATTCTCACAGATTAATTGAAACAACCTGAAAACCCTGCTGTCTCCTTCTTAGTGTCTTGGAAGAAGAAGAGACAAAAAGATCATGTCATTAAAACTGGTTAAGAAATTGATATGTTTTTAGTGATAAACATCAATCTTTTTCTTTGAACTTTTTTTCCTGAAAAATCTGAAGACTGAAAACTTTTAAAAAGGGGACTTTTTCATGGAAATTTTCATTTTGTTCCAAGGCCATTTTCTGACTAATTGATGGAAGATTTTCAAGCAGTTCCCATTGTCATCAGTTAATATATGTGAGGTGCTCAGATAAAATGGTGCTGAGTGCCACATAAACACCTGTATAACTAGATAGGAGAGAAGGTGTGAGGGAGGAGGGGCAGGGATGGGGAACAGCTAAGCAAAAGAAAAACTAATAACTATACAAATATATTTTCATACAACAAATCATGTCTGTGTAGTTATTATAACAGGCAGAGAGAGGATGTTGGGGAGACATTTTGCTTATTTTATACCTTTGGCAAAACTTCCACTAGTAATAATTCCATCTCTAAATGCAAAGTGTTATATCATTACTAGTTTGTACAGGCCAGATTTCCCTGTTGACAGATGAAGTCACTATCTTTCTGAGAGGACTTTATTTTGGATAGTGTAAACTAAGTTGTCCCACCTGACATATTTTGGTCATGACAAAATAACACCTTCCCAACTGGCAGATTTAAAAGGTGGGGTGCTGCTCCTCAAATATTCCTTCTCCTCGCCCCCAATAGAGAATGACTTAAAAAAATGAAGGTATTGTAATCTATCTTTTTAAAGGGTTGAATACAAAAGCAAAACTCCTGTACAGGGCCGGCTCCAGGCACCAGCGCAGCAAGCAGGTGCTTGGGGCGGCCAACGGAAAGGGGTGACACGTCCGGCTCTTCGTTGACAAATCATCGTCGGGTCCCTCCGTCCCCTCGGGGAAGGACCTGCCACCGAATTGCTGCCAAAGAATGAAGCAGCGGCGGTAGAGCTGCCGCCAAAGTGCCACCGATCACAGCCAAAACCCTGGAGCCGGCCCTGCTCATGTATGTCAGTTAATGTCACTCTTTTTCTTTCCTTTTCTTTTCACCATATAACAGCATGATCTGTTTTTACAGACAGCTATGAGATGTTTTAGGATTTCTGGTGTCATTGAGCAAAAATTTACTGGGCACTAGATGTAGGAAAGGAAAGGATGAGAAATCATTTCCATAATCTCTTGTACATGGTACTTCTTTGCAGCAGAAGCCTCAGTTATATAAGAGCCTTCAGGTAGAGACTTTTTGGCTTATGACTATACATGGCTAAGTCTTCCAGTTGCTCGAGGCATGCACAACTGTGCTCCAAAGCTCATCACAACTGCTAATGCTGGCACATACAGTTCCTTTGCTAATCTGAAGGAGGAATGATATTGGAAAAGCCAGAAAAACAGTTTGATTCCATCCAATCTCTAAAACTATAGGGATATAGCCTACATGAGAGTAGCTACAGAAATGTACTATAGGATAACAATGTAAGTGTATTTCAGGTGGGCAATCAACAATATCAGCTACGTTTCACACAAGGACTATGAAAGCAGAGCAATCTGCTGCTGTGCTGTCTTCTGTTTGATCTCAACTAGAATGCAACATAAGGATAGTATTGCAAAATAATTCAAATTGCAATTTGAACACTGTGTCTACTCATATGTGTAACTATCCAGGCTTACATAAACCTGGACAACAAATGAGTACATCTATTTCCCCTGTCAACTGATAAAAACAAAAGCTAATATTAAAGGTTCTTTTATCAAGTGAGACATCTGTCTCCTAGACATTAAAGCACATAAGAAGTTAAGTGAATATTGTAAGGACAGCGCAAGCATTAAATTGTCAAAAGCAGAGTTTTCTTGCAGATCTCACTTATTGTAATTTGGTTCAGTTCTACAGAAAGGCCATCTCCATATTCAGTGTCTCTTATTCTGCTCACAACTAATGAGATAATAATTATTTCAGATTGGAGCATAAAAGAAACCACCTCAAGAACATTCCCCAGTCAGGTCTATTAATTTCCCCTGGGATGTTCAATTCTACTGTCTCGGATTGATTCCCCAGAGTTTTGGAGCTTTTTATCTTCATCCTATGGATAGAGAGTTTTTATCCTCATCACCCCCACACCTTGACATTAATGTAAAGAAAAACACTGTGATAGAAACCATTAATCAGTGCTTTCTCTGACTTCTCTGGAGCTTTTATTTAGCACCTCAGCTGCTCCAGTGTTGCTTATTCTTATCTTTGACTCGCCTCTTGCTTTTCTAACAGGAAGAACCACCAGATAGAACTAAAATGTTAACAAAAGTTTTCTGTGATGGTCTCCAAATTTTAATCCAACAAAACTCACTAAAGAGAGGTATTAGTCCAGATTTATAAGAGAGGACCATCAGCCTAAAACCAGTTCAGATTCTGTAGACTTATTATGTTCTTATGGGCACTACATATCTGATCTTCTAGTGTTATATGCTCTCTCATATTTCTCGAGAGCTCTGTGTAGTGGAGACTATAATTTCTAAAAAGTTCCTATACTTTCCCTTCCTCCATCATGAATCTTTGAAAAGAATATTATAGTTTTTACAAGTAGTTCCCCAATACATATATGTGATTTTTACAATGAAGCATCTACACTATATTTTCTCCTCAAAACTATGTTTAACTCTCCTTCAAATGAACAGTTGAAATCAGAGAAACTCATAGAGTGACATTTTTCCCCCCAACACTACCAATCATAAATATTAGTATAACCACCACCAGAAACTGGCTGATATAAGCACCCTTAATTTTTGTCATGTTTAGAAGACCTTTAAATACACCCTAAAAGGTATTTGTGTCTGAGAGGGAGAACCCACAGAGAGAGTTGAGCCAAGTCAGCTATGACAGTGGAGCCAAGTGAGTCAGGTCATCTGGAGGGGAAATAGAATTACAGTAGTTAAGGAGAAGATGGAGTGATTTAAGTGGTTCCCTTTTGGTGATTATTTTTGTTTCCTCAATTCCATTCCTTCACCCTATTTTTCTAGCCACTAAAATAAGTATCCTTTTATATATCTGAGGAGAACTAGTTTGCCTGTTTTTTTTTTTTGTCTTCCCTCTCCCTTTCTACATAAAACTACACTAAGTAATAAGAAAGGGAAAAAGTGACATCACATCATTTCTCATAGATAAGATTGAAAAGAACCCTCCAACTCATCTCAAATAACAGTAGCTGATTCAAGAAATGGTGGAGAATATGGTTCACAGACATAAAATTATAAACATTTATATCAACAAGATGAAAAACAAGCGGAAAAAATAGAGGCAACATAAATTGAAAAATAAATAAATATCATGACAGAGAATTTAAAATGTTAGATACGTTTACTTATAGATGATGTTTTGTTAGTGATGTCAAATCCATTTTTTCTTTACTAGCTACACATTGAGGATAATGCAAAACCTGAAGGCTGTGGGACAAATGATATAAAATTGGCTGTATTGATTTTAGAATATTAGAAGATTTTTGCAGTAATATTTTGATTTTAATGGACATAAATGGATACTAAACACTTACATGTAATTTTTATCTTGACCATATGGCTTTAAGCTGTACCAATGCTATGTTAGTGTTTACACTATGTAAGGAGAATGTTTGTAGCCCTAATAAACTTTCTGCCAAGAAGTGAATTTTAGTATACTGTGTTACTAATAGACATATCAGATTCAACAGTGGCAGAATTGTAAAAAATGTTCACCTATTTTGGAAAGTTCTTTAGTGTTACAAAAAGTGTCCTATATAGAAATAAAGATGAAAGCAAATTCTTAAATGAACAATGAAGGAAGCTTACTTTTTCTAAATATAGCACATTACTTCTTTCCATCTCAGTTCAGAACTTTGTTAGTTTGGCGATTGCCAGAGAGAGAGAGAGGGTTTGGGTTCAAATGTGCAGGATGTTCAAAGGAAAATAAACATCTTTGGAAGAAGTAATATGGTTAAGAAAATCAAGTAGACTAGGACATCTTCATGAATGTGCCGTTGCAGGACTCACTTTCAACAAGATATGGGGAAAAATGAGCATTCATTTTCATCAGTAAACAATAAAGATATAGGTTGGGGAAATGGAGTTTTGAGAATATATCTTGGCTTGACATATATTCCATTCTCATGCTGTCTTCTCATAATAGATAATTTCATACAGACATTGGAAAATGTTTCCTATTTTTCCAATATATTTAAAATTATTGGACCATATCAGGCTATCAATTTGTAAAGAGAACTTTCTCTTGGAACCAATTCATGTTCTGCTTAAAAACCGATGACACATATAGCCCACAATTATTATTGCAAAAGAAAAGAAATGATTAAATTAGCCAGATACTTATGGAAATGGTAAAAGAGCACTTAGAATTATTTTCCAGATTTTATCACACCTTATAATGATTCAGTTACAAAGGGTACAGAAAGGTATATGAACACATTAGGAAATGGTGTAAATAATACATGAATGTGGTAGTGCATGACTTCTGCAAGGGTATGGGTACAAATAAACGAACATTTTTTACATAATAATGTGTGTGCAGCATCTGGCAGTACAAAAGATTAAAGAAATATATAGAAGAATCTCTGCTCAGATAATGTGTGGGGAAGTGAGATCTTTTATTGATAGCTGATGGAACTGCCTCAACATTAGGGAGTTTGGGCAAATTGAATTGCAACAGATTGTGACCTGCCAATAGAGACATTAGTTTTGCTACTGGGTCGCTCAGCAGAAAAGGTGTTTAAAAGGAGAGTGAATACATTAGCAATTCACTTGCTGATAGCTATGGTATGGAAACAGATGTCTGCTCTAGACATTTTGAGATGGTTTGTCAAAATTCGGGAATTCTATGTGATTGGGAATAAAATGACTTAGACAAGAGGACAAAAATAAACCAGTTTTTGTATGATATGGGACATCTGAAAAATATTAAGATTCACCTGCCCCTAAATCCAGCAAAAGTTATAGTCCTTACTTTGAGTGGGTGAGGCACAAAGATTGTTGCCTCTGCCAGAGCCTTTCCCTGCTGCCTCCCCTGCCAGAGCCTTTTGCTGCTGCTGGAGCCTTTCCCTGAAGTGGGGAAAGACTCCAGCAGCAGGAAGGCAGCAAGACACTACTCTGCTTAAAACAGCAATAGTGACAGGGAGGCACTGCTTGGGTGTGTGGAGAGCTATACATAATCACAGGGTTCAGCATGTCTTTACTCATCTAAGCAGTGCCTCACCATCTACGCTGGTATTTATACCCAGGCTAGAGGGCCATGCAATGTATGTACTCTGCATGCCACCATAAAAAGTATGCAGTGTAGATATACCCTGAGACGCAATGCGTCCTGGTACTCCAGGGGACAGTGTGACTCTGCACCATCCCCTAATCAGATTGGTGCCTATCGGTGCTATCTGATCCTATGTGACAAAACAAGTATTAAGGGGAGGCACTTTAAATTCTGTAGGCTATTACACAACTCTGAATAGCAGAGAAGATGTTTATAGACAAATAAACAAAAACCCTATCAGACAAACATGTCCTTTTCCAATAATTACATAATCAATCAGTGAACAAATGCAACACGGTAAATATACAAGCTTTGTACATTAATGAACCATTCCATACAGAGCCCGACAGTATTTTTTTTATTTTTAATTAGTCAGATTGGCTTGGATAAGAGCACTATCAAAGGATTGAAAACCGACTAAAGGACTATAAAAAAGGATAATGATAAACCCCACTGCATCAAGTTGGCTGAAGGTACCTAGCAGGATGTTACAGGGTCAGTGTTGGGAGCAGTTTGATTTAACATCTTTATTAATGATCCAGAAAAAGTGAAAAGTATATTAATTACATTTCCAGATGCCAATAAGCAAGGTGACGTTGCAAACAGTAAGGAGGACAAAGATCATACAAAGGGATGTTAGATGAGGTGAGATCTGAGTTACTACAGAGAATTCTTTCTCAGTGTCTGGCTGGTGAGTCAGATTAGCAGAGGCCCTGGGTTTTTGTTTTTGTTTTTTGTCTTCCTCTGCAGCGTGGGGCATGGGTCACTTGCTGGAGGATTCTCTGCACCTTGAAGTCTTTAAACCATGATTTGAGGACTTTAATGGCTCAGACAAAGGGTTTGTTGCGGGAGTGGGTGGGTGAGATTCTGTGGCCTGCGTTGTGCAGGAGGTCAGACTAGATGATCATAATGGTCCCTTCTGACCTTAAATTCTAAGGGACCCAGGAAGATACATATGCTAGTTATTATGAAACCCTCCTTCATCGTAAGGTTTCTAAGATTAGGGAGTGGTCTCCCAAAAGTTAAGGACAAAACTATTTTATGAATCTCATTAAATTTGTATTTCTACATTTTCAGTAGCTTTGATCAATACATAGAACTTATTTTTGTTTGATTTAAAAATATTAATTTAATGTTTATGAAAGTTGCTAGATTGACAGGTCTACAGTACAGTAACAGTTTATCAGAGTTAGAGCAAAGCTTCCCAGCTACCATGAGCTGACAGGTCTAGCACACCTAGGTATAAGAAGAGTTTATTTTCCATACCTATTTAATTTTTCTTCTTGGACTACCAACACCAGTTTAATTAGTGCTGGTGATATTTGTGATGTAGACACCTGTGCATTACACTCTTTTAAAAAGGGATTTAACCAGTTATTAGAAAGTAAAGAAAAAAAAAAAACAAGAACAAGAATGTTCTTTGAGCAGAGGATCTGCACGTTTTCACCATCAACATTGCAAACATATCCTACTGAAACCTTACTCCTCATTTCCCTGTTTGCTAAAATGAAAAGCAATGAGCAAGTTTACATACCGCTCATATGAGCTTCAATAGCATGATTTTTTCCTGGCTTAATCAAACCATTAGAGTATTTATAAAATTACTTGTTCTCTTTTAAATTAAAAAAGGCAGGGGGAGGGTAGGGGGAAGAGGGAGAAACTACTCACCTTTGAGGAACAACATGAAAGATAGACTTCTATGTTTACAGTAAGAATGAAGGTCAGAACTTTAACTCCTTAAGGTTTTATTAGCAGATGATACTGTGGCCAGGTTCTCTGTTGACATAATACTATTGACTTCAGTGGTGCTGCACCAGCAGAGAGTTCAACGTTCAAGGATTAATTCTTTGTTGTAATGGAGTACTACTTGTAAAACACTTCCAGAACCAAACACCAACTGATTGCACTTAGGAAAAGGAGCAAACCCTAGGATTTGAGGTGAGCACCTAAATCAAAAGTTTTGCAAGTTTTACTGAGAGGCCAAAAATCAGCTTTTTTTCCCCCTTATACAGGTCAAGAAAGATAATTCAATATTTATTTGAAACATTAGATACATCAATCTTCTCTGCCAATACTTTATCCGCCTGCTTACCTGGTACTGACAGGTAGTATACAGACAAGAGAGGATCGGGCAACTCATAAATTCAAGATCAGTGAGAAACCTTCTCATTTTTATTTGAATTATATGAAGCATGAAAACTTGCTGCTGATAGGGCAGAGAAAGAGCAGGGTGATAGATTTAGGTCTTCAGAAATTCTCCAAGTAATTTATCAGACCTGCAGTCTTGTTTCTCATGTTTAGCACAATAATATATTGAACTATACACTGATACCAGCTCTGCTGTGACTCCTACTATAATTAGGAGAATCCAATACATAATTTAGAAATCTATACATGTAACTGGGAAAGTACAGCACACATAATGTACTAGTACTAATTTTCTGATGTATTGTCCCAAACATTCCAACCAAGAGATTCACAAGGAAAGTTCATCCCACTGGAGTTCAGAATAGAGGTTTATTTATTAGCTGAGTGTTAAAAACACTTTTATTGATCTATAAAGGCAGTTTTCTTTTATTTGGGGGATATATTTATGAAAAAGGTTCAACACCTGCCTTCTTTCCTTTGTATTACAATGCAACAATGGCACGTTGCCAGTCCAAATGTGTGTTTCTTTCTCTCCTTATTTTTCATTTTCCTGAACCACAATGAGATATAAACATTTATCTCAGTGGGGTAACTGTTCACTACCAGACCATCCAAGACATTGACATACTGTATGTTTGACTCAAAGGCATTTCATTGGTTTTTCTTCTGTCTCATCATGCTGGCTGGTGATAGAACAAGGAGATATGTGTGAATCAGAATAATAAATTAAGCACCATTACTCTAAAAAAATATACATGTTCATTTGCTATACTTGCATATTCAATACTGTTTGGTAGAGAACACCTTGTTATGCCTTGGGGAATCATGCAGATAAGCAGGCTGAGCTAAGACATCTGTAAAATATAAACATCATGGTTGGAACCTAGATTCTTGGCAAACACAGCAGTGATGATGATGTATGTGAATATTCTTTCACATTACTTGCATATTCATGCTCTGATGAGAGCTTCCTATTTCAGTAAACTTCCTTTTTTGAGGGAAACAGCAACATGCATGTAATTGCTGTCACTAACAAGATTTGGAGAAGCGGCATAGCAAATTAAGTCTATTTTTTATTTCCTGGGTGGTGCATAAATTGTGCACAACAGCTGCAAACTGTATCTATGTAAGTGATTACAGTATATGTTAAGTATATCTATCAAGTACCCCCCTTTTAGGTTACTTGTGGGAGAGAACCCTACAACATTTTAAGTTTCCTGCATGACCTATTTTTTTGCCCCTTATTTTGAGTTTCTATCATACACTGCAATCCGTATTTGGGCATTGGCATGTTGAGAGGAATGTCCCTAGTACTTTGACCTCATCTCCCACTCCATCCACAAATTACACAGTTAACTTTCTGTCTCTTACTTTCTCTAATTCATACGTTGTTTACCTTCATAAATAATCTTATCCCTCCCATCTTTCCTTCTACTCTCTAACTTGTTCCCTATACTCCTCCCAACCTTCTCCTTATTGTTCCTTTACTCTCCTTCTCCAACTCAGCTTCACACCATCATTTATGCTGCCTCTATGCTTCTGTTTCTATGGTGGAACAGTCTTTTTTTTTTTTTTTTCTTTTTGAGTACAAATGCTCTCACTAATAATTTAGCTCTTTATACCTGCCCTGTAATCCACTCTTTTCTACTTTAGACTGCAATTCAGTGTTTTAATCTAGGCGTCATGTACATTTATGAGATTAATAATTGTCAAGGCTGCTTCCCCACTCTGAACTTTAGGGTACAAATGTGGGGGCCTGTATGAAAACTTCTAAGCTTAACCACCAGCTTAGATCTGGTCCACTGCCATCACTCCCAAAGTGCTAATTCCCTTCCCTGGGTAGCTTTGAGAGACTCTTCACCAATTCTCTGGTGAATACAGATCCAAACCCCTTGGATCTTAAAACAAGGAGAAATTAACCATCCGCCTCCTTTCTCCCACCAACTCCTGGTGGAGCAAGATCCAACCTCCTTGGATCTAAAAACAAGGAAAAATCAATCAGGTTCTTAAAAAGAAGGCTTTTAATTAAAGAAAAAGGTAAAAATTATCTCTATAAAATCAGGATGGAAAATAACTTTACAGGGTAATCAAACTTAAAGAGCCCAGAGGAATCCCCTCTAGCCTTAGATTCAAAGTTACAGCAAACAGAGATAAACACTCTAGCAAAAAGGTACATTTACAAGTTGAGAAAACAAAGATAAAAACTAACACGCCTTGCCTGGCTGTTTACTTACAAGTTTGAAATAGGAGAGACTTGTTCAGAAAGATTTGGAGAGCCTGGATTGATGTCTGGTCCCTCTCAGTCCCAAGAGCGAACAACCCCCAAAACAAAGTGCACAAACAAAAGCCTTCCCCCCACCAAGATTTGAAAGTATCTTGTCCCCTTATTGATCCTTTGGGTCAGGTGTCAGCCAGGTTACCTGAGCTTCTTAACCCTTTACAGGTAAAAGGATTTTGGAGTCTCTGGCCAGGAGGGATTTTATAGTACTGTACACAGGAGGGCTGTTACCCTTCCCTTTATAGTTATGACAATAATAAATCAAAATTATCAACATTCATTGGATACTCTTGCAATTTATGGTAACTGCATCTATATTCCCCCTGTGTGGTCTCCGCAGTTTTTGGCTTCCATTTCCCCAGCCATCACCTCTCTTGTGTGGAGACCCGTCTCTCTCGCCAGACGGGGTAGTTCCAAGCTGCACAGTTCCCTGTATATACTATGAATTGCCCAGTGAGTCAGATTGCCTAATCAGGCCAGCTTTGCCTTTTCCTCAGAGCCTATAAAAGCATACTTACCCACAGTTAAGTTAATAGATTCATAGATTCCTGGGCAAGAAGAGACCCTTGTAATAATCTAGTCCAGTGGTGGGCAACCTGCAGCCACACACGGCCTGTCACAGTAATCCGCTGGCGGGCCGTGAGATAGTTTGTTTACATTGACTGTCCACTGGCACGGCTGCCCACAGCTCCCAGTGGCCATGGTTTGCAGTTCCCAGACAAGGGGAGCTGCGGGAAGTCGCGGATCTCAGGGACGTGCTGGCCGCTGCTTCCCACAGCTCCCATTGGCCGGGAACGGTGAACCGCGGCCACTGGGAGCTGTGGGCGGCCATACCTGTGGATGGTCAATGTAAACAAACTGTCTCACAGCCCGCCAGTGGATTACCCTGATGGGCCGTGTATGATCCACGGGCCGTAGGTTGCCCACCACTGATCTAGTCTGACCTCTTATATAACTCAGGCCATAAAATTTCCAAGAAGTTATTCCTAGAGCATATCTTTTAGGGAAAAAAAAATCTAATCTTGATTTTAAAATGGTCAGTGATGGAGAATCCACCACAACCCTCCGTAAATTGTTCCAATGGTTAATTACCCTCCCTGTTTAAAAAAGTATACCTTATTTCCAGTCTGAATTTTTCTGGCTTCAATTTCCAGCTTTTGGATGTATAAAGCATTTTTCTGCTAGATTGAAGACCCTATCATTAAATATTTGTTCCACATGTACATACTTATAAACTGTTATCAAATCACCCCTTAAACCTTCTCTGTTAAACTAAATGGGTTGATCGCTTTTCTAATCCTTTAACCATTCTTATGGCTCTTCTTCGAATCATCTCCAATTAGTGAACATCCTTCTTGAATTGTGGGCACCAGAACTGGACACAGGATTCCAGCTGTAGTCATGCCAGTGCCAAGTATAGAAGTAAAATAACCTCTCCTAAATTGAGATTCACCTATTTATGCATCCCAGGATCTCATTAGCACCTTTAGCCACAGTGTCACATTAGGATCTCATGTTCAGTTAATTATCCGCCACCACAATCAAATCTTCTTTAGACTCATTACTTCTCAGGATAGAGTCCTCCATTGTATAAGCATGGACTGCATTCTTTGATCCTAGATATATACACTTACATTTAGCCATATTAAAATGTATATTGTTTTGATGCACTCAGTTGACCAAGCAACCCAGATAACTCTGAATCAGTGATCTGTCCTTTTCATTATTTACCACTCTTCTAATTTTTGTTTCATCAGCAAACTTTAACAGTGATCATTTTATGTTTTTTCCAGGTCATTGACAGAAATGTTAAATAGCATAGGGCCAAGAACCAGTCCCTATGGGACACCATTGGAAACACACCCTCTTGATCATGATTTCCCATTACATTATGAGTCCCATCCATTAGCCAGTTTTTAACCCATTTAATGTGTGCCATATTAATTTTGTATTGTTCTAATTTTTTTTAATCAAAATATCATGTGGTAGCAAGTCAAATACCTTGAAGAAGTCTAAGTATATTATGTCAACATTTCACCTTAATCAATCAAACTTGTAATCTCAATAAATATTTAATATATTTTTAATGACAGTATTTATTTTCCATAAACTCAGATTGATTTGCGTTAATTACATTATCTTCCTTTAGTTCATTATTAATTTAATTTAGTACCGGCTACTCCATTATCTTGCCCAGGGTTGATGTCAGACCAACAGGCATATAAATTACCTGGGCTGTAGTCCACGAAAGTTTATGCTCTAATAAATTTGTTAGTCTCTAAGGTGCCACAAGTACTCCTGTTCTTCTTTTTCTGGGTCATCCAGTTTACCCTTTTAAAAATTGACACAACATTAGCTTTGTTCCAGTCTTCTGGAACTTTCACAGTGCTCCAAGACATATTGAAAATAAAACTAATGGTCCAGTGAGCTGCTTAGTGGGGGTCTTAAAACTCTTGAATGCAAGTTTGCAAATGATGAGACTATATCATCTCTCTCCCATCCCCCCCAATATAGCACAGAAATATTTAGTGAACACTTCTGTCTTTTCTTCATTATTACTAATTAACTTTATCATTTCCATCTAGTAATGGACCAATATTACTGTCATTTTTGTTCCTAATATATTTTTAAAACATCTTATTGTCTTTAACTCTGCATGCCACAGATTTTCCTTTGCTTCCCTTATCAATTTTCTACAATTCTTAGCTTCTAATTCATATTCATTACTATCAACTTTCCCTCTCTGCCATTTGTTTTATGTTTTTTTTTAACCAGGTACGTTACCACACAACTCTCTCTAAGCAAACATATTTATTCTTAAAATAAAAGCATTTCAGAGAAAACATATTAAACAATAAAAGAACTACACTTATGCTAATAAACTTACTAAATATCATCCCAACCCCAATGAGGACTTTGACAGGTGAATAGTTCTTCTGTGGTTACAAGCTCATAACAGTTGTTAGCTCAGAACAAGGACACCCACGAATCTGAGAGTCACTGTTTTATACACTTTGGGTATTTGATCAGCAGAGACCTTGCATAAGTAATCTGCCAGACAATGGGTTTCTTCTCAAGGTGTAGCTTCAAAAGGTTGGGTCTGGGGAATTTGTATTCCTCCCCCCCCACACACACACACCCCTCCCCACACACAGGTATTTCCTAGCAAATCCATTTAATGTTGTTTATCCCAAAAGTTTAATTTTGTCTGGCCTGTATAAAGGAGTCCTTTGAACCTCATAATACATCTCAGAGTTTACATTAGTCATGTCTCCCTCTTAGAGACAATACATACAATCCCACAATAATACCTATACATTTGCATTTTTAATATAATGAACTCTTTAAATTTAATTCAATAAATTTGATCCAGGATATTGCAAGAAATTGCTTTATCTGTCACAAATACAATTCAATTTATACATTTTAATGAACTTTCCCCCTTTTCATCAAATCATTTGTCATAATTTCTGTAGAATTTGTGGAATATATTATCCAATGAAAAACAAATCTAGTAGTTTCTCATTTGGGTAATTTAACACATTTATAAATGGCTGAAGGTAGTTTGTTTTCCCTGATGATACAATAGATCACAACGTTTTAAAATCATGTCAACACAAACATGTAATGTATGGCAAGCTTGGGGAGGGGAGGTAAATCTACAGTGTACACCATACTGGAGTGCTAACTGTCATGTGGACCTTGCTGTAGTGCACTAAAAGTTCCCTAGTGTGCTCTGAAAACCACAGGATGTCAATGTGCACTAGGAAACTCTTAGTATGATATGAAAGATTTTTAGCTGCTCTACTCTGTTTCCTAAGCACAGCACTAAAAACATTGCCTTGCCACCATCAACTGAAAATAGGGGAAGAACTGAAGTAAGATTAACAAAATTGACATGAAATAAGGTGACAATAGCAGACCATAACATTAAGTTGCACACAGTAACAACTGAATACATATTGAAAGGATAAGGTAATTATTTACTGTTTAATAGATTGGTAATTTGGTATGTGCAAAATGTTGGCACACTGCTAAAAAGAGTGAGTTAGCGGTTTCAGTTTAGCCTATAGCTAGTATGTTGGCAGGCAGACAACTGTGGATTGGGGACATCCCTCGGCCCATGCCGCTTCCCGCAGCCCCCATTGGCCTGGAACGGCAAACCCCAGCCAGTGAGAGCCGCGATTGGCTGAACCTGAGGACGCAGCAGGTAAACAAACCTGCCCGGCCCGCCAGGGGGCTTATCCTGGTGGGCCACATGCCAAAGGTTGCCGATCCCTGGTTTAGACTTATGGCATCAGGGAATATTGGTTACACTAAATAAGAAAATATTTTGTTTTGAAAGAATAGTGCCTAGTGTCAATCAATTCTGTCAGAAGGCCGTATCCATGCCCTCCCAAGGGAAGCAGGTCTAAATTGTACAGCAAAGTGTTTCTTAAAAGTATTTCCTGCAAAACCCTAACAATTTCTCTAGGGTAGCCCTCCTTTCACCTTGCAAAAACAGATAAATGAGTAAACTGAAGGGAACCTCTAGTAAACACAAAAGGGGCAATATGTCAGCTATTCTGGGAATATGTTGGGTCTGTTTTGGGGGATAAGAAGTGCCCTGCAGCAGGGTCCACAAGGCTAGTTAGTGTTGAGCATGCTGGACTCTAAGAAGGCTTGTAAAAAGAACTCATTACTCATATCAATGCAAATAGCAAATATAACCCCTCTCTCTTGCTCCTTGTTTTGTTTGTGCTCAAGTTTTCCATGATCAATATGACAGAATTAAATACCAAACATTAAAAAAAAAACTACATGGTTGAGGATGATTCTCTATTATCTCACTGTTTGCAAGACAAGGGTATTTTGTTATATATATTACAAATAGGCCTATAACAAAACTTAAAATCTGAAGCCATTAGAATTTGTGGGGGACGTCAAATTTATGGATCCAAATCTGCTTAGATGCTGCTGCATTAATGCCAGCTCCTAAAGTAGAAGGATCCCACTTTGTATTTCTCTGTCAGATGTACTGGATACTAGGTTAGGATATGATATTTCTTATGGGGATTAAACTTGGCATGGGGGAAGCAATGTGAAAACAACTGATCTTGAAAGCTTCCCATCCTTTGGGCTCAAAATATTATGAGGATAGCTGGAGAGCTGGCGTCAGTCAAGGTTCACCAGCAAACAAAGAGGCTCCAGGGAGGAAGCTCTGGGTGCACTGCTCCATTCCAGAGTGGGGACCATTTAGGACCTGAGCCCAGGGAGGGTTACTGGTTGACCACCACCAGAGGTGTACTATGACAGCCCCCCCTGTTGGATTAAGTAAGGACCTGAGCACAGAGAGGGATGCAGGAAGAGAGGCCAACTGAGGGGTACTGTGATAGGCCCTGTTGGACTTATACCCTGGAAGAGGTTTGTTTGTGTTACACATACAAACTGCATGTGACTTGGCTGGAGGGCTGAGTCACTGAAGAGCAGCACAAAAGAGAAAAAGTGCAGGCACACATCCAGCCAGCAGGAGGTTCTTGCGAGAAGCGAGTGGGCCCCATCACAGAAGGTCCTGGATAATTCCCCCACCCGCTGCTGAAAAAATATTTATTTTTGGTCAGGAAATGTATTTGTGCCCTTCATCTACTATTGCATCTCGTGATTTCCACTGACATTTGTGAAATATATTACAACCTACTTCAGTCTGCAGCTTCAAGACATTTCTGAGATGACCCCTGCTCTAGCAATTTTACAAATAAATCACTGCAATGAAGGAGTGCGACGCTACTGCTGTGCTCAGAGCACACCTTGTCACTGATGGCCACTTATAAGTCTCTTCCAAAGAAAACCTGCATTTACCCTAAGAAACTGTGCTTTGGCCCTGCATAGTATAGAACCCCCTCCCCCCCCCGCCCAGCACCCTCTAAAGTTTTCATTAAAAAACGCCTAAGCTACCATCTCTCTCCCGTTGACCACAATCTCAAGCAACAACTATGCACTAGTGGAAAAATGCTGATCCCTAAATTTACTTGTGAACATGAAAGTCTTCCTGGGTGTCAGGCTAGGGCGATGGAATTCTAAACTGCTAAAATGTCAACTCATCACATCCAGAGCAAAATGCAAAGTTCTACCTGTTGCCCCAGCTTCTCTGCAGTAGTACCATGATCCCAAATAGTTAAAAAAGATATCCTTATTACTCTTCAGAAGTGCTCAGATCCTACAGTGTACAATAAGAACCTAGACTGACAGGATTCACCTTCTGTAAAAAAAATCACAGGAAATAGAGGGATGGTGTAGAGGCTGAACATAGGACTGAATACAGGAGCCCCTGATTTCTAATCCCACCAACTCTGATTCTGCCCCCCTTTGTGTCCTTTAGCAAGTCACTTAATTTAACAGCCAAAACATGTCTCTGCCTATAAGAGGGGAGAGCAATATTTAATTTCCTACCTCACAGGATTTGTCAAGATTTATTAGTTGATGTTTCTAAAGCATGCAAGTAGATGCAAATATAAAGATGAAAGAATTAAATAAATCCTAAATATTAAATATAAATCTACCCATTGTATATATTTAACACCAAATGATCTAGTTACTAAAAATATCCCTGTATGCAGTCCTCTTCCAGAAATTGTGTCTCTCTCTTTTAAGTAGATGTGCATTTACAGATTTCTGCTGGCATGATTCTGGCAGTTTATTCTATATTCTAAGTACTATTTGTGTAAAACTTTGACCAAATTGCTTACAGACTAATCCCACCTTCAACTTCAGTCAATAAACCTCTTGTTTTCTAATTAGTGCTACTGTATCTCAAAGAGTTTATTGGCATTAGTCCATGCCTATGTCTCAGAATCTCACCTAACACACTTGAAGTTTTCTAAACCTCCTTTCACAGCCACATAGAACAAATCTATCTAATCTTTCGTCATAATTCATATCCACAACTCTAAACTATTTGAGTTGCCTTCCAATCCACCTTTACAATCCCTGCCATGCCCTTCATATCATATGATGACCAGAGTTACACAATATTCCAAATGTGGACTTTTTCCAGACCTTGTTATTACAGTCCTTTTGGGGCTGCTGTAATTGAGGTCATGTTTGTGTTTCCATTATAAAACTCTGCTTTTCAGGGGTTTGCAACTCAGCTAGACCTTTTGCTTTTCAATGGAAGTAAAATTAATTTAGATAGTTTTAAAAGAATAGCACTACCAAAAAAAAAAATCCTTTGAGTGACCTTTTTATATCTCTGTAAATTATAAACAACATATTTGTTTGTATTTGATCAACATGGAGATGGCCAATCTTTATCTATAATAGTAGCTTTTATCTTATATGGGGGGGGGGATGAAACAATGTCTATAATAATGGGGTTTAAAATGTAACTAATATGAATACAACTGCATTTTTCAACAACTGTTGGATGGGGATTGTTAATACACAGACTGATTCTGTATCTGATGCCTTCAGATTGAGCCCATAGGACCTAATGGGTCAATAGCTTATGAATTAAAATATTTTATATAATGTTCAATGGGGAAATAATTTGCTTTCCACCCTAAGGGTAGAACCTAATCCTGCAAGCCACTGAATATCTCTTGATAGGTCGGTGGTTCTCAAACTTGGGCAGCCGCTTGTGTAGGGAAAGCCCCTGGTGGGCCGGGCTGGTTTGTTTACCCGCCGGGTCCGCAGGTTCAGCTGATCACAACTCCCACTGGCCACAGTTCACCACTCCAGGCCAATGGGGGTGGCGGGAAGCGGTGCGGGCTGAGGGATGTGCTGGCCGCCGCTTCCCGCAGCCCCCATTGGCCTGGAGCAGTGAACCGTGGCCAGTGGGAGCCACGATCAGCCGAACCTGCGGACCCGGCAGGTATACAAACCGGCCCGGCCCGCCAGGGGCTTTCCCTACACAGGTGGCTGCCCCAGTTTGAGAACCACTAAGTTAAAGGGTCCCCACCTGTTCAAACAGTTTCAATATCTCCATCCATAGGGGGGAGACAGCCATCAAGCCAGTGATTACAATCCATTAAGAGTGAGTAGGTCTAACTGCCCAAATATTGATGCAGCCTTTATGTGGTCATTCTCTTTGATAGGATGGTCTGGCCAGCTGGGAGAAACAGGTCTGAGGCATCTGGAATCTTCACACCTGCTGGGCCCTGAAACAATGAACAATATGGTAATGGATTCTTTCTGGGTTGCCAGGGGTACCGCTTTCCTACTTAAGGCAGGCTCTCACAGACCAGGGAGCTGGGACTACAGAAAAAAGCAGCGGATCATGCTATACGCAGCTTTGTCAATTATGACCAGGGTCACAGAAGGATATTGGTTTTCTAAGAGGATGCAAGTTGGGTCAGTTTGGTTCCTGTAACTTAATTGGAAAGACTATCTAACTTGGCTTGTAGTGAAGTTTAAGATTAGATGGGACTAAGGCTTTGTCTACACACCACTTAAGTTGATGTAATTTACATTGCTCAGAGGTGTGAAAAAAACATCCCTCATAAGCGATGTAAGTTACATTGACTAAAAGCGATGTCTACACCACACAGTGATGATGGAAGATGCTCTCCCACCAACATAGCTTCTGCCTCTCATTAAGGTGGAGTAATTACATAGCCAGAAAAGCGCTCTTTTGTCAACATAGCGCGTCTTCACCAGACTCGCTACATTGTCACAGCTGCATCAATGTATTTTAAAGTCCTCTTGTCTTCAATTTATTCTGACTGCTAATAATAATACTTTGATTTAAGAAGATTGTTGGTCAATATCGCTGGTCACAGGTTTCTTAAGGGAGGGTAAAGCAAGTGCCAAACTGAGATGAGTCTCCATAGCAATGAGCACAGTGCACCTAAGTCTTCAATGGATGAATTGTGAGATTCCGTCTTGAGGCAGGTAAGGGCTAGAAGCCAAACATTCCCACCAGTAAGGATTCTATCTTTTACATTTATGGAGAATTTAAATACTGTTATTTATACCAGATTGTTAATCCAATCCAGCACCAATGTCCCCTCTGCCAGCTTTGATGTCCCAGCTGGCAATGTTAAATATGTTAGGGATCTGATCCAGGTTGTGGGTCCTGTTCATTAGGATATTCTGTATGAGTGGAAGGCCCACAGTGAGGAAGAATGTGATCTCCTGTATGGAGAAGAGAATCAGGACTGTCATGTCAATGGTGAGGTGAGAGATATTATGTCAACATTTTACCACTGGGTTTTACAAATAGCCTTTCTAATCAGTTGGAATGCTTCTAAGCCTAGTATTTTATGACAAGTGTTTAGATACATTAGATGACATGTATTTGCTTGAGACTGATTGCACTAATAATTTTGCACAGGCTTTTTTAATCCTGAGGGCAATAGACACAATAGAATTTGGTATAAGGATGGGGTATTCTAAATAGAACAGAGTTCTATAATCGTGCATCATGTCCTCAGGTTTTAGCACCTTTGGCAAGTGGGACAAACACATTAATATTACACACAAAAGTACAATCATAAGAGTCACATGTGGCAAGTCTGGTAAGTATTCCCTTTTAAACAATTTGCATGCCTTTTCCCCAAATGCTTACCTAAGGAAATACCTAGTCCATAGAAAGGTTTTGTTTCTTCCCTATGTGGTTTTGCCTTCCACATTAGTTCTGGGTTGTGTCAACATGCCTAGTATAAACACCCAGTACCTAGGAATGAAGAGTGAAGAGAAGCCAGGATGACAGTTAATAACACTCATTCTCGAGTATAGACATCAAAGGAAATTGAACTTCTAATTCAATTAGAAGTTAAATATGCTGGGACCAGGAATATTAATAGATGTATTGAGAATGAACTGAAGATAAGAGAAGAGTCTTGGCCACCAAAAAAAAAAAAAAACCAACCTAAAGAAGCATTAGCAAATGTGGTTGAAGATTTAGAAAATCAACTTGGTGGGATCATATTGCAAGTTCCACCACCACGTGAGAGGCTTAAATAATTAAAGGTACATCCTAAAATCAATAGCATTCCTTTGGCACTTAGGTATACTGGGAATATAGAACAGATTTTAAATATTTTAGAAGAGATAAAAAGTAGTCTGGGTAGAATATAGACAGCTCCAGATAGTTGGGGTATCATGGAGGAACTGTGTAAATCATTGGTGGAAGTCCCTAGAACTGCTCACCCACCAGCATCAACCACCAGGTTTGAAAATAATATTAGTGGTAATAAAAATGGAAGGAAACAGTTAAAGAAAGAAGCTATCACTTTCAGTAAAGAGATATGCTACTAAAAATATCCCATTTTAAATTCTACCAAACTTTATTTGAAAAGGATAGAAAGAGATTGGCATGTATTATTACAGGAGAGCCAGATAGGGCTAAACATTGTATTTCCTTTAATGGGATTGAGTGCAATTATTTAGAAATTTTGGATAAGGTTGGACGTGGTAGTGCAGTAGGATGGCCTCCAGCAGAAGAGCAAGAAGATAACCTTTTGATAAGACCAATATTAACCGATGAAGTTTGAGCAACATTAGAAGCTATGCATAGAACTAGTGCTTCTGGCCCTGAATGAATTACAGTTAATGAGCTTTGGGGTAATGTAAATTTAAATTCTAATATAATTTTTAAAAAGTAATATTTTTTAAATGTACAAATTCTGGAATATTTGAAAGAAAACAGAACAACTTTAATCCCAAAAGTTTGAGACCCTAAAGATCTTGCTCATCTCTCCTCAGGGAGACCTATAACAACTTGATCAGTTTGGCTTAGAATATATTCCAAAATTTTAGTGACCCGATTAACTTGTGCAATTAAAATACCACAGACAAAAAGCATTTATTTCACTCCCAGATGTGAGGAAAATATATCTAAATATATATTTAAAATAACTGAAAATAGCTAAACATAGGGGCAATGAAATTGCTATTGTCTTTGTAGAGCTGTCCAAAGCATTTGACTCATTTTAGGTCAAGGGCTTTAGTAGTAGTGAAAGGTTTGGAGTTAAAGATCTTTATAAATGCTCTACAAAAATTTGTGTGGGCAAGGATTACACTGAGTCTATTCCAATTTGTAGTGGGTGAAACAGAGAGATCTCTTATCTCCAATACTGTTCAATATTGCTAGGGATCAACTTTTGTCATGGATGGAGTCTGAGGGGTGCAGTTTTGTTACAGAGGAAAAAAAATCACAGTTTTGGCATTTGCCAATAATGTGGACATTGTGAGTGGTTCCTGTGAGGGTTTTGACAGAGAATCTAAAAATTGTATCAGTTTTGCACCCATACTAGTCTTAATGTTAATATTAAGAAGACAAAACAATTCCATATTTTACCCAAATGCAAAATTTACATTGTTAATCCAAATGACAATGGGAGATTAAGCAGTGAATTAATAGATGCTGCAAACTGGACAATTTGAAAAATATTTGGTGCTCAGGTAAACCCATGGTCTGAAATTGTTGATGCATTTTCAAGTATTACATTTATTGACTGGTGTACCAGTCTTTATATGACTCCTCTTAAAGCAGACTAGTACAAAAAGTTTTCATTTTACTTAGAATGTTTTATAATTTACTATTGAGTGATTAGTCTCTAAGGTGCCACAAGTACTCCTGTTCTTTTTGCGGATACAGACTAACACGGCTGCTACTCTGAAACCTGTCCTTTTTATGTTTTAAATAGTTACGATGTGTTAATTAGGAAAACTATTAAGAATATATTTCATGTGCCACAATGTACTGCCAATGGACTATTTCATTCAAGAATCAAAGATGGCTTAGCAGTGACTAAATCTTTGGTACAAATTCCCAAAATGTTAATTCACAAATGGAGAAGGCATAAGACTTCTACTGACAGTTGCGTATAACCATCATTTATATATACCAGAATCGATTTGTTGGAAAAGATTTTAACTTTTAGTGCTTCCACCCCACAACATAGAGAGAAGATGGAGCAGGTTAGAGTGTCAAGAAGTTAGTATAAACTATTTTAAGAACAATCTTGTAAGTAATGCTTTTTTGAAGTGTCCTCTTTTTGGTCAAATCCTCTCCTCTGATAGCTTCATTGCAACTGAAGACTAGTGTGTGTCCTGTCAGGGAAACACTGGCAAGACAAGGAGACAATTCCCTATATTTCTGGGCAATATTTTAAAACGAAGAATGCACAGATTAGAAGACATAACAGAATACTCCAGTTCCTGATTGATAAAACAAATACATTCAGCTGGAAAGCATTGGTAGAAACACATGTCAGGAATAAGGATGGTAATTTAAGAAAAGCTGATGTTGTGTTTGTTAGAGGTAATATAGCTACTGTGGTCGACATTATGGTCCATTGGGAACATAATGCCAGGAATGTGGAAGCAGCCCATAGGGAGAAGGTAGAGTGCCACTCTGAGCTAGAGGCGGAGATCAAAAAGATTTACTGATGTAACATCATCTCCTTGTATGACTTTGCTCTTGGGGCTCATGGGAAGTGGAGCAAAGATAAGGATGAACTACTTAAGCTCCTGAGTTTGGAAGGAAGTAAACAAGTAAAAGAAAATGTATGCAAAATTGCTTTGTTCTCCATGGCTTATATGATAGTTATGTTCTGTGACAAGTAGATAGCCTAGCTCCTCATTTGTAGATTCTACTGTTCTCTTAGTACCATCTCTTTCTCTCCATATTTTAACTTTTTAATCAATGGAGCTTTAGCTCTTTGTACTTTTTCTTCCATTTGTTATTTCATTTTTCATCCTTTAAAATATTTTATGTATTTATTAATTTATTTATTTTCAATAAATACTTTTAGCTAGCTCTACTCTTCATGTGCCAATATATATTTATGCCTGTTTCTGTAATTTTCACTCCATGCATCTGAAGAAGTGAGGTTTTTACCCATGAAAACTTATGCCCTAATAAATCTGTTAGTCTTTAAGGTGCCACCGGACTCCTCATTGTTTTTATGGATACAGACTAACATGGCTACTCCCTGATACTTTATACCACTTTTGGGGGGGGGTGTAAATATTTGACTTTTTCAATTAACAGTGGGGAAGCTTTATGGAAACTATCATCCTTCATACATGGATCTAAATCTAAAAGTGAAAAAACAAATATACAAAGCCTTAATGAATGACATAACATAATTTATCACGTCATTTAGGCTTTAAGCAAGTGAACAAGAGTTTGCAAGATCCAGACCTCAGTTAGCACATTATGTTTCCTACTAAGAAAATTCCTTATAACAGTGATAAACAAGCAGATAAACATTAATATTTCTATGCAGCTAAGAAAAAGGTGCTGTGAGTAATATTTTTCACCCTAGAATGGGAGGTATATTCTTAGAGGATATGGGAGGCAAACCTGTGAGAGGAGAATGTCATGGCTTACTTAGTGAATAGGACCTTATAAACTTTCTGCATCTTAAAGTCAATGTTAGAGATCATGACATTAACCTTAATCTAGAGTTTATATTTTTGGCACTCCATTGATAGGTTTTGTTGAATCAACCAAGGCAAAATGCATATTCAACTCTGAGAAAAAATATTTTCCCTAAATTCAAAAACATGAATGTTTATCTTAAAGATCATAAGACACCCTTTACTAGATTTTTATGTGAATTAGATATATATGTAGACAATTTGACTGCCTTTCTGTGTTTCCCATACAAATTCCAATTTATTTACAGGAAAGTAGGAATTGCCATACTGGATCAAAAGAGTAGTCCATTTAACCTCATTTATTGTCTATGACTGTGGCCAGCACCAGCTGCTTCAGAGCAAAGGACAAAAACCCCTACAGTAAATACATACAGAATAACCTGCCCTCAGGGAAAGTATCTTCCCAGCCCATATTAGTTAGAGATTGGCTTATTCACTGAAGCATGAAGGTTTATATCTTTATTGGGATTTTTAGTTTAAAATTTTTAAGTCTTTGCAGTTATGACTGTATATTCTACTGATCCAACAAATGTACATGTGCATTTGCTTTTCTTGTATATGGCCAGAACAGCTGTTAGTCACTGTTCAGTTCTCCTAAAGTAGCGAAACTCTTGGTGAGGCAACTAAAAATCATTGTCAAAGGCCTTATTTCCCTTGTCACTTCCTTCAGAGATCTGGGATGCAATTCCTTTGGGTTTAGTCTTTTTTGTCAAATTCTAATAGCTCTAACTGGCTAATTATCTGCTCCATTGCAATGGTGACTTTTTAAATACTCTATTAATTTTCTTTCCTATTAACATAAAGTATCATAATCTGCAAATTCCTTTTTCACACTGCAGTCCCAGAACTTTCATGAAAGCCTATCCCAGCCTGGCACTTTTATGAATACGGAGACTAAATATTCCTTTAGGTCTTTAGCAATATCAACCTGATCTGTCACTAATTTTCCACTCATATCCCTTAATGGCTATATCCCGTCTCCGTGCTTGTCAGCTTGCTTCTTTTATATTTAGATACTCTTGAGTTGTTTGTCTTCACATCCATTCTTATTTTTCCTTATTTTGCAACCTATGAAAGGTTAGTAGAGTCTCAATCTCTTTTCTCACTGAGGTCCTGCTTTGACTCAGTTTTTTTGCTGGGTTGAATAAGATTTAAAGTAATGCAACTTGCCTGAGGTCACATAAGGAGTCAGCACAGTGAAAATGTATTAATAGGAAGGACTAGCAGCCCAGAGGCTAACTGCTACACCTACCTCATTTTTATTGGCTCATTTCATTAGCCAATCTAATCTAGCCTCAATTCTTGTTAGAGGGGAAAAAAACAGCAGTTACTTATCTCAAACACATTACCTGAAAGCCCACTTGCTGCACATTATTTCAGAGGTTGTGAGACATGTATATTTTCTAGATTAGGGAAGAATCATGGTTGTGGATAAGGCAATAGGGTTGCCAACTTTCTACTCGTACAAAACCGAACACCCTTGCCCCTCCCCTGCCCCGCCCCTTCTCAGAGGCCCCACCCCCACTCACTCCATCTCCCCTCCCTCTGTCGCTTGCTCTTCCCACCCTCACTCACTTGCTCATTTCCACCGGGCTGACTTAGTGGGTTGGAGTGAGGGCTCTGGCTGGGGGTGGGGGCTCTGGAGTGGTGCCAGAAATGAGGGGTTCAGAGTGTGGGAGGGGGTTCTGGGTTCTGTATCTTGATTCTGATATATATATTCTGGTCCACCAAAAAATGTCATGTGAGGTCTTAAATAAAAGCTGGGGTCACACTGGTCACTGATATAATTGTGAAATGTATGTACAAATACTATCTAAAGAGTTATGTTTATAAACTGAAAATATGATTTTAAAAGTGTTTAGCAAAGCAGTGGTGAAAAACAGGTTTTCCTCCAAACAAGAGGTCAGAAACATGTATCTCCTTAAGGATGTAAATGAAGCATTGTAAGCTAACACACTAGATGCCCGTTTATATACAAAGCAGACGTTAGCAAAATGATGTGAAGTCAACAGGGAAGGATTAGACGAGAAAATCAAACCAGGGGTGGTTACTTGGGCTCTGTGCAAAGACAGTGCAACTTGGGGAGTATATGTATGAGGCACAGAATACCCTATCATCCTACACCGAGGAAGTAAACAGGCAATGAGTTTACATTTATGAAAACAAGATCTCAGCCAGCCTTGGCTGAAATGCTGCAGAGGACTTTGGGGGTGACAGACTTCTTTAGACAGGAGAGTGACTTGTTAGTTATGTTTAGTCCCTCGAAAGCATGTTATGATTTTGTTTTACATGTAACTATTTGTTTCCAATATTCCTACTCATTATGACTTGAACTTTGAATCTTTGATAATAAAAAGTGATTCTTGTTTTCACTATACAAATATCTAAGTGTTGTGATATTAAGCAAGGTACACCCATTGTAACCTGCAAGGTGAAATAAAGACTACCATAACCCAGAGGAGATTGCTTGGGTGGCTAACAGGTTTGTTGTGTCAGGGAGCTGACACTCAGTTAAGCAGAAGCAAGACTTCCTCATACTGGAGGCAGGGAGTAACAAGGTGAATCACAGTCCTGGGTACCCACAGAACCATCATGTGCCCCAATCTTAGTTGGCTTCTACATGCTATTGTAATTAATATATCCCATGATTTACATTAGAAACTAATCTTGTATCGGACAATCAGTGAATGGTTCTCTCAGCCTCTCTCAAAGTCACTATAAGAAAAGACAGGAAATATTCCTAAGGATTCCCCTCTCACTGATGTAGGTTTAATGTAGATTCTAACTTCAGCAGAGTTACTTCCAACTGATGTAGGGGTAAGTAAAAGGAGAACTCAGGCCCCAGCTGAGCAGTGTTAGAATAATACATGCTGTGTATCATTTCTGTTTATTAATGTGAACAGCCTGAATGTCAGAGCAGCTTAACAAATATTCAGTTAAATATTAAAAACAATAGTTAATTTGAATTTATTTGAATAACAGAAAATTTCATTATGAGGGAAAGGAGAGGAGTAAGAGGTCTCCAGAGAGAACTGGATCTAGGAAACAGAATGCAAAGCATGTGTGCGTGGGGCAAAGCGAATAGAAGTATTTTCCAAGAGCAGTCATTGCATTCTGAACATACGTCTGCCAAATCTCAGCATCCCATAGGCTGAATTAAGAAGAAATGGTGATAATTTGGAAGGGGATTTGAATCCTATGTTCCATATCCATCATGTCATGGGATCTTGAAGGGTGAGGAGTATAAGAAAGTGAAAAATGAGGGAATATTTGAAATTACTTTAGGTCTATATAAGGTGGTGAGCCAGCATACATGGAGTGGGAAAACAATCACATCTAATTTAAAAAGGAAATAGGTAAGCACACAAGTCATCTCAGAATCCTTCACTAGCCTGGAAGTTTGAAACCTATAACAAACAGTTCCTTGCCATCTGCTGCTTCTGTTAAGTAATAAAAGTGTGAACAGATTCTGATTGCATGTATTCCACTGTTAAAAATGTATAATCGAAAATCATAGAGTAGCTTCCCCATCCTACCCAAAAAACTCAGGGGAATAACTATGAAAACCCCAGGTAGAGGGAGAGAGTGTACACTACTAACAGAAGAGAAGGGTCCATTGAGCTTTGCTAATGCTGATCAACAATATTTTTCACCTACAAATTGCTGTACAAAGATAGGCTGGACTTGTAGGAAAAGGAAAATTGGTAAGAGAAATTCAACTGGTGCAACAGAAGAGTCACTGTCATAGGAAAGAGGAATGAGGGAGGTGTTCAAGGCTAAAGAGAGGTTCATATTTCTTATAAGCACGAGAGAGTACCCCAAGATTAGGTAAGTGAATTCTGGAGGAGATCTTCAGTATTAGTCAAACTCCAAAGAGAAACTGACTGTCCAGAAAGGCTTAGAGGAAGGAAGGATTAGGCCAATTAGCTCCCATATATTAGCACTCATTGACTTTTCTATTAAAACTCTGTTTACTGTGGGAAAGTTGTTTCTATAGGTACTTCCTCATTGTCTTGTATATCAGGTTAGTGAGCATGACATACTGTTTAAATATACACACACCCTTCCCAAATATCAGTTACTGACCTCTGAGTTATCCTCTGATTACTCTATTTATCAGTTTATTTTAATTTGGTCAAAATGTGTGCAAAAAAAAAAAAAAAAACCCCAGGAGTTTCTTCTGACAGGACAGTCATAAAGTATTAACTAATTCTTTACCATTTGTCCATCCCTTAGTGTTCTATTTCTTCTTCTAATATACAAGTATAAGTATTCAAATATTTTCACTGTCTTAGTATGTTTGTGTCTACAGAAGATAAAAAGTTAGAAGCGAAAACACAAACATTTAATTATCAATATTTTTCTTTTTCAGTTCTATCGAATATACCAAAGCAAAGAAATTGTGGAAGAACCTCGCACTATTGAACCCATCCCTCTCAAAGATCCAAAAGGTAGGGAAAAAAATAAGGGGCAAAAAGTCTATTCATGCAGGAAACCTAAAATGCATGAGGGATTCTTTCCCTTAGTGTAAATAGCTGTCTTTAACTTCCATTTCAGGATTATTTCGGATATAAATATTTTTCAACAATAAATGTAAGGTTATAAATGCAAATGAGTAACAACTTTCAAAACAAGGAACATTTGAAAGGGGATGTTGCACTTTTTAGTATCCAGGGATGGCAGTATAGTTTGTTACTTTGAATCACAGGCTTAGTTAAATGCTTGGTAACCAAACAGTTCAAGGCCCTTCACTATGTAAACAATAACTTTTTAGAAGATATGGAGCTACATTCATTGAGGGCCTGCTCTATGCCCCTGTGCAGTCAAGAGTGAATCTGGCCTGATATCTCTCAGGTGAGTTCAAATATTAGCACAGAATGGTAAAGGGCCTTCCCAAATTCATGCAATTGCCATCTCTCTCACCACTTGTTGTGTGTTACTTTGCTTTCCCTGCCAGTCTCCGAGTGGAAATCGATATTCAAGGTTAGGGAGGAAAAGGTAGGGATTTATACCTATGAACTTTCCTGAAAGCCTAGCCTTGACTTTACAGTTACTCTCCAGTACCAGAACACAATATGATTGAAGCATTATTATAAGCTATACTTAATTTGGACCCTTACAATAAATAAAATAAAAAATACCAAAGTATTAAGCACGGATGAGATCATTTTGCCTAACTTAGAGCTCATGCGAAGAGAATGTTTCCACATGCCTGAGAAGCCTCAGACTGCCATAAGGGTTTCTACAGTTAATAAAAAGTGAGGTGCCTTTTCCATACCCAACCTGACTGCTGCGTGCTTAATAAATATTAATACGAAAAGAAAAATTCACCCTTATTTTCAAATGCATGTGTATATTTTAATTGACTCACGTATGAAAAGAAAGAAAGAAAGAAAGAAAGGTTTAAAGTTCTGTGAAATCGCACATTAGTTTTATCAACCACAAAAATAGTTGGAAAGGCTTTCAAAACCTGAGGCCCCATCAGAGTCACCCCCTTCAGATTTCTTATAAGATGTTTGATTCCTAATGACTTTCCTCCTTCTTCTCACTGAGGAACCAGATTTCTGATGCTCTGGGCCTCACTGACACTTTCTTTGAATTCCTTTCTATAACACTCCTATGTAGTTAGAAAGGTCATAAGGCCATTTCACCCCAAGAACTGAATGGGTTGCTCTCCTCCCCTGCCTGCCCAGGAAGGGATTGAAATCCCAGACTTGATATCTGAACGCAGAGCTCTTGCATGATAGCACTAAGCCTTGGTCATTTACAAAAAGGGTTATTTGAAATTGAGATTAAAAACAGGCAAAGCTGCTTGTCTCTTCTGTATGGAAAACATGAAACTGAACCTAACCTCTTTTTTATAATTTTCTTTTTCTTATATGCTTAATTCACATCACAGCTTTCAATTGGAAGATGGTCTTGATCCTTTTTAACCTTTTATTAACAGCTCTGAACAAAAATGTGATACTAAAATTAAATTATTACTGGCATACAGATTCCATGCACCGAGGTATACAGTAAACCATTGTTTAAATTACAAGGAGAATTGATGTCTTTAACTATCTCTCAATGAAACTACACACTTCAGCATTGTCCAGGTTATGCCACGCAGCCTGCATTTATGTCATCATGTATCACCCTGTCAAAGGTTCCCCCAATTTGTTCCCATGTAATAATTGTGTAACTTTCTTCATCAGTCTTCTTCTGAGAGAGGGCTTTGCCTCTATTACCACAGAAGATGCCAGCATGTAGAGTAGCTGTTTTGTTATGTAAGTTGTCAGAGGTAACTAGAGAATTAAGATGGTCATTCTTTAAGCTTATGCTCTAATAAATTTGTTAGTCTCTAAGGTGCCACAAGTACTCCTGTTATTCTTTAAACAGAGATGTATGTCTCTGGAAATACTGATCAGACTACAGAGTTGCCTGCTGTAGCTAGGAGCATGCTCTGGTTTGTGTGCAGTTAGGTAGTTGTACTTTATGCATAAGAAAAATAATCTTATTTAACACAAGTTCTCCTTAGGTTAATGTGAAGACACCGCAGGTAATCCTCTGCAATCCCTTCCTGGGGCCTTTGTCACTGTGGCTCCTACAAAAGAAAAGGTGTAGCAATTTGGTGTCTCTGCCAAATTTCAGCATAGGGAATTACATTCAATCTACCCAAATCTGCATCTGATAGTAGTGTTGCTGTGCACTGTTGAACAGCTTCTCCCTTCCACTCCACTTCCAGCTCCTCCATGGCTGGGGCTCGCCGCCCCCGCAAGCCAACGCTCTGGCTCTCTGCTGCCTCCGGAGGGTGGCTTCTCCCTGCCGAGCTAGGGCACCGCTTTTTGGTGCCCCCAGGGCCATCCGTGGGATTTATGAGGCCCTATGTAGTATTATTAAACTGGTGCGCCTAAGCCCGATGGCAGCCTGAGATGGCAGCCCACCGGGGGTGGAGGCGGAGGGACAAGGCAGAAAGAATAACAAGACGCCCGGCCCGCCTCATGGTGGCGGAGAGTCACAGCTCCCTTCAGAGACGCCTGTACCCTCTCCCTCAGGCAGAATGCACATGCAGAAGGTACCTAATTAAAAGCACTAAGGCCTTGGCTTCACTCAGGACTTCCCAGCGCTGCCGCGGCAGCGCTGCGAAGCGCAAGTGTAGTCGCGCTGCCAGCGCTGCGAGAGCTCTCTCGCAGCACTGTATGTAATCCACCTCTCCGAGGGGAGTAGCTTGCAGTGCTACGAGCGAGCGTGCAGTGCTGCAGGTGCTGATTACACTGGAGCTTTACAGCGCTGCACTCGCTGCAATCGGGGGAGGGGCGTTTTCACACCCCTGCGTGCAGCAAGTTGCAGCGCTGTACAGCGCCAGTGTAGCCAAGGCCTAAACTTGAGAATAAAAAATGTCAGTCACAGGTTTTTTGATATGCCCTAAAGTTTGTCAGACATTTATTTGCAAAAACTTTATAATAAGGGTGAGTCAGCTGTCTTGCTGAATACAACATTAAATATTATGGAATACATGATGCACCTCTTCTCTGTTTTACATTTTCTTAATCAGTATTTCTAAGCTGATTTCATATTTTAAATGTACTCTTAAGCCTTCATAAAGTAATCGTTCCAGATTACAGCATATTTAACTCACTGAAATAGACATTATTTTAAATTAATCAGTCACAGAGGTTTAGTGTGTTCATAACAATGTTCATTGCTTTTAGAAAAAGGGAACACTAATTTACTGTGTGTGATCTCCATAACAATACACATGTTTATGAAATTTTATCAACTTTAAAAAATATGTTTCCAAAGGTTTTAGGCATAACAAAGGATTTTATATCTTACTAAGGTACTGATTTTGCATAAAACTAGTTCATCAGATAGTCAGAAGTAAAGAAAGGGAAACTCTATGTCCAGCTATCTGGAAGCAAAGGGCTGTTGCTTCCTTCAATGGCGGGGAGGGGTGGAGGGGGACGGGGGATGAAAGGAGAAATGGATGGACAGAAAGGACAGGAAGACTTTGGAAGTAAGGTTTTTTTTTTTACTATAGTAATTAAAATGTGTATTTTAGATAAGGGTGGTCTTTTGAAGAATTTATTTAAAAAAAAAACATATGTCTGAAGATCCAAGCATTTAAGGCTAAAGATGATTGTGCATCTAAAACTCTATGCAAGGATTTTTTTAGAGATGTGATTATATAATCTTCACCAACTCACTAATGAAATATTTTTAAAGCAAATTTTAAACTAAGGTCCTGTAGACTGACATGTTCTGAGTAAATATTACAGTCATGCACAACTGTTTTTATCAGTACATTCAAAAACTCACAGTAGATACCTGGGGGTTGGCAAATGCCTGTTAAATGGCCCTTTAACAGTTTCAGTGTTGTGCTAATAGGTCTGGCAGGCTGTAGACTTTTTTTCTTTTAACTACTAGATCCCCTTCCCAGAAAGACTCAGAGCTTGCAGGAAGGGTCAGAACAGGGATAGGAAAACCAGGGGGGTGGACACTAAGACCCAGTTGTGCCTCAAATTTTCAGGTGCCCTACCCAGCTGCCTATGCCTGAGGATGGCCCGGGCGCCCCCAACCACTTGCCGCCCTAGGCCACTGCCTAGTTCGCCTAGTGGTAGCACGGACCCTGCTTGGCTCATGTGGATTTTTAAATCAAGTCTTTAGCAGTCCTCTCATTTAGCTTTTCACATCTGCACTGTTTGTTCTTAGTGGAGGTATTAGAAAGTTTGAAAATGTGCATGAAGAGGCTAAGGTCAGTGCAGAGGAAGTTACATGTGGATGGGATGAAAGAGAAAATACCTTCCAAGGTCCGTTTGTCTGTCTCCTACAGCTAGCAGTTTAATTAAGGCTAAAATAAAACAACCAGATTCTTTTCAAAACGTTACTGTACATAGCTCAATATAATATATATTTTTTGACATCCCTTCAAGCTAAGCTCTGTTATCTTCCCTCTAACCCCCTTTTGCATTTAAAGTCAGCCAAAATCCCTTTTTATAGGTTTTCTTAATTGGTAAATTAAGATCATTAAGGTAACAGAGGACATCTGCCCACACTAGCGGATTCTGGGAGCAGTGTTAATTGCCTTTTCTAATACATAGACCAACTAGAAAGAAAGCTACTTGCAATTACTCACTCAGGAATTCAGCTCCCTGGGATGCACAAGACCTCAGAGGGATCCCCTATTGATCCCTCTTCTTACACTCTATCACTGATGGCCTGGTCATATTATTTTTTAAAGAGCTTTACAAGGGTGTAGCTAAGAAATCAAAGAACTCTTGACTGAGTGATAGCATGAGCTACTGGAGGAATAAGGATGGGACTGAGAGTCATACAAGGCTGACACCTAATTCTTCCACTGCAGGATACAAATAGTTCCTGTTAAAGTCAATGGGAGTTATTTGGATTCTGGAAGAATAGGGCTCCTGAGGCCTAACTCCATCTCACTCTATTGCTTTGGACTAGTCTGTCTCAGCTTGGTCATCTGTGCAATGGGGATAATAATGCTCACTGAAGTTGTTGTGAGGGTTAAATAGTTACTTTTTATCAAGTATGTTGTAACAGACCATAAAAGCTTATTGATAGCTCTTTAGAATGTGGATTTGACAAACTCACACATCTGTAATGACCTTTCTATTATGTTAATGACACTACTACACATGAGCATCAGTAGGGCTCACTAATAATCCTCATGAACTTTTCAAGATGAAATAATAGCTTGATTGCTTGAATCATTTTATTCTTGTTACTATATTTATTTTTAATCAGAACAGGAGAAATGATAAATTTACACTATGAATGATTTGCCAGCAATTTGTCTGAGGCCATGTTAGAGTGATAGGAGTATTAAAAGCATATAAAATTACAAAACAGATTTTCTTTTAATCTTACCTCTTGCAAATTAAAAATGGCCAGATTATTGTACCTAATTTGGCATCCAGCAAAGTAAAATAAAAACACACTTTCAGAGCTAAAACTTGGGTGCCAAGTTTCTGCCTGAAGTTAATTTAGATGGGTGAGTTGTAAACCCCTGAAAATAGGTGTACATAATGGAAACACTGATAGACCTTAACTACTAGTGTTGCTAGTGGAGCTCCTTTAATTATAATTCCAATAGACCGATTACAGCAGAAGCAAGAAAAATTGATTTCAGCCATGAAAGTCATTAAGTCCCTGTTCTTTATTGATGTAGTTTACTGGAGCTATTCAGTACATGGGTGTGTGTTTGAGGGGGTTCATCCATAGCCACAATGGGCTGGAAAGCATCTTTTGACTTAACTTCTATTTACTGGCCCAAAGCTGTTCTGCAATTAAGCTGCTAGACCCAATTTCATTTAATCCAACCTCCTATAATGAGAGATATTGAGGCTTTGTTTTGGACTCACAAGGCTGTCAAAGGAGGCCCTAACATGAAGAGGAATGCATAGGCATAGAAAGAATGAGAGATGCTCTATTCCTGATTCAGTTGTAATTTCATTAAAAAGTTTTCCTAGAACACAATTCCTGTGTTCATTGGAAAACTTGTTAGTTCTTTCTTTTCACAGTTTACAGTCTAAGTGATGTTACTTTCTGTTGAAGACAATGAGCATTTTGCACAAAAGCTAATGGCATAATAAGGCCCATAGTATTCCAAACTAAAAATGCCTAATATGCAGGGTTGATGAAACAGTCTGATTGAATTCTGAAGCCATTCTAACCAGACAGCTTTGTGTTGTGATCCCCAACGTTCTGCGAATCATTTTGGCAAATGTGTCATAATGTTATGCCTGAGCCCTATGGACTGAGAGACCATCCCCAGGACACAGTTGGACTCAGCTGCTTCTCTGTACATCCAAGAAGAAACTGATGCACTGAAACCCAGTCTTTGGAGTGAAGGTGACAGGAGGAATTTGCTTTATCAAATCTTGTAGTGATCATCAGAACAAAAATCTGAATTTCATTAGAGTTACTCATCCTTACAGTTTTCAGAGTAGCAGCCATGTTAGTCTGTATCCACAAAAAGAACAGGAGTACTTGTGGCACCTTAGGGACTAACAAATTTATTAGAGCATAAGCTTTCATGGGCTACAGCCCACTTCTTCGGATGCATATAGAATGGAACATATATTGAGGAGATATATATACACACATACAGAGAGCATAAACAGGTGGGAGTTGTCTTACCAACTCTGAGAGGCCAATTAAGTAAGAGAAAAAAAAACTTTTGAAGTGATAATCAAGATAGCCCAGTACAGACAGTTTGATAAGAAGTGTGACAATACTTACAAGGGGAGATAGATTCAATGTTTGTAATGGCTCAGCCATTCCCAGTCCTTATTCAATCCTAAATTGATTGTATCTAGTTTGCATATCAATTCCAGCTCAGCAGTCTCCCATTGGAGTCTGTTTTTGAAGTTTTTCTGTTGTAAGATAGCCACCCGCAGGTCTGTCATTGAATGACCAGACAGGTTAAAGTGTTCTCCCACTGGTTTTTGAGTATTATGATTCCTGATGTCAGATTTGTGTCCACTAATTCTTTTGCATAGAGACTGTCCGGTTTGGCCAATGTACATGGCAGAGGGGCATTGCTGGCACATGATGGCATATATCACATTGGTAGATGTGCAGGTGAATGAGTCCCTGATGGTATGGCTGATGTGATTAGGCCCTATGATGATGTCACTTGAATAGATATGTGGACAGAGTTGGCATCGGGCTTTGTTACAAGGATAGGTTCCTGGGTCAGTGGTTTTGTTCAGTGATGTGTGGTTGCTGGTGAGTATTTGCTTTAGGTTGGGGGGTTGTCTGTAAGCGAGGACAGGTCTGTCTCCCAAGATCTGTGAGAGTGAGGGATCATCTTTCAGAATAGGTTGTAGATCTTTGATGGTGCGCTGGAGAGGTTTTAGCTGGGGGCTGAAGGTGACAGCTAGTGGTGTTCTGTTATTTTCTTTGTTGGGCCTGTCTTGTAGGAGATGACTTCTGGGTACTCGTCTGGCTCTGTCAATCTGTTTTTTTACTTCAGCAGGTGGGTATTGTAGTTTTAAGAATGCTTGATAGAGCTCTTGTAGGTGCTTGTCTCTCTCTGAGAGACTGGAGCAATTGCGGTTATATCTTAGAGCTTGGCTGTAGACAATGGATCGTGTTGTGTGTCCTGGATGGAAGCTGGAGGCATGTAGGTAAGTGTAGCGGTCAGTAGGTTTCCGGTATAGCGTGGTATTTATGTGACCATCGCTTATTAGCACAGTAGTGTCCAGGAAATGGACTGCTTGTGTGGATTGATCTAGCCTGAGGTTGATAGTGGGATGGAAATTATTGAAATCATGGTGGAATTCCTCAAGGGCTTCTTTTCCATGGGTCCAGATGATGAAGATGTCATCAATGTTGCGCAAGTAGAGTAGGGGCGTTAGGGGACGAGAGCTAAGGAAGCGTTGTTCTAAGTCAGCCATAAAAATGTTGGCATACTGTGGGGCCATGCGGGTACCCATAGCAGTGCCACTGACTTGAAGGTATATATTGTCCCCAAATGTGAAATAGTTGTGACAAAGTCACAAAGTTCAGCCACCAGGTTAGCTGTGACATTATCAAGGATACTGTTCCTGATAGCTTGTAGTCCATCTTTGTGTGGAATATTGGTGTAGAGGGCTTCTAAGTCCATAGTGGCCAGGATGGGGTTTTCTGGAAGATCACTGATGAATTGTAGTTTCCTCGGGAAGTCAGTGGTGTCTCAAAGATAGCTGGGAGTGCTGGTAGCGAAGGGCCTGAGGAGAGAGTCCACATAACCAAACAAGTCTGATGTTAGGGTGCCAATGCCTGAGATGATGGGGCATCCAGGATTTCCAAGTTTATGGATCTTGGGTAGCAAATAGAATACCCCTGGTCAGGGTTCTAGGCATGTGTCTGTACAGATTTGTTCCTGTGCTTTGTCAGGGAGTTTTTTTAGCAGATGGTGTAGTTTCTTTAGGTAATCCTCAGTGGGATCAGAGGATAATGGCCTGTAGAATGTGGTGTTAGAGAGCTGTCTAGCAGCCTCTTGGTCATATTCCAATTTATTCATAATGACGACAGCACCTCCTTTGTCAGCCTTTTTGATTATGATGTCAGAGTTGTTTCTGAGGCTGTAGATGGCATTGTGTTCAGCATGGCTGAGGTTATGGGGCAAATGATGTTGCTTTTCCACAATTTCAGCCTTTGCACGTTGACGGAAGCAATCTATGTAGAAGTCCAGTCTGTTGTTTCGACCGTCCGGAGGAGTCCACGCAGAATCCTTTTTTTTGTAGTGCTGGTAGGGGGGATTCTGTGGGTTAGTATGCTGTTCAGAGGTATGTTGGAAATATTCTTTGAGTTGGAGATGTTGAAAGTAGGATTCTAGGTCACCGCAGAACTGTATCATGTTCATGGGTCTGGAGGGAGAAAAGGAGAGGCCCCGAGATAGACTTTACAAAAACTAGACAAGCCATTTACAACACAAACTTTGCCTCTCTACAAAAGAAAAAGGACACTAAACTATCTAAACTGCTACTTGCCACAAGGAATCACAACAGTAGTTCCCTTAACCCACCCAACAATATTGTTAATCTTTCCAGCTATACTCTTAGCCAGACAGCAGAAGAGTCTATCCTATCTTTGGGACCACCACTAGCTGTCACCTTCAGCCCCCAGCTAAAACCTCTCCAGCGCATCATCAAAGATCTACAACCTATCCTGAAAGATGATCCCTCACTCTCACAGATCTTGGGAGACAGACCTGTCCTCGCTTACAGACAACCCCCCAACCTAAAGCAAATACTCACCAGCAACCACACATCACTGAACAAAACACTGACCCAGGAATCTATCCTTGTAACAAAGCCCGATGCCAACTCTGTCCACATATCTATTCAAGTGACATCATCATAGGGCCTAATCACATCAGCCATACCATCAGGGGCTCGTTCACCTGCACATCTACCAATGTGATATATGCCATCATGTGCCAGCAATGCCCTTCTGCCATGTACATTGGCCAAACGGGACAGTCTCTACGCAAAAGAATTAATGGACACAAATCTGACATCAGGAATCATAATACTCAAAAACCAGTGGGAAAACACTTTAACCTGTCTGGTCATTCAATGACAGACCTGCGGGTGGCTATCTTACAACAGAAAAACTTCAAAAACAGACTCCAACGAGAGACTGCTGAGCTGGAATTGATATGCAAACTAGATACAATCAATTTAGGATTGAATAAGGACTGGGAATGGCTGAGCCATTACAAACATTGAATCTATCTCCCCTTGTAAGTATTGTCACACTTCTTATCAAACTGTCTGTACTGGGCTATCTTGATTATCACTTCAAAAGTTTTTTTTTCTCTTACTTAATTGGCCTCTCAGAGTTGGTAAGACAACTCCCACCTGTTCATGCTCTCTGTATGTGTGTATATATATCTCCTCAATATATGGTCCATTCTATATGCATCCGAAGAAGTGGGCTGTAGCCCACGAAAGCTTATGCTCTAATAAATTTGTTAGTCTCTAAGGTGCCACAAGTACTCCTGTTCTTCATCCTTACAGTGACAATCAGAATGGTGGTCAGAAGCAATATGGATTTTTAAGGTGGCTTATTATTCTAATCTAGACAGATCCTTTGGTGATTTGATGGACACTAATGGGATGACTAAGCAGAATCTTTTAATCATATTCACTACTGTGACATAATTTTGTATGAATTCCTTATGCTACATTGAGCTAAATTCATATCAAATATTCCTCCATCCATTTTTCAGCCTCCTGACTTCATGTTTACACAAGTTCAACAGAGAGTTACTGTGATCTGTGCAGGCGATGCAGTACTGTGACCTATGCAGGTTAGATTAGGCAGGTAAGGTTGTCTGTCAGCTATTAGAGTGAAAAGCTGATAACTGTGTTCTAGTAGCAGATCCTCCACCTGAGGAATGGTTGCTTTCCTAGCGGAGGGGTTTGGAAGCCAACAGGGTGCATGTGTTTCAGCTGGCAAGTCTATGTGAATGGCTTTGTTTATAGGAAGAAGGAAGAGTGAGGCGAGGGTTTGATTTCTGCCAAGACAGTGATGGTTGTGCCAGGTCTATGCAGCAGAGGACAGAATCAAGCCCTTCACAATATTATTGAGAACAGTGAAATTCTTTGATCTCTAGCTGTGTTTTGGGTAGCATTTTTTCTACTCCAAGCTACAACATCTCCCCTACATGTTTTGATTTTTCTGGCACAGCTGCAAACAAGCATCACCATCAAATGCATAAACTTCTCAGATATAGCTAAAGAAATGATGATGCAATTTTCATTTAGACTGTTAGAATAAAGAATAGGTTTTCAAACCAATAAATTGACTTTGGGTGCTAATTACTGACACAGTGCATGGTATAGCAGATTCAAAAGAGCATATAAAACTGATATAAAGTAACAATTTCTCACCTGCAATAACACACAACTGGTATAAATCATTATTTTGAGCTAATTTGGCATTTTAATTTTGATACTCTTCTTTTATTGTTTTTGTTTTAATTTTCCTTTTTTTTTTTTTAGATTTAAAAAATGTGAATAACTTGCTTTAAGAAAAGGTCAACTGAGTGATTTCTGTATGAATGTACTAAATATTTAAACACTTCAGTGATCTGAAATGACTCTGTGCTTGCTTAAGTCTTAAACGTGAAACTCCAAACAAACATTTAAAGAATCCTGAAGAGCTCCTAAAATTTGGAAATGGTTACTTAATCTTAACTTGCTCTGAACTTGATATATCCTATTGCTTCATTCACTTATAATACAAACAGCACATATAAAATATAACAAAACCAAGGATTCTATTTTCCAAAGTTTTGGTTTTAAAAATCTATTATAAACTCTCTTTAGCTGATATTTGCTTCAAGACTTTCACTCTGCTAAGAACGGGGAGTGATCTTAAATTCCATCTATCAGATAACTGGATTTAAGAACAGTTTTTCATTATATTAAAGTAGCATTTACAAGTCCCAGCTAGCTTAGGGCTGTGTTGTGTTAAATGGCTGTACAAACATTGTACCTGATCCAAAGTCTGGTACAATGAATGGAAGTTGCTGGCTTTGGTTCAGGCCTAGGATAAAAGACAGTCCCTGTGCTATAGGACTTACTATAAGATGACTTTATAATAGTATAATAGTAAATGGGATTGACAGGGTTACAGAAGTGTGAATATGTTTTGCACATACTATAATTTGTAGAAACCCAGATGAGGGATTTTTTAAAGATAAATACACATTTCTGTATGAGTAGCTTAAGTTCACCACCTATCTAGCCGTTATCATCCAATAGTGCTCCGTAGATAGAAGTGAGTTAGAAGAGAAATTTGCCATCAGCATCACCGCCTTAACCTCACTTCTTCTCTATAGTCCTTAGGAATTTCCCATGCACCTGATTGAAGCTTTGATAGTGATATCCTATGGAGGTAGGAAATTTGGATTTTATTCTGAGCTGTACTACCGATCCTCTGTGTGACCTTCAATTAGTCACTTTACCTGCCTGTGCCTCTCTTCCTTCTTATCTGCTTTTTCTATTTAGATTGTGAGTTCTTTGTGGGAGAAACTCTTTTACTATATGCTTGCATAATGTCTTACACAGTGGAATCCTGATTTCATTAGGTAGTTTCAGTTCAGATTGCTAGTGTGATACAAATCATTAAAGATGGAGAGTGTGTGTGAAATATTCCAAGAGCGGAGAGAAAGAGTTGAGGGAGATGCAGAGTGCTAAGTGAAGGGAGTCAACAGAAAATAGGGAGAAAGAGCAGGAAGAAAAATGAAAAGAATGAGAAGCTGAAACTTCACTGTCTGGAAGTAAAAATAAAGTGCACATTTTTAACCATGAAGGTAATTAACAATTGAACTCATTTACTATTGCTGTGGTAGATTCTCCATCTCTTGAGGTCCTTAAATCAAGATTGGCTGTCTTTCTAAAAGGTATGCCCTAGCTCAGTGGCTCTCAACCTTTCCAGACTACTGTACCCCTTTCAGGAGTCTGATTTGCCTTGCATATCCCCAAGTTTCACATCACCTAAAAACTACTTGCTGACAAAATCAGACATAATCATACAAAAGTGTTGCAGCACACTACTACTGAAAAATCACTTATTTTCTCATTTTCCCATATTATTATCAAATAAATCAATTGGAGTATAAATATTGTACGTCCAATCAGTGTATAGTATATAGAGCACTATAAACAAGTCATTGTCTATATGAAATTTTAGTTTGTACTGACTTTGCTAGTGCTTTTCATGTAGCCTGTTGTAAAACTAGGCAACTATCTAGATAAGTTGATGTACCCCCTGGAAGACTTCTGCGTACCCACCGGGTACACGTACCTCTGGTTGAGAACCACTATTCAAGCTCAACTACAAGATGTTACCTTGTTGCAGGAATAACTGGGTGAAATTATATGGCCTCTGTTATGCAGGAGGCTGGAGTAAATGATCAAAATAGCCTCTTTGGCCTTAAAATCTAAGAATTTACTAAAAAATTTCCCTGATGAACTTGAGATAGTCCTCCAGAGAGCAGCTGAATCCCTGCTGAAGCATACGAGGGCCATCAGAGGATTCAGATAAACCTTTGAGGGAACTGCACAGGAGTAGCGAGGCTGGCTAATGTTTCTAGGCAGCAGGACTGGGGAATGTATGCAGGCAGGGAAACACTCCTGTTTCAGCATTTCACTGAAGAAGGCCGTCTCCATTTTGCTTTCCTTCGCGTAAATCTAAACAGTTATGATCAATAATACTAATATTAAAAAAAAAAAAACGTATGTCTTGTGTTTAGTCTAAAATTACATGGACCTCCAACACTTTGAAACTTTTAATGCATGATAGCAGGATCCACACAGCCAGTTAGTGGATGGCAGGCTGGAGTATTGTAGATATATAGCTGGCCTACTGGTCACTAACTGATCATGTAGATAAGCCCTTAGAAGTCTTACAACAACACAGTTATTTGGTAGCTAAAGAGAGTCAAAGAACAGGTGAGAATGAGGATACATCTATGCTGCAGCCGGGACTGTACTTCCCAGCTTGGGTAAACAGACATGGTAGCTCTACTGGAGCTAGTACATTTAAAATAGCAGAGTCACCAGGGAGGGAAGGTAGTAAGGTGGCAGATGAACTAGCCACCTGAGTACAAATCTGCCCAGACTCCCTTGCTATGTACTCAGGTGGTTAGCCCAAGCCACTGCCTGTGCTACCCCTGGAAACACTTCTAATTTTAGCACAGTATCCTGAGCAGAGCTAGCACGTCTGTCTAATTGCAGTGGAAAGCACAGTCCCAGATTAATACCCTATAAGAATGCATTTTAAAAATAAGTCATTCGTAACATTTCCAGTGGTAGTACCCCCACACTAAATTTCCTGAACAGAAAAACTTTGAGATTTATTCATTTTCTGTGTTGCACACTTCAGAGGAATACAGTCAGCAGAAAATCCATTTGAACAGAGCATATTTTCCCCTAGCAACACTGTTGAACTTGTACAGAGAGATGACACCAGATGTGGGATGTCATTCACATTATCAATATAGAAATTTAATGTATTATATTCAAATAGTACTCATTAAGTTCCAAATATATTATTTTTTTTTACATATTTTCTTTGCTAAATAAGGCATGCAGTTTACTGGACAGTGTATAAAGCCGAACTATCCCTGCTGATGCTAAGTTGGCAATGTGTTTTTATTTCTCTCAAAAGACTGCTTGTGCTTTCTTTCACATTTCAACTTTGATCCACTAATGCTCACCTGTTACACTGTGATTACATGGATGAACTGCAAAGAAACAATATAAGCTAAATAAATAGTCAAGGGCACTGTAGCTGTACCCAGGAACAAATGCTTCAATTCAAAACTCAGATTCCAAGCGGTTTGCTCAATTGTATTTGACAATTTTAAAAGGCTACAAAAGGGCCATTTAAAAAAAAAAAAAAAACTGGTCCCCTCCTTCTACAATGGGAACTAATAATGGGCATCTATGCTGAAGGTCTTTTCACAGAGAATGAAGACTCAGTACCCTGTTCAGAAAACCACCCCAATACAGGACAAAATTTAAGAGCTGTGCTGAACTGAGGCCTGGATTGAACTCTGCTCTCACCTCTACGAGGTGATCCCTGCAAGTTAAATTAAGGTATATAGATGAAGCAGCACTGTAGGGAGATCTCCCTGCTGCTAACCAAACTGTATATGTCCTGTGGATGTGGACTTGGTACTTTTCCTCTTCCCCAAATTCACTGAAAAATGGAAACTTGATATTGTGGGCATAATTCAGTTCATTCTTTTCACTTTTAAAAGTATTTAAAATTATGTTATTTAAAAAAATACTAAAGAAGCAAATCTTTACAGCAGTTTTCCTAAACACAGGATCTGTCTGGGTTGGAAGCCATTAAAACATTTAGAATCAGTCTTCTTGATATTCTTTTCATGTGTTTCTTTTAATAGAGGGTTTTTTTATGTTTTGCAGATTCACAAACTTGTTACAACAACAGCATGGTAAAATATCATAATATTTTTTCATAGCTTCAGTAGCTTTTTCTCTCATTGTTGATAGAGGTTTGGTAGAGTTAGCAACAGAATATTGGATACTATTTGAAGCCTAACCAAACTTATCAATATGGTTGAGATTTCTCTTCTTCTCTGTCATATCCCTTCCAATCCATAGCAACAAGTTCTTTCCCCTTTCACTGGACCTTACACTTCTTTCTGACTCCCATTTCATTTCCCTGAGCTTCAAAAGTATCTCCTTGATTCACAATAAACTCTCTCTGAACAAGCTCCCACTGAGATCAATGGGACTTACTGTGACAGTGTACCCTATAAGGCTTTATGGGGAGGGGGTGCTTATAAATGTATGGATGACATAGCTGGAATATGTTTTGTGCTGCCTGGGCCATGTAACATATCTCCGTAAAGGTTCTGGTCTACTATAGCTATTCATCCTATTTGTACATATATATCATTTTCTACTCGAGGTTAAGAATATGGGCTGTATGCTTGCTTGATTTCTAAGTAAGCTTTGTGAGGCATTTGGTCAGCTTCTTTAGGAAGGAATTCGCCAAGGTAAGTACCTGATCAGGAGACACTTAGGGAACAATGCATCTTGGAATGCTCCAATCCACATGAGAAGTCTTCCTGGAGACATGCAAGATGCCATATGGACAATGGCATCGGCCTGCAAAGACTGAGTCATGCAGGGGCATGTGACATGCCCAGGTGACTCCAAAACTCCATCCTGGAGCTGGACTTTGCATAGGAGGGAGGAGGGGGGTCTCCACCCACAAGAGAGAGTCTATTTAAACCTGTGGGAGACCCCTCCATTTTGTCTTCAGCTGGCTAAAGAAGGAGCCTCTCCACCCCCCCCCCCCCAGGATACTTGAAGGAGACTGAAACAAAGGACAGTAACTGCAGGGGGTGTGAGTGATAGCTGGACCCAGGCTAAAAGGAGATTAGCCTGTAAAAGGGAGCACTCTGGAACTGGTGAGGAAATTATCTGTATTCAGTTTGATTAGGCATAGATCTGCGCATTTTATTTTATTTTGCTTGGTGACTTACTTTGTTCTGTCTGTTACTACTTTGAACCACTTAAATCCTACTGTCTGTATTTAATAAAATCGCTTTCTATTTAGTAATTCACTCAGAGTATGTATTAATACCTGGGGGAGCAAACAACTGTGCATATCTCTCTATCAGTGTTATAGAGGGCGAACAATTTATGAGTTTGCCCTGCATAAACTTTATGCAGGGTAAAACGGATTTATCTGGGTTTAGACCCCACTGGGAGTTGGGCATCTGAGTGCTAAAGACAAGCACACTACCGTGAGCTGTTTCCAGGTAAACTTGCAGCTTTGGGACAAGTGATTCAGACCCTGGATCTGTGTCTGGAGCCAAACAGGAGTGTCTGGCTCAGCAAGACAGGGTGCTGGAGTCCTGAGCTGGCAGGGAAAACAGAAGCAGGGGTAGTCTTTGCACATCTGGTGGCAGCTCCCAAGGGGGTTTCTGTGATCCAACCCATCACACTTACCTACTCATCTGAGGTCTGCCAGCTGCTCTATTCAATTTCACTGCTCCTTAACTTACCCAGTCAGAGGTACCCCATAATGTAGTGTGTCCATTTGGTAAATCTCAAAGGGCATGATAGCTGAATACTACAGACAGCTGTACCCAGCACACAGATTACACACCTGCTGAATCATGTAAGGGAACAGTAGGAGGGCTGCAGGAAAGGAAAACACTTGCTGAGGAGAGAAAGAAAGCCTTTTGGGTCTTTCAGCCAGTGAAGGTGCTGTGGAAAGAGCATTGGGATATGTGCATTTGTTCAGCAGTTTGTTACATTGTTATTTGTAAGATAAACAGTACCTATAGTTGGACTAAGGGGTTCAATTAATGTTCTGGGTATAAGGAAGAGTAAGTGAGACCAAGCAAGTGATTTTTGCAATGAAACATAAAATCCCCTACTCTTCTGACAGCCCAGCCCTGAAATATTCCTGGGAATACCAGGGTGAATTACATGCCAGTGTCAGCCTTAGTGTCTGAATTCTCTTACTTACATGAGTTATGAGCCAGACACATAATTTTGTAATATATTAGATCTCACATAGAAATAGAATGTCTAATTGGATTTCCCAAAATCTAGAAGTGACATTTGGGTCTCACTTCTCCACACACAGAATCCTTTATTTCCCTTATTTTTGTCCTTTCATATTCTCTCTATCATGCTGCTTTACATTCTTTTCATCTGATGTTGTATTTATATTTTTTACTTACCTATTTATGGAGATAGCAAGACACATAATACAGGCTTTGGTGGATAATAAATCAATTCTGAGAGTGCTTATTCTGAAGCAGGGGTCGGCAACGTTTGGCACGCGGCTCGCCAGGGTAAGCACCCTGGCAGGCCGGGCCAGTTTATTTACCTGCTGACGCGGCAGGTTCAGCTGATCACGGCCCCCACTGGCCGCGGTTCTCCGTCCCGGGCCAATGGGGGTGGTGAGAAGCCGCGGCCAGCACATCCCTCGGCCCGTGCTGCTGAAGTCATGTAGTCCATAGACATGAACCAGAAGCCCTCAGCTTTAAACTTTCTCCTTCATTGGCAATAGGGAACTGCCATGTTACGTTTTGAATAAAAACAGACTTGCCTTTTTTTTTTTTTTTGGCTTTGAAGGTCCAAAAAAAGAGCCTCTTTTTCCACAATTTGCAAGTTAAGCCAGGAAACTGCTGAATCTTAAACCTCAACTGAGGTATTTTATATAAAAATATGTGTAAAATATGCATAAATATATGACAAGAATCCCTCCCCCCCCACACTCTCAGAAAATAATATCAAGAAAATACTAATAACAATTGCTGTCATTGGTGCCGAGACTGCTGCTTGTATTGTAGGTACATACAGCCATGCAGAACAGCGGCAGAAGGCAGCACATATTATGTTGGTAGCTCTTAGGGGTTAGAAAAGGACATGCATTTCCTACCCTATAAGTTACTGCTGCCACTGCAGTTTTAACATTGTTCATTGTCTCCAGTGTGACTGTTGTGATTTCGGTATCTTCCCTAACTGCTGCTCTCATGACGGAAGCATTTCCATGACCCTACTGCTGCCATGAGTTTATTATCTGTTGCCCAGTGATGCTATACTTTCATCATCCACCTCTGTCCCCATTGCTGCCACTGTCTTAATGTCACTGTCTCTGTCCATACTGCAGTCATATTCACTGAATCTCTTTCTCTTTTACAGTTTAGGGCTAATCTGAAGTTGCCTGTATGTGTGCCCCCACAGGAGGTTCAGGGGGGCAATGCTTCCATCATGAGAGCAACAGTACAGGTGCACACACACAGGGATATGGGCAGGAGGAGTGGAAAGGAGCCAGTCACCCACACGCCCCCTCATGAAACAGCCACAGTGTTTCTGTTAGCACATCTGAGAGGTCTGACTAGCATTTCCAACAATGCTCCATATACTGAAAGAGGCATGAGTGTGTGGCCAGGGCCCTTTCTGTCCCCTCCCTACTCTCCCACATACATCTGCATGTACCAGTGTCTGCTATTGCTGAGCACACAATCTCTCTAGTGCCCTAAAAAAGCACATATAGGCCTGATTCTACTGTCAACCTGATATTACCTCAATGTAACTCCATTGTCTTCACTTTGTGTCAGTGGATCAGTAAGTGAGATCAGACTGAAGTCCATTATGCCTGCTTCCTCCCCTCTGCAAATGTAATGTCTCTAACCACAACCACTCAGGTGCTACTCCTCCATATATGCATTCATGTTTATTGCAATTCTGGACATTATATATTGAATACATTATATATATATATATATATATATATATATATATATATTAATTTTTTTAAAAATACACCTAGGTTGCAGGTAGTGAAGTTACTGATAAGTGGTTTATTTCTTCATATGACTTTTCTCTCTTCTCCTTTGCAAAGCTCCAGACACGCCTACACAACATCTGTTCCGAACTGTATTCAATTCTAAAACAACATCAAAGAACCACATTCTTGGTAAAATTTTGGGCAAACATACGTCCCCTCACATTCACACACAGTTTTGTAAGGTTTAAATACTATCCACAGTCTCCCTTTTATTATGGCAATTGTTGTCAATCCTATGGCTAAGATTCAGATCACAAAAATAGATCAAGAAATTGAATTTTTTCCCTTTGACATTCATTTTTCTTTTCCTTCAAAGTGCAATTACAGGTTTTGATAAGTGAAGCACAGTTCATGTTGACAAAACTTGCTTTTCCTTCATCTCAAAATGAATGCACCAGAAAGGTTATATCATTTTCCCTTTTTAATGAAAATGGCAAATTTAATGATTTCACTTTACAGATTAACCTTTTCACCCAGCTTTAATAACATTGTTTCTAAAAATAAGAAGAGTCCTACTGAATCCAATGAAAAGTTGCCCAGTTTTTATATATCCAATTAGGGCATCAATGACAAAGCTACACCCACAAACAATGACAAAGCTGTCCTTTATGCAGGATGAGACCTCTAATGGAGGTACTTCAGTCTTTGGTATCTGGCACAATAACTTGCAGAAATGTGGCTACTGATGGTGGTTTGAGTTATCACCAGTTCTGAGGAAAGCAATTAATCAAATTTCTGATTAGTCCAGGAACACTGATTGACAATTGAAGTTATGTACATTTACTATGACATATGGTTTACATAAAGTGATTAATTTAAAATGTGTATCTTTATTTAACACTCTTGTTTGTTACTACTGATACTGGTAAGACCTTTACTGAAATACTGTGCATAATTCAGGTCACCCATGTTAAAGAAAGATGAATGCAAATTGGAACAGGTGCAGAGAAGAGATACAAGAATGATCAGTGCAATGGCAGGCTTATCTTATGAGAGGAGACGAAGAGTTTGGCTTGTTTAGTTTAGCAAAACAAGGGCGAGAGGAGATATGATTACTCTCTGAATACATTCTGAGTCATTGTGGAGGGTGAAAGGCTATTTAAGCTAAAGGACAATGTTGACATAAGAATAAATAGGTAAAAACAGGACAGGAACAAATTCATGTTGGAAATGAGAAGAAGGTTTCTAACCATCAGAGTGGTGAGGTTCTGGAACAGCCTCTCAATAGGTGTTGGGGGCGGGGTGGGGGGAAGGCAGGGGAACAACTTTATTAGTTTTAAGAACGAACTGGACAAATGTATGAATGGGATTGTAGGATGGGGTTGCTTGTGATGATGAGGACCACAGCATGGCAGCCTTGGGGGTACCATCTGGTTTATGTCTTTTGTTCCTAAGCTTCATGCTTCAAGGCTTCAGCTGGTCACCGGTAGGGGTCAGGAAGAGACTATGCATTCTTTTTTCTTGTCTCCTTCCTTCAATGCATCAGGGATGGTCATGGGACACTATATGGGGTGATCTGAGGTGACAGCAAGCATTCTCTCTCTCTCTCGGGTGTTTGGCTGGCTGGTTCTTGATCACATGTTCAAGGTCTAACTGGATGCCATTACGTGGGTTGGGAAAGAATTTTCCTCCAGCTCAGTTTTTTTTGGGTGTGTTGCTTTCCTCTGCAATGTGGAGTGCTGGTCACTTGCCATGATTATCTGGGTATATCTGACTTAATTCCCTGTCACTGCAGGGACAATGGTGAACCTCACCACCCTCAACCCCGATTCTCTCCTTCTGCCACATAATAGTTTACTGTCCTATGGGCTGTAATATTTTGTCTAATTTTGGTTATTTGGTTCAGTGTGCTGGTGCTGGGAGGTGTTGTAGCCTGTGATATAGAGGAGGTCAGACAAGGTAATGTTGTGGGCCCTTCTGCCCTTAAAACCATGACTCTCACTTAGCATTCTATGCACATGGCTTGTTTTTTTATTGTCTAAGCAATGTTCTTTATTTAGCATCCGCTTTATACTTGTTCAATCTCTTTTGTAAACTCCAAAATTCCTAGTCTACACATGTCATTGCATGAATCAATGATAAAAAAAAAAAGTCTAGCCAGTCAATGAATCCTTGGAGAATTATACCAGACAAGAAAAGATGGATCACTGTTGCATGCTCTTTTTTCATATTATAATTGCAAGAATTGTATAGCCAACTTCCTTCCACAGCTATTATGTGCAGTAGCTTCCTTCCACAGTCAGTGAAGAAGAAACAATGAGAAATCACTTGGATATTTACTCCTGAAGTATTTTTTTTTTTTCATATCAAATGTCATCCAGTTATAACTCTTCTTTATAAACCATCCTTTAACTTTTGACTCGTATACCATGTATCTCTACTTCTTCTCATTTGCCATCATCCTGCTCTGACTCTTCCCAAAATCTCACAGTTTGCTATGCAAGAGCCTTCTCCTCTGCAAAATGTATAAGCTGGAACATCTTTTCTTTAAACCTTTCTCTCACTGTCTCTCTGTCTCTTTTAAGTCTACCTTTTCTTCCTCGCCGGTTATTTCTCTCTTCCTGTATTTATATTATTTAGCTCTTCAACTGTGCTATTTTACTATGTAGCCTATCTTGGGTTATAGTTTATATGACAGCTGCTATACAAAACAAGACTGTGTTTTAAATTGGATAACCAGATACTATATCTGCAAGTCTATATTTTGCACTAAGGCATAATACAAGATATATTTGCATGGTGGCCCGCTTTACCAGAAACACAATGCTTTACTGACAGAAATGAAAAATGCCATTACTCACAAAATATAAGCCGATCTTTAAAACATAAAAGGTATTCATATTTTATCTGAAAATTCTACTTCTTCCAGGAAAGCTAAATCCTTCCATTCATTGTCTAGTGCACAAATAAATATATACAGTCATTGGAACGATAAACAGGATCTAGAGAATTTAGTTCATGCAAAATTAATTCTGAGAGAAAAGCAAAGGCTTTGTGATTTAACAGCAAACCTAAACCCTGCTACAGTACCTGAAAAGTTTTTGTTTGTTTAGCTCAGACCAACCAAATTTTCCATCCATGGTATGCAAAAATGATGGCATAGCTAAGGCAACCTTTAATTCCCTTTATTTTTCACATTATGCACAATCTTGGTTTTGTTTTTCCTTTCTATTTGCCCAATTTATGGTGAAGTTACATTTTGATGTGCTGATTCTATGATGAATGACTTTAAAAAAATCCCTTTATTTTCTTGGTAAAACATGCTCTTAAGGTATGCTCCTACTCCCACTGAAATCTATGGCAAAAGTTTAGTTTAAAGTTAGACTGAGTCCTTAATAAGCCAGCCTGATGTGTTGTCTAATGGAAGACTTGAATTAATTGTTATTTTAAACAAACCCAATCACTTGGAGAAGAAAATGCCTTTCTTGCTCTAGAGTGACCTTTCTGACAGATTGGGTGGAGTTGGTAGATTCAAGCTGAATCACAACCAATATATCTTGGTCTTTGGGATGATGGATAATGAAGACAGGGAGCAACTTTGATTTTCTGCCAACATCACCTATTGCCACGCAATATATTTTCAGTTATATTTGTTAGTTGGACATCTAAGTGTAAGTTTCATACTTAGCAAAGACATTATATCTCATTTTTATATTTTTTGTAGTTTAAAAAAAAAAACCCACACTCAGCATGAAACAAGACAGTTGAAGTCCCAGGAAGACCCAAATGAGTTTATGCTGCTGGAAATGCAAAAACAAAGGCCTAGGGGACAAGTCCTGATGTATTGTTAAACTGATGTATATTGAAGTCCATAAGATTAAAGTCTGGATTTGATCTGGTGTAAATGAGAGTAACATTTGGTCTATAGTGTTTGATGATTTGGAAGCCAAAGTGTGTTAATTTGTTTAATATCAAAGCCCAGTGAATATCCCTTGTGCAATTGTTTCCAGATAATTCTCTTATGGGAGTTACTGCCATCCTGTAAAAAGGGCACCCCAAATACCATGGACCCTCAGGGAGCCACAAATGTCCAAAGCCATCAATCTAGAGGCCTTGTGACTCCATGCCACTATAAAGTTCCCATGATGCTCTTGCAAGCATCCCTGACAGCCCAGAATCATTGGAACCAGACTCTATGGGCTTTGTCAAGCTACTGTTCTCCTGAGATAGAGTGAGCAGGTGTCCTTGAAAACTTAAAAGTCCATGTTTTCAGGTCCTATCTCTGTCTCACTGTCACTATCAGTTTTACACACAAATAAAAAAAAAATGTAAATCTGAGCAAACTGTTCATCTAAAAGTGTCATCAGCCAGCTATGATGGTAAAATTTATAGCAGGCTAGTTGAATGCATGTGGGCCTCAAGATAGTCATATCCCTGATCCCCTGATCTCATCCATTCCCGTGAGGTGTCCTACTAAGTCCTTCTTTTGCATGGGTCCTCACGCCTGCCTTTCTCCTACAGCATTAAGTTCAAAGGATGGGGGGGGGGGGGAAGAGCAAGGAGCATTGCTTGCTAAGGATGGGGACAAAGAAAAGTGGTCCTTCTTTTTACTCTCCTCTGATTCTGACACAAGCTGTCACAGTCCTCCTGACCATACATCTCTGACCCCCAAAAGACATCTGCAGCATGCCTGCCATAACACATGGTCTGGTTTTTCACTTTAAACATCTGATTACCCTATGCTTCAAACTCCCTCTTTAAGAGTTGTTTGACCAAGTGTGAATGGAACAGCAGGAGTGTTAATGCAGCCCATCCTCTTTCTATTGGCTTTTCTGCAGGGCTCAAAATGAAGAGCTCAATGTGCATCACTTGACACTCTTTTGCCCAACATCTTCCTTCCTTCCCAGCTATGGGTCTCTGACCCTATGGAGGGATCTAATTCAAAAACTATGTTACTGGTAGTGATGGGTGAACCTCTGGATGCCCACCAGACTGCCATGAGCAGAAATTCCAGCCTCTGGATCCCTGAGTTTTTTATGCCTCCAAAGACTGAACAGAGTCCAGGAACTGTCCCAGCCCTGGAGTCCCTAGGCACATTCTTTAAGGACAGACCCTAACACTTTCTCCTGAGAGCTATAACCTCGTGGGCCCCTGCCCAGCCCTGGAAAGAGTGCTGACTTCAAAATTATTTCATAATATTAACCACAATCCATAAGTTGTATAGATAGATTTCTCAAATTGTCACAATTTACTAGAAATTATCCATATATGTTTGAGTCTACAAAATTTGGGCCAGGTCCTGCAAATCCATACACAAGTAGTGCCTTCCATAGGCTAACCAGGTGACTAAGGGCTGCTCATATGATTATTTTCTTGGACTACTGGTCAACAAATCTTTCAAGAGGAGGATTTTTCATTATGCTTCTGAATTTGTTTTGGTTTTCTTAGTATATTTTAGCACTTATGAACTGAGCAGGAACTGGGAATTACAGACATACATGGAAATAAAAATAGTATGGAAAACAAGTAAACATGCTCAGCTTCATTACTTATGCAAAATAGATGTTCTGGGTTAATTTATCAGGATTGGCTTCCCCATACTTCTCATAAATGAACCTGTATCTAAGCTACACTCCATATATAACTATATGGTAGCTAAAGTACTTGTAATGGTTTTTAAATCAGTGCCTATCCATCCAGATGAATAGAATCATAGGACTGGAAGGGACCTCAGTAGGTTATCTAGTCCAGTCCCCTGCACTGAGGCAGAACTAAGTATTATCTAGACCATTCTTGACAGGTGTTTGTCTAACCTATTCTTAAAAGCCTCTAATGATGGAGATTCCACAACTTCCCTAGATAATTTGTTCCAGTACTTAACTACCCTTACAGTTAGAAAGTTTTTCTTAATGTCTAATCTAAATCTCCCTTGCTGCAGTTAAAGCCCATTATGTCTTGTTCTGAACTGAGTGGATAAGAAGAACAATTTATCACCTTCCTCTTTAAAACAACCTTTTATGTACTGGAAGACTGTTATTATGTTCCTGCTCAGTCTTCTCTTCTCCACACTAAACAGTTTTTTCAATCTTTCCTCATAAGTCACATTTTCTAGACCTTTATTCACAAGGTTTGTTATCCTCTCATTGAAGGATATTAGTCAGTTTGACGTAGTTTGTTCCTGACTGTAAGAGGTCCGGACCCACCCCTGCGGCGCCTCCTGCTGGTCCTCCAGGGAATTAGCTCACCAGCCTCTGGAGCACCCACTTCAGGGCGGTGATCCGCCTTGTCCTCTGCACTGGCCCCGTGTCCCTCGCTCTGGGTGCTGCCTCGTGGCAATACCCACACACACACTAGGTCTCCACTCCCAGGGGAACCCCCACCCACTAACCCCACCTTGCCTCAGTACTAGGCCACTGCCAGTCAGCAACTAGCCCCCACTCCCTGGGGCAGACTGCAGTATAGGCCACTCATCACTGGCAAGGGGGATTTGGACCTGCTGCCTTGGCCTAGCCCTGGGGCTGCCCTCTGCAACCCCCAGTACCCCTTGGCCTATTACCAGGCCACAACCTGGGGCTATCCAGGCTGGAGCTCCCCAGCTCCTCAGCCTTTCCCCAGCCCTGCTCCACTGCAGGTACCCTGTCTAGTTCCCTGCAGCCAGGCCCTTCTCTCTCTCAAGGCAAAGAGAGACTCAATCTAGTTCATGCAGCCAGGCCCTTCTCCCTCTGAAAGCAGAGAGAGACTCTTGAGCTCCTGGCTCCCAGCCTCTTATATAGAGCAGCTGAGGCCTGATTGGGGTGTGGCCCAGCTGCAGCTGCTTCCCCAATCAGCTCAGTTTAGCAGCTCCCAGCCACCAGCCTTCTGCCAGGGCTGTTTTAAACCCTTCTCGGCAGGAGCGGGGTAGCCACCCCGCTACACTGACAAATCCATGTTAATTGTTACTTATCACCTTATTATCTGCTTCTATGTGCTTATAAATTGATTATTTGATGATTTGTTCCATTTTCTTCCTGGGAACTGAAGTTAAACTGTATGGTCTATAATGACCCAGGTTGTTCTTATTCCCCTTTTTACAGATAGGTACTATATTTTCCCTTTTCAAATCCTCTGGGACCTCTCCCATCCTCCATGAGTTCTCAAAGATAATTGCTAATGGCTCAGAGATCTCTTCAGGCAGTTCTTTAAGTATTCTTTGACGTATTTCATCAGGCCTTGCTGATTTGAAGACATCTGATTTGTCTAAGTAATTCTTAGCTTGTTCTTTCCTTATGTTAGCCTCAGATACTACCCCTTTTACACTATTTGGTATGTTAATCATCCAATCATTGCTAACTTTTTCGGTGAAAACTGAAACAAAAAAAGGCATTTAACATTTTGTCCATTGCTGTATATTCTGCTATTGTCTTTCCCTCTTCATTGAGTAATGGGCCTACTCTGCCCTTGGTCTGCCTCTCACTTCTAATGAACACATACATTTACAAATACAATATAGCAAAAAGCTTAACTAAAAGACCCACACCAGTTAACAAACCAGAATGGATTTGCCCCACTCTTCAGCACAAAGATGGAATAGACATAAGAGCCATCTACCATATTTGGAAGGTTAGCAAATGTCTGCACTGTCAACCAACAAAGGAAGTCAGTTCCAGAGTTGAAGGCCTTCTGCTGATTATGCATTGGCAGCATGTCTTCCTTGTTCACCTCTTGGATCCTGTCTCTCTCTCATTACATTTATGGCTCCTCCCACCACCAGCAGAGTGTTTGGGTGCTTCTAGTGAGAGTGCATCTGCTGATCTCAATTGCTGAACTAGGGCAATATGCTGAACATGTGGCTATATAACGTTAAAATAAGTCATTTTGAATTGCAGTGGAATGTTTATAGACATAATATTTATTATGTGCTGGAAAAGAAATAGCACAGATTGGTCAAACTGCTAAATAATGGCAATAGGTATTTGATTCCTGGAACATGTAGAGCTTGTGGTCATATTTGGTTTACTTAGGGGATTATTTTACAACTAGCTCATTAATAACATGTTTTATGTGAAAGATGAAGTTCTGCATATTTTTATGATGGATGCTATGATTTCTGCCAATGGAGAGAATATTCCAGGAAGTTAGTGTTTCTTTCTATTGTGGCTGTAAAAGCAGGACTACTTCAATTCAGTTTTACTATTTAGTTTGTAGAAAATATTTAAACTAAGATTTAGGAAGTATAAATGAGACTTTTGATCTTAAGTATTTACAACACTGAATAGCTAGAGTAAGTACTCTGAGAAGTATGGAGTAATTCTGGATTTACACCTGTGAAAAAATCAGAATCTGGCTCTACATTCTTATTATTTTTTTCTCTTTTGGTCAGATTAACATCAGAAAAAAATCTTAAATGATATTTATGCTCCCACTTCTTAACATTACTAAAAGCTGCCGTCAGCCTGAACCAACAGCACTGAGATCTTACAGTTTTTTATTCTTTGTTTTTTATCCCATGGGGACATTGTTCACCCTCCCTTCCTATTTTCCATTTGAACTGTTATTGCTTTTTAACCTTGTGTTTCAGTCTTTCAGTCTTCTAACCTCTTTCTTTCTTGCTCCAACCATGTTATGACAAAAATTATATAGTGTAATAGGAGGGTAATGATAGTTAGGTCTGGCTGAGAAAAAAATATAGGTGCTTGACTCTTGTGAGCCCCTTCTCCCTTTAAACACTAAATATCAATGGAAAGCCTGATTGCATTAGACTAGATAATAATGTGTTACACCACTATACACCTCATTAAATGGAGTTACTCCAGAGTGAAAGTACTGTAAATGAAATCAGAGTCTAGCTCATTGACTTTTAACTGCACTTCTTCGTGAAGGAGGCAGTTCATTGATACAGGAGGAGAATAGAGTAGAAGGAGGAGAAGAAGAGAGATAGAGGTGTTAACTAAAGGAAATAAAGAGGACTAGGAGATTGAAAAGGAGACAGGGCTAAAGGGATGACTTGTCAGTCTTCATCAGCACTGGCCCATTTCACAGAAGTTGCAGATAAAAAAAAAATCTCAGCCATCCACAATCTCTTTGAGAAGCAGATGAGTTTATGTGCCTAAGAGCAGGTGAGCACCTCTGTACTGTGTATTTACTTGCAGATTCATCACAAAGTCCACACCCAGTGAGGAAGGTGGCTCTTCTCCTCAGACGAAGCAGATGGTGAGGTCAGAGCAAGGAAAGTGAGCTTGGCTAGACAAGTGCCTATACCCTTTGCTACTAGGTCTCCACACACATATGGATCTAGTGACTGTGGTGTGTGATTTGTATATGATTGCATTAGCTAAAAAGGACATAGGCAGACACCCAGGTTGAAACTGGTAACTGAACTACAGTTAACTGAAATGCCAGGATAATTGAAAGCAGATTATGTCCCTAAAAGTTCCTGTGTGCTTTAGGAATCCTTTAGGACTGGTGTATTTATGTGCAGCTATAGAGAATGGTACATGATAAGTCACAATGCTGTGGATGGAGGCTACAGTTCAGGGTCTGTGTGAGTGTGTGTGTGTGTGTGTGTGTGTGAGTGAAGTTGTGCTGTGTTATGCATAGCTAGTCTCAGAGCTGCTCACACTGTCATTTTAATGTCTTACTGTTCCTCCACTCCTGAAAAGTTTAGAAGCTACTGTGATTCTCAATATATTAGATATGATTTTTATTTATATATCAAAAATAGAGTAACATGACCTTGTTAGTAAAAAGCAACAGAGGGTCCTGTGGCACCTTTAAGACATAAGCTTTTGTGGGTAAGAACCTCACTTGCAAGTGCAAGTGCATCTGAAGAAGTGAGGTTCTTACCCACGAAAGCTTATGCTCCCAATACTTCTGTTAGTCTTAAAGATGCCACAGGACCCTCTGTTGCTTTTTACAGATTCAGACTAACACGGCTACCCCTCTGATACATGACCTTGTTAGTGTGAGTCAATTTGAAATTAACATTGATAAGGATTTTAAAAACCCAATTTCCTAACAACTAATACTTTGGTAGAACTTTAGTTCATGTAATAACATTTGTTATGTCTTAAGTATCTTTCAGATACCAAGGCATATGTTGTAAGTAAAACAAGCACAGATTGAAGTGCTTGTGAGGCAACATTATTAGTAATGTCAAAAAAAATTAACATCAGATAGACAAAAATAAATTGAAATAATTCGGTCTCATTTTCCTTTTCAAGAAAATCACCAAATGATTATTTTTAGATTTTTTTAATGAAATCTTGAGACATTTTTTCAACCTGAGCTTTCCCAAGTGTTAAAGTCCTAGTCTTTCTATCTATTTTTGAAGCTTCTAAAGTTGTAGAAAACAGAAGTAACTATAAAATAGAATCATACATGGAGATGCACCCCCACAGTTATTGTTTCAGGCTTTCTGCAAACTTAGGTAGATGAATCTTGGGTTGTGTTTTGAAATGCTTCTTCCCAACCTCAAGGGTTAAAAAATTGCTTACTATATATATACTTAAATGGGCAGATTCTGACCTCATCACATGACTCGAGGAGACAGAGCCCAAGCCATGAATATCAGCTAATAAATGAAGGGTGTTGATAATGAAAGAATGCTATAGGCAACAATATGAGCTCCAGTTAGCACTATTATTTTGCCAGGTATCTATCCACCCAGGCACACCAGGAATAAGAGACACAATAGGAAACACGGGGGCACGCTCAGTACTACCATAGCTGTAACTGGTGTACGGTGCTTTGATACTGCAGTGATAGTCACCTTAAAAATAAAGAGAGATACTTGGCAGATAGATAGAGATGTTGACTTATGACCCAGTCTTTTATAAGGCCTAAACCTCGCTCATGAACCAGATATCCAAAATCCATTATGGTGATGCTAAGAAGGGAAAATTACAAGCTTGCTAAACTTTGAAAAAAGATATAGTAACCTTTCACACAATCCCATGTTCTTTCGGCTGAGAAAGCAATGTCTTAACTGCAATAGACAGGTATATATATGATGTAGCAACAACAAAAATAATGAGTAAGCAGCAGATGTTAATTATGCTGTTAGGAAATGTATGAAATATGACAAAATGTGGAAATGTACTAAAATAAGCTCTATTTCGGGGGAGAAAATAGGAACTGCTTGGAGCTGAAACTAACCCTCCGACCTGTCCCCAACTTCCAAGAAGCTAGGGAGGGAGGGAGGAACTGTTAGAGGCTGGAAGCAAAGAGGCAGAACTAGGGAAGCTGAACTCAACTGAGATCAGACTCGCTTCTGCTGTAGGAATCAGTTCTAAGAGAATCTGGTTTGGTCATGTATATATCTTTTTTGTTATGTGCTGACTAACCATTGTTTAATGAACTCAGCTAAGCTTAGTTATCTGAAATCTTTTTAATTAAGTAGATTTGAACCCATACAATTACTTATCAATTTTTCGATTAATTATTTATTGATTACAGAGATAACTGAGGCTTATATTTTTGCCTACAAATGCTATTTCAATATGAATACCTTCCATTTTTGGCTGATATTTATGAAGAAAAAATTTCAAATACCCCAGCACACAGAATGGACATTTAAAAAAAACCCTGACATTCCTCTTCCTTTAAACGAGGATCTGTTATTTAGACCCAGATTCTGATATTAATAGCAACATTATTAATGAGCACTAAACTCTAATGAAGACAAAAAAAAATAGTGTAAACTAATGTGTGAGAGATCAAAACGTAGACCTTCAACCTTTACCCTGACTTCAGATTCTGTAATTCAGCAAGAAATTGTGTTTTTCTTTGGCGCTGGAATTAAATGTGGACAAGGGACCATGTGATGATGATAACTGGTTGGTGTTTCAGTGGCCTATTTAGATGCTATATATTTGGCAAAGCTCCTATGCGGTAAGCTTTCTGGATAATATCTCAAATTACTTATGTTAGTTAACATCGCTTTTTTAAAAATGATGGAATTGTCTCGTGTTTATACGAACAGAACATTTTAAGCACATTTTCAAAGAGATCTATTTACAGTGATGGATGTTCCTCTAGTGTTGATGTTGTGAAGTGACCAATAAAGGTAGTTTCCCTTTAGTTCACATAGCAGGTCTTTTTTTTTTAATCATTTTTATTTTTTATTTGAGAGAGTTCTGATCCTCTACTCTGCAGCATGAAGTTCTATGTTACTCAGCAACAAATAAAAGGCACAGACATATCAGAGCCATTATGATATAGTAACTCAGCTAGATTTAGCAGCTAGTCAGGGATTCCTTACATTTCAAAATAAATTGTTATATCTAGTTGCCAGCATGTGACCTGGTCTAGCATTCAATCTTTAGAGAATATTTCAGGTTGCCCAGTTTCTCCGGCTGCCTCAGTAATAATGTACTACTATTGTTTTACAGTACTTTTTGTAAAAAAATACATTATAGCTGCATTAATTATTATGTTATTATTATAACTGTAATGAACTGTTTGCCAGAGTTTTGATCTGAGTAAGTCTTTCAGAGCTGGTGTGCTGTAGCAAACATTAACTAATACAGATTCTGCATAAATACGAGATAAACTACAAGATGTATGTGCCAGGCTCAAACAATTACAGTCATAATAAAAGGCAGTTTTAACAATGCAAAGTGGTCTATCACAATCATTATAGCTGCACTAGAACAGTGTTACTGAACAATAATAGCAAGAAAATATGGCAAATGTATACTAAGTCATTTGGAAACAAAAGAACAAACTAGGCTAATATATTACAAAATAAATTCAATTTTATGAGCCAAAATAATTACACTGAACAGTTACAACAATATACTGTCACAGTAAAGGAAATAGGGAAAAAGCGTGTGTTGTATGAGCAATTGGCCTCCCCCGTTTATGCTTTGGTCTTGCAAACACTTGCCCATGTGACTAGACTCCTTGATTAGAGGGTCCTATATGGGAATCTCCCCAACCTATTGTTGACACAGGTCCTGTTGGTGAGGGTCTCTATGATCCCCTCAGGGATGGATCCATCTCTGAGTTCCTGCTCTGGCTCAATAGCCCCGGTGGCTGGGAGAGCTGGGCCACTTCATGTATGTCTACACTGAGATTAAACACCTGCAGTTGGCCCATGTCAGCTGACTCAGGCTAAGTGGCTTGGGATAAGAGGCTGTTTAATTGCATTGTAGACATAGTCTTAAGGCCTGGTTTTGCCCCATTTTTCAGTCCCAGGCAGAGGGTGACAGGTGATCCTGGCTGTGCTGTTCCTCGCTCTGCCTTATTGCTGTCTGGCTTCTGCTAGAGGTGTCTGTGTTCACATTCCTCTCTCTTTCCCTGGACCTCTGATTTGTAAAGGATGGTTCATCAGTTATTGTATGACTTTTCCACCATGCCTATGAAAAATAATATTTTCCATTGTGTCCCAATGACCTTCACTGCCTCACAGATGGTGGATGAGAACTGATTTGCTTCCTTTAGAATATTTCAATCCGTGAAAGTCTTATAGCGTAAACTACTGACTCAAGAATAAACAGCCTGATTTTGTTATCATCTTCGTGGGCCTAAAAGTGCAGACAGGATTTCTAAAAGCACCTAAATCAATGCAAATTAGGTGACTAACTTGCTTAAGTGCTTTGAAAATCCCACTATGCACCTATCTATATTTTTAGGTACCTAAATAAGCTTGTGTCAGAGGGTAGCACCTGGACCCTATGTACGAAGCACATCTAGCTCCCATGTGCCAGAATGGATGCACTCAGTTTGGCCAATTAAGAGGGCAGGTCAGTAGCTGGGTCTATAAAAGGTCAGTGAGATTCCCTGCAGAATTAGGGGGTGCCATGATTACTTGCCATTTTATTAATCCAATCTGGAGATGTAGGCCTCCAGAAAAAGGCAGAAAATCCCAGCGTAGAAAGTGAATATTAAGGGCCTGATTCTGCCACCCTTACGCAGGTACAAAGGTAGCCCCAATGAAGTCAATAGAACTACTTGTGAACTAAGAAACTGACATAAGTAAGGCCCTAAATTTGTAAAGGTTGGCTCATTCACTCCAAGTCCTAAATCATCTATCTACAACATCACATAAATCTCTGAAGGCTAGAAAATGTTTTTCTCTTTCAACAGGTTTTTGTGTTTCTTAGGCAAGTGGATGTCTTCATCCTCAGCAAAATGCCTGTAAAATTACTTGATAATTTCTAATATTATCTTGAAAAAAGTTAAACTTATGAGGAAAGCCTAAATTCTTAAAAGTGGCATTTTGGTTCTCACTGTATATTCCTTTCTCCCTCTTAGAAAGTATCTATTTTTTTTAAAGAGCTACAATATATATCATCTTCATTTACAAGTAAGAGGCACAATGCTGCAGAACTTACTCAGTATGCCCATTGACTTCACTGGGAACATTTATATTCACATAGAGCCTGAGCTGAACTCCATTAAACTAAATGGAAAGACTCCAATTGACTTCAGTGGGTTCTTGAAAAGAGCCTAGGGGATTCAACTGGAGAATGTTTCAAAAACACACCATCTTACTCATTACAAAGTACCCACGAAAAACTGAAAATGAAACAACAATGCCAGTGTGTAAATCTGAAATAACTCTCTTAACTCCAGTAGAGTAAACTTGGATTTACCTTGGATAATGTAACAGGGGTCAGATCCTAACCATTTGAAACCTACCGCTTTTAATGACCAATGGATTAAAAGGAAAACAATCCTGCCTTTACAACCATTTATAATTTGACTGCTTCATATAAAGTTAATCATTATTAACCATTGAGTCTTATTTAAAGGACTTGTCTATAAAGTTTGAAAGAGACAGTTACACATGGAGTTCTTTCACTCAAGAGTCCATAAAGAGAGAAATAGCCAATCTTCCAGTTTTTGAATCGTACATATGAGTTTCCGTGCAACACTGACATGAAAAGCATGACAGCAACTAGAGTTACATCAGTCCTTCCTAACTGTTTCAGAAAATATGTGCTGTGTTACAATGAAAACAGTTCACCAGCTGTTTATGTAAAAATTATTTGAAGAAAAACAAGCATGGCCATATGGCATTCTGGCAATACAGTGGGAGCATGAAGAATAAATTTTGTAGGCTGTAGCAGATAACGGTCATGCTAAGTAGGGTGTCAAATATTGCAGACACATTACATTAATAGTTAATCTCCTCTTTTATCCTCTAAATGCTTACATTTTCTAGCAGCTTGTAGTTTGGAAACAAGTTAATAACTCATTCTGATGTAGAATTTATTTTTTGTGGAATGACAAAATATTTAATGTACTGTAGAAATCCCAAACATTCCCTAATTGAAGGATTTTTTTTTTAAGTAATGCATTTATTATGTGATTTCAGGGCAATAAAACATCTGTTATCCTCAAAGGTACCAAAAAGTTTGATCTGCTATTTGCAAATATTTCCAGTACCTAATAATTATAAACTAAATTGCCTTCTGGTTTCCTCCTGCTCAGGGGCAGAAGTAGCCTACACCAGGCTTGAACCTGGGGCAATGTACATTCCCTAGTGTAGCCACACTGGTTGGCATCTTGGAGGGGTCACGAAGTTCACTTCCCACCCCTTCCTGCCTAAAGATACAGGAGTGGGAGCCCTCTCCTCCCACATTATGGGTAGACAGCACAGGGGAATGTGGTGGTGTAAAGTGTCCCCTTCCTTCCTTGAGTGGAAGTGCAGAATGGGGTACAATCTGTCCCAGCTTGAACAACTGGAGGTTGTATTAAATATACCGGAAACACAAAACTTGTGTTCGTTCCAGAAAAAAGAATGTCTCACTATGAAGAACAGTGTTGTCATTAGGAGGGCTTTGAAAAGATTTGGAAAATCTTTATGCATTTGTAAAACATGTTAACAAGGTCAAGTGCTAGCCTACCCCGCAGCCAGCAGTTAAAGGATTAAAAAAGATGTCTGGCAAATGAGTGCTGAGTTGCCAAGTTGGAGAGAAAAATCACAGCAGGGGGATTAAGACAACCACGTAAAAGACAATAACTTTTTAATGGTTTTTGTGTCTCTCTCTGTGTGTATACAATACCTGTCATATTTCAGTTCAGTTTCATGTATCTCTAAACATTGATTCAGACTGAGTTCTTTCTTTTGTGCACTCTCTCTTGGGGAAACACACTGACTCAGATTTAAACTTTTTTCAGTGTGAGGTTACTGGCATATGGTAATGTGCTGACACATCTTCTGTGTCACACACATGTTGGTGTGTAATATGGTTGAGCATTTAGCCTACAATCAGAAAGCATGATGTTTTAGGAGATCCCTTTATCCTGTTATGGCTGTCACCCTGATCCTCAAGCACCACCTGTCACTACAGGATCAGAGGTATGAGAATGCTTTCCTCTTCCAGCTGGTCAGATAGATCCAAATATTAATTTATTCATTTTTATTACATTAAAAATGTGCTTTCCTACTGTTACTAGGCACTTTGACAAAGGGACTGAAAACAGTGCAACAATAAATCTGTCAGTCAAAAACAAGAATTCTCCACCAAAAACATCAAGTTCCATAATCTCAGCCAATCCTCTCAGAGAAAATCCTGGTGGAACAGACAGGCCTTGTAGGATACCCTCAAGTTTGATAAACTGAAACTCTGTTGGACCAACTAGGTCAAAACCCCTCCATTGAGTTCACCCTTTCCCCATTCCTACAAAGAGACAGACTGACTGGGTCAGAGGCCAGGATGCTATGCCACAACCACAAGATGCAGACCGGCCTTCTCCACACTGCAAATCCACACTGATTGTCTTATACTTCTGTTAAATGTGATTTATTTTTTATTTTTGCCTGGCTGATAAAAGGTTGATTTTTGTACAGTGTTCAGAAACTCGTTCCTTCCAATCTCCTCCATTAAGGAACTCCAGAATCAAGGATCCTTTACTGAGAATGTTAAGAATCCTGTTCCCAAATGCTTACTAATAGCTTCAGTGTTCCTGAGGAGCACAGCTAACTGAGAGGGTCAGAAAAAGAGAAGTGACCTAGAGAAAGCCTTTTTCAATGAAGGTTTGAAAGATCAGGCTCATGATCTGAATAGGAAATGTGCTGGGAAGCCAATGAAGGGCATGGGGCACTGATGTGATGTGCTTTTAGCAACTTATATTCATTATCATATGTGTTAAGGCATGTAGCTTAATTATGGAGATGTCTTCTTGTCTTCACTTTCAATTCTGAATAGAGCAACTAATACAAGGAACACTGTGGCTGAATCCTAATATAAAAGGAATAATCTCCTTGCTAGCCAGCAATGGAATAAGGTGTTTCTGCCATCTGTTGCTATCTCAACATTGAGGATCAGTGATGAGTTCAGTAGATCCCTGAGACTTCACATGATGATCAGAGTGCGGGTGCTTTTGAGATCAATATCTCAGATACCTCTCAAGGCATTTCCCCCTACCTACAACATTAACTTAGATTTGCATGGGATAAACTTAAGCCAGACCTTTTTCATCTAAATGCTTATCTTTCGCAGACATTTTAACATCCGTGTAATTGTCTCTGCTGAAAACGGATCTGTAAACTTGGGTATTGGTAGCACTGTAGCCCATAGCATCTCACAACCTCTCCCAGATATTTCATGTTCATTTTAACTTTCTGCACAACTCCTCTCATTTGAAGCACAGAGTACAGTCTATGGGGCAATCCATATAGTGCATGTTCAGCCTGCATATGGTTGTATGTGTAGTGTTTGTGATCAGGACATTTAAGGGATAAAATTGAGACCACATGCATTTTTTTTTAGATCAAATCCAGAATTGAACCTAAGTCTCCTGAGGCGGGGGTGGGGAGGGTGGGGGTGGGGAAGAAAGCATTAATTTGCTGTGCCTCCTTGCTCCTTATTAAAAACTATTGTTTTTAAATCTTTGTACAATGGTTGCCATTGAAAACTGACAGGTTTAACAGAGGGGAACATGTAGCTCTTTGCATATTATAAATTATGATTATACAATAAAAAGCTAGGGTCTTGAGAGAAAAGGTGATTCACAATATGCATACCTCAGTAAACACAGAGCTTTTGAGAACCAATTGTCTATACACCTACACAGATGCAGAGAAATGGAAAGGAGCAAAATGAATTCAGACAGAACAATACAGCCTTATAGACATGTATTGATTTCATTCAATTTTTCCTCCAAAGCAATTAGTAAATTAATCCCTTTTTAAGGAAATGATTACATTTACTGCTTCAGATCTAGTGTTCCCTCATTTATATGAAAACGTACCTTTTTTTTATCATTACCATAAGGCACCTAAAAAGCTATCTTTATTCAAAAAAGCAGGTTCATGCTACAGATAAAACTGTGATCGTATTATCCTTCCCTTACACTCTGTTATTGTCCTTGGGACTCTTAATTGTGTTAAAAATGAAAGTACTGAAGGTTTTGTAACAGTCAATAAACAATACTTCAGTTCCCAGTGCTGCTGATTATGTCAGGCTTTTCTAGGCTCTAATTAGAAGTGAACTTCCAAATGTCAGTACACCAGGTAAGGGTGTCACCTTTTGCGAGATTTCCCTCTTGGGAGGAAAAAATGCATGGCTGGGCTGGCAAGTGGTGTTGAATCATTGCATGGCATTAGCAGGAATCTCCTTGTCTGCAGCACTGCTATGCTCTCTTGAGTTTAGTTAATATGGCTATTTGGGATCCAAATGTAGAGCAAAGAAATATAGGAAATGTAGTGGTCTAGTTTTTTTCACTTGAAAAAATGAGTCGCTGTGAAGATCTGGGAATTTCCAACACTTTTCTGCACTCATCATCCCTATAGCTGGTTAGGGGTTTGTTTGTTTTTTTGTTTTGTTTTTTTTAAACAAACCAGAACCAGTTTACATAAAAGAGAATCACTTTGTTTAGTCTTTAAACCTATTATGATTAACCGGGCAAAGAATAACATTAAATAACAATAAAAGGCATAATACATGAAAATGCAAATACTGAAAGGTACCAGATTAGCTAATTAAATTCTCTGAAAAAGTGTCTTATTGATAAAAGATGCAATTTTGTTTCTCTCATTTTAGTGGGCTGCTTAACTGTTTTGTTCAACTTTGCATTGTGTGGAAATATGGTACATCTCAAATCTCGATTTATAAAATAATAGATTCATGCCCAGTGTATCTTCAGACTGAAGGGCAAGTTGTTTAGGGCTTGAAATAAAAGAGATGCATCCTATAATTGGGTTCTCCTTCAGTTTCATTTATCCATATCACAGTGTACAATGCATAATAATCATCTGCTTCCCCACCACATAGTTAGATCATATAAAAGATGGAACAAACTAGAGACAGGACAGTATTGAGCAGAGCACGGGCATGATATGCTTCTATGTCTGACCTAATGCCAACTGTAGTGAACAGAAAGATTTCCATTTACTTCACTGCATACTGGATCAAGTCCACAGTGACATGCACTCTTTAAATGGTGGACTGGCATATTCTGAAACATTTGGAATTGCAGAAATCAAACCTGGAGGAAACAAAATCTATGGCTCATGTTGGCCAGGTGTACACCTGCCTTGGTAGATATCACAATGTATTAATATTGATTTAAATAATTTAAATCAGGGATCAGCATCCTTTGGCACGCGGTCCGCCTATCTGCTGCTCTGGTTGGTATAACAAAATATCTATATCTCTATCTATCTGTCTCTATATATCCTTATAGGAATAACCATCCAGCAGTGAAACAAAGCCAATACAGAATACAATTAAATTAACCACCTAGTAATTCGAATCAGCAATATGTACCTCTAGCCCCTGCCTTTCACACCCATACCCCCAGCCCTCTCCTAAAGCCCAGTCATACAGATGGCCTTCACATTATAAAGCAAAGTTCAACAGATTCAGGCTATGTCAGACCAAGGAGAGGAAGGTCAGTTCCAGATTCAAGGGGCCCTCATAGAAAGTGCACTGCTGGCAACTCCCTTTCTTTCAGAGCCCTGTCACTGACTGCAGCTGTGGCAAGGTCACACTGGCAGAGATGTGGTCTCTCAGGTAGTCAGAGCCCAAGACATTTAGGACTTTATAGGTCAAAAACACCTTAAACTCCATGTGGAAACCAACGAGCTCTGGTGTCGTGTGCTCTCACAATGTGAGACCTAACACGAGCTTTAGTTTCTTTAGAAATGCTGTAGAATTGAAGACAAAAAGACATGGAAAGCAGAAGCAAGCTCTATATCTTATAGAAAAAGTTGAAAACTTCTGGCCTAGCACATTCCTAGTTGTTTCTGTAGTAATATCTCACTGCAACCCGAGACCTAGCACCATGAATTTTGGTGGTCGGTGGTGAAAAAACAGCCTTTACCAAAGAGACCACTATTATCTCTGCCATATGTTCTGGCTGGATGCTACTTGAGGCATTGTGCCTTCACCTATTCCTCAGTCACAGCCAGACATTGTGTGAAGTGTTTGATCACATCATTCAGGTCAGATGATATAGAAACATAAAGCAGAGAGCCATCTACATACTGAGTGCCATGCACCCCAATGCTTTTTCACTGGCCCTCCAACACACCATAAACATGTTTAAAGGAAGGTTGATTATATGGTACCCTGAAGCATCCCACTCATGAGATCCTTTGAGGAAGTGGAACTGTTGTCCACAATTTCCCGCTGCAGTCCTGCCAAAGAAAACCACGTTAAGGAAACTGTCTACTTCCACTGGAGTTCAGTGACCATCAACAGCTCCTGATATTAAATGTCACCAAAGGCAACTGATAGACTGGATAATAGCTCTGTGGATATTTGATTTTCATCTGCAAGAAGTGCATCAAACAGTATAATTATGTGCCAAACCCTGTACACAAATTGACAAAAGCCAAGGAACTCAGAAGCATCGAGATACTATGAGAGTTGTCTCGTCACAGCCTTCTTGACTGTCTTACTCACAGGTGGAAAACATGACAGGATACCAGGCAATGTCAAATAATTGTTTCTTGTGCAAAGGCTGCACCAGCGTATCCTTCAAAGCAACAGAAGGTTGCTGGCACAGAGTGCCCGAGGAAAGCAACAGCGGGGTTCGTTGCCCAGTGTGCTTCGCGCCAATAAACACACCAGGGTGGAGAAGCAATCAAAGTTTATTTGAGATCTCAAAGCGGTGCAAGGAGACAGGCATGTCTCAGATCAAGCACACCGAGACAAGCAGTTTTCCCTTTTTATTTTTTTTTGCAGCTAGGCTTTACTCCCCACCCTCCCCCTTCCTCCTCCTATAATAGTTTACATTAAGCAAGTAGCAAGCAATTACATTTAAGCAGTTAAGTCATCTTGGTGGCAAGTTATAAGTTATCTTGCCTTTCCGCCAGAAGTATGCAGGCCTCATTATTATCGCTTGGTACCGATATGAGCGGTGCTGCACCTGATAAATTGTTACACATTCCAATTTCTACATCTGGCTTTTGAGGTCGATTAGAGTTTAAACATGGAAGGAGTTTGGTTCATTTAGGCCTAGTGCAGGAAGGCTTCATCGACACTCGTGGTCTTTCACCCTCCTGAGTTACCTAGGGTTATGCCTAATGACACCAACAACTCCCTCCTTTGAGAATACTCAACAAGCCTTTGGCTGAGTTTTCTCATATTTTGTGGACAAGATACGATTGAGTGCCATAGAGCTGGGGTTATAAATGAGAGAGCATGTCGGGACTTTTGGGGAATGGGGGGCACAAAGCTTATGAAGGAGCATTTTAAAACAAGCAATTAGGAGGAGAGTGACCAGGCACAGTACCACACATGTGAGGAGGAGATGCACAAGGCCACCCCCCCAGTCCTCCCAGATCGGGCAACCAACTCCAAAGGGAATCAAAAACCATGGGTTTCCTTCCCTGGGCCTTCCACTGCTCGAAAGTCTGTTTGGCCGACAGGACGTGCTTGTTAATGTCTTGTGAGTTTTCCGGGACATAAGTACAACATTCACTTCCAATAAGGGCGCACACCCCGCCCTGGGAGGCTAAAACATAATTTAAGGCCTGTCTGTTTTGCAGGGACAGCAACTGGAGCTGGTAAAGCTCTGAGTTAAGGCTTTTCTCTATGGCCAAGGTTTCATTGGCGAACTTGGTGAGAAACATAGAGAGCCTACGATAAAATTGAGCCAGCCGTCCCACCCCATAGGATGGGAGGAGGATCATACCCAACCTGTCTCCTTCCTTAATGGGATCTGGGGTGGCATACAAAGATCTACGCTGTCTGGGGCAGCCAGGGGGCAGTTTAGGGAGGACACGATGGGGAGGGGCAAGATATCCTAGATAACAGCTTCCATACCACCGATGTGGTAGCCACTTATAGGCAGAGGTACCACAGATGTAAAGGGAGTGGCCATTCCCTACCAAGCCATTATAACCGCTACTCCACCTATTTGTTTGGGTGTCACTAAACGTTCCAAACCGGGAGGTAGAGTTGGATTTGCCATTAACATAGACAGGGATGGAAGCGTTACTGTCAGGGGATAAATAATACTGACAGGTGCTATTCCCAGCAGGCCAGGTGTGATTGCTAGACTTGAACTGTCGATAGCACACCAACCCGGGGGCCACTGACCGCAGCCTAATAGGGGAAGGGAGATGAGTTGAGTTGGCCTGCGGCTTCCAGGGGTTGTTCCTTAATGCATACTGAGATTTAATGGTACGGTTTTGCAACAAGGGGGTACCCGAGGTATTTTTTTCCCCTACTGAACCATCCCCAACAGATATCTGACCAATTTTGGGGGACCATCCTCCAGGGTAACCCTGCCACATGGTGCGGGATTTGGGAGCATACCCAGCAGTTAGAGAGGTTAAACTCTTGGGCAAAGCAAACCTTTAGGGCCTCATACGTATTTGTTTCTAAGTTGATAGGGATTTCCTTTTATTCCGCATGTGCCTTGGGGGAAACGGGAGTCAATGAGAGGAGTGCCCCTATGGCAAAGAGTAACACAGTGGCAGACCTTGGACCTGATTCCATTTTGGGCAGGTGACCCTGGGGTCTAACAATTACAATTTCCCAAATACCCACAAAATAACAATTACCAATAGCAGGCAGACTAAAAACAAAAGGGACCAGGCCACCAGGTTAGGCCGGCCCTGTGAAAATAGACACAACCAATGCTTAGAGTTCTCACGGGGAGTGCGCTGCGACTGTCCAAAGAGGCCACAGGGCATTCCCAGCAGTCCTTATTGTCTTTTGAATAACAGTTTAAGTCCCAGGTCGTCGTTGGCAGTCTTTTCTGTAGGCTGGACAGTCCACCGTTCAGGAGCAAGCACTGCTTTTAGACGAGAGTGATGGATCCAGTTTTTGTGTCCCTCAACCTTTGCTGCTGTGTACGAGACCAGCAGGACGGTGTGGGGTCCCTTCCACTTCTCTTGGAGAGGCTCATCCTTCCAGGTATGAACGAGAACGGAGTCACCTGGTTGCAGGGAGTGGACAGGGGCATTCAGTCGGAGAGGCTGCAAATCTCTGGTATACCTGTGGAGAGAACAGAGAACAGCAGACAGAGAGCACATGTACTGAGATAAGAAGCCACAGCCTACCTCCCACTCCCCTAACAGAACCGGTGTACCGTTCATAGGCCATGCCCTTCCAAACATAATTTCGAAGGGACTAAGCCCTAATCTGCCCTTTGAGAGAGCGCGAACTCGGAGCAAAACAAGGGGTAAGGCATCAGGCCACCATAAGGAAGCCTCCTGACAGACCTTTGAGAGATGTCGCTTGAGTGTCTGATTTGTACGCTCCACTACCCCACTGGCCTGTGGTCGCCATGGAGTGTGGTGCTTCCAGAGGATTTGCAGGGCATCCGATATCTTCTGAACGACTTGAGATGTGAAGTGTGTTCCGTTTTCAGATTCCATCCACTGGGGGAGTCCGAAGCGGGGAATGATCTCCTTGACAAATTTCAGAGCCATCATTTTGGCAGTGTTGTTTTGGCATGGGAAGGCTTCAGGCCATCCGCTGAATCGATCCACCAGGACGAGGAGGTATCTGAACCCTTGGGTTCGGGGGAACTCAGTAAAGTCTATTTGCCAAACCAGTCCCGGGCCTGGGGTAGGTTCCAGAGTGGCTGGTGGCACTGACACTCCCGGTCGAGGGTTATTTTTTTGGCAGATCAGACATTCAGCCTGTACCTGGGAGGCCAGGGATCTAAGTCCAGTGGTTAGAAAATATTTATTCATAAGCTGGGTAAGAGCCTCTCTGCCAGCCTGGGTGGTCTGATGTAGTTTTTGTAGCCATATTAGATTCTTTGGTAGGAGGATTTTTTCTTCCATGGAGTGGAGCCATCCCTCCTTTTCCTGGAGCCCAAGTGTGTCGGCCAGGTTCTTCTCTTCATGAGAGTACTGAGGGGTCGGGAGCTCCCCCACTGATGGGATAAGGGCATGCATATGGGCATCCTCAGCTTCCTGTGGTTCCAGGGTAGCAGCTCGCTTGGCCTCTCTATCCGTCCTGGCATTACCCTTAGCCACATCTTGATCTTCCCTTTGATGTGCCTTGCAGTGCACCACTGCTACCGCTGAGGGGAGTTGTCCCACTTCTAAGAGCCGGAGAATTTGAAGCCCATGCTTGACCGGAGAGCCTTGGGCTGTCAACATTCCTTTTTGCTTCCACAGACCAGCATGAGCGTGTAGCACTCCAAAAGCATATCTGGAATTAGTAAAAAATTAACTCTTTTCCCTTTTGACAGTTCAAGTGCACGGGTTAAGGCTATTAATTCAGCCAGCTGGGCTGATGTCCCAGCAGGTAAACCCTTTGCTTCCACGGTTTCGTGGAGAGTTACAACAGCATAGCCCGCCCTCCTTTGTCCGTTTGTAACAGTACTACTGCCGTCAGTGTACCACTCACAGTCTGCATTAGGGAGTGGTTGATTTTTTAAGTCCGGGCGGCTGGAGTATTGGGCATCTATGATCTCCAAACAGTCGTGTTCCTGCTCCTCTGTTTCTGGCAGCATGGTGGCTGGGTTAAGGGAGGGGCAGGTCTGTAGGGTAACTTCAGGATTTTTTAAAAGTTTAGCCTGATACCGAGCTACCCGAGCCTGTGTAAGCCAGAGACCACCCTTAGTATCCAGCAGGGCTTGAACCATGTGAGGGGTATACACTTGCACAATTCCCCCCAGTGTCAGTTTCTCGGCTTCCCCAAGCACTAGGGCAGTTGTTGTGACCGCCCGTAAACATGCCGGCCACCTCTTGGCAACTTGATCCAGTTGTTTAGAGAAATATGCCACGGGACGTTTCCAGGTGCCTAATAACTGAGTAAGCACTCCCAGGGCCGTCCCTTTCCTTTCATGCACATACAGTTGGAATGGCTTAGAGAGATCTGGCAGACCCAGGGCTGGGGCTTCCATCAGTTTTCCTTTTAAAACCTTAAATGCCTTGTCGGCTTCTGAGGACCAGTGAAAGGGGTCGTGATCCGCTCCCTTAACGCATTCGTACAAGGGTTTAGCCCACAGTCCGAACTCTGGGATCCATATCCTGCAGAAGCCTGCCATGCCCAGAAACACCCTGAGACGTTTACGATTGCTTGGGATAGGAATTTGACAGATAGCTTCCTTTCTTTCGTTTGAAAGCTGACGCTCCCCCTGCCTTATGTGGAATCCTAAGTACTGTACTTCTGGGAGGGCAAGCTGAGCCTTACTCTGTGCTACCCAATATCCTCAGAGTCCAACAAAGTTCAGGAGGCTCACAGTGGCTTTTAGGCAAGGGATTAGACCCACAGTGGCAATTAACAAGTCATCTACATACTGCAGGAGGAGGTCCTTGTCCTCATTGTCCCACTCCTCCAAGTCTCTGGCCAGGGCCTGGTCGAAAAGGGTGGGGGAATTTTTAAATCCCTGGGCCAACACTGTCCATCAAAGCTGCTTTTTAATCTTTCTCTTGTCCTCCCACTCGAAGGAGAAAATCTCCTGAGATTGGGTGTCGACCGGAATCGTGAAGAAAGCGTCCTTTAAATCTAGGACCGAAAAATGGGTGTACTGCCCCCCTATAGAGGCCAACAGTGTATACGGGTTTGGAACAAGGGGGTGCAGAGTCTTAACCCGCTCATTAACCGCCCTCAGGTCCTGGACCAGCCGATATGTGCCATTGGGCTTTTGTACAGGCAAGATGGGAGTGTTCCAAGCTGACTGGCATTCTCCAAGTACCCCGTACTTTAGGAACTGGCCTATAGTCTCCTGCAGTCCCTCTCTGGCTTCCCTTTTGATCGGATACTGCTTGATCCGCACCGGACCTTTTCCTGGCAAGAGCTGAACATTAATGGGGGTTTGATGGGCTGCTTTTCCTGGGACCCTGGACACCCATACCAGAGGGTATACCCGCTCCTCCCACTGGCTCCATTCTGGGGCTTGCATGGCTGAGAGCTCAATTGCAAGGGTCATTATCCACACATTCTCGGGGGGTAAGGTGAGGGTTATTTCATCTTGGGTGAAATGCAGGGTGGCACCTAAGTGACAAAGCAGGTCCCATCCTAGTAGAGGCATTGGACAATCGGGGAGGTAAACCAGTTTGTGAGATAGCGTTCTATTACCCAAAGCACATTCCGCTGGGGCATACGCTGGGCACTTGGTTCCTTTTCCTGTGGCACCCACCACAGTGAGGGAGTCTGCCACGGGCAGCTAAAGGGATTGGTTTACGGCAGTTCGTGCTGCTCCAGAGTCTATTAAAAATCTATGTCCGAATCTCCCACCCGCATTTTTACTCGGGGTTCCGGGGGCAGGATAGTCCGTCTCCCCTGACACTCCTATTCCTGATTCTCCGCTGCCATCATACGGGTACCTTCCCTTTCGGGGCACTCATTTTTCCAATGTCCCTCCTTCCGGCATATGGCACACTGGTTGCGACCCAGACGCCTTTCCTGTGAGCCAGGGTGCCCACGTCCATGGCGTCTCATTCCCTGGCCCCTTCCAGCTTCCTGAAACTTTCCCCTGCTATTGGCCTGTACTGCTGCGACCATCGTTTTCACTTGCCTCTTTTCCTTTTTTCCCTCCCTAAGGCTGTAAGCCCTATTTGCAGTTTCCAGAATTTGTGCCATGGTCATGCCCATCAAATCCTCCTTTTTCTGTAGTTTTCTTTTAATATCAGGGGCGGCACGGCTGGTAAAGATACCCTTTATAATTGCCTCGGTGGCCGGATCATCAGGATTGGCAGTAGTAGTTTGCCTGATGGTATCCCGAATATGCTGCAGAAAAGCAACCGGACTTTCTTTTGGGTCCTGTACTAGCTCATACGGCTTTGCCCAATCGTTATGTCAGCTAGCCGAGTGTCGGAGACCATGTAAAAGCAGTTCTTTATACGTATTGAGGCGGGTCTGATCCTGAGGCTCATTAGGAGTCCACCGGGGGTCTGCTATCGGGACCTGGTATGCAGCAGCAGGGACATGTGCTGCGTTTCCCTCATGTCTACGCTGTGCCTCCGCCCGTGCCTTTGACACGACCTGATTATGCTCCACCTCAGACAGCAGGGTCCGCATAAGGACATTACAATCATCCCAGTCAGGCTTATGGTTAACCAGGCACACCTCAAAGACCGAGATAAATTTGCTTGGGTTCATGGAGAATTCCCCTGCCTGTGCCTTAAAGGCTGCTAGGTCCACCGGGTTAAAAGGCACATGCGTATAGACCTGCATAGTAGTGGCCAGGCGATTGTTTGCTTCAGGACGGGCTATCCGAGTCTCAGTAATCAATGGATAGAATCCCACCGAGGGGGCAATCTCTGGGACCTGAGACACCTTGTCTTTATAGGGTGGGGGTGTTGGAGCCGAAGGGGACACCGGCTCTGCCATCACAACCGGGGAGGGGTTCGAAGGACTAACATTAGCCACTGCCGGTCCTGCCGGGGTTAAATTACACCTCTGCAAAAGATCTGACCTATCTCTTAGCAACATAAACAACTGTATATACATATGTTCATTCCATTTACCCGTTCGCTGACAAAACACACCAGGGTGGAGAAGCAATCAAAGTTTATTTGAGATTTCAAAGCGGTGTAAGGAGACAGGCACATCTCAGATCAAGCACACTGAGACAAGCAGTTTTCCCTTTTTATTCTTTTTGCAGCTAGGCTTTACCCCACCCCCTTTCCCCTCTCTCCTCCTATAATAGTTTACATTAAGCAAGTAGCAAGCAATTACATTTAAGCAGTTAAGTCATCTTGGTGGCTATAAGTCCAGCTTGTTAGTAACTTCTCCTTGAATTATTATCTTGTCTCTTTCCTTTGATTTGTTATCTTGCCTTTCAGCCAGAAGTATGCAGGCCTCATTATTACCGCTTGGTACCAATATGAGCAGTGCTGCACCTGATAAATTGTTACACATTCCAATTTCTACATCTGGCTTTTGAGGTCGATTAGAGTTTAAACATGGAAGGAGTTTGGTTCATTTAGGCCTAGTGCAGGAAGGCTTCATCGACACTCATGGTCTTTCACCCTCCCGAGTTACCTAGGGTTATGCCTAATGACACCAACAAGACTGTCTGCCCTTTCTAAGAGCATCATTTAAAATCTCCATCAGTAATGGAACCAGGAAGGGATGGATCCAACGATCAGTTCCATATTGAGGGACTATGGTCAAAACTATAGCAGAAAAGAATTAGCATTTGCTCTCCCAGACATTAATATGCTATAGAAGAAAGCTCCAAACAAACTGTAGCAGTTAGAGGCAGTTTATCATCTGGAGGCAGTTGATCAGAAAATAGTTGGTCACTTAGGGATGTGATTAAATCCATGGCATGAGAGAATGAAATCTCTACTATGAGACCTGTAGATTTGTCCTTTGTAAAGTTGACTAGGTATAATTTCCCATGCCTTATAATTCCCTGAAACTGAATAATTCAGCACAGAAATTAGCCTGATACAAGGATAAAACCACTGAGAGAAACAATACAATGTAAGATAACAAGACCCAGAGAACACAGCCTAGAACATCAAGTCAACACTACATGCATACAGCTTTATGCATGACATCTGATGTAGTTCCTCCATTATCTGATGTAAGGTAACAAGAAACAATGTAAAGTAACAAGACATGAAGAAACTTACAATTAAGCATGCAGAACCAGCAGAGAAAGGTTGGACTTGCAATAATGCATCTAAAATCTGAGAAGGAATTAAGTAGGAAGGATTGCCTCTAAGAAATGGCTATTTTTCCTAATACCTGCTAACTTTATTACATGTGTAAGTTCTACTAAACCTTGGCTTTCAATTCTAAATTGCTTAGGGAGTACACAAAGACACATACACTTTAATACAAACACTTGATATGACAGATGTTTCTTTTCCACTGTGTAAGATGAAAATAACATTATTATTTTTCTTTTGGATGTACATTCAACCACAGCCGCCTGAACAGAACATCTGTGTTGGCTTGGCACATTGATAGATGAAATGGAAAATAATTTCACACTGCTTTTACTAGCAAGTTTCACAGATATATAAAAGCATGATAAGGTTATCAGCTGCAGTTTTGCCTTTCAGAAGTGATGTGTTTAGGAGTTCCACCTCACAGCACTATTGATATCCAGATTCTACTACCCTATTCTTAAGAAAAAGTACTGCAACAGGAAGGTGGGATCTAGGGTCCAGCAAAGGAATGAAGGAGTCCTTTTTTGACGACTCATTCTGTTGTATGGTGCTAGTCCCTGAATAGAGATAAAGTTATTTTTGCTGACTAACTCTGATGTCAGATCAGGTAGGTCCTATTAGCTCCAATCCAGGAGTGAGGAAGGGCTGCAGTATCTGAGTGTGTAGGCACGTCTAAGCTCAGAAAACAGTTTAGGTTTATGTTTTTTGTTGTTATTTAACAAATGTTAGCAACATTTGGACCATACCCAGTTTGTGTGGATGAGAAAGGAAGTGGTGGACTCTCCATCGTTTGAAATCAAGATTGGATGTCCCATAATTCAACAAGTTATTACTTGATGCAGCAAATACTGTATGAAATTCTGGGCCTGTTCCAATGTAAGTCAGACTTGTTGATTGTAATAATCCCTTCTGGCCTTAAAATCTACGATCTACAAATTGTACTTGCTTTACATGTGATGTTAGATCAGGTATCCTCTGCACAAAAGAGAGATGTGAAAGAGGTCCTGACATGGACAATGGAACAGCTGAAACAACTGCAGCAATCTCAAGCTAAAGCCGCGCACTAACAGCAGAAAGTTCCAGCAGCAGCCCAGCAACAACTGGCCTAGTTGAAATTTACGAAAGAGCAGAAAGCTCAAGTAGCAGCCAAATAGCAAGAGCAGCCACAATTCCTGGAGCTGCCACTTCAGAGACTGGTTAATTCAGGTGCACCAAGCAACCTAGCCATAATGCCCAGATTTTTTGCCGATTCAATCTTTCCAGTTCAGGGGAGACATAAGCGGGCATAGTGCAAGTGGGCAAAACTCCATTGATTTCAGTGGAGCTATGGGATTTATATATTAGCTGACAATCTAGCCCCTTTGCTTGAATCCAGCTGTAAAAGAAGTGATGGAGTTTCTCTTCAAAGTAGGGGGAACTAGGGGCAGGAGCAGAGATGTCCTACTGGGAAAAAAAATGCAAGGATAAATTCAAGGTTGAAATTATGTTTGTTTCTTTATTTTTGTTATTTACATTAAATAAACACAAACCCAGGAAAGGAGAAAGTTTGGACCATCTCCATTGTACATACACACCAGGGGTCTGATCCAAAGCCCATTGAAACACTTCAGCCGTGGTTTGGATCAGGCCCTGTGTTCAGAATAGAGTGGAAACTGCACCTTCTGACACATTCATTTTGAGTCAGTGTACTGGTGAATGGGTTAGGTTTTGAACAGCAACAATTGTACACCAGTGTGTTAGTTTACTACACAGGCTAATTAGAAGAAAATCATATTGTGCTCAATGCAACATTGAAAATTTGCACAGTAGGAAACTCACTGTACCATTTTCAAACAGTGAATTTGGTTGGGAAATAAAGTAGATTCAATGAGAAATAAATGAGAATCAAAATTGTGAGGCCTTTTACACCAGTCACTAGCTAACTAAAAATTGTATATATTGTTTCCGACAATGGTAGCAGCAGAAGTAAAGAACCTACTGTGAGACTGCAAACATATAATCGTTCTATTTTGATATTTGCTTAACAATCAGAAAAATAATCAATGCTGAAGATTCACCAATTCAATTTAAATATTAAAGAATAAAGTTTTTCCTTGGATTGATAAACCCGTGACATGAGTTTTTATTGTTACAATTGCTGACAACAACTGGACCAAAATGAAAATTCTCATGAAAAATGTAGGGCCCAATCATCGGAAACTTTGACATTGATTTCATTGGGACCATGAACTGGTCTTATGGGGACATGGGTCTAGTTGCTTTAAATTTATATCAGGAAGGAAGGCAGACAGAAGGGGACTAAGGAAGGTTCTGAGCAAACGCTTTGGTGAGAGAGAGAAATTTCAAGGATGATTCTGTGTTCTTTACTCTATCCCAGTTCCGTTGCCAGCATTGGAAGACAGCAGTCCTTCTTATATTTCTTTATTAGTGTCACATGATAGCGTCTTACATTTTCAAACCGAAATCAAAGCTGATTTAAGAATAAAAGTTTTCTCATGATGTTGCTAGAATAATGTAAATTAAAGATAGAAAAGACCCAGAAGGTAAAGCTGTTTTAAAAAAAAAAAGTACCAAAACCATAGGAATTTTTAAAAAAATTACTGGATTTTGGCAATTTAATCAAAATATTTCAATTGCTAAAGAACTTGAACCAGCTTTATAGCTGTTCAAATAATGCCCAATTTTTTTGCTGAAAATTGTAATCACATTTCCCCCTTATAGATAAATTGAATTTGTGCTGGAATATTTAATTAAAATTTCAAAATTCAGGAAGTTTCAGCCAGATCTAGTATTGAGTCCTCTTCACCTTCTTCCTTCCACTATAGTGCTGTTGTCTATGCTGTATTTTATTTTACAACTACTAGGTTTTATTTCCATGGGATAGTTACAGGAGATATCACAGCTGAGTAAGACTTATTCGTTAAGTAGTTAGGTGCACAAGATATACCTGAGGTTATACAGATCAATGATATAAACATGGAATATAACAATATAAACAAGCCTTGCACTGGTAGGGAGATGTCAAGTTGGTATTGGTGCAACACATCAATTTGTAAATAAGTAGTAGTCAGACAAACACTTTTCTAGGATTTTATCCATTATTTAAAATGGTCTAAGTAATTGGACTTCTACCACTTCCATTGGGAGATAACTCCACAGCCTAATGGATCTAACAGTCAGGAAGCATTACTTGATCATCCACCTAAATCTTCCTTTTTTTACTCATTTCATCCTAACATCCACAGTCAGTTCTCCTATGTATCAATTTGTTATATTTCTGAACACTGCACAAAGAAAAGTGGGATCAGATCTCACTATTATTTCCTTGGTTGTCCTCAATATCTGTCAAAGAATGCCAAGTGGACTCCATTTTTAACTCAACCAACATCTAGACCTCACATAGCAAAACTAGCGTTCCTGCAGAAGACTGGATGGAACCTCTTACTGACAGCATCAATATCACTTTTCAGTCAGCAGGAAGAATCAGAGCTGAATGAAATGAATCAGGTCTCTCCATGCATCTGCTTTCTGGAGTGCTCTGAGCCCCACCAACTTTGACATGTTTATGTTTAGTGCTTGTTAACTTTTTTTAAGCTCAAAATGGAGTTTGAATTCAAAGAAAGGGGTTGGATCCATTTTTATTTTATCCAAATATATTGTTAGCCTTTTATGATACTCATGATATTTTTATGCTCCAAATAGGGCTACTAGATTAGGGCTGAGTAAAGCTCCCTGTCCAGATATGCACAGTGGATCTTGATTTTTGTTTTGCTCTTCCTAGAGTGCAAGTGTGGTGCTTCCACTGATGCTCATGAGGGATCTGCAGAACATATTGGGAGTACACTATTTAAGTCAAAACTAACAATGTATATTTGAGAGGAGAATTTTGCTTTAGATAGCTCTAATCCTGCACAACTGAATTGAATGGGACTTTGCCATGACTTCTATAGGAATAGGACTAGACCCTGTGGCACTCTGTACCTAAAAGCAGCACCCTGGAACCTCCACATTCACCACTGTCATATAATTATGATATGTTTTGTACAAAGTACGCCTTATGAGGTATCATCCTAAAAGTCTTGATCTGTTAAACATTAATATTCTGTTGGATTGTATGTGCTATCATTGTATGTGAAGTTATAAAGTTTTGTTATGTGTGTGTTACTAAAATATGCTGTGAGGTTTGGCACATCCACAACCAGCCTTTCAGGTACAACAATGGAGTAGCGAGACAGCGGTTAATGGTGCATCAACACCTATCAAGGAAAGAATCCACTATCCCACGAACTGTATGCCATGGAGACTTCTCAGAAGGAGCACATAGATAATGGAGAATGCTTGACCAATAGGGGTGGACCCCCATGTCACAAGCATAAATGTTTCCAAGAGGCTGGGGGAAGCCATAAAAGAGGGGAAGTAACATCATCACTTGGCCTCACTCCCCCCACAACTCAACATCTGGAAACTTGTCTGGGGGACAACAACTTTGAATTGGGGGAGCCTGTGTATTGAGGATCCATGAGCTGATTGTACCATCTGTCAGAGTGAGACACTGCTTGATTTAAATTCTGGTTAGTTTGTAGGACTCAGACTCTGAATTTATTTTGATTCTTAAGTAACCAACTCTGATATCCATGCCTGCTACTTATAATCGCCTAAAATCTATATTTCTGTACTTAATAAACCTGTTTTATTATTTTACCTAAAGCCATGTGTTTTGGTTGAAGTGCTTGGGAAATCTCAGCTCAGTTTACAAAGGCTAGTGTGTGTCCTCTCCACATTGAGGGAGGGGCGGACTGCATAATGAACTTACACTGGTCAGGCTTCTCACCAGTGCAAGATGGCTCAGTTCTGAGGTGCAAGGCTGGAGTACTGGGGGAAATTGGCTGGAGCCTCCCTATTGATGGTTCATGAGTGTCTGGGAAAAATAATTCATGTAATTTAGTTGGGTGAGTCCCTGCCTGTGGATGTCTGTGTAAGTGCAGTACCTATCAGAGGTTTGTGGCTTGACACAGCATCACAATATGAGAAGGACACCTCAGATTGGTGGGACAGAGGGCTCATCAGGCCCACAGTCCAGGTTGCACCCCAGGATCCCCATCAGAGACCCTCTATGTGAGCACCACACAAAAACAACAGAGAAGCTGTGTGAAACTGAGGTGGAAAGGCCTCTTAAGGGGTTGGTACTTTGTAGTTTGATTTTAGACAAACTAAAGAAAGTTCTTCAAAGGAAACCATGCTGAGAAGCCTGTGTACAAGAAAAGATGGAATATGAGATGAATAAAGGAATGAGATTAGTGGACTAGAAAGATTATGGGGGATATTTTCACTGCATAAAAGGCAGCCAGGCTCCCAACTTCCATTAATAGTCAATTGGAGCTCAGCACCTAACTCCCATTCTCCCGGGGAAGATCTGAAGCAGTTAAGGTATTGGATAAAAGAGAAACCCATCATTAAGTGTCAGTTTGTACCTTGTCCCTTATGTGCATGCACACTGGGAGAGCAAAGTGCTTCCCCCAATTGCACACTCCATAAAAGGACCAGGCAAAACTGCAGTCTTGGTGCTCTCAGGGGAACACAGGGACTGCTCTCTCTGTGGTGATGCTCAGTACTCCCAAGGGTGGGAAAACTGGAAAGGAGGAGGCAGAATGGGACCAGCTCTCAGGGAGCAGCATGCTGTATCCCATAGAGAGAAGTAGCAGGTGAGCACTGTTAATTCCTTAATTAGCATGGGGAAGACCCAAGTAAGTTTGGTTTCTTCTGTAGTGGGTACTTTGATCTGCTTCTTGGCAAGTATAAATAAATTTGCCAAAATGCAAAAGAGAAGACAAGGATTTTTAGAATAATATATTCAGTGTGAGTGGATAGATCATTCATCTATCCCTAACACACACAAATCCCTAACAAGAACTCTTCACAAAATTATTTCTTTATTATTAAGAATGGCTTTTATTTGATTATGCTGAGGCAGAATCCCTATAATAAAGAAATAATTTTGTGAAGAGTTCTTGTTAGGGATTTGTGTGTGTTAGGGATAGATGAATGATTCTTATAAACCTTGCCTTCCTCTATATGTGAAGCTTAATGGTTGCTGAGGGCAGTAAGCCCATCTCAGCATCATTTCCTGGATACACTGGTCCATTTATAAACATAATATTGTGAGAGGCAAAAGATGAAAAAATCTATGCATAAAAAGTAGTGATATACGATATGATTTAAAATATACTTTTCCAGCTGAGTCAGTAAGATCTTTAAGATACAAAAGCAACTATCATAAATGGTAGTAGCTTAATCACTTTGTAAAATAACTAGAATATTTTTGCAGAATATATAGCAATGTTATCAGAATATGTCACACGTTAGCTCTAGTTTAGATTTTTGAATATCAATAAAATACATCTAAAAGCACATTACTGTCACCAATTCAGCTCTGATAACTATGGTAAGACTGGTATGAGAGTAGCAAAATGTTGGTAATTTACTTAAAATATTTGTTCTTTATTTTCCAAGAAAAATCTGTCACATGCCTATAAAATACTGAATCACTTTCAAGTTGAACACTTTCTTCAGCCTTATAAGTCTTTGAAAATGGGATATTCTTCTCTGGAGGTGCACACATAGATTCAGTAACTATTACTGTAAATTGCTTGTTCACTGGGAATTTGAATATAGCAAAAGGAGTACAGGAGAAAATTCCATGAAATTGGTGCAAAAAATACAACTACCCAGTCCTCCCTAGATTTGTACCCATGGATGAAGGAAGAATACATATTTCCAACATTATTTAGTGGTCAAGCCGCCAGGATATGGAAAACCCTGGTTCTGATCTAGTGAAGGATTTATACAAATGCATAACTTTAAGCATATGTGCAGTACTGGTGAAGTCAACGTGGCTACTCACTCACTTCAAGCTAAGCACATATTTAAGTGCTACCTTGGATTGGGGTCCTTGAAGAATTAAGTCCTTAGACCACAAAGCCATCCTCTCTAGCAGTTATTCTGTTTACCATTTCTCTCATCTTTTTAAATCTCTCTCTCTAATCTCCTCTCTTGTCAACTCCTCCCTTTAGTGAGGTAACAGAATGTTCAGACAATATAAAATTACTCAAGATAGTTGAATCCAAAGCACACTGCAAAGAGTTACTAAAGAATCTCAAAGTACTGGGCAACAAAATGGCATATGAAATACAATGTTGATAAATGCAAAGGAATGCATATTGGAAAGCAATCCCAACTATTCATACAAAATGAAGAGGTTTAATTAGCTGTAACCACTCAAGAAAGAGATCTTGGAGTCATTGTGGATAGTTATCTGAAAACATCTGCTCAATGTGCAGTGACAGTCAAAAAACAAACAAACAGAATGTTAGAAACCATTAGGAAAAGGATAGATAAGAAGACAGAAAATATCAGAATGCCTCTACATAAATCCATGGTATGCCCTTGAATACTTCATGCAGATCTGGTTGCCTCATCTCAAAAAAGATATTGGATTTGGAAAAGGTACAAAGAAAGGTCTATAAAATATTGACTGGTGTGAATAAGGAAGTGTTATTTACTCCTTCATATATCCTTCACATAATATAAGAATCAGGGGGGTCACCCAATGAATTTAATAGGCAGCGAGTTTAAAACAAACAAAAGGAAGTCCTTCTTCACACAACAAACAGTCAATCTGTGGAACTCTTTGCCTGGGGGTTGTTGTGAAGGCCAAACTATAACTGGGTTAAAAAAAAAGAGCTAGATAAGTTCCTGGAGGATAGGTCCATCAATGGCTATTAGCCAGGAAGGGCAGGGATGCAACACCATGATCTGAGTGTCCCTAGCCTCTGTTTCCCAGAAGCTGGGAGTGGACGACAAGGGATGGATCACTTGATGATTACCTGTTCTGTTCATTCCTGGCATTGGCCACTGTTGGAAGATAGGATACTGGGCTAGATGGAAAATTAGTCTGATCCAGTATGACTATTCTTGTGTTATTATGTTTCCAATCACATACATTCCTTCTCAATTTATGTCCTGTGAGAATCTTCCATCATTCCCACTAGATTCTGTGGTGGGCTGTAAATAAGATAGAGAGACGGAGGTTTGTGAGAGTGCTACTGTCCTGGTCTGTGGGCACCTCCAAACTGAAGAAGGCACCCTGAATAGTAATAATACGTATGGAAAGGTAAGGAATATTCTCTCTATTTCATGGATTCAGTACACAATTTTGTATATAAATACATTCAGAATCTAGAATAAGATAGTGTGGTAAGATATTTAGGGCAAGGTCTTAGTTTTATTTTTATTTGTTTTCCTTTTGCTCTTGCTCTCTACCTTAACCTTGAGGAAACAAGTGGAGAGGAACTCAAAGCCCAGGATTTACTGCTTATTTTGTTTTTCCTTTTGCCTTGAGTAAGTCACACTGTGGGGGTTGGTTTCCAGTTCTTCCACTAGCCCTGGGCCATGCTGAAGTCTAAGAAAGGCTGGCTAACTAAATTCTAACCCTCTGACACTGCTCTCCCCTCCCCCCCAGCAATCCTAGAGTTTGAAACAACTGAGAATGAATGGAAAGCTGAATCATGTATGAACCATTCCAATCCATCACTAAGTTAATGCAACTTTTCGGACATGGTGGGACTAAGCTATCTGATTGTTACCATTATTGCCATGTTTCACTGAATTGGTGAGACATGCAGATATAAAGAAATTTAGGCAAGGAAAATGGTTATATAGCCAGTGTCAGAATCAATTATAGGTTACAGTTAACATTTCTGGCCTTTGATGATGAGGGCATCATCTACTCATATAGTTTGGTAATATTTTTAAAGGGTCCAAGACAAAAAAAGTAAGAGACAAGAGATAGATTTAGATCAGTGTTTCTCAAACTGGGGTCACCACTTGTGTAGGGAAACCCCCTGGCGGGCCTAGCCAATTTGTTTACCTGCCCCGTCTGCAGGTCCGGCCGATCGCGGCTCCCACTGGCCATGGTTTGCCGCTGCAGGCCAATGGGGGCTGCTGAAAGCGGCGGCCAGTACGTCCCTTGGCCCGCGCCGCTTCCAGCAGCTCCCATTGGCCTGGAGCAGTGAACCGCGGCCACTGGGAGCCGCGATCGGCTGGACCTGCAGACTTGGCAGGTAAACAAATCGGCCCAGCCCGTCAGGGGCTTTCCCTACACAAGTGGCGACCCCAATTTGAGAAACACTGGCTTAGATGGTACATAGAATCTTTGTTGAATTGTTGTTTGTCCAGTTGGGACCCTTGCACAATCCCTTTAATGAAAGTTGCAGGTGCATGACAGTCATAAAATGTGTCAGAAAAGTGGTAAGAGGAAGCTTTGGTCAATATTGCATACGCAAGTGAAATCCCTGTGTGAAGTTTTGATTTCACAAATTAATAAAGGAGTGCCTCAAATTAGCAAACATCACTCCATAGGATTTAGGGACTCATTCATTTTGATTAGAAATAGGGTTTCCCATTTGTGGTTACCCATTTATGGCCGGATTTTCAGAGGAGCTGATCACTTCCTGCCCTAAAATATAGAGAAATTATGGGTGTTTCAACACCACTAAAATTCAGTCCACCAGGATACTTGGAATATGAAATTAAGGCTCTGAACCTATGAAATGCTGAAAACTTCTGTGAGGTGCTGAGCGCCTTCAGCCCCCAGGTAAGTACTGCAGGATCAGGTCCTGACAAAATTCTGCAGGAAGTGTGGTACTATTGAACATACGTGTTAAAGATACCATTGAAAAAAATCTGAGTTTAAGCATTACTTTTATTGTCTGGGCTGAACAGAAAGCTGTTGCCATGGACTCTAGTTGAGCTGTTGCAATAGTACATTGGCTAGGTGTCATTCTGCAAGAGGGAAATGGGAAAGGACTTATTGATAGATATTTCCTGGAAGACAAAGAAAGTCCAAGTGCCAATAAAATTGGAAAATTGAATAAATAAATACATAAATAAAATAAACTAGAAATAGAAGAACACTGAATGAAATGAAGAGGCAACACATTTGCATCTGATAAAAGGTTAACTACTTGTGTAATTGACCTATGGAAGCCATCACCAGAAGATATTTCTGAGGCAAAATCCTTACTAGAATTCCAAAAAGAGCAAGATATTTTTGTGAATAATAAGAATATGGTTTGCAGTTAAAATATCTAAAATAAAAATATCTAAGTGATATCATGATTCAGGGCATAAACCAAACAGTAGCTTCCTGGGGTATTAAATTATCGATTATGAGAAGATTTTACAGCTCTCTCTAATGCACCCGTGACTGGTCATTGTCACAGCCAGGACTCCTGGCTAGAAACATAAGGATAATGCATGGAATTGCGAAATTTTCTTTAAGTGGGCATAAGGTAAGCTTTGGGGTTGGGTTGTTTTTTTTTTTTTTTTTTTTTAATTTTCATATTTTTTTAAAGGTCACCATTTTTTATTCAGGTCTACCTTTCATGTCCTTTGCATTGAACCCTGCATAATTAGTCCCTACTTGCCTGGTTTCATCCAGATGTGAGGCTTGCAATTTAGCTTGTATGGGATACTGTGCTAGACGGTCAAGTGTCATATTTAGAGAAGCAGTTTCTCAATGTCTTAAGTGACTAATTCTTGGAAGAGTAAGTCATGAGAGAGGAGGCGCTTTTCTTGACTTAGTTCTAAGTACCACTTAGGAGTTAGGTCAAGACTACATTTGAGTCACTGAGTAATAGTGACCACCATATAATTACGTTCTATTTCCTATGGAGAAGAAACACACCAAAAACGAACAGTGACACAAAACTTCAGAAAGGGGAATTTAAAACTAAATGAGAAAGTCAGTCAAAAAAGATCCTGCAGTGAAACATAAGGTAATTTACATTGTTAGACTTAAAATAGAGGCTCTTTAAGATGTGAAGACATAAAATGAAGTCACAGAAGGCATGTATTCCCCTAAACAAAAGGTTTGTTAAATGAGGTTATTGAGCCAAATAGATATCCTTCAAATAAATGGAAAATGTAGCCCAAGTGAAACCACTAGGAAGGAACATGAACTATGGCAGGAAAAAATTTAAGATGAAAACTGGGAAGCAGAAGAAGCAATTTGAATATGAAATAGCTGGCTAGAGACATTAAAACAAATAATAATAAACTGTTTAATTATATCAGAAGTAGGAAGCCTGCAAGACAATTGCTGGGTCCACTGGACTGCAAGGCAGTGAAATAAGCATTGGATTTTACACTGAAGTTAAATGATTTCTTTGCCTCAGTATTCACTAGTAGAGAGGATGCTGGGGAAGAAACTTATCCCAGACCCTTTCTATTCAGGTAATAACAAGGAACTTGAGATATCAAAAGAGGAGGTGCTGTATCAAACTGACACACTTAAGAGCAACAAGTCACTAGGAATTAATGGGATTTATTTAAGAGTTCATATAAATGCCACTCCACCTTTGCAAGAATGTTATGCTCCATTCAGAGTATAGCACAGCAGCATTAACATCCCTGCTACCCATGCAACCCAAGGCTCCCCAAACCAAACAAAAAGCCAGACAAACAAAAATAATCAATCAAACAAACAAACCAACCAACTGATGCACAACAATGAATGCCCCGAGTCCCAAGCAGAGGTTTTATACTTAAAAGAGAGAATAGTCTTTGTGATGTCTTCTAGGGAATTCTCTCCCCTCCCCCACCCCCCACCCCCACACGTTGCCTCTGGTTAGAGTTCCCTTGGATCTCACCAGGGATTCCATGGAGGGTGACACTGAAGTGGAGGAGAAACCAGTGTCTGAATGTGTACAGAAGTTTAGAAAGGAGTTAAAGTACGTGATGGAGTAGTTCAAGTGAGCCTCACTAAAAGCTAAGCTGCACTGAAAGCATGGTATAACCAGGATGCCAATGAATACTCATTTGAAGTGCAGGGTGTGGTACTGATGTGACTCCCTGTAAAAAGCCACAAAAGGCAGAAGTTATGGGATGGACCTTATGAGGTTGTAGAAAAGCTTAATGAGGTTACTTTCAATATACGGTGACCCTGCAGCAAGGTTGCTCCATGAACTGTGCATGTTTGCATGCTGAAAGCCTCCCACAATAGATAAGTCAGTTGTAAGCATTGTACATTGTGCTGAGAACATAAGAACAGCCATACTGGGTCAGACCAAAGGCCCATCTAGCCCAGTATTCTGTCTTCCGTCAGTGGCCAATGCCAGGTGCCCAACAGGAATGAACAGAACAGGTAATCATCAAGTGATCCATCCCCTGACACCCATTCTGAGCTTCTGGCAAACAGAGGCTAGGGAGACCATCCCTGCCCATCTGAGCTAATAATGGACCTATCCTCCAGGAATTTATCTAGTTCAGGGGTCGGCAACCTCTGGCACGTGGCTCACCAGGGTAAGCTCCCTGGCGGGCCGGGCCAGTTTGTTTACCTGCCACGTCTACAGGTTCGGCCAATTGCGGCTCCCACTGGCTGTGGTTCGCCTTTCCAGGCCAATGGGGGCTGCGGGAAGCAACGCGGGCCGAGGGATGTGCTGGCCGCGGCTTCTCAAAGCCCCCGTGGGACTGCAGCGGCGAACCACGGCCAGTGGGAGCCACGATCGGCCAAACCTGCAGACGTGGCAGGTAAACAAACTGGCTAGGCCCACTAGGGTGCTTCCTCTGGCGAGCCATGTGCCAGAGGTTGCTGACCCCTGATCAACTTATTGTTTGAACCCTGCTTTAATCTTGGCCTTCACAGCATCCTCTGACAAGAAGTTCCACAGGTTGACTGTGCATTGTGTGAAAAAAATACTTCCTTTTGTTTGTTTTAAACCTGCTGCCTATAAATTTCATTTGGTGGCCCCTAGATCTTGAGTTATGAGAAGGAGTAAATAACACTTCCTTATTTACTTTCTCTACACCAGTCCATTTTATAGACCTCTATCATATCCCCTCTTAGTCATCTCTTTTCCAAGATGAAAAGTCCCAGTCTTATTAATCTTTCCTCATATGGCAGCCGTTCCATACCCCTAATCGTTGTTGCCCTTTTCTGATCCTTTTCCAATTCCGATGCATATTTTTCAGATAGGGCAATCACATCTGCACGCAGTATTCAAGATGTGGGCATACCATGGATTTATACAGAGGCAATGTGATATTTTCTGTTTTATCATCTATCCCTTTCTTAATGATTCCCAACATTCTGCTTGCTTTTTTTGACTGCTGCGGCACACTAAGAAGATGTTTTCAGAGAACTGTCCACAATGATTCCAAGATCTCTTTCTTGAGTGGTAACAGCTAATTTAGACCCCATCATTTTATGCGTGTAGTTGGGGTTGTGTTTCCCAGTGAGCATTTATCAACATTGAATTTCATCTGCCATTTTGTTGCCAAGTCACCCAGTTTTGAGAGATCCTTTTGTAGTTCTTCACAGTCTGCCTAGGACTTAACTATCTTGAATAGTTTTGTATCATCTGCAATGTTTGCCACCTCACTGTTTACCCCTTTGTCTAGATCATTTATGAATATATTAAATAGGGCTGGGCCCAGTACAGACCCCTGGGGGACTCCACTATTTACATCTCCCCATTCTGAAAAAATGACCATTTATTCCTACTCTTTGTTTCTTATCTTTTAACCAGTTATCAATTCATGAGAGAACCTTCCCTCTTACCCCATTACTGCTACTTTGCTTAAGAGGCTTTGGTGAGAGATCTTGTCAAAGGCTTACTGAAAATCTAAATATGCTCTATCCACTGGATCCACCTTGTCCACATGCTTGTTGACCCCCTCAAAGAATTCTAGTAGGTTGGCATGATTTCCCTTTACAAAAATCATGTTGACTATTCCCCAATAAATTATGTTCATCTATGTGTCTGATAATTTTGTTCTTTACAATAGTTTCAACCAATTTGCCCGCTACTGAAGTCAGCCTTACTGGCCTGTAATTGCCGGGGACTCCTCTGGATCCCTTTTTAAAAATTGGTGTCACATTAGCTATCCTCCAGTCATTTGGTACAGAAGCTGATTTAAATGATAGGTTACAGTTGACAGTTTGTAGTCCTGCAATTTTACATTTGAGTTCCTTCAGACCTCTTGGGTGACTATAATCTGATCCTGGTGACTTACTACTGTTTAGTTTATCAATTTGTTCCAATACCTCCTCTAATGACACCTCAATCTGGAACAATTCCTCAGATTTGTCCCCTAAAAAGAATGGCTCAGGTTTGAGAATCTCTCTCACATCCTCAATTGTGAAGACCGATGCAAAGAATTCATTCAGTTTCTCCGCAGTGGCCTTATCGTCCTTGAGTGCTCCTTTATCATCTTGATCGTCTAGTGGCCCCACTGGTTGTTTAGCAGGCTTCTGGTTAATTGTATATTGTGCTGAGGAGGGTTCTAAAACAGCTTTTCTCATTGATTTGATAGCTGAATGCCATAATGTTACATCACTAGGGAGCAATGAGATAAGTAAAGAGTTAATAGACTGAAAAGGCAGAAATTCTGGCTGTGCTGCAGAAACACCCGTGGGTATTTTCCAGCAAGCTAGAGTTAACTCATAAGAGGGTCCATAAAATTAACACTGTAGAACCAGAGCTTGCTCCTAGCAGAGCTTACCAAAATACATAATATGCTGGAAATGGAGATAATTAAAAAGTCTGACAGTCCCTGTGCCTCACCAGTCATTATGGTTCCTAAATGAAATGGGACTATAAGGTTTTGTCTTGATTATAGAAAACTTAACACTGTCACAACAATTGAGGCTGTTAAGGAAATTAGCAAGAATCCCTCATAGTCATCATGTGAGCAATAAAGAGGTTGAGTTTTGCAATTGACTTAAATGGATACAGGCTTTCACCCAAAATTCTATCATGGATTAAAAAGTAAGTAAGAGACAGAAGATGAAGGATGGGAATCCATGACTAATTTTCCACATGAGAAGAGGATTCTCCAAGGAACCGTAAAAGGACTGGTGGTGATGATCTAGAGAAGAGGGTAATCAAATAGGTGGCGAAATTTGCAGAGGATACAAAAATTATTTAGATTATTTAGATTCTCTACACTAGAGAAGAGTTGTCACTAGGCTGTGACTACTTTAGAGGGACTTAAATAGGCAGGTGTGCAGTCTGATGGCAGGTGAAATGCCATAGACAAAGGCAATGCAATGCACATTGATGGGTCTTAAATTAACTGAAACAATTTAAGAAAAATACAAGGGCATCATTGTGGAAAGCTTAATTAAAACTTCTACTCAATGATCAGCAGTGGTCAAAAGAGCAAACTAAATAATATGATACAAAATGAGAGATAACATTAAAATATTATGCACTTATATTCATGTATGTTTAAAAGTATTATTGTGCTTAATTCTGTTCACCCCATCTCAAATATGACATCATACCAACAGATAGGGTCCAGAAACAGGTGGCAGAAGACACATAAATGAAGTGTGATAGAGGCATTTAAATTAATGAATAGAATATAGAAGGTCTTTTCTCTTACTACACTACAAAAGGAAGTAGATATTCAGTGAAACTGAAAGGCAACAAGTTTGAAACTCTTAAAAGGAAATACTTTTTTTTTATATGATGCTTAATCAACCTGTAGAAATTGCAGCGAGTGCTAAAGTAACATGTATCAGTGAGGCCAAGATTTTAGTAGGATTTAAAAGAGAATTAGACAGTTGCATGGATAACAAGGACATCCACAGAAACAAAGGACAGCACAAAAGTATCCCAGGGATATTAATCATCATGATTAACCCCACTAACTACCTTAGATTTGACAGAAACTTTTCCCATGGATAGATTACCCCATAATTTTACATTACAGGAATTTTTATATCTTCCTCTGAAGCATCATGTATTAACCACCGTCAGGGATGGGATACCAGACTAGATAGACCATTGGTCTGGATCTAGTGTGGTAAATACTATGGAGAAAAACAACAAAAGGGAAACATGCTGTTACTTCCTCAGAGATCACATTAAAGAGTCATCTATGTTTGGTTTGTCAATTTTTTTCTACCTTCAAAGAGGTGGACCCATCCTGGGCAAACTTTTGCAATAACATATTAGTCAAATTTATTAAGGCTCCATTGTCTAGTCATCTGCCCATCTTCACTTTTAGGCACCATTTGCTAATAGTGCATCCTCTGAAATATCCTGCTTGCTTCCAATTTTAGAAAGCTAAGGATATTACTAAAATAGCACTAACGAGCCTACTGTCTTTTCATCCTTCTCCAATGAACACTTATTTATGAAACAAATCTGTCATTTAACTAACAGAAAACATCCTCTGCAGGTGCCTATGCAGGACACTAAGAGCAGATGTCAGGCCAGATTTGAACAATTTGTATGTGACACTAAAAATTTGGAGGAGGAGATACTGGAAAGGACATATGCTGCTGAGCATTCCATGTAGAAGGAAAAAAGCTTTGAAAACCATCTTTTTATAACAATGGGGAGAAGGGAGAGGAAGTTCACACTTGATCTGACAAATCACTTGCAGCTGGTGGCAAAAGCACCAGGATGTTACGGACTAATCTGATAGTGTAACTTGCTACATCTTCACACAGTGGATATGTCTGAAGATATTTCCTGCATTTGCAATAAGAGAGTAAGTTATGGCAAGCTTCCAGCCTACCTTGGCACGTTTAAAGTTAGATGCTATGCAAAATGCTACTGGTGGCTAGCTGAAGAATGACAGGGCCGTGTTTCTCTACCCTTCCGCACAATAGGTAGTACCTTATTCTATGAGTAGTTCTTGGAGATCAATGGGTCTACTGGAAGAGTAAGATATTACTCACTGTGGGAAAGGTGGCAGAATCTAGCCCTTAGCGATTGCTTTGTTCAACACCAGGAACTCTTTTTCTTCCTGCCTTCTCCTCCTCCACTTAACCAGTTGTTTCAAATCAAAGAGTTTGATTTATGAATGAAAATCACTAGGTATTGTAGAGCAGGTATTCTATGTGACAAGTTTAATGTGTGTGTTAGCAGTGGTCACCATTAAAATCTTTACAATTTCCAAGCTAGGTTCATCCACCTGAACTCATGCTGACTGGGACTCCAGGAGTTATCCCATTGGAATAAATGGGACTACTAATGGAGAAAGGCACGATTCAGCACAAGAGTGACAGAATGTGGCCCTCTGCTTGACAGTCATATTATGGTGGTATTCAGAGACCACATGATCCCTAAGCTAAGGGAACATCACAAACACCACATTGCATTTAATTAGGAGAAGGGTAACATCGTACCCATTATAGTGGTAGACACTGTGCTAAGTCTCAGTCACAAAAGTAACTTGGTCAGTTGTGGTGAAGACTAAATAACTTGATTGGAACGTCAGTGCTCTCTCTGTTGTAAAGGAAGTTAATTAGTGCCAGCAGGCTCCTTTCTGAATGCAGAAACCTGAGTCATCTGAACAATATCTGGTGGCTACTCCTGGTAGCTAGTGAGTATAAGAACATCACTTACAGCCGCCAGGTATGCCACTGCTGCCCTATCTACACCATGCAACACATCAATCAATGGCGTTATGAGCAGTTTAGAAAGGGGGATTTTTTAGGGAAGAAATTCATACACAGTAAGAAACAAGAAAAAATTTTCATTTTTGGCTCTGTTTTTAAAAATATCTTCTCTTTCCCCAATGTCACAGGGAGTGTAGGGAGAAGGGGCTTCTCTTTCCTGTGTACTAATACGCTGAATATTGCAGATATAATATTCGGTCCAAACCCAGACAGTCATTTTCAAGTAATTACTTGGCATCATGATGGATATTAAGAGCTCTGCATTCAGTGCTGGTAGACGGCTAAAAAACAAAACGAACAAACACAGACTTTAATGTATTATTCCATAGTCAGTAAAACAACAGACTTAAGTTGTTTTATTAAGGGAAATCATTTAAATGATAGTATAACTAGACTTGGGATGAAAAGGAAAACAATCAAACACCATAACTCTCAGTGCAGGGGACACAGCAGAAGGTCATGCAATGCAGAGGGAGAAATAAGAGCTAATGATAATTACTTCTGAACTTCAACCACTTATGCCAGAGAGCAATGAACAATTTGGGGGAAAACAGACGATAGAAGATACCACATACTGCAAAGATTAGATGCTATGGGAACACTTGTTGTATCCGGTGGGTGGCCCACTCTTTTGACATCAGTGGTAGATGGAATGTTTTCTCAGGCTGGAAAATGTTTTTCTCCTTTATAATTCTCCATTTATGTTTATTAAATTTGTTTAGGCTGCTGAAATTGCCACAACTAAAGACAGAACACTGTTTCAAAATCACATCCCTGGGTTCAAGACCCCACTTACCACTCCATACTCCTCAAAAAACCAAACAAACAACCCATCTCAGAACAAAACCAAACAAACAAAAAAACATCCTTTGCGGAAGGTTAGCGCCATAATCCACCATCACAGCAAGTTCCAATAGGTCAACCCCCCAAAGCTGATATTTGTGAATGTTAGAGGATATTGGATCAGAGCCTAGTTCTGAAGCCTGTTCCTATTCTACATAAAATATGAAAACCTGGCTTCCTTCATACCAAGTAATTTCTTTCAGGGTGGGTATAGGTTTCACAGGAGTGTCAGCATTGAAGCTTTCACAATCACAGACATGATAGCAGCATTTTAAATTGAAGGTTTCAGAAGCTAATGTGGATAAAATTCAGAAACAGAGAGTTCTAGGGGTCAGGAAGAGGTTCTGGGATGGAAAATACTGGGAGCTATAGAGCTGAGATAAAGAAAAGGAATGTGTCAATCGCTGTAAGAATATGTTTTTCAGTAAAGAGAGGTACTGTCTTTTCTAGTCCTTTCTGGGATTCCAGCTGACAAGTTATCCACCATGGTTACTCCAGCCAGTTTCTCTATACCACAGATTTAGAAGGGGGTCTTCTTTAATATTTGAAACAGTTTTAGAAGCCATTTTATTTCAAAAGAGAGGCAGAAAGCTGGCTAATATGACAGAAAGGAAGTTACAAGTATGTGGTATTAAAAAAAAAAGTATCAACTGAATTTCCAGAAATCTAGTGATTATAGTTAACACAAATGCAATGCCACTGGAATTACCCAGATAATTCTCTTCCTACCACAGCTATATATTTTTTTCTTAAAAAAAAAAAAAAAGAATTAGCTTGTTTGGCAAAATAATCTTATCTTTATCTGAGCAGAGAGAGTTTCAAAAGGTTCTGATAAAAGTTCCCTCTAAAACTAGCTGCTGTTCTTCTGCTTTTTCCCACTTGCTTGATCCCGCGTGGCATTTGGTTTTGGGGCCCTGCTGAGTGCCGTCAAACATCCTGTCAATTAGATTTTGCTACACATAGTTTATGTTTCTGTTTCAGGAAGAAGAAAGAGCCCAATGGTATTTTTCAACCTGAGACTATGTATTCTAGTCTACGTTGGTTCATATACTGTGCTCATCACTAGTATCTGAGAATCTTTCAGTTGTACATTAGGCAACACGAGTGCACATCTGTCCATAACCACAATATATTGCTCCATCTTGTGCAAAAGAGGATAGTATAGTTTCTTGAAATTTCTGGAAATCCTCTCCTCAACAACCCTCTCTATCTATATCTCTCTTCCTTTCCCTTTCCCTCAATTCACTCTTCCTGGGGAGAAAAAAAAAAAAAGCCCCAGTGATATGTTCAAGCATTTCTCTTATCAATATGGTTTAGGTTATGCAATCAGGGAGCACAAACAGTAGCATGTGACTTAGCTAGCAAACCACATGTAGTGAATTATAATGAGTAACATAGCATAACATCCACTGGAGGAGGCCATATGGCCTGACCTGTTGCTGGTGCTGCAGCAAATTCTTCATCTGCTGCTTCCTAGGGTAATTTCATGGGATGAGACTCCTCTGGGTTAATTCATCAATGCAGAGTCTTAGCTCATAGAATACAGAGGGGACATGAGATGCACCACAGCCAACATACAGGAGGACACCGTAGACCAGACAGAAAGAAATGAAAAGCTCATTGAGAATTGATTGAATTGACTTGTGCAATGCTGGTGAGGCCCATAAGGGTAATATACACATGCTAGCAGTACATTGAGAGCTTCCTTCAATGCCAGCATCCCTAAAGGATGGTATGAAATTAGCCAGTATCTTTATAATTATATACAGCATATATGTAACAGACTAACATGTGCTGGCCCATACAAAGTGATTTTTCCATTGCTATGCTCTGTTCATAGACATAGGTATGGTACTGGGAAAGACCTAAACCTTCAAAAGTCCTGGTTGCTATGTATCACTTTATCCAGGTTGTCCCTAAGCTGATCACACAAATCTATGAGGGCTTGTGGGGTGAATTTGTATTGTCACATAACCCATGTCTGTGAGTTAAAGGAAGGTCTGCTTTAGGTTTTTTTAAATATGTTTAGGAAAATTTCAAAGCAAAATGTCATTTCAAAAAGTAAAAACAAATCCAAACATTTGAATTAAAAAAAGTCAAAATGTCAAAACTTTTTCAAAATTTCTTTTTTCAGGCTGAAACAATTTGCCGAATTCAGCATGAAGTCACAAATAGTTTCAGTTGATGTGAAACCTGCATTTTGGGCGACTATAATATTTGTCTGAAATTTCATTGAGCTTTAGTTGTAAAAAGACTGGCTGAAAGGCTTACCTTGAAACTCTGATTTAATTATGCCATGGTAACACTAGACCAGCTACCTCGGTCTGCAGGTGAAGTATCTGACACTTGAAAATCCCAGCTGAATAGACAGCACTTCATTATGTGTATCATAGCATTTAGGACCCCCATTAATGAAACAGGACCCTATTTTACTAGTCCACCATCACTCCTCTTCCAAATAGTGTCACAACCAAGTTTCCTGAGCTCAATCCCTGTACTGAAAACCCATGAGTGGGCACATATATCTTTAGCCACATTTGGGTCATAGAAGAGACCATTTGCACCCACTCACATTTCTGACTATTTCCAGAATTTTAAGGTCAGTCAAAGAATCATTGGAGCTAACAGCTGAGTGTATAATTGGTAACAGCTCTAAGGAAAACAACAATGATGAGCAAGACAATGAATCTATTAAAATTTTAATCAGGAATGGGAAATCAGAGGTCAGCTGTAAGGAAACTGTCAGAACAGATCATGCATAAATGAATGGCTCCTCAGTACTAACTGATCCTTTAAAATATATAAAGTTGCATCAAAGGATAAATGGAACAGCCCCCCCCCCCTTTCCCCATCCCACCCCCAAAAAAGTGAGTCTCTGTGCATGAAGTCTTTGTCCTGCTATGAGAGTGTGTAGTTGAGTACACGATTGAAAGTCAGGCTTGACAATTGAGAAAGAGAACCTTTCTGGGTCTATTTCTGCAGTTTCCAGTGCAGGGGTCGGCAACGTTGGCATGCGGCTCGCCAGGGTAACCACCCTAGCGGGCTGGGCCAGTTTATTTACCTGCTGATGCTGCAGGTTCGGCTGATCGCGGCCCCCACTGGACGCAGTTCGTCGTCCTGGGCCAATGGGGGCGGCAGGAAGCCGCGGCCAGCACATCCCTTGGCCCACGCCACTTCCCGCCGCCCCCATTGGCCCGGGACGGCGAACCGTAGTGAGTCGGGGCCACAATCGGCCGAACCTGCCGCGTCAGCAGGTAAATAAACTGGCCCGGCCCGGTAGGGTGCTTACCCTGGCGAGCCGCGTGCCGAACGTTGCCAACCCCTGTTCCAGTGTATAGTTCCGTGGTCTCTCTTATATAATAACTTCTGAAATTCTGATCCTGCAATGCAGGATATGCACATTAGTACTAATAATGAACAATCTCAAAATTTTTGAGAGGCAAATTCATCAATAGTGTTATCTGAATCAACACCAGTTTCAGAGCACTCCTAAAAGGAACCCAGGTGAGTTAAGAAATACTGTGATCAAGTGAAGACTGTTCTTTTTATCTTCAAAACATTTGTTCTCAATACTCAAATTTGTAATCTTGTATAGATTATACTTTTAAAAAAAACTGTTGAAAATAATTGGAAAAGAAAACTTTTTTGGAAAAAGTCTTGCATCAAATAGAGCAAATGTGAGATTTAATAATAGTGAAGGATGCAATTGACTGGAAGTCTACCACCTTTATTTGGGAGTACTACAGTCAAATATCTTATCCGCTGCTCAAACTGATCAGAGAACAGGCCAGACCAAAATGACACAATCAGAAAGTCTAAGGCACAAAATGAATTACACCTAGCAATGGACATAAAATACAAGAAGAGGAGGTCTTTAAATACATTAAAGGAAAAGAAAGAGGATGGAAAAATAAGTGGTAAAGGAGAGCTAATGACATCCAGAAAGCGGAAGTTTTTAATGCCTATTTTGCTTCAGTCGTCACTAAAAAGGTTAATGACAACCACATGCTCAACACAATTAATACTAAAAGCAAGGAGGAAGAAATGCAAGCCAAATGCAAGGGAAAAAACAAGTTAAAGAATATTTAAGAAAGTAAATTAGCAGGGCCTGACAAAATTCATCCTAGGGTACTTAAGGAACTAGCTGAAGCAATCTTGGAACCGTTACCAATTATCTTTGCAAATTGCTGAAGGATGAGTGAAGTCCCAGAAAACCAGAAAAAGGGCAAATGTAGCACCTATCCTTAAAGCAGGGTGGGGAGGGGCGGGGGAAAGGGGGAAGTATAGACCAGTCAACCTAACTTAGAGACCTGGAAAGATACTGTCACAAGTTATTAAACAATCATTTGTAAGTATCTAGCGGGTAATAGGGCTATAAGGAATAGCCAGCATGGATGTCAAGAACAAATCATGACAAACCATGCTAATTTCTTTCTTTGACAGGGTTACTGGCCTAATGGATGGGGGGGAAGCAGTAGACATGTTATATCTTGATTTTAGTAAGGCCTTTGACACAGTCCCACATGACATTCTCATAAGCAAACTAAGGAAATGTGGTTTGGCTGGAATTACTATAAGATGGATGCACAATTACTATAAGTTGGGTGCACCATACTCGAAGAATATTTATCAATAGTTTGCTGTCAGACTGGGAGGGTATATCTAGTAGGGTCCTGCAGGGGTCAGTCCTGGCTCCCCCAGTATTCAATATTTTTATTAATGACTTGGATAATGTGTTGGAGAGTATGCTTATAAAATGTGCAGATGACACCAAGATAGGAGGGGTTGCAAGGACTTTGGAGGATTCAAAAGGATCTTGACAAATTGGAGAACTAGTCTGTATTCAACAAGATGAAATTCAGTAAAGACAAGTGTATAGTACTTCACTTAGGAATGAAAAATCAAACGCATAGTCACAAAATGGGGAATAACTGGATAGGTGGTGATACTGCTGAAAAGGATCTGGGAATTACAGGGGATCACATATTGAATATTAGTCAACAATGTGATACAGTTGCAAAAAAGACTAATATTCTAATGTGTGTTAACAGGAGTGTCATATGTAAGACATGGGAAGCAACTGTCCTGCTCTACTCGGCACTGGTGAGGCCTCAGCTGGTACTACATTTGAGGAAAAATGTGGACAAATTGGAGAGAGTGCAGAGGAGAGCAACAAAAGTGATAAAAGGTTTAGAAAATATGACCTCTGAGGAAAGATTTAAAAAAAAAAAACCTAGTCATGTTTAGTCTTGAGGGGAAAAAAAGGCTGAGGGGGGACCTGAGAATAGTGTTCAAATATGCTAAGGACTGTTACAAAGATGACACTGGTCAATTGTTCTCCATATCCACCAAAGATGAGACAAGAAGTAATGGTCTTAATCTTCAGCAAGGGAGATTTAGGTGTGACATAAGAAAAAACTTTCTAATTACAAAGGAAGTTAGGCACTGGAATATGCTTCCAAGGGAGGTGGTGGAATATGCATCATTAGAGGTTTTTAAGAACAGGTTGGACAACCACCTGTCAGGGATGGTCTAGGTTTACTTGATCCTGCCTCTGCACAAGGGGTTGGACATAATGAATTTGAGGTCCCTTCCATTTCTATGTTTCCATGCCTTTCAGTAGATAGTGACAAATCTTACCTGGAATGTATAAAAAGGCTGGACCTATGGCTTATTCTTATCCAGTTGTGAAATGGAAAATTACTTATGTATCCAATGAAAACTACTCAGATTTTCAATTAAAAATGTCAAATTTGGAACCAACTGCTTGTCAGCAACCACTAGTTATTCCCAGAAATTATAAGGCAAATAATTGTGTAAAAATGAACACTTAAGAAAATTATGTTTTACTCATGAATAGTTTGTGAACAGAAAAAGAGACATTTGTTGAATAACGTGTTGCAACTGAGTTTGTTCTTTTTACAAAAATAAAAATAATTTTGCTTGATAGTCTTTTAACCTTACTGAACTAAAGTCTTGTCCGTATTTTTTAGCTACTTTTCCAATGTGAAGTTTATCTATATCTATACCTCAGTCTGAAAACAAAACAACATTATGTGAAGGGACTTGATTTGGGCAGTTACTACAACCACGATTACATCCAAAGATAACAAAACAGTCTGGCTTTATTTTTCCATGACTGCACCATCAACAGACAGTAGAAAAGTACATGCAGCTCTAAAGGGATTTAGTCCTCCTGTCTTTTGTTCAGGCTCATTTTTCCATCTGGCCATCTTAGCTTTTTCAATATTTTTCTGCACAGTACCATTCCATTTATAAATTTAATTTCCAATCTGCCACAGAAATGTCAATTGTTGTCCTGCCTCAAGGGTGTAGGAATGGCTTTAAAGTTGGAGATACAGGCATCTGAAGGGAGAGTAAACAGTAACTTGGTAATCATTATTCTATTTGTTTTTCTTCAATTTATTCTAAAAAAAACCAACAACCCAGGATCTTATTTCTTTAGAGTCAGTAGATAACACCTGTCTAGAAAACAGAATGCAAAAAAAGTCCATTCAATACCTACTTCCACAAGAAGTGAACCTATTTTGTTCCAAAAGGCCTGGGCACCTCATTAAGACACTTCCATGCTGTGTGGTGTGATGAGCTTCACACCTCAGACCTCTCACTGAGATGAATAGGATCCAACCATTCAGTTGGGATGGTAAGAAGTTCCTTCAAGTTCTCATTTTAATTTGTATTTCCTACATAACAAATCTTTGCTATGTTTCTCTCTATTATAATTATTGAAATAAAGACAGAAAATTATCAAACTATTGTCTTTTCTTGTAGTTACCTTGTGATAAATCTCTGACTTGTCCCTCCTTATAAGGCATGTCCCTTATTCCTCATTTTAAGTTTGGCTCTATCCCAGGGTGATCATACTTTTATTATTGAAAATAAATTGAGTTTCATATTGCATAATTGTGACACCATTCAGGTTAAAAAATAATTCTCCATCAATATAAGCCTCCTGCAGTACTATTTATTTTTCTATCGCACTTTGACCCTCTTTCCCATATTACAGTATATCCCACATTTGTGTGTTTGGTTAACCAGTTTGGTCAAAATAAGTCAGTTTTGTCCCAAACTTTCATCCACCTATCAAACGATTTCTGATGTTCAGGAATGAGCTATTTATAAACAAACTCTATATGCATTTACAAACAACATTAGAATGACCAAAATGTGTCCAAGTCTAATATTAGCATATACAAACAAGATCTCCCCTGCCTAACTCAAGAATTTTCTGAGCACCCTCAGTGGACCTTCAGAAAATGTCTGGCTAAGCAGATAGGCCTTACAGTATGCTGTGAAGATGAAGAAATTCAAGCTCTGTGAGGCTAATGGAGAAGAAAGCTACAGAGATGATGGTCCTATACTGAGAATTTGGTGTCCCCCGGCACTGAAGTCTAAAGTTTCTCAGAATGAGGTTACAACTGATCTTAATTTATACCTACTATAAAGCTCTATTACACTGCCAGAGTCCTGTAAAATTGCCTTAATATAAATCAAGAAATTCAGGCCCAATAAGTGGATCAGAAGAAAAAGTAGGTTACACCAAACATGATTCATTAAAGTTTTTGTTTGTTTGTTTGTTTGCTTCACTTCCTCGGACTTCAAAGTTGGGCTAGGGATATAAGATATACTAACCATTAAAGTTTTTGTTGGTCAAAAACAATATTCTGAATTGCATTCAAAAATGAAGCATAAGTCTACACAGTCCTTGGAGCAATGGTGTAATGTACTTCCAACAATAAACACCACTAAAGCCTGGTCTACACTAGGAGATTATGTCGAATTTAGCAGCGTTAAATTGAATTAACCCTGCACCCGTCCACACAACGAAGCTATTTAGTTCGACGTAGAGGTCTCTTTAAATCGATTTCTGTACTCCTCCCTGACGAGGGGAGTAGTGCTAAATTCAACATGGCCATGTCGAATTATGGTAGGTGTGGATGGAATTTGACGCTAATAGCTCCGGGAGCTATCCCACAGTGCACCACTCTGTTGACGCTCTGGACAGCAGTCCGAGCTCGGATGCTCTGACCAGCCACACAGGAAAAGCCCCGGGAAAATTTGAATTCCTTTTCCTGTCTGGCCAGTTTGAAACTCATTTCCTGTTTGGACATCGTGGCGAGCTCAGCAGCACTGGCAACCATGCAGAGCTCTCCAGCAGAGGTGACCATGCAATCGCAGAATAGAAAGAGGGCCCCAGCATGGACTGATCGGGAAGTCTTGGATCTGATTGCTGTGTGGGGCGATGAGTCCGTGCTTTCGGAGCTGCGATCGAAAAAACGGAATGCGAAGATCTACGAGAAGATCTCCAAAGCCATGATGGAGAGAGGATACAGCCGGGATGCAACGCAGTGCCGCATGAAAATCAAGGACCTGATACAAGGCTACCAGAAGACCAAAGCGGCAAACGGACACTCCGGATCCGAGCCCCAGACATGCCATTTCTACGAGGCACTGCATTCCATTCTAGGTGCGGCCGCCACCACTAACCCGCCACTGACCGTGGACTCTGACGATGGGGTATTGTCGACGGCCACTTTCTCGGAGATGTTCACGGACGGGGAAGATGAGGAAGGAGATGAGGAGGACGAGGCAGTCGACAGCACATACAACGCTGATTTCCCCGACAGCCAGGATCTCTTCATCACCCTCACAGAGATCCCTTACCAACCCTCCCAAGGCGTTAACCCTGACTCAGGGGAAGGATCAGTCAGTAAGTGTTTTAAACATGTAAACAGGACAGGAATGGAATATTAACAATGGGTTTTTCATGATTACTTTGTCCTAGGTGCTCTACTTTTTAGTCCTTGCCAGTGCAGCTACTGGAAAATTCTGTCAATATGTCCGGGGATAGAGCAGAAATCCTCCTGGGACATCTCCACGAAGCTCTCCTGGAGGTAATTTGAAAGCCTTTGCATTAGGTTCCTGGGGAGAGCGGCCTTATTGCGTCCTCCATGGTAGGAAACTTTTCCGTGCCAGGCTAGCAACAAGTACTCTGTGTGGGGGGGACAGGGGCAGAGTTCATGCTGGCCGGATTGCCGGCAGCAGGAATTGGCCAACGCTAGGGGCATTACTTTGAACATGAAAGGAGGGCACTGCTATAAATTAAGCTTTCAGCAGCCAAAAGTCTATGGCTTACCATGTCCGCCTGCTACCCAAATTGTGCTGTCCTGCCCCGCTTGTGTGATCTGTACTCCAAGACCCCAGGCACTGAATGGGAAGGCCAAAAATTCAACCTTGTCCTGAGTGCGCATGTGATAGGTGCTGTGTATGGTCTTGTTCACAGAGAAAGATTATGTTCATTGTTCACAAAAATGTATCTTTGTGAGAAATTCACTGCCTTTTTCCCATCCCACAGCTGCGAGTGTCTCCTGACCTACCCCGGCATCCCCCTCCCAGAGGCTGGCGCAGATTAGGCGCCAAAAGAGAAGGACACGGGACGAGATGTTCTCCGAACTTATGGGCTGCTCCCGAGCCGAAGCGGCACAGCAGACCTAGTGGAGGGAGAACATGTCACAATACCAGTGATCACACAGCGAACAGGAGGACAGGTGGTGGCAGGAAGACCAGCAGGCAACTCAAACACTGCTTGGACTAATGAGGGAGCAAACAGACACGCTCTGGCACCTTGTAGATGTTTTGCAGGACCGGAGGCAGGAGGACAGAGCCCCTCTGCAGTCTATCTCTAACCGCCCTCCCATGCCACAAAGTCCCATCCCCCCCTCACCCAAAGTCCCAAGAAGGAGGGGTGGCAGGGGCCGTGAAAACAGTCACTCCACCCCTGCAGACTGCTCAAGTACCAGACAGCTCTCATTCCCAAAGTTTTGATAAGTCCTTTCCTTCACTCCAAAAGCACCTCACCCAAGCCCCCATCCCAGTGTCATCCCCTAACTGTGTAGTTGTTAATAAAAAATATGTTTCTGTTAATTGCTGTTTCCGTCAGGTTCTTTTAGAGGAGAGTGTGTTTGAAGGGGGGAAAAGGGGTTGGTAATTGGAGAGGACAGTCACCTTTACCAGGGTACAGACACGGGGGCAGGTTCAGCAGCAGGTCACACACACATTGCAGTCACTAGGCACCCTGGTCAGTCTGGGAGGTGGTTTTCATGTTCTGTGTGGGGGGCTATGTGAGTTTGTGGCGGGGGAGGGCGGTTACAGATCTTATGCAGCAGTCCTTAGCCTGGATGACAGAGCCACGCAGCAGGGGATCTGTAACCGCCCTCCCCCACCACAAAGTCACATAGCCACCACACACAGAGTCCCGAAAAGGAGGGGTGGCAGGCTCCATTGAAACAACCAGTCCACCACTGCGGACCGCTCTAGGAGCATGAGCCTGTCATTCCTCGAGTTTAGAAGCGTCCTTTCCATCACCACACCCGCTCCCCACCACAGTTTGCGTCCCAGTTTCAACTCTTTACCACAAAACCCTTAATAAAGAAAACGGTGTTAATGAACAAAGTTCCATTTATTTTATTTTTAAAGGTGTGTTGGAAGGGGGGTAACGGGGTGAAGGGGGTATATAACTGGAGAGGATAGTCAACATTAAGTGGGTAAAGAAACGGGGGCAGGTTCAGCTTCTCTTTAAACAAACTTAATAGTCACAGGTTACCCTGCTCACTGTGGAACCTAGCTTTCAAAGCCTCCCGGATGCACAGCGCGTTCCACTGGGCTCTTCTAATCGCCCGGCTGTCTGGCTGGGTGTAATCAGCAGCAGGCGATGTGCCTCAACCTCCCACCCTGCCATAAAGGTCTCCCCCTTGCTCTCACAGAGATTGTGGAGCACACAGCAAGCTGCAATAACAATGGGGATATTGGTTTCGCTGAGATCAGAGCGAGTCAGTAAACTTCTCAATCTCCCCTTGAGACGTCCAAAAGCACACTCCACCACCATTCTGCACTTGCTCAGCCGGTAGTTGAAGAGTTCTTTTTCACTGTCCAGGGCGCCTGTATAGGGCTTCATGAGCCAGGGCATTAGCGGGTAGGCTGGGTCCCCGAGGATGACTATAGGCATCTCCAAATCCCCAACAGTTATTTTGTGGTCCGGGAAGTAAATACCTTCCTGCAGCCGTCTAAACAGACCAGAGTTCCTGAAAACACGAGCGTCATGAACCTTGTCCGGCCATCCGACATTGATGTTGGTAAAACGTCCCCTATGGTCCACCAGTGCTTGCAGCACCATTGAAAAGTAGCCCTTTCTGTTAATGTACTGGCTGGCCTGGTGCTCCGGTCCCAGGATAGGGATGTGAGTTCCATCTATAGCCCCACCGCAGTTTGGGAATCCCATCGCGGCAAAGACATCTATGATGACCTGCACGTTTCCCAGTGTCACTACCTTTGAGAGCAGTAGCTCAACGATTGTGTTGGCTACTTGCATCACAGCAACCCCCACGGTAGATTTGCCCACTCCAAAATGGTTCGCGACTGACCAGTAGCTGTCTGGCATTGCAAGCTTCCAGAGGGCTATGGCCACTCACTTCTGGACAGGGCTGCTCGCATCCGGGTGTCCTTGCGCTTCAGGGCAGGGGACAGCAACTCACAAAGTTCCAGGAAAGTTCCCTTCCGCATGCGAAAGTTTCGCAGCCACTGTGATTCATCCCAGACCTGCAGCACTATGCGGTCCCACCAGTCTGTGCTTGTTTCCCGGGCCCAGAATCGCCATTGCACAGCATCAACATGACCCATTGCCACCATGATGTCCACGGCGCGGGGTCCCATGCTTTGCGAGAGGTCTGTGCCACTCTCAGACTTAATGTCCTCACCACGCTGCCATAGCCTCCTCGCCTGATTTCTCAGAATCTGCCTCTGAAAAAGGTGGATGATAAGGTGCGAGGTGTTGACAATGGCCATAACTGCAGCGATGGTCGCAGCAGGCTCCATGCTCGCAGTGCTGTGGCATCTGCGCTGTCAGAAAAGAGCGCGAACTGATTGCCCGCCGGTGCTTTCAGGGAGGGAGGGTGGGAGTGACAGTTGAATGACAACAGTTACCCAAAACCACCCTCGACACATTTTTTTCCCCAGCAGGCATTGGGGGCTCAACCCACAATTCCAATGTGCAGCGGGGACTGCGGGAACTGTGGGATAGCTGCCCACAGTGCACCGCTTCCAATGTCGACACTTGCCCCGTTAGTGTAGACTCACAAAGTCGAATTACTGTTCTTAGTGTGGATACACACGTTCGACTTTGTAATATCGGTTCCATTAATTCGATTTAAGTAAAATCGAACTACTCTCGTAGTGTAGACATACCCTAAGTAAATGAATTGCCACATTCTGCTCCACCTGAAATTTCTGAAGAGATCTTGAAGTGTGTTCATGAGCAAGTATCTAGGGACACTGAGGCACTAACAATTCATTTCTTAAGAGATTAAGTACCTTGCCCTTCTGCAGCGATGCATGGCTGATCTCTGCTAATAATGGATCCAATATTCTACATGACTTTAAGGAGCAAGAAGGATGTGTGTCAAAATTATAAATGATATTCCAAAGTTTCTCAAGTACTCCCAGAATTTCTGTGATGAACTGGCCAAACCCAAACAGAAACAATTCTCCCCCCCACACAAACATAGTTCTGCCACCATGGAAGCCAACAAATTGCCTTAATTCCAAACAACCTAATTCGTGAAGCAGAAGGAAAACTCCTCACAGTGAGAAATACTTGACTCTGTGTGAAAACAATCAGGAGATTTGCCAGGCTGTTCACCACCAAACATAATTCATCACATGGGATTTTGCAGGTGCTGAAGGATAGATACACTCTTTTTCATCTGCAGCACATCCACAACATAACATTGTCAAGGAATCATTATGTCATAATTGATCAAACTCAAAATAAAGCTTCTAAAACTAACACTATATGTTCCTTCATTCATACCACATTTGCTCTATGCCTTCTTGTGATGAAGTGGCCACTCCTCACAGGATTGGAAGAGGTTAAGATGGCCAGGCAGGCCAATTAACTCCACAGGCTGCACCTGGAGGAGGAGTCAGGCAGCAAAGAACTAATTGAAATCAGGTTCAGCTGCGCAGCAACAGGCTGGGCCTGTATAAAGCCAGATAGCTGGCAACAGACAGGATTATAGGAAAACAGGCAGCAGTCACTTCCTGGAAAGAGAGTTAAGGGGAACCACGTGTAGTCGAAAGCAGACCAGGGAAGGAGCAGTGAGGGCTAAGAGAGGAAAGCCTGGAATTGTTGAGCTGAGGGTCCATGGACAAGAACTCTGAGTAGAGGATGAGCCTGGGTTCCCCTACCAGCCACTAAGGTAGTGGCACTGAAACAATGGAAGGAAGGCTGCCTAGAAGTGCTAGGGAGAAGGGACTTTGTTACCCGGGAATGGGGGAACACTGAGTTACTTGGCTGAAAGGCAGAGTCATGAAGAGAATTCTGTGGTTCCTGGAGTGAGAGGGGCTGCAGACCAGAGGGAGAGAAAAAGCAATGGCAAGCAAACCATGGAAGGGGGCAGTGACCTTAAGAACTAATCCCCAGAGTGACCAGGAGTCAGATGTGTGGTGCATCTTGTGAGAACATGGTGGAGAAAACAGGTACATGGCTGTCCCTGATGCAATGGGAGGTTGAGAGATTGTGGAAAAAACTGTACAAAGGGAGTAAAGAGACTAGAGTAATGAAACTTGAAGCAAAGAGATGATGGAGCCACAGTATGTGGAAGCTTTGTTTGCAAAGGGCACTTATACCCAGCCAGGCTGAACTCCTGAATTCCTGCCCCTGCAGAAGGGAGGGTGAAAAATAACAGGCACCGAATCAGGTCATGCTGTGGAAGGTGCTGGAGAGACAGCAGAGGCAATGGGAGGCACATTGGCACTTGGCCAAATAGCAGCAGGCTCTAGTTAAGCTGCTGTGTGATGAAATCAGCAAAGGCTACAGGGAGCGAGATTGGAAGAAAGATACCAGGAGAGCTGAGCCAAGCCATGAAGAAGAGACAGCAGTCCCTGGACTGAAGTGAGAGGGCCACAGGACAAGACAACATGGAAGGATGACACTGCCAGAAGGGGACTGCAATGCCTGTCAGAATTAATTCCTAGGACAGCTAGCAGAAGGTGCCACTAGCAGTGAGTGAACCCTGTGACACTTCTATATACCAAAGCATCCTGTGATGATGACACAGGTGAAGGAGTAGGGTGACCAGATGTCCTATTTTTAAAGAGACAGTCCCGTATTAAAGCCCTCCTGCAGGTATCCTGACTTTTTTCTTAAAAAATGGGCAAATTGTCCTGAATTTTCTGTTTCTTCCTCCCCCCCCACTGGCGGGTGCTGCTGCTGGCTGGATTCCTGTTTGCCAGCCGCCTGCCCACCAGCAGTGGGGGGGATCCAGTGGCCGACGATGGGGGTGGGTGTGCAAGGCTGGTGGTGGGGCGAAGATGCAGTATGCGGGGCCAGCTGTGTCCCTGCTGGTCTGTCAGTGCAGCCCCCACTGTGTGCTGGCTCTCAGCCAGCTGGGCCCCAACCCCTGTCCCATTTCTGACCAGTGCTGGCTGCATACTGCAAGCTGCGGTGGATGGTGAGTGCAGGCAGGCGCCAAGGGGTGGCCAGTTACGTATTGTCTTTGCTGTCCAACCATCAGCCATTTACATGATCCCACTGTTGCTGTCCTCTCCCTTCTTTGTCCCTTCACCCCCGCAGCCCTGCTATTCCTCCATATTTTCCCCAGTGGAGCATATCCCACTCCAATTGCTGTTTGGAGAACCAGCCCCTGGTTGGAGCGCTAAACTCACCTACAGCCTGGCTGGCAGGTTCCTTCCTTGTCCCACTGCCTCTGGCTGGGCCGGCACCCCAGGAAAGTCCAAAACCCTCTGGCCCAGGGTGCTGGCCAGGAGAAGCTGAGCCCTGCATGTCCCAAAGACCCACACAGCTCTGGTACAGAGAAGCCTCTCCACCCCTCAGCTAAGCTCTGGAGTGACGTGGGGAGGAAGAGATTTCCCACCTGTTCGCACCCTGGCCCTGCAGGCTCCACAGCAGCCCTGGGGCAGGGGCTTATCACCCTCTTCATGCAGGGAGTGTGGGGCTGCTCTATCCCCAAGGCACCCTCCCTCTCTGGACGGGTTTGCTGAAGCCCCTGCAGTCAGGTTCCCTGGGCCCTTGCTGTAGCCTGGGGACAGGAGATGTCTGGTTTTGAAGGTGGCCAGCAGCAGCTGCCTGGAGGTGTTAGCTGCCTTGTGGGCAGAAAGGGACAAGCTGCTTCCAGCCACGCAGGGGGAGGTGGAGAAAAGATGAGCTCTGCAAAGACATGGGCCAGGTCATCCCTTCTCCTGCCGTCACCTCCCCTGAGGCTGGAAGCAGCTCCCATCCCTTCCCTCCCTCAAAGTGCTGAAAGGCTGCCGCTGGCTACATTCTGGTGAGAACCCTGGCAGAATGTGACCCTGAATGCCTTCTTTTTGCCCCCCTATCCCCATGTTGACTCTGGATGACGTGGTGCCAGGTACCAGGAGAGGCAGGTACATCCTAGGGGCCCAGCCAGGCATAGAGTATGGAGAGGGAAGGAGGTGTAGGGGAGTGTGTGTGTGTCACCCCTCCCCATGTGAACCTTAAAGAGAAGAAGGTAAATAAAAAAAATCCAAACACGTAGTATTTCTTTTTAACAGTGGCTTAGTCAATTTGATGTTAATTTGAATGTTTGTACTGCACAGCTCTGATTGATTGCTGTTGAACTCGCTTGAATACAAGTAATTTTACCAGATGTCCTGTATTCAGCACAAGGAAATGTGGTCACCCTATGAAGGACTAATGAGAAGACACGTTATGATCTCCCATAGTCTATGTTAACCATGCCTCCATTACACTGGTTCATTCCTCAGTCATCTGAAACTTATTTGGTGCCATTTACCTCTGAAGGTAAACCAATAAAATAGGACCCCTTGAGGCTTCTCTCTATGCTAAAAAAGGAAACATTCCTTGCTATTCCATATCAAAATATATGGCAGTCACACTCTTGGAAGTTAGGTTGGGGACTATAACCACTTCTATGGGTTGCATAATATCAGGCTGATAGTATGGATGTGGTACTGGAGAGGTTGGAGAAAACCTGGTGAGGTCTTGTCTGGAGAGGATATCATTTCCCATGAGTTTTCTATATCTCATGTGACTGAGATTTGTGAAAGCAGGCTTTTTTCTTTTGGATATCTGTGGCCGATTATAGGGCTGCTGGTTTGTCTCCACAGCCCAGGAAAGACTAATCATGTCCAGAGTCTCTTCAGGCCTTCTTCAAACACAATAACAGGGCAACATAAGTTCCACATATAAACCTGATCTTTCCCATACCTGGGGTCTTCCTTGGGGTCTCAGAGGTCTTTTCTTCTGTATCCATATCCACTCATGCTCACCACCCACTCCAGAGCCTGCTACAGAAACCACAGTATTTCCTATAGTTCCTCTCTTCAGGTGATCTTTCATCACTTTATAGGAATCACTTGACCCCTTCCCAGCTGAGTTTGATAATCCCTTCTCCCAGGCCAAAACACACGTCTTATTTATATATAAAAAATAAAACAAACAAAAAACCCTCTCTTAGAACAGGGCTGGCTAGCTCCCCACTTCCCCACCCCCTTAAGGGGGCAGACCTCAGAGCAAGTCCCATGTGCACAAATGACACATCAGCCAGTGCCCCCTTGTGGCTGGGCACAAATTTATCAGTCCGTCTCATTGAACATCTCTTCCTATTGATCATCACTATCTGCACCTTCTGTGGCTTTCTTCTCTGGCCAGGTCACTTACTCAATCCCCATCCAGACTATTCAAATCTAGCTGTAACTGTTCATGCCTCCAGCTGGCTTCTCCCAACTGATCCATTCAAAATTCCCTTTGCACAGCTGTCTGCTGGGCCAGCAACAAAGTTTGTCCAAACAAAACTAAATTTCACTCTACTCTCACAGAGCAGCAGGTCCCAGGGCTGTTCCCTGGACCCCTCAGTAGAACACCAAAACTTTAATTTTGATTGTAATTTTGAAGCATTAAAGTATTTTTTCAGCCCTCATCACTTGTGAACTCCTCTTGAGCTCCCTTTTTCTCCTGTGGAACACTGATCCCATGCCTGGAACTTTGCTCAGGACCATGGGCGCTGACTCTGTGGGTGCTCCATGACTGGAGCACCCACAGAAAAAAAATAGTGGGTGCTTAGCACCTACCAGCCACAGATCTTCAGCGGGGCCCTGCCAATCAGCTGTTTTGTGGCTGGGGGAGGGTGGAGAGCAGCAGGTGGGTGGGACCTTGGGGGAAGGGCAGGAGTGGGGGCGGGGCCTCAGGGAAGAGCAGGGGTGGAGCACCCTGGGGGAAAAAAAAATCAGTGCCAATGCTTAGGACCCGCCACAGGCATTAGTTCAACTGCTTTTCTCCACAGCCAGCTGCAAATGATTAGGCATCATCCCTTTTCAAGTGCTATACCCAGCACAGGTGTGGCGGAGGAGGTCTAATGAAATAGGGCTGGCCTGGAACTGGCCAGCCCACCCTGTTCCATAGGGCTAAACTTATTTATATATCAGAATGATAGCTGATGAATTTGTATCTGCAGCCTTCCTGGGACTGTTTGTTCCAGAAGTTTGAGTAATGCTGTTCTGGATTGAATTCTCAACATACAGCCACTACAAGTAAAAGTGAAATTTACAATTAGTATTAATATTTGCCAGGTGCACTGCTTAATTTGTAATGAAAGATATGCTGGGGTTCAAGCAATTTTTTTTACATTCAAAACTCATGCAGCAAGCCCAGAGGTGCCAGAGCTATGAATTGCCAAGCCTAGAGATTCCAGTGCTCAGCACTGGCACAAATTAAGCACTGGCCAGGTGCACATTTTGGGTTCGATCCTGCTCTTATTGAAATCACTGAGGTTTTTCATTCCTTGACCTCAACGGGGGCAAGATCTGGCCTAGTATTAAAAGCTGGTCTCCACAGATTTATACTATCCACTAGTAGTTATCATAGGAGAGGTGGCCTAAGTATGTTATCATTCCACTGGCATCTCACAGAATGATGCTTTGCAGCGTAAAACACTTTAAGCATTCCAAAGATAATAACTAAGAGTTGCTTTTATTGGGCCAATCGTACTGCAAGTTGACATTGCCTTTATGGTTACAAAGCAAAAGAAAACATGCCAACTCTCTGCTGAAACTGCTGAGAAAGCAAAACATTTTCCTGAGAATGGAATGTGGTTATTAAAGTGGTAATAGTCTTAAGCTTACTGAATCACTTCCCCGCCAAAAAAGTCTGTTTCACGATCAACCAAAGAGCTTGCCTCATCAAACAGTAATGCCTACATTAAAGAAAATATGAAATATAATGTTACTAAAGTATGGTTTAGAATCATACAGCATCTTTTATGCAGTATTTATACAATATGCTGTAATCCACTCATGATAGGATATCCAGGGTTTGATTCTTCATCACTTTCTCCTTTGTTTTGAGGCTTACATTTGTTCTGAATGAGTGCCAAGTAGGCGTAGATAGCTCCTAATTCAAAATATTTATATACTGCTCATTTTGCACAGATGCAAATCACTAGTCTATTCCATGTAGGTTCTTACAGCATACTCCTCACCATAGTGTTTGAACACCTTCCAGGAGTGCATTAAGCAAAGTGACTATGTCACAAACAAAGGTACAAGGCAGTGGGGAAAAAGGTCCCACAGGTTTTCTTTGAGTGTCATTCCCCAAATGATTACTTTTCCCCCCCTTTCAGCTGACTTTATATGAAAATAAACATGTATAAACATTAGGAACAATTCTGATCTCACTTAGACAGATGTAATTCCAGAGTAACAACAGTGGAGTTACTCCACATTTTACACTAATTTAATTGAGATCAAAATCTGGCTCAGAGTTTTTTTAATTTTGTCTTTTTTTTTTCTAATTGCAAAGATAAACAGTGGTGACATTAAGAAATCCAGGGCCTGATTCTGAAATCTCTGCATGCATGACACTGAGGGCTTATCTAAACAAACAGCTAGTACACAGCAAGATAGGGTGTAAATCCATAGTGCACTAGACTATGGTGCAATAACTGTCCCTGTGCACCGTGCTACTAGTCACTAAAATTTCCCAAACAGGAATACACCTCGATTTTTAATAAGGGTAATGAGCAGCTTTGGGGCAGTGGCTGGGTGGATAACGGGAATAAGGATATGGAAGCAGAAAATACCACATCAGAGGTGGAAGCCAAACTCAAACATCTTAATAGGACCTAATTGGAGAGCCTAGATAATCTCCATAATCTCCATCTAAGAATATTGCCTCATGAAATTGCATGCCCTATAGTAAGGATTTTTAATGAACACGTAAACTCAAGAATTGCACCCTATGACTGGAGAATTGCAAATTGGTACCTATATTTCAAAAAAGAAAAAAACAGATACAAGAAATTACAGAACCATTAGTTTGACCTCAATTATATGCAAGGTCTTAGAGCAAATTTTAAAAGAGAAAGTCGTTCAAGATATAGAGGTAAATGGTAATTGGGATAAAATGCAACATGGTTATACAAAAGGTAGAACATGCCAGACCAATGTGATCTTTCTTGGAAAAGATAACCCATTTTCTAGACAAAAGAAATACAGTAGATCTACTGAACCTGGTTTTCAGTAAAGTATTTGATACAGTTCCACGTGGAAAATTATTAATTAAATTGGAGATGGGGATTAATACGAGAATTGAAAAGTGGGTGAGGACTGGTTAAATGGGAGATGACCATGAGTTATACTGAAAGGTAAATTGTTAGGCAGGTGGGAGGTTTCTAGTGGAATTCCTCAAGGATTAATCTTGGGACCACTCTTATTTAACATTTTCATTAATGAATTTAGCACAAAAAGTGGAAGTGTGCTAATAAAATTTATTGATGATGCAACTTGGGAGGTTATACCAATATGGAGGAGGAATGGAATATCATTTGAGACAATTGGGACAACCTTGAAAACTGAAGTAATAGAAATGTAGCCACACAATGTGCAAGGTCATACACTCAGGGACTAACGATTACAGTTTTTGCTTAAGTTGGGGACTTTCCGTTGGAAGTGACAGAGGAGAATGACCTGGGTGTATTGATCAATCACAGGATGACTATGAGCTGCCGATGTGATGCAGCCATGAAAAAGGCTAATGAAATCCTAGGATGCATTAGAGGAGGTATTTCCAAAGAGATAGGGACCTGTTATTACCATTGTGCAAGGCACTGGTGAAACCTCATCTTGAACACAGTGTGCAATTATGGAGTCCCATGTTCAAGAAAGATAAATTCATACTGGAACAGGTGTAGGAAAGGCTATTAGGATGATCAGAGGAATAGAGAATCTGCCTTAAGAAAAGAGATGTTAAGAGGTTGGCTTGTTTAGCCTAACAAAATCAAGACTGTAGGGAGACATAGTTGCTCTTTATAAATATAGTGTGATAAACACTAGGGAGGGAGAGGGGTTATTTAAGTTAAGGGCCAAGGATGGAACAAGAACAAATGGTCATCAACAAGATGAAGGATTCTAACTAACAGAAGAGTGAAGTTCTGGAACAGCCTTCCCAGGAGAGTAGTGGGGGCAGAAAAACTAACTTGTTTGAGGTCTTAGTTTATTAAGGGATTGGTATAATGAGGTTGCCCACAATGGTGTATGGCCCATCCATGACTGCAAATATCTCCAATGGCTAGAGATGGGACACTAGAGGGGGAGGGCTCTGAGTCAGTACAAATAATTCTTTAACTGGAGTCTGGGTGGTTGATCTTGTTGACATGCTCGGGTCTAGCTGATTGCCATATTTGGGATCAGGAGGAAATTTTTCCCCAGTCAGATTGGAAGAGATGCTGGATGTTTTCACCTTCTTCTGCACCTTCGGGCATGAAATACATGCTGGTTTGAACTAGAGTAAATGGTGCATTCTCTGTAACTTGTAGTATTTAAATCAAGATTTGAGGATGTCAGTAACACATCCAGAGGTCATAAGCCTGTTCTAGGAGTGGGTGGATGACGTTCTGTGGCCATCAATATGTAGGAGGTCAGACTTGGATGATCGTGATAGTCCATTCTGGCTTTAAATGCTATGAGTCTATGAACTTTTAGTGCAAGTTATCTGTAACTACATAGACAATTAGTTCATGTCATATTACTGCTCCGGAGACTTACACCCCAGCTTGCTGCAGACTAACTGTTCATTTAGAAAAATCCTGAGAATTCAATGGGACTTGTGTGGATGACTTGCCTTGCTCTTAGGATCCAAAAAATTTGTTCTTATTGAAGGGCCTGAGGAGGAGGCAGGAAGCAAAGTGGCTTCACACCACCTCTGTGCTTTCCATTCCCAGAACTGCTGGGGATTTGTTTGGTACCTGGTGAAAGTTAGAGCAGCCTTCAAGATTCTCTATCTTCTGCCAACTAGTAACAGCCCTGAAGAGGTGATCATGCTGATTAGGGATTTGCAGCATGCAGCAGTGTTCCAGCAACACCCCCAACATATTCCCTATGTCAAAGGTTTTGAGAGGGGAAGCAGAGAGCCAGCTAAGCTCCCTCATGCTATCTGGAGATTTCCCCATACTTACACCACTAAAGTAGCTCAAAAGACTGCAAAGGATCTTGCATCAAATTTGAGATTGCCCAATAAACTGGCATTTTTGGACTATAGAGGATATGTCACTATATTTTCCTAACTAGATATTTCTTGATATATACATAACTTTACTGGTCACATATTACCTTGAAAATTCTGAGCACTGAAGCAGCAACTTCAAATGCTTTTTTGACTTTCCCATTTAAAATCCCTTTTCTAGAGCTTTGATTACACTGCTCTACAGCCAAAATGTTTCTGAAATAAATGTAGTCAAACTTTACTAATTCTGGGTCAATGAGAATGAAAATGATGCTTAAAATTTTTGATTGGCTCTAGTTTTCAAGATATGCTATTGGGCCAGTATATAAGACCCTTGACTTGGGAATGGCGGTGGGTAAGTGAGTTATAAAGGGAAGGGATCTCAATTTAAACCAGAAATGACTAAAATACATCTTTGACTGGATCTATGAATAAATCTATGACTGGGTTTGGACAGTACTTGCTTTTTAGGCAAAACAATGAATGATGCAATCTGAAGCTGGTATTGCGTCATACATGATATGAATTGCACCATGTTATTCCTAGAAGTCATGGATGATGCAATCATAATGAAGCTTACATCACTCTGCTGAACAAATTGCCCTATATCAGCTCTAGAAATCATACAGTGTCGTGCTCTCTTATTTGTCAGTGTTTGATTTTGCAAAGGGACACATTTCTGTTTAGCCAAAGAGAGCAGAGATGCCTTGTACTTGTGTGAACAGTGCAGATAACTTCTGCTATGTTTGTGGTGAAGTGACTTTTGCATCACAAAAGCGCAGTATAACCACTATGGTTAAGAAAGCCTATCACCTTTATTTTGGCTGCAAAATTGGAGATCAGGACAAGAGGTGGGCCCCACACATATGCTGCAACACTTGCGCAACAAATCTTTGCCAGTGGTTGAACAGGAAAAGGAAATCTATGCCTTTTGCAGTGCCAATGATTTGGAGAGAGCCAACAGATCATACCAGCAACTGTTACTTCTGCATGGTGCCTCCGTTGGGAAAGGTGTGTCAAAGAAGAAAAAGTGGACTGTGCATTATCCAAACATTCCATCAGCTATATGCCCAGTACCCCATGGAGAAGGACTGCTGGTTCCTGATGCACCAGAATCATTCTCACTTGAGTTAGAAGAGGAAGAGGAAGAGGATGAAACTTCTGGTCCTGAACCATCAATGTCACAGGACCCACATTTTCTCCCATCCTCCTCCTTTGAACCATACCTCATAACACAAGGTGAACTGAATGACCTTGTCAGGGATTTGGAACTACCCAAGAGTAAGGCAGAGCCGTTGGGCTCCAGACTACAGCAGTGGAATCTCCTGGCAGGTGATGTTAGGGTTTCCAGTTAATGGCAATAAATTTTCTCGGAAACAACAAGGCAGACACCTACATGTTGTTGGTGGAAAACCTCCTCAAGGCATACAAAAGCCTTGGTTGCAACATGTCACTAAAGATACATTTTTTGCACTCTCATCTAGATTTTTTCCACCGAACTGCGGAGCAGTGAGCAGTGAGCGATTTCACCAGGACATTGCAACAATGAAGAAATGCTATCAAGGCAAATGGAGCCCATCAATGCTTGCAGACTATTGCTGGACAGTGACAAGAGATGTTCCATTTCATGAATACAAGAGACAAGCCAAGAAGCGCCGAGTAGACACTGAATAGGACTAAACTATGTACATAATAGTTTTTTTGCCTTTTGTTTCATAATAAATTTTGTTTATATAACCCTTTTGCTGATTTTTAAAGTGTTACATAAACAGGACAGGTGAAATATTATCATGTAAAGCAACCATAAACACATGAAAAGACCTAGGTTTACAATTTATGATTAAAACTCTACTATCTACACAATATACATAGACATAAAATGTAAAAACTTAAATATCTTAGAAACAGTAGCCAATCAGTTGTTTTAATTGTCATATTTGAATTCAGCACATCAAAATACATAATAAATAGCACATTTTATCTCTGAAGCAGACGACTTCTCAAAAATTGTAGACCAGTGTTATACAACTAATTATTAATTTGTTTCAGCTACCACTTTACAAGAATTTAAGTGGTAATAAAATTAAAGGAAAAAAAGAAACATACAAAAGTTATCGTGCCAAGCTGCCAGCATCCATATTAATAATGACGGATTATTATTTGTAACCATGCCAAATAAATCTATTGCTGAAATAAAATTATTTGCTTATAAAATCTAAGGTCTCGAAGGGACTTTGAAGGATCTCCAGCCCCTGTGCTGAGGCAGAATCAAGTAAATCTAGAACATCCCTGACAGGTATTTGTCTGGCCCAGCAGTGGGCAAACTGTGCCCTGTGGGCCGCATGCGGCCCATCAGATAATCTGATTGTGGGCAGTGAGATAGTTTGCTGACATTGACTGTCTGCAGGCACAACCCCCCGCAGCTCCCAGTGGCTGTAGTTCGCTGCGGGAAGCTGTGGCCAGCACATCCCTGTTCTTAAAAACCTCTAGTGATGGGGATTCCTCATGCCCCAGGAAGCCTAGTGCACTATTGAATGATTTTTATAGTTAGCAAGCTTTTCCTTAATATCTAACCTAAATCTCCCTTGCTGCAGATTAAACCCGTTACTTCTTGTGCTACCATTAGTGGACATGGAGAACAATTGATCACTGACCTTTTTATAACAGCCTATAAACTATTTGAAGACTGTTTTCAGGTCCCTACTCAGTCTTCTCTTCTCAAGACTAAACATGCCCGATTTTTATAAATCAAGTTTTCTAACTATATTATCCTTGTTGCTCTCATCTGCACTCTTTCCAATTTGTCTACATCTTTCCTAAAATAGGGTGCTGAGTAGAGTGGGACAATTACCTCCATGTCTTACATACAACACTTCTGTTAATGCACTCAAGAATGATATTAGTCTTTTTTGCATCAGCATCATATTATTATATAGTAGGGCTGTCAAGCAATTTAAAAAAAATTAATTATGATTAATCACACTGTTAAACAATAGTAGAATATAATTTATTTAAATATTGTGGATGTTTTCTACATTTTCAAATGTATTGATTTCAATTACAACAGACAATACAAAATGTATAGTGCTCACTTTATATTTTTGATTACAAGTATTTATGCTGTAAAAAAACAAAAGAAATAGTATTTTTCAATTCACCTAATACAATTATGGTAGTGAAAAATCTTTATCATGAAAGTTGAATTTACAAATGTAGATTGTTTTTTTGAATGCAGTTATGTAAAAAATTTTTTTACATTTTTACATCCTGCAAGTCCACTCAGTCCTATTTCTTGTTCAGCCAATCGCTCAGACAAACAAGTCTGTTTACATCTGCAGGAGATAATGCTGCCTGTTTCTTGTTTACAATGTCACCTGAAAGTGAGAACGGGCATTCTAATGGCATTGTTGTAACTGGTGTCACAAGATATTTATGTGCCAGATTTGCTAAAGATTCATGTCCTTCAAGCTTCAACCACCATTCCAGGGACATGCATCCATGCTGATGACAGATTCTCCGTGATAACCATCCAAAGCAGTGCAGACTAACACATGTTCATTTTCATTAGGTAAGTCAGCTACCACCAGCAGAAGGTTGATTTTCTTTTTTGGTGGTTCGGGTTCTGTAGTTTCCTCATTGGAGTGTTTCTCTTTTAAGACTTCTGAAAGCATGCTCCACACCTCATCCCTCTCAGATTTTGGAAGGCACTTCATATTCTTAAACCTTGGGTCGAGTTCTATAGCTATCTTTAGAACAGGGAAACCCAAGGAGTTCAGCAACAAATTTAATGTATGCATTATTTTTTTAATAAGCGTCATCAGCATGGAAGCATGTCCTCTGGAATGTTGTTCAAAGCCTGAATGGGCGTACAAATTTTTAGCATATCTGGCACGTAAATACCTTGCAATGCCAGCTACAAAAGTACCATGCAAATACCTGTTCTCACTTTCTGGTGACTTGTAAATAAGAATAGGGCAGCATTATCTCCTGTAAATGTGAACAAACTTATTTGTCTAGCAATTGGCTGAACAAGAAGTAGGACGGAGTGTCCTTGTAGGCTCTGAAGTTTTATGTTGTTTTGTTTTTGAGTGCAGTTATGTAAGAAAAAAAAAATCTACATTTGTAAGTTTCACTTTCACGACAGAGATTGCACTACAGTACTTGTATGAGATGAATTGAAAAATACTATTTATTTTATCATTTTTACAGTGCAAATATTTGTGATAAAAATAATATACACTTTGATTTCAATTACAACACACTATAATATATATGAAAATGTATAAAAACATTCAAAATATGTAATAAATTTCAATCAGTATTCTATTAACAGTGTGATTAAAACTGTGATTAATTGCGATTATTTTTTTTTTTAGTTAATCGCGTGAGTTAACTGTGATTAATCGACAGCCTTTTGTGTAGCTTCTGGATAACACATTCTCAAATTTTATCTTGCGTCTCTACCTTAAATGTTTGAAAAACATATGAAGCTCCCTTTAATGCACCTTGCAAGAGAAAAACATTGCAGTTTTGTGTCTGTATAGATCTTTTATGGTGGTGATCTCAGAATTTAGAGCAAAATAGCAAGTGTAGAAATCTAAAACTATCTACTCTCCTATTATTCTTACCCTATACCATAAGCTATGTCCATCGATATGGGACATCATTTCATTGGCAGGTTTTTTGTGACCATTGTGGTAACTTCACAACGTTTAAACCACAGAAAAAGCAATATATATTGAACTGTTAGCAGAAATTGACAAAGAGATGGAGTTGCCAGGTGCTGAGGAAATAAACTCCTTAGAGAGGAAATAAAAATAAAGATACACTTGCAAAATATAAACATTTAGTCATATCTATAACAATAAGTCATGGAAAAAGAAATACTAAAAACATGACATTTATTACTATATCATTTTTTCCATTATCCTTTCATAACTCGTATGCATATCTCCTTGCTGCATTGATGCTACAAAAGGGCAATAGAAAAAAAAATATTCTCATCTCTTGCTAAGGCTGTTTGCACTGGTTGGGTGGGTGGAGGAAATCAGATGAGCAACACTTCCAGGCAGCATACAGCTAATAACATGCTGCCAAGCGCTTAGCAACTTTAAGGATTCAGAGTGTTAACATGTGTATTTTAAGGCTCCATTAGATGCTGCTGTCTGAAAGACAGAAAATGTTTACTTGTTTTGTGCTGTAGGGGTGTTGAACTAATGAAATGCATTTTTATTGCCTCCCTTTCTGTTGGCTGATGAGTTTGTAGTATGCTTGCAGCATCAGTAGACAAATTTCCTATTGAATTTATACTGTGATTACTATTGGAGCAAACAAGCCCTTTTCCTATTCTTCCTAGCAGAAAATTAAACAATGTCATAATTTGGAATGGTTATGACTTGACAATTTCCCAATGGCTTTCACCAGAATATAATAGTTAAGGCAATGAGCAATGGTCACTGTTTTTCATAAAATATTCTAAAATAAAAATACATTATAACTTGTCTCAAATCATGAATCAACTTTGATCTAGGAGTCTACCATGGGAAAGATTTATTTTCCCTAAATTTTCCTCTTGACATAAATGCAGGAGAAACAACATATTCTTTACTTTTAACTTCAATATAGTTTTATGAAATGTCTTTGAATAAGCAGATCAATTCCACCATGGCTAGAAGATGCTAGAGATGTGAACAAAAGAGTTAGTGAGGTTTAGGTAAACACCATTCTCACTGAGCAGTACTTCTTTCCTTGTTTATAGGATTGTGCAGTCCTTGAAATGCTTGTTTTCACACTGGGCTTTCTCTTTTAAGATTGATGTTAATATTCCATCAGACTTACCTCTTTTTTTCAAAGACTGACTTGCTTTACTGGGAAAATGAATTTTTATAAAGAGATTTTAGAGGCCGATGGAGGCAACAGCTGTTAGAAAATAAAGAACTTGCATCATCTTGCAGATGTACATGGTATTTTGGACTTGATTCAGGAAGGTACTCCGGCACATGCATAATTTTAACATTAAATTCAATGGGTCTCTTGTCTTGATATGCTTAAAAATAAGCATGTATTAAATAACACCTCCTCTGTGAACATACAGGTAACATTATAGTAGGCACTGGTTTAGTCAGCTATAAGTGAAATGCGTGAACTTCAAAAATGTTACCAGCTTGAAAAGATCTACCACTTACAGCAAAATTGTCTTGCTATCTAATACAGGGGTGGCCAACATGAGCCTGAGAAGGAGTCAGAATTTACCAATGTACATTGCCAAAGAGCCACAGTAATACGTCAGCAGCCCCCCATGAGCTCCTCCCCTCCCCCTGCTCCCAGAGCTTACTGCCCACCAGCAGCCCTGCTGATCAGCACCTCCCCCTCCCTCCCTGCACCTCCTGATCAGCTGTTTTATGGCATGCAGGAGGCTCAGAGGGGGAGGGGGAGGAGCGAGTGCTCGGCAGGTTCAGGGGAAGTGAAGGGGTGGGAGTGGGGGCACAGCCTGTGGCAGAGCCAGGGATTGAGCAGTGAGCACCCCTCGGCACATTGGAAAGTTGGTACCTGTAGCTCCAGCCCCAGAGTTGGCACCTATACAAGGAGCCGCATATTAACTTCTGACAAGCCATATGTGGCTCCGGAGCTACAGGTTGGCCACCTCTGATCTAATAAGTAATTCTACTAGAAATGGCAAAATCTTTCAAGCTTGGACACATTTTTTTAAGGAAGCTCATTACAGCTAAGGTGGCAAAACAGCTTGTATTATCACAGCTTTTTTTTCTTCCAAACACTCCAAACTTTCTGATATTCCAATGCTTGCTTTCTGCTAAAAGATCTTTTTATTTTTTTATTGAATGACAAAGCAAACACTATTTAGTCATTGCTAAGTGAAGAGAGACCTTAAACGTGTGTTTTTCCTGCTGTGAAAAAAATATAACCTGCAGGAAAATGTCTGAAGGGTGAAAGTTTAAACCTGGCATTGGCATAAAAGATATTTACTGATTTCTTGGGTTAATATACACATAGGTAACTCAGCCAAGTTTATAAAGCTGTATAGTGTAAGTGCTGAGTTGTGGTTAAATTAGGTCACACAATTTCAAATGTCCAGACAGAGCCAAACAAAGGTAATGGGAGGGCTTCAGGAGAATGTTGAGAGGAAGGATAAGGATAGCAGTAGTAAGAAAGATGTATTTATATATATTCTATATGGAGCAGAGTGAAAAATAAATTTCTAATTTCTGCTGACAAAGACAAATCTGAAAAGAAATTAGATTGTTTCATCTGATTTCTTTTTCTTGCCAAAATGCCCACTTTCCGCCCACCAAAAAAAAAAAAAAAAAAATTATTCATTTTGAATGAAACATTTCAAACATGGTTTGGAAATTACATTGTTTAAATGAAACATTGATTCAAAATGTTATTTTCAAATTAAATGTTTTGTTTCAAATGAGACGTAGAAAAGGTTCATTATGAACATGTCAGAACGAACTGTTTAAACTTTTTCAAATTTTTTTTGCTATTTTTTTTAATCAGGCAAAACTATTCACCGAACAGACCCAAATTTGCAAATAGTTTAATTTCCCCCAACTGCATTTTGTGGTTCATTTACTATTTGACTAAAATGTTTGCCTATCTCCAACTAAGTACAGAACTTGATGGTTCCAAGTCATTTAAACTTTTAAAATATATATAATTGATAAACATGGTACAGCCATAATTTTTCTCTAGGTAGGCATCATATTATATATCAATTAAAACATACCTATTTTGAGCATTGACTGGTTTCCTGGTGTATTTCATCAGTAACAGGTGGAATTTTTACTACACACAATATGGATTACTATGTATCACAAGTAATTTCCTTGCTTTTCTCCTTTTATTTTTCTTTCTGTCTTGAAGCTTCTTACGCTGTTATTAATAAAAGAGTAATGAAATATAAAAACCCCCATGCAATATTAAGGAAATGACAAAGTGGCAAAGGCAATAAAATCCTGAGTTTAGAGGCTGTCACTCTTTCCTTATTAACAGAATCTACTATGCCTATATATTGTAACACATATGGAGCCAAATTCTAATAAAGCTGCAGCCAACAGTGGAAGCATGGGATGGAATTTGCCCCTCCTTGCTGGGTCCCTTTGAAACATCATGAAGAGTCTGCTCTACTGACCCTCATTTAAAGGGACTCCAAAGAGTGTAACATGATGCATCTAAGACATCTGGAAAGGGTCTGCATACTCGTTCACCTTGTATGATACACTACACTTGTACAGCCCCTTCACCTACTGATTATTTCTAGTTTTGGCAATTGATTTTGCAGGTACTTGGGCATGGGGTTGCTGACAACCAAAATATGGGTACAGTTTACCATGCAGCATATATGTGTGCTTGATTTTAGGATACTTATGCGACTTTCCTTACACTTTTAAAGAATTTGTCATGGCTATATATCAGGGATCGGCAATCTCTGGCACGTGGCTCACCAGGGTAAGCCCCCTAGCGGGCCGGGCTGGTTTGTTTACCTGCCACGTCTGCAGGTTCGGCTGATCGCGACTCCCACTGGCCGCGGTTCACTGCTCCAGGCCAATGGGGGCAGCGGGAAGTGGCGGCCAGCACATCCCTCGGCCCGAGCCGCTTCCCGCAGCCCCCATTGGCCTGGAACGGTGAACCACGGCCAGTGGGAGCCGCGATTGGACGAACCTGTGGATGTGGCAGTAAACAAAACGGCCAGACATGCCAGGGGCCTTACCCTCGTGAGCTGCGTGCCAAAGGTTGCCGATCCTTGCTATATATGATATCTATTAGGTGTCAACTGCCACAAGAATCTGGTGTCATAGAGGTTTCAGAGAGAGGCTGATATGGCCAGTTCTCTCACCCCTGCTGGGAGGAGAATGATCAAAGTGGGGTGACCAAAGGTCACTGGAGGCCCAGTGCCATTCCCATGGAACAGTAATCCCACTATTTGAGACCACCAGACACCGCCCCCGCTATAAAAGCTTTCCCGCTATTAGCACCAACTTTCCTTAAGTCCTTCCTGACTCAGAGCTCTCATTTATTTATAATTCTTGATCTGATTTTTTTCCCATCTAACTGGTCAAGTGCCTTGGGGAAGAAAGATGTAATTGTGGTATTACATATATAGCCCTTTCTATCCATTTTTAATATATAGTTACTGACCACTCCATTCCAGGTGCTCAGTCGAGCTATTGTTGCTTAGCTAATTTCTAGTAGGTGTCATGGTAACAGAGTCATCAAGAGGGACTTGTTTTCCTAGGTTGCAAGAGGAACCATTTTTCCCCAGCTGGAGGCTGACTCTCCCTTTGAATAGAGATAATTTATTTTTAAGATAAAATTGAATAGAAAAAACATTTCCATCATATTTTCTGATATTGCCTGCTCCTGCTAACCTTGATGCACTCACTCAACCCATCCCACTCACTCATGCAGTCTCCTCTTTCCTTCTCCCTCCCCTCCAGTTATTCACTTTCTATATTCTTTTTATGGTACCTATAACGTTTAGAATCTAAATCCCATTGTATTTTTCAACCAGCTAGTCATTCACTCACTACCCTCAGCCATACAGAGCAGGGCTATAATGAAGCTGTTGGATTATCAATAGGTTTCCCACCCCCACCCCCATCCCCTCCATAGAATGAACTGGAAGAAAAGGTTTGAACATCAGGATATTCTGGGTGGAGCAGAGAATCAGACGACAGAGAGGCATTGTGTTAACTGCAGTGACCAAGGCAAGGATGTGTCATTCTGGAGACAGAGAGCATTAGGCACAGGGAGACAGAGGACTGGTGTGTGTGAGCAGTGAAGTAGGCAGTCTGGGAGCTTGATGTGGAAGGACGTTTAGAGGGAGTGACCTCAAGAGAGCGGCAACTGCTATAGCTGAACAACAGCAGGATAAAACAGTGGGATCCCCAACAAGACCACTGATAATAGAGGGCAATGGTCAATCAGTCCAATAAGAGCTACTAGAAGAGGCACCCCAACTAACCCCATAGGCCAAGGTTAGCCCTGTACCCATGAGCTAGGATTAAATGTGTTTGTCTTTTATTAAAACTGTTTAAGCCATTGCACATAAGGTTTTTGTACCCTTTACTTTATGCTACCCTGAGATTTTTTTTCTTTTCTAGCCATTCACATAAGTGCTCACTGGACACCTATCAGGTGCTATTACCTATAGCCTAGCAGCTGGAGCACCTGCACTGCTTGTCTCTTAGCATATGATACACCTGGAAAACCATCAAGTAGTTTAAAATGGATGAGTGTACCACAGTGACTCCTTGCAGTGGATGTGATTAGAGTACTTTAAGTCCCTCAGGCACTAATCCCCTACTATCACCCACTCTCCCACCTCCAGTCTCACCCACCCACACTAATTATTTTTCCTTGTGTTCCAGGGTAGCATCTCTCCTTATAGGTTACGGTAGAAGGATCAGGAGGAGGGGGGATCAATGAGAATATTCACCCCTATTGACACACAGAAATTCTTCACTGGAAGCCTGAAGAGAGGGGTTATGGCTGATCCAACATGTGGGAACTGCACTTTCCACATATTGAATGGTAAACATGGGCAGAGCCTGCATAAATATGGTGGGTCCAGTCAGAGACCAGGCGGAAGTGACACATATAGAAAGCCCAGGACTAGAAAAAGAGTAATCCAGGAACCTCTTGTTGCTTAAATTATTTCCTTGTGGTAAAAAATCCTATATATGAAGGGGATCACTTTTTTTTATAGAATTATTGATCATCATATAGAAATCTATAGCAGGAATAAAATTCTTTACTAAATATCACAGGTTGGTTGAAAAATTTGATAGTCAAGATATATTTCTCTATTACATTCTATATACTTTTGGAATAACTTCTATAGAACTCTGAGTTCCATTCCTATTACATTTTATGACTCTTCTCACTAAGAGCACACTTGCTGGGATCCCTGTGCTCCCTTCTAAGCTAGAGCCTGGGACTATCTTACCACCTATGTCCTGGGAATAGTAAAGAGAGTCAGTAACAGCATACACTACCATTGGTCTGAGTTTTCTTCAATATACAGGTTAGGTGCAACAGGATGATCGAGAATGAGAAGACAACTTTAATCATCGTAGTGCCAGGCTTTTTCTATCTATTAATCAGAGCCAGACATTGAACACTAATGTAATATAGTTTTCTTTATTTCATACATGGAAAATGAATATGTAATCATAAATTAACAAACCTAAGACAAATCTTCTCTGTAACTAAACCTATATGACCGGTGAGTTATTGAATATTTTTAAAAAGCGGTGCATGTGTATGAGATAAGCTAGGGTGCCCTTGAACTCATTCAACTGTTCAAAGCTTTGCAAGGTCCAGCGGGCTGTAAATTGCAAAATGGCAAATCCTGACATTTCCTGATTATAATGCAAACTCTTATTCGAAATACTACCATATACTTAACATAATGCAAAGTAGATTACTGCAATCTGTCAAATCATATTACTTAAGATAAATAGGCAAAAATTGCTTATAGAACATACCTGTATTGAGCATGGACAACAGGAGACCCACACCGGATTATATTGGCTCCTAAGTGTTCACAGAGGGGGAAAAAATCTTCCTCTTCCCTATGAACAGGACTTTTTTCACATTGTGAAATAATGACATTTTGCTTTGTACACTGAGAAATGTGGAAATCAGTGATGCTCTTCACAAATCAAGGATGCTTGCCAAACACCTGCTTTTTAGAACTGGTGATAAATTGATAAAATGAAAAGAAATCTCCACCCTTTTTTTCTCTTTTGCTATCTTTTCCTTGTTGCACAACCTTTAGAAGCGTAATACAACAGGGGTGGAGAGGAGAACATTAAGAAGGGTTAATATGCATACCAATATATTAAAATAAACACATTTAGTAATTAAGAGCTGTGGTTAAAAAAAAACATGTTTGATATTCTGGATAAATGCATGGGTTTACAAGATATATGTAAATGAAAAATTGTTGTTCTATAGGCTGAATGAAGAAAATCTTGAAGAACTAATGACATAAATGTAATAAACCTATTTTTCACATTGTAATATCACTTTGAGTGGCAATTTTGAATGTCATTCTGATGTAAAATTTCTTCAGTGTTAAGTTTTAATCAGCTGAAAAGATGAGGTTTCATTCCAGCCACTCACAAGGCTTTCCATGGAACAAAAAGTCCTGGAGGTGCCTAGTAATATCAAGGGACTTCTTTCTTATGAAATCTCTGCCTTGGAGATTAAATGATTGAAGGTGCATAACAGCACCTTAGGAATTCTTTCTAGCTTCTTGACAGGACTATCTCAAAGTCCTCTCTTTGTTAGAACGACAGTAACCTCTCCTCTGTATTTTGGAAAATATCCAAGAGTCAGTCCCTTGTGTTCTCAGTCAAGTGTTTTGTGCCATGCAAAGTATTTCTATGTCTGTTATTTCTCTTTAGTTGCCTTCCCCTCCCTTCTCTCTGGTTAGCTCTTTCACTGATTACTAAGTTAGAAAGAACAGATTTATTTTAAAGAGCATTTTTAAGTCTTTGTTCATGGCAGATTTAAAAAACACAATGACCCATAAAAAATCACAATTAAACAGCTTAAAGCAGTATTTCAGTGGCACTTGTTTATGACCTACTCTAAAAAACTGAGGAGTAAGCATGAGAGGAAAATGAAGGTTAAAGTGTGATTATGTTCAACAGCCTGCTGTAAAAACAAATTTGTCTGCAGTGTGGAGGCGAAGTCGAGATCCTCTCCAGCAGTTGAGCTCTGAGATGGAACTGTGCAGGGTGAATTCAGGGGGCATTTAAGAGGGATGGTCATGGGATAGGGAAAGAATCACAGGATGTGAGACTGTGTGGATCCTGTAGTCCAGACCTACAGCTAGTTAAACTGCTTGTTACAAATAATTAACTTGCAATGCTCTGAGCATGTGTTTGAGCAGCAATCAGCCCTAGCACCCATTGCAGTCACTGGAAAGTGAGAAGGCTCCTTACTTCCTAAAGCAGCTCAGAACTTTATTTTCCATGTTTTCTAGTTTCTGAAGTATAACCTTTTTTTACTGAATTCTCTGAGAGCAAGAGAGCTTTCAGATTCTCCAGTTCAGTGATCAGAGACTTAGAATTTTTTCATTCACAGGGCTTGATTCTGATTTTAGCTTTGCACATGTTTAGAACCAAAATTAGAATACACCTCTACCCTGATATAACACGACCCAATATAACACGAATTCTGATATAATGCGGTAAAGCAGCGCTCCAGGGGGGCAGGGTTGCGTGCTCTCGCTGATCAAAGCAAGTTCGATATAACGAGGTTTCACCTATAACGCGGTAAGATTTTTTGGCTCCCAAGGACAGCCTTATATCGGGGTAGAGGTGTAGTGCAAAAAGAGCTAGAGAAAGTCTCCACACTAAGCTATTGCTCTGATATGCCATAATATTATATGATATAATCTCCTTATACAGCATTGAAAAGTCCATTTGTAAGGTGCTGTGCAGCAAGATCTGAAAGAGCTCTTATCTCATTCCTTGTGCTTATAAATGACTTTTCTGGAATCTGTTTATTTGTTATAGACATAGTACTACACTATACTAGAAGAAACCCTTGTGTAGTTAAGGTTGTAGAATAAACTGGTGTGTGTAGGGAATAGTGGGTAGAGACTATTATAATACATATTCAAAAAGAGAGTAGAGTCAAGTCTCTGCATTTGAGTAAAGCCGGTTCGAAAATTGGGGGAAAATGTGGCAGATAGGGGAATAAAACTTGTTGGGTTTCTTTTGTCACTATGTTTAGATCAGGTATAGCATTGGTCAGAAAATATTAATGACAATGAGAATTCAGTGAAAAACCAAACATTTTTCAAACACATTATTTTTTTGGTCAAAGTTTTCCTGCCAGCCCTATGATAGTGCTTAAAACAATCATAATGTTCTCAACATAGTGTCTTTTTTTGTGGCACATTAATGGGTTAATGGATGCAAAACCACATAAACAATAAATGATGGTACACATACTCCCTTCTGCATACCAGCAGTACAAAATAATGTAATGTGCTTTCTGGAATAAATTACACACTTGTTTCCTGAGATATGCAATCAATAGGGATATATCTGATTTTACACAATTTGCAGCTTGCTCAGATTCAAATGGAAACTTCAGCACTCTGAAGGATCATATGAATGTATGATACTCTTTGGGACTTTTGGTCCATAAACCAACTAATGAATTAGTCATATATTGCACATGTGTATATACATTGTTTTAATCATTGGTAGTTATCTGTAGTATTCTTTGTTTAATAAGTAGTCCAAGTGAAATTCAAGACAGGTTTCTCAAATATGTTAGAAATATTCTTCAATATACATAAATAATTCAAAATATCATGAATAACAGAATGCAACTAAATGGAAATAACCTATACATAATATGAGCGGGAGCAGCAGCATTGTGTGATGTGTGGCATGCCAGTCACTGAAATGAAAGGCATGTCACACTCTGTGTTTTTCTTTTTATTTTTTTTCCTTTTAGCTGAAACATGCAACCAAAGCTGTGGGATGTCAGTCAAAAAGATATCCTGAGATCCACTTTTCACTTAAGTGAGAGGCACATCATATGTCACAAAATGCTGTAATTTACTAACATTATTGTAATGCAGTGCATGTTACGGTGTAGTTATATAGAACTTAAGATTTCAGCCGTTACAAATAGAACATAAGCAATGTGAATAAACACTGTACATAGGTACATTGTATTTCTTGTTCTTAGCTTATATATACAGGATTTTTGGGAAACAGAGTTTGAAATGCATATATATTTAATATCTAATTTAGCATCAGTAACTATGAAGATCTGTGTCCAGTAAATAAACCACAAAGCCTGCCATGGATCTAAGACAGCCAAAATGAGACACATTGTAGGCAAAAATTGTGTAAGTCAAATACATATATAGATATAGATAGGGTAAAAATGTGCAAGAAAACTAGACATAGAACCATATCCATAGTTTGAATGCACTTTTTTGCAAGACATGTATAGAACTATATGATGTAAATTGTAGTGGTCTTGTATATATTATAACTGAGACCATGGGTTGCAATTTTTTATGTATGTATTGTCCAAGTCCAGTAATTTGCAGTGCAAAAATTTCTAGTTTCCCTTGCTGCGTCCTTCAATTTCTTCCAAGAAAAAGGAAATAATTCTAGCAAGCTGTTCAAACTCTATTAAAAAAAATCCCATCCAACTAGTAGTCTACTGGGGTACATACTGGAGCAGTCATTAGAAATCAGGAGGAAAGGCACGGAAAAATAATCAGGATTAACCAAACAACTCAGATGTGTAGAGGTTGTTCACTCCCAATATACAGATACACTGTGCCTTAAAAGAGAATCAGAAACACTGCCTGCAGTCTGATACTAGGATTCAATTCCTAGAAGTACTGATTTCCAGGAAATGTGTACTAAGTGTAGATATCTGAGATAATGATGGCAAGGACTGGTTTTGAGGCAGGTGAAGTAATCAACATGTCTTCCTGACCTGGGGTCCCCAAACATTCCTGTATTTTTTTTATGGAGTAAAGGTCTACAAGAGACTGATGATGAAAGGCCAGAGTAAACCACAAGGATGTAAGCATAGAATTCTTCAGGGATTGAAATTTACTGTCAGTTGAAGGAAAAATACAGATCAGAGAAGCTGTAAGAAAAAGGGACACACTGAGATTGTGTTTGGAGATCTGAAATTCTAAAAGTACTTCTTGGAAAGATCGAGACCTTGGTCCAAATTCTACTGATACTGAAACTTGGAGTAAGCCTGTCAATCAGACTCAGAACACCATGCCTGAAAGCACCATATAGCAGCTAATGTGCATCCCAGAGACACAAATAAAGACCAACAAGAGATGTCTTTGAGAAGGGCAATAGCTTGATGAATCATAAAATTGAGGGACTGGAAGGGACTTTGAGAGGTCATCTAGTGCAGTCCCCTGCACTCCTGGCAAGACTAAGTATTATCTAGACCAACCCTGACAGGTATTTGTCTAACCTGCTCTTAAAAATCTCCAATGATGGAGATTCCACAACCTCCCTAGGCACTTTATTCCAGTGGTTAACGAACCAACCTGACAAGAAGTTTATTTTCCTAATGTCCAACCTTAACCACCCTTGCTGCAATTTAAGCCTGTTGCTTCTTGTCCTAGCCTCAGAAGTTAAGAAGAATAATTTTTCTCTCTCCTCCTTGTAATAACCTTTTATGTACTGGAAAACTGTTATCATGTCCCTTCTCAGTCTTCTCTTCTCCAGACTAAACAAACCCATTTTTTAAAATCTTCCCTCATAGGTCATGTTTTATAGACTTTTAGTGGCTTTTCTCTTGACTTTCTTCTATTCATCCACATCTTTCCTGAAATGTGGCACCCAGTACGGGAAACCTACTCTAGTTGAAGCCTAATCAGCACAGAGTAGAGCAGAAGAATTACTTCTTGTGTCTTGCTTATGACACTCCTGCTAATACATTCCAAAATAGTGTTCACTTTTTCTGCAACAGGGTTGCACTGTTGACACCATATTTAGCTTGTGATCCACTATGACCCTCAGAGCCCTTTTCACAGTACTCCTTCCTAGGCAGTCATTTTTCATTTTGTATGTGTGCAACTGATTGTTCCTTCCTACCTGCAATACTTTGCATTTGTCCCTATTGAATTTCATCCTGTTTGTCCAGATCATTTTGAATTTTAATAGTATCTTCCAAAGCACTTGCAACCCCTGCCAGCTTGGTATCATCCGCAAACTTTATAAGTGTACTCTCTATGCCATTATCTAAATCATTGATGAAGACATTGAACAGAACTGGACCCAGAACTGATCCCTGTAGGACCCCACCTGATATGTTCTTCTATCTTCACTGGGAACCACTGATAACTACTCTCTGGGCCCGGTTTTCCAACTAGTTATACACCCACCTTATAGTAGCTCCATCTAGGTTGTATTTCCCTAGTTTATTTATGAGAAGGTCATTCAAGACAGTATCAAAAGCCTAACTAAAGTCAAGATATACCACATCTGCTGCTTCCTCACATCCACAAGACTTGTTACCCTATCAAAGAATGCTATTAGGTTGGTTTGACATGATTTTTTCTTGACAAATCCATGCTGACTCTTACTTATCATCTTATCTTCAAGGCATTTGCAAATTGATTGCTTAATTATTTGCTCCATTATCTTTTCAGGTACTGAAGTTAAGCTGATTTAACATATCACATTTCCTTGTGATACACAAAAATAAGGGAAATATGGAAGGGATGAGAAAGGGGCTACAGAGAGGGAGTGGGGCACAATGGACCAGCGTTAGCGTGGTGTCTAGGATCCTGCATCACCTTATTGCAGACTGGCAATAATAAACTTTTATGGAAATTCTTGTTATGGATTGATTTTGCTGCTGAGGAGGTGTCTATGGCAGCTTTGATATACCCCAGTGTTTCTAAATTGAGACCATCTTCCAAGTTGAACAGTACGGGGTAGATGGCAAGATGAGAAAATATATCTTTAAATACCTGCACTATAGAGAGAGTCCACCATACTAAATAGAGTGCATTGGAACAATAATTTATTGAAAATTGCAAAATGCTAGGTCTGCTAACCTTATCATAATGATTTGCTGTGACAGCCCTTCACAGAGTTTTATGTGGACTGAGTCTGAACTACCCAAAGGTATTTTGTATTGTTGAAACTTCAAAGTTATTGCTTTGAAGTGGATGCAGCTTTTATGATACGGTCCAGCTTACATACAGAGTGTGAACAAACTTACAGGATATCACTCATGTCCTGTTCTTTCCCATATAACAAAGAGTTAGTTTGCAAATGCAGATTTTTCCTCTGATAGTTCTAATAAAACTGTAGAAGTAGCTCTATACACAATGGATTGCCATGGGAGATACCCATAACTGGTCTCAGTTGATGGATTCCAGCAATCTGGAGAAGCTGTCATGCAGTAAAATCTTCTATGAACTACACCTGTGTTTGGCAATTGTGTCTTAAACAGAAGCATTGAAACGCCAATAGAAGTCGTTTTAAAACATCCATATGACATTTAAAGAAGGATATAGTTACCTGTCTTAAAGATCTTTCATTTAAGATTCCAATATTGGCTTTTGCAGCCCCTGAAGTGATGTACTTGTACAAGTTTATATAGCCATGCCAGTAAAATCTATAGATAAACTTCCATTTAGTTCTTAAATCTAATCCTGAGTTTGAGCCTTCTCTGACTTCCTCATCAATGTTGCTCTTTAGGTATGTTCTCTAACCTGAAGAAATATTATTTCAAAGTTTGAAGATAACAGGCCATGGTGTCTTGCGTATGGGAAAGATTTTTGTTTTTTGGGGGGGAAAAACACATTTTTTGGAAATTGTAATTTTATCTCAAATCTCTTGGTCTCCCGATTTGGTTTATTCAATCACAATCATTGAGAACTACTAATCAATCAGATTTTTTTTAAATGAAAAATGTGTCAGATGGGAAGTAATTTTAGAATTAAGAACAAAGACTCCATGAACCCTTGAAAATAATATCTGGTCCTAAGGAAACTTTAATATTTCTGTGGTTAATCCTTTGAGTGTCACAACCATCGTTTTATTTATTTTAAGGATGGTTTCCATAGTGAAATTAAAAAAACAAAAAACAAAAACCCCCTAAATATTGATGTTAAAAGTTTATGATGTGTTCTCGTTTCCATTCATTTTCCAGTAATTGTAGCCCTTTCATTTTCAAGGCCTCTCTCTCCTGCTGGAGCCTTGAGGGACAAAGCCTGGGACCAGTGGGTGCACTGTACAGCATCCATCCCACTTTCACAGGATGGAATAGGCCATGATTTGTCCTTTAATGTCCACCCTATGTATTAGATCATCTAATTAGTGTCAGTTCTTTAATTGTAACTTCAGTAAGAGATTCAGGGGGAAAAATACAATTTTATTTCTTTTATCTACCCAGTGTTCCTTCTGTCTATAATTTATCTCATTTTTAATTAAAACTGTAATGTTACTAGCATCATGATCCACCAATTTATTTTTCTCAGGGCTTTATCAATGTACATTCTGTCCTCTGTTTATCTGAGCCTTTGGTTCCTGCCAGCAGTGTCACACAGGTTTTTGGATAAAGCCTGGATCCGAAGAGCTTGGATTTGCTTCAGTGAAAGTAATGTTGTTTTGCAATAACTTTCTTTAATGTAATTACCATCTTTGTCACTGCATTATGATATCAAATTTCCTTTTTGATGTCCTTTAGGTTTGCTGATGAGGTCTTCAACTTTCATCATTTTAGTAAACAGCCACGTTGTTTTACTCTTCACTGAAGTATAAGCCCATTTCTTAATTAATTATTTCCATAAATTCTATGGAGACCTTTTCGTCCTGGAGCTGTGGGGTGGTGGCCAGCATAGAGAATTATGAGTTCGTCAATGCAGCACTCACTTGCAAAAATAATCCGTAAGTTTTGTGGTTAATTAATTTATTTACATATATATTTCATTCAGTCTTTCCAGAGCATCATGATGTCATGACACATTTGTTATCGCAATTCTAATTTTTTTTTTTAAAAAAAGCACCATAACTGTCATATTTGTTGCAGTTTTTAAGAGCTCTACAAACCTGAATCTTCATTCAGGGCTGGCAGGCTCATCACCTTTTTGGAACATATATTTTGTACTACATCCACGGATTTCACATTTTATATAGGAAAAGATGAATGGACTGTTATAACAGGGCCAGCTGCCACCCAAACACCCCCTCATGGCTCGGGACACCTCTTTTCTTTGCCCTGACTTTCAGCAGAGCTCCTCCAACAAACTCCACAGTCTCTTTCAAGAACTGTCCTCTTACGGTCTTGGGTTTTTTTTTTAATTAAATTAACAATATTATCAATCAAACAAGCAATCTTCCACCCAGACTTATGCTGGGTATGTCCACTCCTTCATAAAGAACTGCTCTTCCTCAGGACCACTGCAGGAGAAGACTTCCATTCCCTGCTGCTTCACTCTGCAGTTCCCTCACGTTAGGAGCCTCCTTCCTGCAGCTTTCTACTTCCTTTTACCCTGGGATCATCTGATTCAACCCTGGTGCGGCTCATGCTGGCCTAGCCCCAGACACTCCAGCACCCTAATACACTCATTTATACTTACTGGTGATATGCAATAATATTGTACATTTCATAATCTGAATGTAAATGTTCAACATGTTTGACATGAAGGATTGGGTTGTAGAGGGACACAGTTTTTTGCGATGGTTGGAACAAAAACAGGGGACCCAGAATATCTAGGTTCTGTTCCCGTCACTTATTTACTGTGTGATGTTGAACAAGTCACTTAACCTTTTAATGTCTCATTTCCCCATCAGTAACACAAATGGAAGTTACATACATGCATAAATGAGAAAATATGTCAGCTGCATGGAATTCAACTATTTCATTATTAGTTGATTGAACTTTCAATACTGATCTTTCTGTAGCTATTATTCAATATATTTTAACATTACAGCAGCTTGTAAAATCTGTTACAGTCATTAAACACAGAAACACGATTTCATTTTATTTTACATTTCAGAACTCAAAGAACGAATTGACTACTTTTTGTTGTGTTTTTGTAGTTTTATTCAAGTACTTAGTAAAATAGGATATTATTTGTTTAGACCAATGTCTACTTTCCAATAAGATACTAGAGAACAATTTAATATTACAAATATATGCAAATAAACTTAACATACAAAAAGCAACAGAGGGTCCTGTGGCACCTTTGAGACTAACAGAAGTACTGGGAGCATAAGCTTTCGTGGGTAAGAACCTCACTTCTTGCATCTGAAGAAGTGAGGTTCTTACCCACGAAAGCTTATGCTCCCAGTACTTCTGTTAGTCTCAAAGGTGCCACAGGACCCTCTGTTGCTTTTTACAGATTCAGACTAACACGGCTACCCCTCTGATACTTAACATACAAAGAGACACATGCATATACTATTCATAAAGGAGAAATATTCCTTTTTCCCCACAAACACCTTTGATGGGGTAATTCAGGAAAATGGAAAGTCAATATTGATACTTTCATTTTTAGATTAGCTGTTCAAATCCACCCAAAAGTCACCACCATTGAAAAGCCCTTTGTTTGCCTCTGCACCTGAGTTGGTGGACCAATGTTCATAGCCCAACAAAATCAACATCGAATTCAGGAATCACTTGTATCTCCAGAAAGGCCAATTATTGATGAGCAAACTGAACTAATTAGTGGGGCTTATTTAATAATTTATTCAACTAATTTTGCCTCTTTTTTTGGTCAATCAGAGTGTTTTTGGAATTCAACCAGCTTTAATCATTTTGCTTCTTTCCCCTAGAGAGGGTCAGGATTGATAGGGGAATGTGGGGAAGCTTAAATTTTTGTTGCACATGCTGTTCCTGTAAACATAGGATTAATATTCCATAAATGTCCTCTGTGTAGCAACTTTCACTATTACTTTTAGTATGGGGAAAAAAAGTATTTATCACATGTTTAGAGCTGAAGGGATGTATTCTCTCTTCAGTTTATTAATATACTCGCAGTAATGGGAATTGTGCATATGTGAGTCAAACTGAGACTATAAACCAGAATGTGCCTTTTCCATAATCGCAGAGGTACTCATTAAAACAATACTTAAACAGGCAGGGTTGGCTCAGCACCGAAAAACACTTTTTACTCTGAATATGTTTAGAATGATACCAAGATTTGTACATAATGCTGTTGAACTACTATAAATATGATAATTAAATTTGAATGGTTCAGTACCTGTGAAAGGGAAAAATGCTCTTTACAACTTTGCTTGGTGACTCTCACTTCTAAAATTTTGCTCTCTCTACATGCACTGAATACCACAGATGTAACAGGAGAAGTTTGCCCTCATTCTGCCTCTCAGCCATAAGGAAACAGCACAAACAATGTCTACTAGATTGTAGAAAGGTAAGAAGAAACAAGGCAATGACTAATGTTATGCCAATTTTTAAAAAGAGTAAACAGGAAGACCTGGTAGTTGTATGCCTGTCAGCCTAACATTGATCCTGAGCAAGATAATGGAGTGGCTGATAATGGAACTCGATTAATAAAGAATTAAAGAAAGGTAATGTAATAAATGAAAAATCAACATGGATTTATGAAAAATAGATTCTGTCTAACTTGATACCTTTTTTGGATGAGGTTACAAGTTTGGTTGATAAAGATAATAGTATTGATGTACTACATTTAGACTTTTCTAAGGTGTTTGATTTGGCACTGCACAACATTCTGATTAAAAATTAGAATATAAAATTAACATGGCACATTAAATGGATTAAAATCTGATTTCTGGTCTCAGAATGTAATTGTAAATGGGGAATCAGCATCAAGTGGATCTGTTTCCAATGGGGTCCCGTAGGATTTAGCATTGGGTCTATGCTATTTAACATTTTTATCAATGACCTGGGTGAAAACAAAAAATCATCAGTGATAAACTTTCAGGTGACACAGAAATTGGGGCAGGGCTAAATAATGAAGAGAACAGGTAAGTGTTTCAGAGCAATTTTGGTGGTGTAGTAAACTAGGTGCGATCAAACAAAATGAATTTTAATACAGCTAAATGTATGTAAATTTATATATCTAGGAACAAAGAATATAGGCTATACTTATATGATGGGGAAACTATCCTGAGAAGCAGTCACTCTGTTAACTCTGTGATTGTGGTAGATAATCAGCTGAACATGAGCTTCCAGTGTTACGCTGTGGCCAAAGGAGCTAATGTGATCCTGTGATGCATAAACAGGAATCAAAATGGGATGTTTGTCTAAAAGATACACTCTAGGAATTGTTTTGGGGAAGTTGTATGGTCTGAGTTATATGGGGGATCAAACTAAATGGTCCCTTCTTTCCTTGGAATCTATGAATATAAATGACATTGCAAATTAGACTTCCATGATAGTCCAGGGTGCACACTTTCTCACTCAAAGAACACAAGGCAATACAACTGTCAGGACTGAGATCCCCACTTTGAACTTTAGGGTACAAATGTAGGGGCCTGCGTGAAAAACTTCTAAGCTTAACTACCAGCTTAGCTCTGGTTCGGCTGCCACCATCAATGGATTCCCTCCCTGGGAAGCCTTGAAAAACCCTCACCAAATCCCTGGTGAAAACAAATCCAAAACCCCTTGGATCTTAAAACAAGGAGAAATTAACCATTCCCCTCCTTCCTCCCACCAACTCCTGGTGAATCAGTTCCAACCCCCCCCTGGGATCTACAACAGGGAGAAATTAACCATCCCCCCTCCTTCCTCCCACCAACTCCTGGTGAATCAAGATCCAAAACCCCTTTGGATCTAAAACAAGGAAAAATCAATCAGGTTCTTAAAAAGAAGGTTTTTAATTAAAGAAAAAGGTAAAAATCATCTCTGTAAAATCAGTATGGAAATTAACCTTACAGGGTAATCAAACTTAAAGAGCTCAGAGGACTCCCCTCTAGTCTCAGGTTCAAAGTACAGCAAACAAAGATAAACACTCTAGTAAAAGGTACATTTACAAGTTGAGAAAAACAAAGGAAAACTAACACGCCTTGCCTGGCTATTTACTTACAAGTTTGAAATAGGAGAGGCTTGTTTAGAAAGATGTGGAGAACCTGGATTGATGTCTGGTCCCTCTCAGTCCCCGAGAACGAACACACTCCCAAACAAAGAACACAAACAAAAGCCTTCCCCCCCCAAGATTTGAAAGTATCTTGTCCCCTTATTGGTCCTTTAGGTCAGATGCCAGCCAGGTTACCTGAGCTTCTTAACCCTTTACAGGGAAAAGGATTTTGGAGTCTCTGGCCAGGAGGGATTTATAGTACTGTACACAGGACAGCTATTACCCTTCCCTTTATAGTTATGACAACAACTATTCACTATGCAGCTATATTAGCCACACATTATGCACAGTACAGATTTAGAATGTTGGGTAAAAGAACTACAAATGTACTCAAAGCCCTGTGCTCATTGAGAAGTGCAATTTTCAAACTCTCATAACTCTATCAAATCAAAACCAATTGTCACTGGAACACTCAAAGGCACTTCTTCTCCATGAGGTCAAACTTCAACTTTCAGCTCCTAATTGTTTTGACACTAGAACTATTTAAAAAAAAAAACCCACACAATTGCAAGATTTCTTTTTTTATATATAATTGGAAAAGAAATGCAGCCAACAAATTTAGCAGCTGAGGTGAATCTCAGTACATGCTGGTCCCAGGGAGAACAAGAGAGCCTGGATTCAGAGTCCTGAATCTATCAGATGCAAGTTGTGAAAAGGACCAGATAAATACAAAAAGGTTCTGTGTTTAACAAGTGTGTCGTTATTTGGTAGACTATTCTCATAGTAGTGGGACAATGAGAATTGGCTGTATCTGCCTGGACTGAGGTTGGCTTTCAAATAAATCACTGAAGAAAAGTTGGTGACATGACTGAGGCCCTATCTACAATGGATACAATCAGTTATATTTAAATCAAGTCATGAAACATAGTTGTAGCACAAGTGCCTTATATAACAGTTTTCTTCTTGCCCACGTAGACAAAAAAAAGTAATTATTTTAGAGACCTATGTTATCTACCATGGTTGAAAATGTTTCTCTACCACATATTTTTCTGTCCACTGTGCAAGAACAAACACATTACACCATGTTTGGGTCAAAACCATATTTCACAACTTAGTTTAAATTGGGTTATTGTTGATTGAGTACATGGGAGCGGAGCATCTAACGCCAGCCAGTGGTTGCTCAGAATGATCTCATGAAATTTGGAACTGTTTCTCTAACCATTATTTCTCACGTGCATTCCTGAATAGCTGAAAGCTGAATAACAGTTGTCTGACAATCTGTATTATTTGGCCAGTGAATTACAGAAAATATCTCTTACATTTGGCAAACGTAGCACCCAGTTTACCTACCTCTACTTGCAAGTAGATGCTTGGTTGATGTACAGAAGCTGTTGGTGCTGTTATTAGGGTTGTCATGTCTGAACAGACTGATTTTTTTCATCAGCATCTCACACTTTCACTTTGAGACATAATTCCCGAATACATCAAGGATAATGTGAAAACATGGTAGCACCCATCATTTTAAAGTGCTTGGGATTAAAACTGGGCAAACAATGGATATTTTGGATTCCTGTTAATTCTGAAAAACTGATAGGAAAAAAATGTTGGGGGCTGAACAGAAAATGAAATATTTGGTAAATTGTAAAGTAAAAACAAATTCCTTTGGGGTAAAACAAATGATTTGTTCAAATCAAAATGAGACATTGTTTTGATTTTCAGTAATTTTTAATGTTTTCAATATTTTAAATAAAATGAAAGGAAATTTCAATATGAATCATTTTGAATAAAAAATGGTGTTTTTTTTTCCAATGGAAACAATTTGGTGAAAACAAAACTAATTTGTTAAATGTTTCAGTGTCACTGCATCTGCAGTTTTCACAAATAAATAAATGCCCATCTCTCTCTTGGATAAACCCAAGGACCACTCTTCGGTGTAGCCTATTCTAAATACCCTTCTATTTCTTTAAAACTGTAAAAGTGATTGAAGTGTCTCTTCAATACGAGACAAGTTTGATTCATTCAGATCAGTTTCTTTAAAAACATCAAATTAAAATGTAAATTACATTGATCTTACAAATACTGTAGTAAGGGATACGCAGACATCTGGGTAGCAAAACAATTTAACTCGGTTTGATGATACATATGTTATCAAAGCAGAATAAGCAGAAAATCATGTGCAATGACACAGGAGATGAAATGCAAATGTAAGCATAAAATGTTTCACAAAATAAGATGAGGTTTTTAGGAATGTATGAAATCAACAACCTACAGGGGGGAAAAGACCTCTTGTTAGAAAAACAGCATATCAAAACTTTCTATTTCCTATACTCCTAGCTATAAAATATATTTGTCAGGTATTATTTTGGTTATTACTTACTTAATAGATACAAAATCCATAGTAAACAGCAGGACTTCAGTTCCTAATTTTACTTATTACCATGGTAACAGATCATTCTTTAGGCTATCTTACCACCCTTAAGCCACAAGCCACAGCAGATGTATGTGAGAAGAAGGACCTCAGTAGTAGGAGTCATTGGAATAATTCTAACTGTCTCATCCAGGGGACATGGGGGAGCTACCTGCCTATCTATATCTTAGGGTTTTATACTGTCACCCATAATCATATTAGTTGAAAACCTTCCTCATAAAACAGACGAGCAATAGCAAAGTCCCCAATGACCCAGCTTCACACCACACCTTGGTATTTCTTCTAAAGAGTTGAATGGAGACAGCCATTCTAGAATCTCCTAGCCCCTAAACTCCTTAGGTTGAATCCATCAAAGTTCAGAGTGCTTTCATCTCCAAGTCTTCACAGGAGATCCTCAGCATAATTAGACCCAGGGAGTAGTCCCAAAGGCTGGCCCCCTGCTCAATGATACAATGGAAAAGAAGGAAACGATCTTTTGGCCACCCTTGAGCCTTGTAAAAGTCCAGGAGGTCAGTCAAATTCTGTCCCTTTGTATTTTGCTCAAAGCAGTATTTTAAAAGTATGACTTCACTGCTACCATTTAAACTTTCTAACACATTAAGGTTCACTTTTCACTGGGGTATTTGCCTGCACGTGGACAAAAATGCATGATATCCTTTAATAGCACATATGCACATCAACAACATAACACTTGGTTCAAAATCAATGTGTCAGGCATAGACTCCTATTATAAATTCCAATATTCGTCCTCTACAAGGAGATTTCGTTTCCCAAAGTGGCTTACAATTAATAATTAATAATATAAAGTAATGTAAAATCTGCAGTTGGATGGGTTGTGATACACACTGAACAGAGCATAACTTAATGCAAATCCAGAATATTATTTTTAAAGATTTGTGCTCACTGATTGGCAGATCCTGCCCCATCTCAACTCCTGTGCCCATGGGGTCCTCATCACAGCTGAAATGGTATAGTTCTGGGGCTGAGCCCAGCATATTTGAAGTCAATGGAGGCTTTCTGATGGTTTCAAAGTGGACAAAAATGCAAACAATATTTAGAAGTGTTAACTGAACTCTTTGAAGTTAGGCTCTGAAGATTTTCAGTTGAGGTTAAATAAAGGGAAAGATACTTCAGAAAAGCTACGGTCTTTTCCTTCCCTAAGGGCTTGTCTACATACAGAAGATTCGCCAGTTTAATTAAAGGTGTGATTTTAAGACAAGGTAGGTAAACCACGACTATTGTATGTGGACACTTTACTTTGGTTTTAATGTGGAATACATTGGTTTAGGTTGGTCCATCAATGTAAGTAAGGTTTAAGCCAAGATGTGTTCACATACAGCATTTCACAGCTTTAATTAAATCAATTAAACATTACACGTTAGTTAAACAGGTACAACTTTTGTGTATATCAGGTTCTTTTCCTTCCCAATTTGCTTCTTTTCTCTCTTTTTTCTTCCTCTTTACTCCTTTTACACTGTTGTGAATGTGCAAGGCACTTTAAAACATGAGAAGGAGGGAGATGTTGAATGGTTCAGTTCAGTTAGGTGCCTGACTCCCATTGAAAGACAATGGGAATTTGGTGTTTAACTCTCATATCTGCCTTTGTAAATTTCCCCACAACCCACACATCTGGCCCTATGTGATTTAGCCTAACCATTTCACTCACCCGCAACTCTAATATATTCGAGTTGTGAATTATAGTATAATCTCTAATTTAATCAGTTCCTCAGGCTAAAACATTTTTTATATTTCTTCTTATTTTAATTCTACCCAACTCTACATGTTTCAATAAGCATTTAATTACCCAAGTGAGAGTTGCTATATAAAACCCTAAATAAGATAGATAACGTTGACTTTTTGTTGAGCAGTAGCAAATTTTAAGGCCTTGCAGGTTGGCTGATGGTTGGACGAGAAATCAGTTACATGCAATATGGGTATTTTCTAAGTGTAACTTGCTTTATTTACTCTCTTTGAACAGCAGTGGTCATAAACAGCCTGCAGGCAATCCTCGCTTTCAGAAATCTCAACCCTAGCTCTAGTATTCATTTCCAAGGAAGAAACTCTGCCCCCAAAAATGATTATAGTTAGAGAGATCAAGGCAGAAAGCAAACTCTTGTTGTTTGCAACACCTTCTCCAAAAAGAGCCCACATCCCAAAACGAATAATAGATCATTTCTTCGAAGACTTTATACTGCTTGTATGCTAAGAAAATCATTGGGTAAGACTATGTAATAGCAGCATTTAGTCCTACATTAACAGTACAATAAATAGATAATTGCTTTGTGATATTAGTGCTTTTATTCATTTTATATTTAACTATCAGCTATTTTCTGACATCAAAATTATGGAATCTGCAATAAAACAACAAGTACTTATACAGGACAGTCATTCACTGACACAATATATACACAAGTGAAGGATCACCTTACTGAATACATTTGATTCTGTGTCTTATAACTTGACCAAAAGTGGTTAAATCAGTTTCTTAAACAAATGATCAATAAAATCCATGTTTTACTTAATTTCTTGTGAAATACAATCCTCTTTCTTCAATTCAAAGAATCTGGCAAAGCTTTAAAATGTTTGTACTATTAATAAAATAAGTTTCCTTGATATATTGAACTCTTTATTAATTATTATCATCATCCCTGAACCTAGGACTTTAGTCATGAACCAGGACCCCATTGCGCTAGGCATTGTACAAACACAGAACAAAAAGACAGTTCCTGCCCCAGAAGCCTACAATTTAAGAATAAGCCAAGAGACAACAAATAGATAAAGGCAGATAGACAGGGAGTACAAGGAAATAATGAGACATATTGTTGATCATAGGCAGTGATCTCATCACATCAAGAGCCTAACTGTAGTCAAGTTTCCTGCCATTGGGTAGCATGGTGAAAAGCATGAAGGTGCTTATTTGAAAATGTAATAAATGGGAAACAGAGGCTGGTATTGTGGGCCAAATGGAGGTGAGCACTGACGGCTCGATAGCAAATGAGAGATGATAGGAAGGGTGGAGCTATGCCATGAAGGGCCTTGAAATTGAATATAAACAGTTTATATTGGATGCAATAGAGAAGGGGCAGCCACTGTAGGGATTCAAAGAGAGTGGTGACATTACCGAAATGATGGGCTAGGAGAATGATATTTGCAGCAGCAAAGATCTTTGACTTTTATATGGAAAATGATGTATATCGTAGCACAGAAAACTATAGTTCACTGATAATAACCATACAAATAGGGTGAAATAAACCCCTGGTGTGAAGGACAAACAGCATAATAAGCCACAGATGTAGAGCTGGTTGGGAAATTGTTTTCCCACAAAAACGTTTTGTTTTTGTTTAAAAAGTCAATTTTGGGAGCAGGGCTCACCGAAACCCTCCCCCCCCCCCAAAAAAAAAAAAAAATGAACCATTTTATTTTTCCAGATTTTTGGCTTTTGGATGAAAATTCTGAAATTTTCAATGAAAAGATCTCTTTTGGTGATGAAAATATCCATTCTGTTACAATTCCATTTCCCTTCAGAAGTTGTTTTGACAGAAATTTTTCGATCAGCTCCATGCAGATGGAGCAGCTACACAGGAGATTTGATGCCAGATCTTCAGCTAATGTATCATGTCCTAGCTCCATTGGCTTCATTTGAGCTATGACAGTTTATACAAGTTGAGGATTTGGTCCTCTCTGCAGAAGAACATCTGCATTTCCTGAATGTAGCTATGTGGACAGTATACTGACCAGGAGTGCAGGAAGCACCCTAAAAGTGTGTGTGTGTGTGAGGGGAACAAGTACCCGAACAATGGCCCCACCCCTCCGCTCTGCCCCCGCACCACCCCTTCTCCCTGAGACCCCGCTCTCACATCTCCCATTCCCTCCAAGGCCTCTGCCCCCACACTGCCTCTTCTCCCCGGGCCTCCACCCTCGCACCATCCCTTCCCCAAAACCCCGCCCACCGGTCGCTCCTCTCAACCACCTTCTGCCATTGCTTGCCCTTACAGCCAGTAAAAAGTGGAAGGGCATAGCCTGTTCTGGCACCCCTGGCACAGACCCCAAATAGAGTAAGGGTTGGATTTGGAAATGGGACCATGGGATTTTCTATTCTTAGAACTGGTGCCCATGTAGTGGTTATGGAGCAGCAGCAGCTACAATTACAGTCCATATATTGGAATAACAGATATTGAGGGGCTTTTCTGCCCAAGTTTGGGGGGCCATGAATTCCACTAGCACCGCCCCATGGTGCAAATCCCTCCAGGAAACTGTAACTTTGTGTGGGGATAATGAAATAAACCCATAAAGAGCTGATTTTGCCAATATTCATGCTGATCACCTAATTTGTTCAACTAAGAAATTGCTCTTAAAATACCATATTGTTTCTTACCTGATGATAGAATAGAAGTACCTGTACATTATTTCGCCTGGAAAACGGCACTTCAGAAATGTTCTGCAAAACTACTAAAATGGATGTTAAAGGTATATTACATCCAAAAATCTATGTTTAAAAAAAAATAAAGGTTGTGAAGTGAAGCACTCAAAAGTTAGGGAATACCAGAATTAAGGTTGCACATGCATCTGTAATTTGGCCTCTTTGTGAATATGCATTAAAATACAGTTTTTAATAATATGATCATATAGTATGTTTTCCATGGGACCCCTGCCTCATTCAGAGGAAGAGTAGTGATTCCATATTTCTGTTTATCCTCCTCATTCAATGTGTGGCTCTAGGCCTTATTTATCATACATCATTCAAATCCCACACTGAATAAAAAAATATTCATTTCCTCCAATGTCTGTTTCTGGTGCTCTTACCTTATATCTCAGACAGACTTCACAGACAGTAATGAATTTATCTTCACAACACCTATGTGAAATTAGGTGGTATCATTGTGCCCATTTTACAGATGAGAGTACTGAGACACACAGAGATAAAGGCCAAAATTATCAAACACAGCAACCTGCTGAGCATCCATCAGGGGATCTCAGACGGGGATGTAACAGAACATATTTACCTAAATATATATGATGATGTACTTAAGATAAGTGTCACTACTACTTTAGCTGCCATAAGCAAATGTATGTTGTTTGACTAGGTTTCATACCTAGTATCATCTGAAATATGATACTGTAATATGGTAACATATGATTGAGATGTTTTCATTTTGAAATTAGAGCATAATCCAAAACTCTCAACTAATTTATATGTGACACATTAAAATAATTTCACTCTGATAATGACCAAAAACTAAAGAGGTCTCTTTATGGGGAGACATTCTGGTGTACCTGAAAAATCTCATCAATCTGATCAGAAAGTGCCATGGGCATTCAAAAAAGTGATACAAAGAATCAAACAAATACTATGATTGCATCACATTTCTCTTACCTCTGTCTCTTGCATATCGGCAGCTGGCAGGATAATGAGAGATATCCAAGTAGCCCACTAAAGCTTCAGGGATCCCACTGAGAAGCTGGAGGGATCTCATAGTGCATCACATGAGTCCCCTGTTAAAGAACCAATCTATACAGTCTCATGAAGGAATATTTTAGCTTTCATGACAAAAAAAGAGAGAAAGTCCCTAGCCTTTTTCCTTGGGAATACAGTCTTGAAAAGATAAAGTGAAATAAACTACTGCAAAAAGATTACTAGGGGAATGGCAACAAGCAACTGGGCTCCATTTCCATTGGCTGAGGTGAACCTAGAAGCACACACAGATACACACACTTTTGATGTAAGCTTGGGGTGTATATGCCCCTCTTTCCCAAATCTCTTTACTAACCCTCCTGAAAAATTCTTAGACTCACCCTGTGCATGATGGTGTGATTATAGTGAACAAGATTTGTTTGACTGGATGTGGGTAGGAATACATACAGAGTCTGCCCCAAAATGGTAAGGACAGATGTCCTTGTGTAAATGTTTAGTGCCTCTCTGGGAATGGCAGCAAGATGGCTGCTCTCTAGGCAGTGGTTGAGGCACTAGTGCCCTCCCACTGCTGTAGCAACTACTGCAAAGAGAACTTCCTGTTAAGAACTAATGTCAAGAATTGCACGAAGACGCCATCTGCACAACAATGACTTAGACTGTAATCTCTTTGCAGACAGGAACATCTTCTTGTAAATGGCCTACCACAATGGAGCCATCATCCATGACTGGGGGTCCTGGGCACTAATGCAATGCACATTCAACTCAATAAGCATCAGGGGAATGGGCCATGTATCCCCTCCTTTCCCTCAGCCAGTCATTCCAACAGTGCCCAATGAGGTGAAGATTGTGTGGGTACGGGTGAGGAGAAATGATTTTGATAGCAGGGGAGAAATGGTGCAAAAACTGACTTGCATTGTGGAGTGAAAAATGAACCTTTGCTGGTGATTAATTTAGATGTGTGGAGGAGAGTGGGGAGGGGAATAGTGAGTATGCTGGAAAGTCATTATAAGGAAAGTGGATGTTGAATGTGATGGTATGGAAAAATTATGTTGCCCATGATGGAATCAGTCCCAGTCTGGAAATGAGCAATAAATGAAGAAGGTTTTGGTTTGACAATGGTAAGAGGACAGGTGACCCATGTGATGGCTTTAATGCAAAGAAGTTTGTGAATCCTTGTACTAGTCCATATTGCTTTTGGCAGGCATCACCACCTTGTACTTATTCAACAGAATTTTTCACAATTGACAGGTATGAATTTCCGACCCAAAAATAGCCTTTGAGGTTGTTACAGTGAGTATTTTCTTCTGGATTTTTGTCTCACTACATCTATGCTGCAGATATTTTGCAAACTAAAAAAGCCAGCTAAATATCAATGACTATCTCACTCTAGTTATTTGTAACATGAAGCAATAAAGATTTGTTATCTAAAATACATTGTCCTGCCTCTCTTTATTGTTAAGCAGAATTGCATTACTAAAGACCATAGGAACATTACACTGCCCTTTGACTAGATGGAGTTTTTCAGGGAGGTTGTTCTTCTCTGTAAACCTAATTGATGAACAATGCTAAGCTTGTGTGCTTGTAGGAGAAAGGGGGTTCACCAAAGCAAAAAACCCAAGACTGGTCACCACTCTCCACAAACTTTTAGAAGACTGAAGCATCTGGGTGCCTACCCAGCCAAGCTTCAGACTAAGTCATTGTAAAGAAACAGCACAAATTATGGCATTCAGTGACCTTCTCAGCACAATGGGTAGAGGGCAGATACCTTTGCAAATACTCCTCTGCCTGTCAGCAGCTTTCTACATGGTCAGCCCCACCAAGCTGCTGACATGGCTTTAAGAACAGGCAGGGATGGACAGAATCAATGTAGATTGATTCTATTTGTTCTTTTCTGATGATGGGGACTTCCCCTCCTCACCAGAATCTTTTCCAGTTGGTCACCTCTTAGTTCCATAGCTAACTGGCAAAGATGGAGGCAGCAGAGAAACATGGTGTTTCTTCTCTTTTACTGACATCTTGAATGGCTTAGATACAGCCTTGTAAAATATTCATCATGATCGTTGCCAAATACCATAAGTGCTTGTAATAAAATAATGATAAATAATAATAATTAATAAATAGCAATGACACAGTAATGACAACAACTAAACAAGTCACATTTGGCTTTACCAAAATGGTATGAGAGCAAACCTGGAAAATTATTGAAGAAGACACAGAGAGATGAGTGTCGTATTTCATTACACTGTGAAAACAAGATGAAGGAAAAATGTTAGTAATTTGAATATACAACCAAAGACCAGACCAATCACCAAGAATCAGGATCCTATAATTTATTGAGTTTATGTTCTAGTATCTATAATACTAACTTAGAATTATCAACCACTTTGGGGGCTAGATTGTACTTTAATTTATACCCCATTCAGCCAGTGGAACTGCATGTGGTGTGAGTAAAGGCAGAAGTTTTTAACCACGCATAGTAACTGATCCAACTCCCCTGAAAGTAAAAGAAACACTCATATTACATTCATTAGGAAATGGATCAGGCCTTAAATTTTATCTTCATTCTGTGCATGTTTCAATTTGAAATGTTTCTGAGGTGTAGCCTCATTTAAATTTCATAAATAGTCATCAAGGCCCAGATCCACAAAAGATTCTGAAATCTCAGGTTTAGGTGTCTAAATTCCAATTTTAGGATCTAATGCAATCCACAACATTCCCACTTGGCTGTGCCTAAACTCAGTCCCTAAATGTTCAGGGTCAAGGTTCCCTGGGCAGCTAAGTTTTTTCCTCTGGGCATGCATACTGATGCTGCCCCCTAGACATCCAGACATCTATCTCCTGCCTCAGTCCCAGCACAATCCACAAACTGGGGGAAGATAAGCATTTATCCATCTGTGGGGCCTGATCCAGGAGGCATGCTCAGAGGTTACGAACTGGATTAAAAAATGACTGAGGAGGAACTGCTGCCACCATGCACCTTATAACATTTAGCCCCAGGGTTAGAGCACTCACACAGAATTCAGGAGGGGCAGGTTCATTCCCCCCCTCTGCTGAGATGGGCAAAAGGATTTGAACAGTAGTCTCCCCCCTCTCGTGTAAGTGCAATAGCCACATATCTATGGGATAATCTGATGTGGGGTGCTCTCATTCTCTCCTCTTGAAGTGGTTCCACTCTCAATAACTAATGAAAGAGTCAGTGGAGCAGAGGGACTGGACTCTGGGTCTGCCACCTCGGTACCCTATTCATCAGGCTATAGAGGAGTTCTCATGCTCTTTCTACCCCCATGACTATTTAAGTGTTTACAGACAGTGGAACCGCTTCAACAAGAGGGATTAAGAAAGACTCACACTAGAATATCCCAGAGCTCAGTGCTTAGAACCCTTTCCTAAGAAATGGCCAACCCCTGTTCAAATCTTTTCTTCCTCTCAGGCAGAGGGGGGAATTGAACCTGGCCCTTCCACATCCCAGCTGAGTGTTCTAAGCACTGGGCTAAAAAGCTTTAAAGTGAGCACTGCCACTACCTCCAGTCATTTTGTTTGGTATAAAGTGGGTGCCTAACTCATTCTTATAAGAAACTTACCTAAGCTGCCCTACTCCAAAAGAGGGGTTCCCAGCTGTAGATTGCAAGCAGAGTTAGGTAACTCTCTGCAGCCTGGATTTAGGCACCCAGCTCTATGAGAGGGGTGGGAGTTAGAAAACACTCCTCTTGTCAGCATCTCCCACTGGCTAGTTTAGGTGGCTCCTCACTTGGCATGCTGGCTTTGGCATTCTTAGGCATTTGTCTCCATTCATTGTATTGGGAGTTTAGGTACCTAATTCAGACTTTGTGGATTGCATTGTTGTTCCTGTAATTTTCTAGGAACCTAAAAGTTACGTGTCACAATACTGAGCACTGCAGTGCCTAAGTACTCTGTGGATGTGGACCTTACTGTTGAGGTGCTAAAGGCAGGGATAATCAGAGTTAGGTCTACATCTAAGGCAAATGGCTGCATTTCTTTTGCTGCCACAGCTGCTACCAGAGCATATAGAAGCAGCTAAAGATCTCACAAAAGCCCCAGATTGCAAACCCATGATAAACAGTGAACATATTGCCCCACTCACACAGTGTGCCATTAATCTCTCAATATCTGTCCTTATCTGAATTGCTGTCCCATGTCTTCTCTTGTTTTGTTTCCCTGCCTACCCTATATCATAACTCTCTGGGTCACGGAATGTGTTTTTTTTTTTCTGTGTAAGGTACAGCACTGTACAGATGAGCATTAAATACAAATACATTCATGCATAATAATGTTTTTTGAGGCACAGTAATTTTTGCTTGAAAAGGGGGCCTTATCATTTCTAAGATGTGCATACCTAAAGTCGGCTCTTTGTAAAACCTAGCCCATTAGATGGATACAATACAGTTGAAAAGATAGAATGCTTGGGTTTGGGAGAGGGTGCATGCTTTCCAAGCTGATCAACAATGGGAAATTAAGGAGCAAAGTAAAAGAAGAAGGAGAGGTTTCTTGCTTTATGGGAAGATGGAAGCTGAAAAGTATAAAAATACCATAGAGTCAAGAAAAAGAAGGGAGTAAAGATAGGAATGGTCAGAAAGTAGGCAAGACAGGGTGTGGAATGAAACAAAGACTGAGATTATCTAGTAAGGGGAGGAGCTGTCTAAATCTAACAGCTTGAATTTTCAGTAGATAGGGAAAGAAATCAAGTGAAGAAATTTAGGGTTAGATGCTGCAAACCTTATTTGTGTTGGGTAATAGCCAGGTAAATAGTCTAATTGAGGTGTGGAAGTTACATGAGTAACAAATAATCAGTGTGAATAAAGGTTGAAGATTATGACCTTTATGTAACATAAAGGGAGAAAAATGATTTCATCTGCATTATTTTAGATAGATGAGAAAATGTGAGAGGCAGAATGGGTGGATATCTGACAGTAATGTAGGTGAAAGATGAATAAGACATGGCCAAGGTCTTTAGAGATGAGGACAGAGAGGAAGTAACAGAATGTAGAGATAACGCAATGGGCAAAAGGGCAGGACTTAAAAGTAGCCTCAATAAATGGTCTGGAGCTCATGGGGAAGTCTAGGTAGTGAGAGATAGTGATGAACCAAAGGTGACTCTGAGGCTGAGAACTTTGGAGCCAGAGAGGTTATCAGTATGACAAAGAGAGGAGAAGGCCTATGACCAGAGATAGGAAGTTGAGTTCTATCATATTTTGTTGGAGGTGGTGTCACGATGTGCATGGGGATGTATGTGAATGACAACCGCAAATGCAAGATTAGGGAGAGGTCATTATTATATGTCCGTCCGTCCCCCCTCAATAATCTACAAAATTAAAAACAAACAAACAAACACAAAACTAAGAAAACCCACATTGCATGGCAGGAGAAGCAGCTTTCAATTAGCAACTTTTCAGCACACCTGATTTCTTATATTTTGCAAAAAAATTCTGTTCAAATCAGATTTGCTTTCTATAGTCCTACTGTTTACAAAGGGGTTTAGATTGCTACTTACTATGCTGCAATGAAACAACTAGTGCCTATTGTAGCATTTACAACACCACCACCTCTCAGGTACTGAGTACCTGGTTAAAGTAAATCTTTCAAGAATGCTTTAGGTATTTTCAGTGCAATCAAAGGGCTATATGCAGTATGACTCCCCATCGACACTCATTGACATCAGTGGAATTTTATTGGCAGGTCAAGTCTGGCATATGACATCATGAAAAGATGGGTTCATAGTTTTTTAAAGCATGTTTTTGAAAGTTTTGATCAACAGCAATGTTTTGTAAGTATTTTTTAGTATAATAAAATCAGAAGATTTACTGAACAAATATAAAAATGATGCAATTATATACATATGGGAGAGTCTGAAATTGTTGTAAGGGATAAATGTCTTGTGACAGTTCCCTTCTTTTGTAGCATTTTTGACAAGGGGAAATGCAAGAAAATGGACCCTTATTGCTACATTAATGCCTAAAGATCCTCATCGATTTCCAGCAGTAAACATGTAGCCAGTGCTAAGTCAAGTGATAAGGGGATGTTTCCTAATGCTGTTTTATGGATGTGCTGGCTTGTGCCTTCAAAAGTCTCCTTGGTTTTCTCTGGAAAACCACATCTATATTATTGGCCTCTACTGACATAGAAACCTTCTAAAATTTTACATTGTAATTTTCCATACATATTTTGTATAGATGGGGAAATTATAGAATTGTTTAAAGGAGAGGATAAGACAGAAAATAGTAATAGTGAAAAAGAATATGAACTTTTTTTAAAAAGTCCACAATGAAGTTAAGTGCTGAATTCTAGTGGGAAAATCTGGCTTATTTCTACACAGTTTTGCCCTTCAGCTCAGCTGTTGGCTCTGTATTAGCATTCAGACAGCATTTCTAGTGATTCACTGAGGTATTATGAATATGCAAAATAGCAGGAGCTTTTTATGTCTATGGTTTGTCTTTCTTAGATGTTTGAAGGAATAATTGAAGCCAATCAGCTACTGATAACATGCATATAGATGAATTTGGCTCGTGGAAGAAAAATGTTTTAATAATTCTTTTCATAGCAGCCCAAAAGGTTGATTTCAATCAGGTTTTTGAAAACAAAACCTCTTGGTTTTTTTTTCAATTACACTGATTGATTTACAGGTTAATATGTCATATCGTTGTTGCTTCTCAACTTATTATGATAGCATATATTTAAGAACTATCTATTCAATGAAATGTTTGGTTTTCTATTATTTTCTCATTAAAAAAAAATCAAGTTTGCCTCCTGTTGAGTACTGATCTGCCCTTCTAGGCTAAAACATTGATGTATTTTCAAAAAAGCATCTTATATCACACAATCAAATTTTGCTTCCCAGATGCAGGCAAGTTGCCCCATCAAAGCCACGTGAGGTGAACAGAATTTGACCCCTAATCAGTCCTGCCCTCTTTTCATAGTTATAACAATAATATTGTCATTAAATAGATGACAAAGATCTATTATGTGACTTAGAAAATGACTGTTTTTGTGACCTTTCTAGACTCTTTTTATTGTTGATGGAAAAACAATATTTATCAAGAGAAGGGAAGAGGATGATAAATAATTGCCCATTGACCAGAGCAGTGCCAGGCTATTTTAAATGTCAATACCAGGGTCAGGTAATTATAACTAATGACATAATTATTATCATTAATGATGTAATTTCTAACATGGCTGAGACTGTTTAAATATGGTACCTAATAATTCTGGCATGTTACATCTTGATTTGGGATTTATTGGTTTAATTTAATAATTTTAATTTCATTCTCAGGCTATGTATCAAAAACTGTGATATACTTCATATCTTGCCTGCATGTAGTGATAGCTTGTTGTGTGACTCACTAATCTGAATTCTCATAATGATGGCCTAATGCCACTTTATTTTCAAAAAGAAATGGTGACATTGCACTAAACCTCTGAATTTTCAGCTGGAGTTTTAATGTGTGAAAAATAGTCCCACCAAAAATGTGGATTTAATTAACCAGTCACTTTAGTTGTAACAAAAAAGATTCTGAGGCAAAATTGTTTTGAAGAAATGTAAATAAATAAATTGACTGTGTTGATTTAATTAAACACCAACAATTTAGCAGGGTTTGGGGTGCATGGGTTTGGGGTTGTGTTGGGTTTTTATTTATTAAATATATATATTCATTAATTAATTATATTATATTATATTATATTATATTAATTATTTATTTATGTGCTACAGGTACTAGGTCTGCTTTAGGAAGAGATCATTTTATACTTTAAACCAGTTGGCACAAGGGGCAATACAGAATGGCAACATCTGCGAAGTAGCACTGACACAATCTCAGAGCTGCTTTGTATCGACAAGGGCAGAGCAGTCTTTTCCAGTCATTAAAATGGAAGTAAATTAGGATGCAGGAAATTGTGGTCTGCACAAAGGCGGGGGGGGGGGGGGAGAAGGAGGGTGTCAAGATGACACTCCCTTCTCTCTGGCCCTCCACACCTTTTTCTTTTGAGGATCTTGCTTATAATTACATTAAAAAATTATTCACCTTTCTTTTGCACTTTAGCTTCTCATGTGATTTTTAGATGTCTATTGTTTGCAGGGTTAGTCAGCTAAGGATTTCAGAGTCCCAGTCCACACATCCCATCTCCCTGGATCTTGCCTTCAGCTGCATACGATTTCTGGCAGCACGGACATGGACGGACATAGGTCCTGGAATGGGTAGGCATGACTGGGACCAGGAGAGTAGGAGTCAGGAATGCTGCCAGGGCTAGAAAGAGGTCAAATCAGTGATGGGGATTAGACAGAAAAAGGTTGAGGTAACACATAAATTAGTGAGATTAGAAGGGAGACTGGTGAAATTATTGCAAGGGTGAGTAGTAAACATATCCCATCCATAGATTTTAAACTGTGTGCTTGAAGGCAAATTGTTTAATCATTAAATATAGTTGCAGGTTGCTAATTATTCTCTTTTGAAAATGGTATAATCTTGTCTGTCATCTTTTTCTGGGGAAAGGATGTAAAGAAAAAAATAGTAGTCGTAAACAAAAGGAGGGAAAAAAGAGGATTACAAATTGTCATCCTGTTTTTATTATTAATTATTGTTATGATTCATTTCTATTATTGTAGCACTAAGGAGCCAATGCCATGGAGCAGGACCTCCACTGTGCTAGGTGCTGCACAAACACAGAAGAAAAAGACAGTCCCTGGCCCAAAGAGCTTACAATTTAAGTTGTTTGCAGTGTTGTTGTAGTCGTGTTGGTCCCAGGATATTAGAGAGACAAGATGGGGGAGGAAATACCTTTTATTAGACCAATTTCTGTTGGTGAGAGAGACAAGCTTTCGAGCTTACTCAGAGCTCTTCAAGAGCTTCAAGCTGTGTACGGTCGAAAACCTGAATCTCTCACCAACAGAAGTTGGTCCAATAAAAGATATTACCTCCCTCACCTTCTCTCTACAATTTAAATAAAATACAAGAGTGAACAGATGGTGCAACAGGAAACACTGGGACAATATGGTCTCAGCACATTAGCAGACTAGCTATTGTCAAGGTTTATGTGAACGTTAACATGAATGAATCAGAAATACTTTTAATACCCACAATAGTACCATTTATGTATAGGTCATTTGAAGCAGTTCACCAAAAAGAAATCAGAATTTCTACGTGCAAGAAGGATTTTAAAATAGCATTAAAAAGAGCAGTTTATCTTAAAGACTGACGATATGTTCATATGGATGCACAGTCAGGATCATTCCTATGGTATATGTGTTCTCTACAGATCTTTGAGATGTCAGTTTACACCTCTTATGTTTGTCATTTTCTTACACTGTGAAGCTAAAACTCCCACTAAAAGCATGAGGGACTAAAACGGCAGTGTTAGCCACTTGTCTGTACATGCAAACCTTTCATTTACCAGTGAGTTGTATGCCACTCTAATATAACTTTGAATATGTCAGACCTGTTTGAATATATTATTAGTAGTATATATTCCACACCCAGTTACAGGGATAGACTATGGCATTTGTGGATGAACACCCAGAGATAGTGTCTCAGAGAGGCACAGAATCTCCCAGGGTTATCTGCAACATGCTTTCTCTGTTGGGATGAATCAGATTGCTCCCCACAGTGCACCAGCCCAGCTACATCAGCTGGGAGGGTGAATAGGGGCATGGCTCTTCCTGCTCTCCATCTGTTTGTTTGGAGTCTTGGTCCTTGGAGGGAAGTGCCCTACACTGCCTAAAGTTCACTGCTATTGTAGGAGTCTCTTGCATGGCTGTGCAAGCGAGGGGAAGACTCTTTACCTGACTCTTTCCCCGCCCTTGCAACCAGTGAAGGGCCATTATAGCATGGCTCACAATACAGAACTGACGGGACAGAAGTATCTCGATCAATTGTTTACCTCTGCAACATTTTAGAAGCCATTTAATAAATAGTTTATGTTTTAATTAAAAGTAGGAAAGACCGTCTGCCTGCAATATTACTATAAAATAACCTCTTTACTAGGCTCATAAAATTTGTGCTATAATCTCCTGGAATTGTGTTTATCTCATGAGGCATTAAAAAATAAAACAATAGCTCAGTGGCTTGAGCATTGGTCTGCTAAACCTAGGGTTGTGAGTTCAATCCTTAAGGGAGCTATTTAGGGATCTGGAGCAAAAAAAATAGTTGGGGATTGGTCCTGCTTTAAGCAGGGGATTAGACTAGATGACCTCCTGAGGTCCCTTCCAGCCCTAATATTCTAAAACACGTTAGTTCGTTGTGTTGCTTAGATTCCACACACCTCTTCCCCCCTGCACGCACACACAATACCTGTCCTGGGCCTGCAGTATTGCAAGGGGCAATGGATCTGTGTATAGAAGAGTTTTGATGTAGTTTTCTTCTCTGCACAGGTATATAGTATTCACTGTAACTCTACTGTATGCATAATATTTTAGATTAGAGATGTAGGGCCCGATTCTGCTCTCCTTTGGCTTCAATGGGTTTCCCCAATGTAAGTAGGGGAAGAATTAGATTCAGTCTTTTTTTCTAACATCTTGACAAGTGCATATAGTCATTTTATTTATGGTAAACTAATTAATGATACAATGTACAGACAGAAAGAAATTCTCTTAGCCTTCCAAATTAACCATGAAGTTACAGAAGCAATTTGAAAACAGGGAGTGAAGGTAGTTGACTATCAGGAGCATTAACTATGTCAAATAATTAAGTTCATGTTTGACTCATAACATGAAAACAATAGTAAATATAGGGCCATGAAATGTTATAAGAACTATGGTTGTGCTTTGGTTTATATTTGCTAGTATTATGCTATGTCATAACCACTATTTTTTCCTTCCATCCAGGCAAGTCTATTTCTGGGTTTATTGTTTCTGTGTATATTTTAAAAGGTATAAATTTAGAATCAGTCAATACCTGGAAAGGTAAATAATCTCTACACATTATTGTAAGTAAATGCTTACATGGGTTGGGTATCTGGGCCAAATTCAGCCTTTGTGGTAATCTAGAGGAACAACTATGCAACTAGTGTGACAGAGAAGGGCTCAAAACAGAAAAAAAAAATCTGTTTACGCCATAGCCACTTTTTATGCTACTGTCAAATTTGCTCCTTTGGTTCTGCTGTCTGAAGTCAGCAAATTCGGGCTGCAGCAGAGCTTAATGGCCACAGCCAAGATCATTATGCTAGGTGTTCTACAAATACATAATCAAAGATAATCCCTGCCCTGAAGAGTTCACCATCTAAATAGATAAGACACACAAAGGGCTGGAGTAGATGGGGAAGACATAAATTAGTGAAGTGACTTACCCAAGCTCACACATTAAGTTAGTGGGAGAACTGGAAATAGAACCCAGGTACACTATGCACGCTGATTCGCTCTAGCTTGTGGAATCTTCCCCTGGTGGGGCTGGCTAAAAATTAAAGCTGTGCCCCCTAACAGAGCCCCTAGGCTAATGGGTGACTTCCTGGTGAGATTCTGCCTGTCTTCCTACAACTGCTCCCATAGCTGCAAGGGGGTGAGGAGTTAATTGACTCCATGCCTTTATCTTACATTCAAATAAAATTGCTCTAGTTGCCGGCTTCATTCACAAAGCATGTAGACTTCACTGATTAAAAACACACAATGTGATTTATTGTAGGATCATATTCTACAGTGCTTATGGAGGAAAAAATGTCATAAATGCCAATAGAAGATTTGACCTTAGTAAGGTCTGAGAGATAGAATGTGCCATTTAGCTGCAATCCGGAGTAGGGGTGCGGACCTGCCCTTTTATATCCCCAGTGGGAGGAGTGGAAGGGATTGTGGACATAGTTCACAATCAGTGGACATAGTTCCTCCCAGAGCTAGAGGTAGTGTTGTGCAGTGGCATGTTTCACTACTTCATGGGATGGTGCAAGGTTCTACAGACTCATAGGGAGTCATGCTTTGTGACAAATTATGATCCTAGGGATGCTAAGAGGGGACAACACTTACTCCTCTGAGCTCAGGAATTATAGTTGCCGCTGGTCATTGTGATGCGTGCTCCGGAGGGTTCCTGCTGATTCACTCCAATATGCTCACAACAAGTTTAGAGACCATTTGACCCTGATTTAGGACCTTAGGAGAGTTTTGTCATCCTTCTCTATTCCACTCGAAAGTATCCTTCAATTCTTTGGTGGGTGGGAAAATAGCTCAAGAGTTAAAAAAAGTTGTCTTGTGACTTCTTTTTCCTGCAGTGCTCTAAATGTGCCTCCTAACATCTGCTGTTAGTATAGAGCAACATATTGTAGATCTTTTCTTCATGTGGACATTTTTAAAACAAAAAATGCTCATTGATGTTACTGATGTTCCTTAAATCTGTACATTCCTTGCAGTACTATTCAGTTCTTGGAATGATGTATAACTACAGTGTTTCATGTATTGCATATCAATGAAAGGATCCACCCCTGCAGACACATGTTGCCTAAGTTTGTTTTTCTAATTTTGAAGAATATAAATGCATTAAGGTTTTACATTTATTAGCATTGGATGCATACATCTCCTATGATTCATAAATATTTAGATCTTAGATTAGCAAGCAAAATATAAAAATGCTGCATATACCATTGTCCCCACACAAATATAACTGTGTTCCTGAATTACTGCAGCATCAGAGGTAATACCTTTAAACTAAAGATATTTTTATTACAGTAAAGATTTTTTCGGAGGTTCGCTGTTTATAAATATATAACTCAAGGTGTTCTAAGAAGATGAACTTTGTTGGCATATACTGCAACTAAATTCCTTCATTTTCCTTGTTTGGATAACAAAAACTATTTTCAGAAATATACGTGCAACCACATGCTCACAAAGTAACTAAACAACATACCAAAGGCACACACAGTGTCATTCACAATCATCTGCTGGATCTGTATAGTTTGAATCTATCAATCTCACCTTGCTGCAAAATTTGCCCGCTGTGGCTATGCATGTGAGCCATTGTTAAACTGCTCTTTATGTTGCACATTGACTGTGTGGACACCATGCTCAAGGTCATTAATATCCTCTCTCATCTGAGCTCTGCTGTTGTCAAGGGATCTCTGTGACATGATAAGGGGCAGACAAGATTTGGCCTTCAGTCCTGCAAAATCCCCTTTGAAGTCAGGACCAGTGACTTCTATGGGAGTTAGACGGAGTAAGGATTGAAAAAGTATTGCAGGGTTTGACCCCTGAAGATTAACATTATTATTAACATTTCATATGACAGTAACTAATAGGAAGCTTTACAGTACTTTGCAATTTTCAGTCAACCAGCCAAATCTGTGTGTGTATGTGTCTCAAATTACCTTCAGAGATTGGCTGGTATATGCACATCTGAGAGCAGAATTTGGTGTCAGATAAGTTATAGAACTGACAAAAAAGTTGTTTTTTATATGAGAGTATAATAAGTAAAATTAGGGACAAATCATATCTTGATAAACTATCTGCTCTGTGCTTTTTATGGAAAATCTAGATAGCTTAATGCGGGGGGGGGGAATAGGGGGGGAAGGAGGGAATAAGATACTTAGAGAATGAAAAAAGGCCCAAATCCTGCAGACTACATTCATGAGTCGATCATTCACCACAGACCTACATGCGTTATTTCCATCTTCATGCACCATATAGATTCCGGTCAGGAGTTAATACAATAGGGGAACTTATTTCAACACCACCAGCCACAAAGTCTGCAAACACCCTATTATAAGGAAACACACACAGGACTAAGATGGTGTTTTGTGATTCTATGACCCACATTCCATTCTGTGGTACTGTGACATACTCTACCCTATGTTACTCCTGTATCCATATTCACTACTTTGATTACGATATGTTTTGTAAAACGTGTGCCTTGTGAGGTATCATTTGAAAAGTCTGAAGTTGATTAATCTGATTATCCTGTTTAAATGTGTGTATCATCATTGTATGTCACGTTATGAGATTTCACTATATGTTTGTTATTGAAACATGTTGTGCGCCTGGGAAACGCCTACAGACTAAGAAATAACAAAGGGATTATAAACAAAAGCCTTACATGTAACCCTCTGAGATGGCCCAAGCTTCACATAGACAAAAAAATGTGAACGAGAACCTGCAATTCATGTGAAGGACACTGGACAGCTCACATAGGCCATAACCTCATGACACCATATGGATTTTTCCAGCACCTGGAGAAAAGTATAAATGAGGAGCAGTGATATCATTACTTCACCTGCCTTTTCTCCCCCATCTCTACACAAAGAAGCAAGATCTTCTGGAAGACAAAGAAACTCCATTGAGACTATGGGAGGGCTTGGTCCCAATTACAAGGCATTCTAGTTACCAAGAACTGCTGAGAAGTTTTGGGGTGAGAGAAATACTTTTGCTTCTAGAATTATTAGCATGGTAAAGCTTAGGAATTAGCTTGTGATTTTATATTTTATTTCCTTTGTAACTAACTCTGATCTTCTGTGCCAATACCACTTAATCACTTTAAATGTATCTTTTTATAGTTAATAAAACTATTCTATATTTATACTAAACCAGTGTGTTTTTGGCTGAAGCGTTTGGGGAATCTACTCAGGATACAAAGGCTGGTATATGATCAATTTCTTTGTTAAATTGATGGACCTTATGGGCAAACAGTACAAGACAGCACATTTCTGGGGTGCAAGGCTGGGACCAGAGATATGTGGATGTCACCCTATATGTAATTCAAGAGTGGCTGGGCATAGCACTGTAGTATATGTCTGGAGATAACTTGCATGCTAGAAGCTGGGGCAGCTCATATAGCAAAGTAGGGCATATTGTACATCAGACTGGAGAATTAAGGGGGCACAATGATCCAACATCCAGTCCAGATGGGGTATGTCACAGGTACCTATGTTTTATTTAGCCTATCAAATATTGTTACCAGTTTTAACCCAAGCTGCTAGCCAAAATTTGGGCCGCTTTGGGTTATTTCTGATAGGGAGAGAAATTGATGATGGAGTCAGGTATTTCTCTGATGTGATCCGGTTTATTTATAAAGAACGTACAAAGTCCAGTTTCCCTGAAACATCAGATAACAGGAAAGAGTTTCTTTGCTCACCGTTCTAAATCCCCTTCAGTCAGCAGTCAGCCCCAAAGCTCTCCTCTAGGCTTTACTTGGGGCCATGCTCTCAGTGTATTTGGCTCTCCACTTCTTCTCTTAGTCTGTGGTGTTTCTTCTCAATGGTATGTAAACATTACACAAGATGTGTGTCATTGGTAGTGGCGAGGAGCAGCAGCACTGTGGTCCCTGCCTGCCCACTCAGGTTTGGCCCTGTCATCCTTCTCTCATGACAGAGGCTGGTGTGTGGTAGAGGTCCAAAACTGAGTGAGTGGGAGTGCAACCTGGTGCTCAGGTTTCACATTTCACTCAATTTTGGGCCTATGCTCCTTCCCCACCCCATGATGAGGGAGGAGCTGTGGGGTGGCAAGCAATTGTGTCCCCTCTCAGGAATGGGGCATGACACTGCACCTGGGCAGGATGGGCTAAATAGTGGGGGCTGAGTTGAGCGGCTTCAGTGGGAATGGCTACAGGGGGATTGATGGGTGTGCACCATATAAACATTTTTCTCTCTCTCTCTCTCTCTCTCTCTCTCTCACACACACACACACACACACACACACACACACACACACACACACACACACCCTGCTCAAAACAATACCCAGCCATGACCACTCTTACATAGTTGAAATTCCTGAGAGGTGAAGGGCACTGATTGTCTCATAAAGGAGCTTAATATTTTCTTACACTTATGTTAAATAAAGGATGGTGGTTACACTCACCAGGTCCAGTGTTTTCCCAGCCCACAACAATGTGAATGTTTTCAGGTGATTTTAGTTCTTTTTGAGCTGCAATTTACTCAGGGTATGTCTACACTACGAAATTAGTTCGAATTTATAGAAGCCGGTTTTATTGAAATCGGTTGTATACAGCCGATTGTGTATGTCCACACAATAAAATGCTCTAGGTGCTCTAGTCGGCAGACCGCGTCCACAGTACGAGGCTAGCGTCGACTTCCGGAGCATTGCACTATGGGTAGCTATCCCACAGCTATCCCACAGTTCCCACAGTCTCCGCCGCCCCTTGGAATTCTGGGTTGAGATCCCAATGCCCGGATGATGCAAAACAGTGTCGCGGGCGGTTCTGGGTACATGTCGTCAGGCCCCTCCCTCCCCCGTCACAGCAACGGCAGACAATAGATTCGCGCCCTTTTATCTGGGTTAGTTACCTGGGTTACCTGTGCAGACAACATGGAGCCCGCTCAGCACAGCTGAGCTCACCGTCACCATATATCCTCTTGGTGCCGGCAGACGTGGGACTGCATTGCTACACAGCAGCAGCTGCTAACTGCCTTTTGGCGGTAGACGGTGCAGTAGACTGGTAGCCTTCATCGGCGATCTGGGTGCTGGCAGCCGTGGGGCTTGCCTTTTGGCAGTAAATGGTGTATTATGACTGTTAGCCGGCCTATTACAAGTCGGGTCATCGCACATTAGCAGAGTCTTCCCTGAGCAGCAGCTCGTGCAATAGGCCTGAAGACCATCGTCATACACCGCCCCGTATTTGCTGCCAGCACCCAGAAAGATGCCGAGGGCTATCAGTCACGCTGCACCGTCGTCTTAAGATGTAAAAAATAGATTTTCTCTGTATTCATTTGCTTCCCCCTCCCTCCGTCAAATCAACGGCCTGCTAAACCCAGGGTTTTCAGTTTAATCTTTGGGGGGGACCAGTCTGTGACAGTTGTTTGTGTCTCTCCCTGATGCACAGCCACCGTTCTTTATTTTAATTCCCTGTGCCTGTACGCCATGTCGTCACTCGGCCCCCCTCCCTCCTTCCCCTAGGCCGTCAGATACTACGTTTGCGCCACAGCTCGAGCCGCGAAGCGGTTCACGCCTTTTCTTTGAATTCTGGGTTGAGATCCCAATGCCCGGATGATGCAAAACAGTGTCGCGGGCGGTTCTGGGTACATGTCGTCAGGCCCCTCCCTCCCCCGTCACAGCAACGGCAGACAATAGATTCGCGCCTTTTTACCTGGGTTACCTGGGTTACCTGTGCAGACAACATGGAGCCCGCTCAGCACAGCTGAGCTCACCGTCACCATATGTCCTCTGGGTGCCGGCAGACGTGGGACTGCATTGCTACACAGCAGCAGCTGCTAACTGCCTTTTGGCAGTAGACGGTGTAGCATGAGTGATAGCCGTGGGGCTGGCAGCCGTAGGGCTGCATTGCACCAGCCCCTTCCAGGCGATGGTATATTATGACTGGTACCCGTCGTCGTCGTACTGGAGTGGCTGTCAATCATGGCCACCTGGGCAGACATGCTACTGTCTCGATGATGACGGTTACCAGTCATAATGTACTATTTTCTGCCAATTGCCCAATATTGTCTGCTAAGCACCCAGAAGAGGCCGAGGGCGATGCTGGGTGCTGGCGGACGTGGGGCTGGCAGACATGGGGCTGCATTGCTACACAGCAGCAGCCCCTTGCCTTTTGGCAGATGATGGTATATTATGATTGGTACCCATCATCATCATACTGGTATGGCTGTCACTCATGCTGCAGCGTCGGCTGCCACCTTAAGATGTAAAAAATAGATTTATTCTGTGTTCATTTGCTTCCCCTTCCTCCGTGAAATCAACGGCCTGCTAAGCCCAGGGTTTCCAGTTTAATCTTTGGGGGGACCATTCTGTGTGACAGTTGTTTGTGTTTCTCCCTGTTCCTGTACCTGTACGCCATGTCGTCACTTGGCCCTCCCTCCCTCCCTCCCTCCCTCCCGCCCTCCTTCTCCTGGTCCATCAGATACTACTTTCGCGCCTTTTTTCTGACCAGGCGCCATAGCTAGCACTGGGATCATGGAGCCCGCTCAGATCACCGCGGCAATTATGAGCACTATGAACACCACGCGCATTGTCCTGGAGTATATGCAGAGCCAGAACATGCCAAGGCGAAACCCGGACCAGGCGAGGAGGCGATTGCAGCACGGCGACGAGAGTGATGAGGAAATTGACATGGCCATAGACCTCTCACAAGGCACAGGCCCCAGCAATGTGGAAATCATGGTGTCACTGGGGCAGGTTGATACCGTGGAACGCCGATTCTGGGCCCGGGAAACAAGCACAGACTGGTGGGATCGCATCGTGCTGCAGGTATGGGACGATTCCCAGTGGCTGCGAAACTTTCGCATGCGTAAGGCCACTTTCATGGAACTTTGTGACTTGCTTTCCCCTGCCCTGAAGCGCCAGAATACCAAGATGAGAGCAGCCCTCACAGTTGAGAAGCGAGTGGCGATAGCCCTGTGGAAGCTTGCAACGCCAGACAGCTACCGGTCAGTCGGGAATCAATTTGGAGTGGGCAAATCTACGGTGGGGGCTGCTGTGATCCAATTTGCCAGGGCAATGAAAGACCTGGTGATAGCAAGGGTAGTGACTCTGGGCAACGTGCAGTCAATAGTGGATGGTTTTGCTGAAATGGGATTCCCAAACTGTGGCGGGGCCATAGACGGAACCCATATCCCTATCTTGTCACCGGAGCACCAAGCCACCGACTACGTAAACCGCAAGGGGTACTTTTCAATGCTGCTGCAAGCCCTGGTGGATCACAAGGGACGTTTCACCAACATCAACGTGGGATGGCCGGGAAAGGTACATGATGCTCGCGTCTTCAGGAACTCTGCTCTGTTTCAAAAGCTGGAGGAAGGGACTTTCTTCCCGGACCAGAAAGTGACCATTGGGGATGTTGAAATGCCTATCGTGATCCTTGGGGACCCAGCCTACCCCTTAATGCCATGGCTCATGAAGCCGTACACAGGCAGCCTGGACAGGAGTCAGGACCTGTTCAACTACAGGCTGAGCAAGTGCCGAATGGTGGTGGAATGTGCATTTGGACGTTTAAAAGCGCGCTGGCGCAGCTTACTGACTCGCTCAGACCTCAGCGAAAAGAATATCCCTATTGTTATTGCTGCTTGCTGTGCGCTCCACAATATCTGTGAGAGTAAGGGGGAGACCTTTATGGCGGGGTGGGAGGTTGAGGCAACTCGCCTGGCCGCTGATTACGCGCAGCCAGACACCAGGGCGGTTAGAGGAGCACAGCAGGGCGCGGTGCGCATCAGAGAAGCTTTGAAAACGAGTTTTGTGACTGGCCAGGCTACTGTGTGAAACTTCTGTTTGTTTCTCCTTGATGAACCCTCCAACCCCCCCCCCCGACCCGGTTCACTCTACTTCCCTGTAAACCAACCACCCCACCCCACCCTCCCCTCCCCCTTGCAGAGGCAATAAAGTCATTGTTTTTTCACATTCATGCATTCTTTATTAGTTCCTTACAGAGGTAGGGGGATAATTGCCAAGGTAGCCTGGGATGGGTGGGGGAGGAGGGATGGAAAAGGACACACTGCATTTTAAAACTTTAACTCTTATTGAAGGCCAGCCTTCTGATGCTTTGGCGATCATCTGGGGTGGAGTGACTGGGTGGACGGAGGCCCCCCCACCGTGTTCTTGGGCGTCTGGGTGAGGAGGCTATGGAACTTGGGGAGAAGGGCTGTTGGTTACACAGGGGCTGTAGCGGCGGTCTCTGCTCCTGCTGCCTTTCCTGCAACTCAACCATACGCTCGAGCATATCACTTTGATGCTCCAGCAGACGGAGCATTGCCTCTTGCCGTCTGTCTGCAAGCTGACGCCACCTATCGTCTTCAGCCCGCCACTTGCTCTGTTCTTCCCGCGATTCAGCCCGCCACCTCTCCTCTCGTTCATATTGGGCTTTTCTCATCTCCGTCATTGACTGCCTCCACGCATTCTGCTGTGCTCTATCAGCCTGGGCGGACATCTGCAGCTCCGTGAACATCTCGTCCCTCGTCTTACGTTTTCTCTTTCTAATGTTCACGAGCCTCTGCGAAGGAGAAACATTTGCAGCTGGTGGAGGAGAAGGGAGAGGTGGTTAAAAAGGACACATTTTAGGGAACAATGGGTACACTCTTTCATTACAAGGTCGCATATTTCGGCTTGCAGGCAGCCATCGTAGGCCACAGTGTTTTGGCTTTTTTAACCTTCTTAACATGCGGGAAAGGTTGCAAACAGCAGCGCATTTCCCATATCAAGGATGAATTGGGTTGTCCATTTAAAATGGGGTTTCAATGTAAAAGGAGGGGGCTGCGGTTTCCCGGTTAACATGCGGCACAAACACAAGTAAACCACCCCCCCCCACACACACACACACGATTCTCTGGGATGATCACTTCACCCCTCCCCCCCACCGCGTGGTTAACAGCGGGGAACATTTCTGGTCAGAAGAGCAGGAACGGGCGCCTCTGAATGTCCCCCTTAATAAAATCACCCCATTTCAACCAGGAGAGCTTTCTGGAGATGTCCCTGGAGGATTTCCGCCCCATCCCCATACACGTTAACAGACTTGCTTGCTTTTTTTTTGTAATGTTTACAAATATTTACAAAGTTACACTCACCAGAGGTCTCCTGTGTGCCCTGAGGGTCTTGGGTGAGTTCGGGGGTTACTGGTTCCAGGTCCAGGGTCACAAACATATCCTGGCTGTTGGGGAAACCGGTTTCTCCGCTTCCTTGCTGCTGTGAGCTACCTACAGTACCTCCATCGTCATCTTCCTCGTTCCCCGAACCGTCTTCCCTGTGTGTTTCTCCAGTGAGAGAGTCATAGCACACGGTTGGGGTAGTGGTGGCTGCACCCCCTAGGATCGCATGCAGCTCCGCGTAGTAGCGGCAAGTTTGCGGCTCTGCCCCGGACCTTCCGTTTGCTTCTCTGGCTTTGTGGTAGGCTTGCCTTAGCTCCTTAATTTTCACGCGGCACTGCTGTGTGTCCCTGTTATGGCCTCGGTCCTTCATGGCCTTGGAGATCTTTTCTAATACTTTTCCATTTCTTTTACTGCTACGGAGTTCAGCTATCACTGCTTCATCTCCCCATATGGCGAGCAGATCTCGTACCTCCCGTTCGGTCCATGCTGGAGCTCTTTTGCGATCCTGGGAGGACTCCATGACGGTTACCTGTGCTGATGAGCTCTGCGTGGTCACCTGTGCTCTCCACGCTGGGCAAACAGGAAATGAAATTCAAACCTTCGCGGGTCTTTTCCTGTCTACCTGGTCAGTGCATCTGAGTTGAGAGCGCTGTCCAGAGCGGTCACAATGAAGCACTGTGGGATAGCTCCCGGAGGCCAATAACATCGAATTCCGTCCACACTACCCCAATTCCGACCCGCAAAGGCCGGTTTTATCGCTAATCCCCTCGTCGGAGGTGGTGTAAAGAAACCGGTTTAAAGGGCCCTTTAATTCGAAAGAAAGGGCCTCGTTGTGTGGACGTGTCCAGGCTTAATTCGGTTTAACGCTGCTAAAGTCGACCTAAACCCGTAGTGTAGACCAGGCCTCAGCCATCTTTTTGTTGCTTAATCCTATGCTTAAACTCTGCAACTTGTTAAGAATGGAGGTAAATTACTGTGTTCTCCCTCAGGCTGACATTTGCTTTCAATCTCATTTTGGGGTTAGGGAGAATAATTGATGCTGCTTATCCTCATCTTCCATCTCATTAACAAAGGTAAGTAAAATGGGGAGTAATCCCAGTGCCTGCATCACTGCCTGCACAAATGCCTCCTCTTTGATTCTTTGCTGTTTATTGTTAACCCTCTGTTTCATTCCATTTTTCAGTCTGTGCAAGAGAGTACCTGTATCCAAGGCAATCTGAATTAATTTTCCAAGGACATTTTCAGGGATATTGTTTCAGATGGTTTGCTGGAGTCTACATCTATTCCACTGACTGCACTCACTTCATCTATTAATTTTTAAATTTGATATAAAAAAAGTAGTCAGTTTACCAGGCAAGATTTACTCTTTTATATTTATGTGGCTGAATTGTGCCTCAGAAATGTGTATTCAGTTCCCACGGGGAGTTAATGGGAGCCAGAGGGCAGAATTTGGCAATGCTGTTTATTCTCCATGATTTCATGAGTCTCTAGGTGCTTGTAGATATGGTTCCCTTAATATTTGTTCCATGATTTTGCAAGGTTAGACTCACTTTATGTTAGAAGCAATGGATAGGGCAAGTTTATTCACAAAAAGTGGTACCTTACTTCAGTGGTGCTATTCTCAAAGTAAGAATCTACTCAGTAATTTACAGAGTAAATTAAGGGGTTTATACTATAAAAAGATAAGTTTCAAATACACAGGTATGTAAACAAACTGCTGACCCTCTGAACTTTATTATGGTGCATTTGTCCATCACTATAAAAAAAAAAAAAAACCTTCTGTTCTTGCTACCTCCAGTAGTCTTTTAGAGTTATTTTATTTCTTGGTTTTTTTTTTCCTTGTTGCTGGGTTTTTTGCATTTAATATTAGAAATAATTTAATGCAAGCATTTAATATTAGAAATCAATTCAAATTGATCAATTAAATCAAATTCAAAACCACACACACACATTTAACAGAATAATTAATTTCTAAAAATTCTATTCAGACATTAGCAAAGCTGGCAATTGTGATTATCTTTCAAGTCAATGTCTCTAGTGAAATTAGTACACTAGCTCAGGCCCTTATGCTTAGAGTTTGCTTCTCCTCTTGTATTTCACCTCTGTATACTCTCTCCCCAGATGCTATCACAACATACCTGTGCCTACCCCCACACTTCTGCCTGAGCTGATATATGATGCCTAAATCTACGAGTGCACCCTGCTCTGCTCTCTGAAAACCAACCAGTCTCTCTGATTTGAGCCTATCCCTCCTATCTTCACCTGCTTGTCAAGCCCCTTCAATCTCAATTTTTAAATGTTTGGCGGGATGGTATATACAACCCCCAGGAAGTGTGGATGCTTATAACTGATGGATCCTAAAGGAAGAGACTATTTCTACAACTCCCCTCTTGTAATAGGGAGGCTTCCTCCTCTTCCCTCATGGGACAGCTGGAGCTTTTGGGAGACAAATCTATGGTCTTATGCCTGCAGGAATCATTTTTTGGGAGGCTGTGTGCATTTCCCCACCTGCAGCGCTCTCTTTCTCTCTAACAGTAATTACACAGGCTTTCCTTTAAGCATCTGCCCTGACCTGTGCTACTGTTGAGTGAGACTCAGCAGCAACCTGCAAGATGAGGTGTCACAGCCTTCCTAATCTGCAGTGTTATCTGGAGGAAACTCGACATTCCTTCCTTCACCTGCAGCACCACTCACTGTGAGGCCCTGATCCTGAGCTGTAGCACTCTTCCATGGAGATGGACAAATGTGGGGGAGGGTGTGCACAGCCTCCAAGCCTCAGAAGCAGCAGCTGGCAGAACTAGACTTTCTCTTGACTATTTTGAATACAGTAGCACTGGGCTTTACTGGGGAGAAAAGCCACACAGTACACAGTACATTGTGCTGAGAGCACTGCCTGCCATGCTGACCAATATTGTCTTATTGTTTCCTTGTATTTTCCCATCTGCCTGAATCCATCTGTTGTCTCTCAGCTTAGACTTTTAATGTAAGCTTTTAAAAGCTCTGTTCTGTGTTTATACAATGTCTAGCACAATGGAGAATGAAAGTGGTTCCTAGGTGATACCACAATATAAATAAAACAGTAAACAATAACCAGACTTGCTCTACAGACCAGCTGTGACTCCATTTTTAAGAGAAAGAAAAAAAGTTGTGCCTAGAGGAGGCAGAGTTGGTGCCAGAGGAATGGATGGCCTCTATTAGTAAAACATCTACAAACCTGGCTTAAGTACATGGTTTAGGGCAGTTCTGAAGCCAGTTTTTCATGTGTATTTCTTGATAGGGTGTCATTCCAGCCAAGTGAGTGGTAAGTTACCTGCTAAGTATCAGAGGGGTAGCCGTGTTAGTCTGAATCTGTAAAAAGCAACAGAGGGTCCTGTGGCACCTTTGAGACTAACAGAAGTATTGGGAGCATAAGCTTTCGTGGGTAAGAACCTCACTTCTTGCATCTGAAGAAGTGAGGTTCTTACCCACAAAAGCTTATGCTCCCAATACTTCTGTTAGTCTCAAAGGTGCCACAGGACCCTCTGTTGCAAGTTACCTGCTGTTGCCTATCTGTACCCAAAGGTTGTGGAAAAATCCTACCCTAGCTCTTGTGCAACTTGAATTACTGATTCCAGAACAGTTTTGCTGAGACATTCCATGCTCTTATTTTAGCCAATGTTTTGTGTGACCTGCCGTGCTAAAACATTATTTGTCTTGCTGAAACTTTAGAGAATCAGGGTTTCTGAAAAGAGGGAGCTTTCTTTTAAAATGGCAGTTTAGTATGGTGAGGGAACAAACATAATTATGAGGTCAGTATGGGAGCTATTATACTTTCCCTACCTACAAGTATGCAGTTAAAACTACTGCTCAGAGGAAAGCAAATAGTCATTAATGTAACCACAAGAACTTTCACTGTTTGAATTCAATACCTGAAAGGAGTCCCATGGATTTTAAAAATTAAGATATTACTTGACATGAATATCTGCTGTGGAAATTAGTTTATTGCTTGTTTGTCAATTTCAGAGATATATAGATCCTGGGGAACGCTATTCTCCAAAATGTTTTTGCTCTTGTATATTCCTACCAACCCTCCCTTCGGTTAATTGTTGATCACACTCATACTGACCTGCTCAATGATAGACAAGCAGCACATGCCCATTTTCTCCCCACCTTCTCCATCCCTGTAGGAGAGCCATGTAAGCTCAAGGAGGTTTATTGTAAAGTCACAATTCCTTACCACACTGATCCATCACACAGGCACAGGTATCTGCAAACAGATGTGTGCCTGTAGGGGTCTGGGGCAAGGATACAACAGTGAGTGACATGACAATGTTGCAGTAGTACAGTACTGTTGCAATGCACCTAGTGAATCAAGGCAGACAGCAGAGTAAAATACTGATACGGGGCTTTCCTCTTGTTAAAATAGGAAAGATAGATCAGCAATCACCTTTGGTATTCATAGGGTGACCAGACAGCAAATGTGAAAAATCAGGATGGGGTGGGGGTGGGGGGTAATAGGAGCCGATATAAGAAAAAGACCTAAAAATCGGGATTGTCCCTATAAAATCAGGACATCTGGTCTCCCTAGCTATTCACCTCCTTTTGGAAGCCGATGGCTATACAGCACACCCAGTGTATGGTAAAGTGATAAATAAGATAGCATACACAGAAAGGAAGAGTGTGAATATAAGTTATCACAAGGACCCAGTGCCCATATACCCCTAGCATTCTATCTGCTCTGCTGTGTGCATACTTGACTGGCACCATCTTCTCTTGACTGAAGCAGCAGAATATTGCATCTCCCAATGCCCTCACTAGGTTGAGCTTTGCCTTTCATCTGAATATCTGTGTTAGTGGGTTTACTTCTAAATTGGGATCTAGCCTAATTCTATTTGTGCTGTTTACTCCTTGGTCCAGGCAACATATCTAAATCCCCCCTGGTGCCACTTTTGCATTTCTTCTAGTCCTGCTGTGCATATTTGACAGTAACAAACGGCATGGTGCCAACACCTTTTTATACTAGCAAAACTCTTCTTGCTACTCAAAATTAGAGAATTTCGTAGCACTGTATTACAGAAGACACCTGTACAGTGGGGGGTACCATATTGACACAATGGGTTGGGTAAAAAAGGGCTTCTTACACAACCAAAAAAGATGATATGGCATAAGAGGACAGGGCCTTGAGGTCCTGGCTTTCCATTTAATTGAAATGCAATCTATCTCTACCTTCCTCAGCCTTCATATCAGAATATTTGCTAAGGGTTTTTTGTTTGTTTGTTTGTTTTTAGACACGTACCCCAAACCCTTTAATTAGAATTTAGCAATTTGTTAATCAGAGACCAAGAGGTAAGGTTATAGTTGGACGTACTGTAACTGATTTAGGAAAGAAAAAATAAAGAAACCCCCTCAGATATTTAGTTTAGAGTAGAGCCTTAAATATGAACTAACTAGTAACTAGCTGCTTGAATATCAGTTCTAAATTGACACAAACTACTGCAACAGGGTCCAGTAACAAAACCAATGTCTGGGAGTATGGTATGTATATAGATATTTCTAAAATTCTGCTATAATGAATAATGTTGGCAAGCAGTCTACTGGGTTAGGTAAGAAGTTTATTCTGTTGGATTGTATACCATGTTTTCCTATCATCATCATCTTTGTGGGAAATCAAAGCAGAAATGGTTTGAATTAGATTCAGGGTATTGTGTGTCTCAAGGTGCATTTTTACTCTGAAAAGTGATTGTATGAAAACAACACCTCATTCAAAAGATTTGCCTCTTTGGGGCATCATTTGAAGATAGAAGGGTTGCACTAGTGTAAGTGAGGACCTGCAGAGAAACTTTATTACTAGTGATGCTGCTTGAGAAGGAAAGAAACTACTTTGACTCTCAAAACCAGTTGGCGCTTGGAAGACTGGTATTTGGGGAAGAGAGGCGGGAGAGATGGACAGAAAACAAAAACAAAAATAAACCTAACAAGATCGGAATCAATTTGACATGGTAGTTATTGAAAGATGATAAATTTGGAACCTCAGGATGCTATTTATACATTGTCACCGTTGAGTGTAGAACTGTACTCCAAGCATTCTAACAAAATCAATTGTAATTCCTTGGTAGGTCACAGAAGTCAGGTGTCTCCAACTGAAGGAGGAAATTAACAAAATAAAGCTCTGTTTTATGTAAGCACAGCAGAGAAGTCTAGAACAACTGCATTACAATAGAATGTTAGTTATTACACTTCTATCTGTTTTCATTTTGCTAGTCCAATTTAATGAATACAACAATAAGCTGGATAGTAAATAAGAACAATGTCAATATTTCTAGAAATACTACATAGTTAAATAGGTCGTTGAGATTTACTAGATAAGAAAAAAAAGTGGGAGCCTTGACCGGCTGAACCTGCGGACCTGGCAGGTAAACAAACCAGCCCGGCCCGCCAGGGGGCTTACTCTGGCAAGCCATGTGCCAAAGGTTGCCGATCCCAGGACTAGATGATAAGTGGTCGCTTTGGCTTTTATAGTCTATGAATCAAAGAATATCATCAACCTTAAGGTCCGTCCTGTATGTCAGAAAGCTTAATGGATTCCAGCACCTGCTTGAAGGGTGATACTTTCAACTCAACTTTAAGTTCTAATAATTAGGAGTGCATGCAATATTCTTCCTATTCAGTCTTTGCAAAATTTTGATGGATTTGAAGTGGTTGAAATTATGTTCATGTTTCGTAAAGTATTACAGACTTTAGGAGATTTGGGTACTTTGTAATTTAATATTCTCTTCTGTTCTGTGTGTAAGTTGCTCTGCTTAGAGTTCATTAGAAGAAACTTTGAGTGGGGTAATACAACGAGGTGTTTATTAGAATTATGCTGAAGGGTTAGCAAATACAGCAGAGATCTCTTAAATTGCACAGCCTTCGTATACAAATTTATTTCTTTTGGGAGGTTTCAAATCAAAGGATTAATAAAGTAGAGCATTGTTTAAATATACATTGAATGGTACCAAGATTTGTTTTAGTATACTATTTAAAGGTGGTCTGAAATACTTTAATAAATACAGAATTGTGTAAGCCTGTAAGTCATTAATAAAATGCAGTGTTTTGTAAGAATACATCAAGAAAGGACATTTTAAAACAAAATATTTCAAGATCATTTCTTTCCATTTAACTTATATGAACCTCAAATCAGAGGGCTGCATTTCTTCTGCAGGAATTTATACTTTAAACAGCTAGCATAAGCATCTCACTCCCTCTTGTGATGTCATCTGCTCTTTCAGAATCCTACATTCAAGCCTTCTCAGATAAACCGAGACCTAGTGCCATTTTAAAATTATGCATTTATTCAGGTACTGAACCATTTAGGGATGAATTCGCTTATCACAGCTTTGCAACCCTGTTGACTTAAATAAGTAATATCAGCTTAAGTGATAAGGATTTGACCCTTGGTGTGCATTTGTGAGCTCTCTAACACTAGTGCAGTAGTAGGAAGATAAGATGTTCCCTTCTCACACCACATGAGTGTAAGTGGAAGTCATTTGATCTACAGGGAATGGGAGGTAGGGGAGATGCTAGTACTATTGCCTATTTCCACTATTGTGGAAAAAGAGACATTGGACTTGTGTTGTTTTGGGAAAATAAAACTGAAGTGTGTGTGTGTGTGTGTGTTTTCTTTGGTGCATTAGTCAGGGAGTTAACTGACCAGCTTACAACTGCTGCATCCTAATGCCCTCTCTATTGCTGCTTTTGATGTTGACCCCTCTACAACCATCACACACATGCCCCTAACAATGGGTCATATGTGCAGATAATGTCCCATTTTGGCATTGTCAGAACTAAACTTTGATTTTTCCTTTTGAAGTGACTTTTCTTTTTTTTTTAACACATTTTGTATTATAATAATCAAAAAAGTTTGTTTTGTTGAGATAAAACACATCAGTTGACCTGAAATAATTCTTTTCCTTGTGTGTCTTTCCAAGAATTTTGAAGTTCTCAGAATTCTTTCCTAATTTAAATGATTTTCTGTTCAAATCGCAGAATCTTCCAGTAGACAGAATTTCAGTTCTCTGTCCAGCTCTACTGTTAACATGTTCAGAGGTATGGATTACAAATATGGCAGGTATAAATTTTCTTTGCTTTAGCTACGATATAGGATATGAAGAGGACTTTTTGTTTTGCTTTCAGTGTATGAATTCCCTAGTAGGCACCTAATAGATGACAAAGGATACAAGGTTTTCTGGTAAGAAAGAATATGTTGATAAATGCAGAAAATGTAATGGTGAGAAAAAGTAACATTAATCACCAGAAAATGTAATTAAAGTTTAACTTCTTGTTAGAGGCTAGTACCATGGAATCCTGCTGTTTTAAGATTGTAAATTAAAATAATTATTCTATTATTGGAGATTCAGCTACTTAAGTAGAAATTGTAACTGGATTCATTTTGAGCTAATAATATTAAGCATGTGTTAAGTACTACCACATTCTCACATGTATGGTATTGGTAAATAGGGAATCTGTCACGGGGTACACTCATTTCAGGTGGCACCTCCTCCGGGCTGTTCTGGGAATTAGCTCTGTTCCAGGTCTGACATGTTCCCTTGTGGTCTCTCAACCCATTGTCCTCTCACATTCTGCTGCCCTCTCGGGTCTAAAAGCTGCAGTTTCTTCTTTGTGAGTTGGCCCTCCAGCTGAGTCACTATGTGTTTTCCCCTCTGAGCTATATAGAGTCTCACTGGAGCCGAGGTTTAGGCAATGCCACTTCAGTGTCTAGTAGGGGAAACTGGGTCCACACAGAACTCTAGCTTTCAGGTAAGTGACTCTACAACACAGAGACAAGGTCTACTCAGTCCCCAGCTTTGCTGCTCTTCCTCTGAACTGTTTCCTATTTCACCTCTCTCAGGCTCCCTTCACCCTTCTAGGAACATCCATCCCCCAGTGCAAGGCTCCAAGAATCCTACTCTTTCCTTGGGTTTCCTCCTTTCCTCTCTAATGCACAGAGGGTGGCTGTAGATTTCCTCCCTGCCACCATTTCTGTTGCCAGCTTCATGGCTTTATACTATCCCAGCCACACCTGTTCAACTGAGCTTCATCTTCCAATCAGGATTTGTTTCTCTAGCCTAATCCCCTCATGAGTGGATTATCACACTCCTTTCTTAACTTCCTTAACTCTTTCAAGGCTGGTTGAACACCCCATCACAAAATCTGAAGTACACTGATCACATTTACCAAATGTATTAAACACATTTTAAAATACATCAGTGATGTTACTACTGGATATGACCACAGTCATTGTTGTGACTCAGGAGTAAATGTATACTAGTAGCTTTGCAGGCATCTGAGAATGGGATTCTGCAATCTATGAATTTTACCAGATGGGGTGCTCTTTTCCTGTCCAAGTAAGAACTTTGGGCCAGATCTTCAACTGGTGTAAGTGAGCATAGATCCATTTCCATGAAGTAGATGGAGCTATATTGCCATTTACTGCAGATTAGGATTTGTCATAATTTTACCTGCCAAGAATATCACTTGTTTTTAAATGGGCATCAGGTAGGAATCTGCCTCCAACTATCTCCATAGACATTTAAAATATGTGGTACTTGTTAAAACTTCCACGGGCAAGATTGCTGTTCCTTGCTATTCTTTTTCATCTATAGATGCTATAGGAGCTGCCTAGGCTGATTGTCACATCCAAGGTAAGTCATTGCCCAGGTTGGATATGCTGAATGCTACTGTCCTACTCTTTCTCCTCCTTGTTTCACTTTGCTGATATCCTGTGATCATCTCACTGTTCCTTAGCACAGTAGCCAGGGATCATAAAGTGTATGTGCTTCTGACTCAAAAATATTAACAGTGAAAGGGAGAAGATGAGAAAGACAAAAGAAGGGGAATGAAAGTGTAAAAAAAAAAAAGGGAACAATGCATCCTATCATCCACCAAGACTTTTAATCAAGTACAATAAGACTGCCTGTCAACCAGTACTGAGCAATTTGCCCAAATCTCTAGCTGTGAGCAATTAGGGTGAGTGCAGGGAGGGTAGTGGATGGTTGCTCAGATTCTTCAAGAGCATTCTTTAAAACCAGAGTTTAGAGGCAAAAATAAAGCTTTTCAGACAGCCCAGAATGAATTAAATAAACCTTTAAACTGCAACACAGAACATCTAAAACCTAATAGCTTTCAGAGACATCTAGACTTTCAGATCCTCAGCTGATAATAACATGCACACTGACAAATACCACAGAGATAATAAAAGTCAGTGCCTATGGCCATCATTCTCAATAAATGTTTTTTCCCCATAAGAATCAGCAGTACTGTTACAACAAATGTGTTTAGCAGTACACTCTACCTATGCTTAAAAGGTTCTCTAATATCTTTCTCTAATATAAGATCTTGGCTGTGAATTACACTAAATTTTATTCACTGCCCTCACTATAGAATACCACTGCATAAAATACTTAGAACTCATGGCTGACTAGAATGTTATAAAGAGTCTATATGACTAATGCAAAATTCCATATAAAAATCATATTACACTTTTCATTAATGACAGAGCTGGTATCAATGCCTATATTTAAAGTTGCCCAACACTTTCATTATAAGACACTGTTTTGTGTCACCTATAATCTTGCCTAACTGTTAGGACTAAGTTTGCCATGTTGGATGACTCCCTCAGTGTGAAGTTTTTGGAAAGTATCAGCAAAAATGTGTTGCCTTTTCAAAAAACGAGGGTGTAGGGTAGTTTTGTCAATCTTAAGATCTTACAACTGTTTAACTCATAAGCTCTAGTGCTAACATGCTTATGAATAGTGGCTTTAAATTTGGCAGAAGGGTCACCCTGGGACTAGAGACATGCCTTTTGCTGTCCATGTGAAAATCTAATTAAGTTTGCCTGAGTCAGTTGCCTCTGAAAATTGCTATTTGAACATGCTCACTTAGAGATTTCTTAGAGTTTTGCAACTAAAATTTCTATCTATATCCTATTCTATCTCACCCATTTCCTGCAATTTCTTCTTCATTCTTCCATGATCTACTGTGGCACTGGGCCCCAGAACTTCAGGGAGACTGTCTCCTGTGCTTCTCAGTGCTCCACTTGTTGGTATCTTAGAAGCCTGAAAGGGAAGGAGGAAACAGAATGGTGGGGCTCAGAAGAGAAGCAGCAGAAACAATCTGCTGAGGAAGGGAGAGGAACAAGGGGGCGTGAAATAGGAACAGAGAGGAAACAGGGAAAGATTGTGAGGGACAGGAGCAGCAAGAGATAGGAGTAGCAGGGGGAAGCTTTGGAGATAGGGAGAAGGGGTTCTGTTACCATATAAGTACACTTCCTCTCAGGACATGGAATTGAACCTAGCACTTCAGAATCTTAGTATTCTTTTGCTGACTTTCAAATCTATTGTAAACATATCTCTTTTCCCTCCAATGGCTGACCCATAAAGAAACCTATTACTGCTGATAATTATGTCTATGATGTGACTCTAATGGTTCCAACCTATGAGGGGTCCAATATCTGTGTTCCTCATGTGTACAATGCCCTTAACTCAGAGGGCTGTTGTAAAGTTAAATTAATTCATGTTTGTGAAGCACTCAAACATTATGGTAATGCGCTACACAGAAAACCCACAGAGAAATTAATTCTGTCTGTAGCACAGGGCTTGGCTAGTGTGCGGTAAGCCCTGGGGCGACATATGGAATGAGGAGGGAAAAGAGAAATATATAATAGCTGCCCTGAGTTGATAGCACTCACTGAATATGCACTGACTGAGGCAAGGATCGTGGGGAAAAACTAGTATGTGATCATATAATTAAAGATTGTATTATAATGGATACGCACAAGAGGGTCAAATTAAAGTTGCATAGGCAACTTTAATTCTGGCATATGCTATTGTTTCAGTGCTTGAATTTTCAATTGTAATGTTCTTGTTACAAATCAGTTAGAATTGATTAACTACAGATGCAGTGAACCCTAGCCCCAGATGCTTCAGCCTCCTATATGGTTAACTTTACTTGTGTAACAAGTAGGATCAGCTCAGAGGAATCCCTTAAAATGTTAAATACTGATGCTGAAAACTAAACACAATGTCACATATTCTACTGATGTCCTGATTAGTCTTTGATCTTCTAAATCTGCTGTTTAGTGTATTGTATGTCATACAATAGTTAAAAAACAATGCTATTCAATCTGCTTCACAGTATGGACAAAAATCTGTATGTTATAGCAGTCTAAAATCACCACTGATTATGTCACATCACTACTGTATTGTGGAAAGATTAACATGAAACCAAGATGGCCCTCTTCTCCTTACTTTGGTCAAGTTTCCTTCTTCCTAGTTCAGGGCCCTCACTTTCCTATGATACAATCCTGTTTCAGTGAATAGTCTAACCAATATGTTTAGAAGGAAAACAAGCCCAGGTGATTCAGATGCTTCCCCCTTACCACTTCCCCTCTGTACACTCAAACATACTTCCCTTTTCAAAGGCATAGCTAGAAACTGTATATATATATGGGATACCGCACACAAGTCCATGACCTGTAGGCCAACTCATGAGATTGGTAGGCTTATATCCCAAAAGGTCAGTGAGTTGGGTATATAAACACTTATAGCTCTTCTTAAACTATTACAGGACTGAAGTCTGGGAAGGTTAATGGGATAAGTAATTTGCCTACTTTTGATTCAAGGAAGCAACTACATAATTTTATGGATGAGAAAGTGTTCTTTGTGCTACTAGATGCACTGTAGGTGGTAGCATCACAACACTGTATAATAAGATCAGCTGAGACACAGAAGATTTGCATTACGCTTGCGTATAATCCCCAATGGATAATTTGGTATACAAAGCACACCTATTGTCTATTACTTATTAAATCTCAGAAACAGATTTCCAAGTTTGTTTACTTTTTGGAGGGAAGTGAAGATTCCACAATAGAAATACATCATTTAAACATATTCTCTTGGATATTGTATCTTTTACCATAGCAAGTTGCACACTATGCATTATTTATTGTCACTCTGCAGAGGTGACAACAATTGGTAATTTCAAATCTTAAATGCCAAAATGTCCTCTCAGATCATTAGTCTCTGTTCTTTGGATGTAGAATAAGCTATGGATTTGAAGATCTGATAGCATCTCCATGCCAACATTTGTTTAGTTGGTTTTCTGCTAGCCTCCAAAAAGTCTAGGTCTTTGACTCCATTAGTCCTCAGAGTTTGGAAGGTCACGGATTAGAGGCATGGTGTGGGGAGTGGGAAAAAAGTTCATTCTTGTGCAATGAACTAATTATTCCTTTTTCATTGTCTGAAGACAGTTTTAAGCAATTTATTCAATATTAATTACTTGGGCTTTGGAAACACTACTCACCCATCTCCTGGATTTCTTGTAGCCAATAGGAAGCTTTCGGGTTACATGAGCCTTTACACATTATTCAGTTAAACCAAAAAAATTAAACGTAAAGTCTAGCACTTAAAGAACTATAATCCTCTAGGAAACAGTGTTATATATCTGTTACTTAGATGAGTAATAAGATGGGGATATGAACACAATCCACAGATATCTGAATAATGTAAACATCAAGGATAGAGATAATTTATTTAGAATGATAATAGGCAGTATAATAGTTGCTATTAGAAAATCAGCCTTTGCCAACAGATATGACTTGGTTCCCACAGTTATTCCATGTTATAAGTTATGGGTGTGGAAGGGGGGATGGGATGGAGAGGGGGAAACTAGTGTGTAATATACCATTTTGTGGTAACTGTTGGTACACGACTTATTATTACAATGATTTGCATTAATAGGAGTAGTGGAATGAAATTAAGAAAGGGGAAAATATGACCTGGACAACAGGAAAAACTTCCTGGGATGTATTATACGGTGGACTTATATACAAAAAATGGAAGCAGGGGGAAAAAAAAAAAACACAGTTAGAATCTACTCTGGATTAAATAGATAGTAAATATAGAATAGAGAACAATCCTACATGTGCAGAGAGATGGACTTGGTGACCGAGTATGTGTGGTCCATATAAAAAAATTCTATGATGCCCACATCTAAAATTGTCAATATACACTAGTGGAGTTGGAATTAATTTGCTAAGGATCAAGAGGAAGGAAGTGACTATGCATATGTCAGTAAAAACAAGTCTCTTCTTTTCACCTACTTCTCAGCAGAAGTTATCCATCATGCTAAAAGAAGGTGAAGGTGAAAATGATAATATTAGCAATTAATAAATCCTATTCTTGCATCTCAAATATTTTGGTCACTAGACTGCATAAAAGATACCACGTGTGTGCGCAACAGGTCCAAAGAAAGGCAAGGCTACTGTATAGAGGCATGGAAGAGAAGTTGTATGTAAGGATCAAATTTCTAGAAATACTCTTTATTTTGCAATGGCTTCCATGGAACCAACATTCCATCACCATGGTGTGTAGGGCATACATTTGTAAAAGACTGTGGTGGGGACCTCCACTCACCAAGTCAATCTCTCTTCCTGGGGTTGCATGCCATCACTCTGTCTGTGTCTGCCAGTCTGCAGCCCCTCTCTTGCTCCTGCTTCTTTGTGACTCAGAACTCTGCCAGGTCACTTCATGCCTTTTCCCCTTCCAGGGTACCAAAGGGTTTCTCCAGAAATCCTGGGCAGTATTCTATTCCTTGCCTCATGGCACCACTGTCAGGGAAACCTAGGCCCACTCTCTACTCTGGGTTCCAGTTCAGGGACCCCCTAGTTAGCAGTCAACATATATTCCTGCCTGACCTTATTGCTTTTCTCTGAGCCCTTTCCTTACCTTCCTTCTCTCTAAATTTACCAGCCCAAACACAATTTCCTGCCTTTATAGCCCCAACCCAGGTTGTTCCTTCTCAGCTGAGCTCCTTCATTCTGTCAGGGAATTACTCGGCCACCTGATTCCATTCAGCTGTGGCCTGTTGAGTTAATTAATCCCCTTCTTAGTTTTCATTAACTCTTTCTGGGCAAGTATGGGGTGAACACTCCATCACAGAGACTATCAAAAGGAAACATAATAGATTTAATGGCAGTATAAAAAATAATGAATAGTGTGGGTCAAATCTCCTTCATGAAGAATTTCTTTTAACTGCAATAGCTTTTTTGTTGAAATAGAAGTTTCTTCTGGAAATGTCTATTTGATGTGTAATTGGGTTTTCATTGAAAAACTGAAAACACAGAATTTGGAAGAGTATTTTATCCAAAATCCAAACATTTTGTTGGTTTGAGGGGCTTGAGTTGTTTGATAAAAACCTGAAAAAATGCAAAGTAAACAATGTGGTTTGTCTTCATTTTTTTTATTCTGAGAAAAAAAAAAAGAAAAAAAAGAAAAACTCTGTAGCAGCTCTATCTCTAGTTCATCAAGTTACCTTTCTTCTAAAAGTATGAAGAGCTTTCCAATGAAATTGAATGACCACACATTTATAATGGATACAAGGACACACTTCTTAATACAGCATTTAATCAACATATAGAATCTATAGCAATACCTTTGCAGCATTAAAGCAGACTTGCATGCTTATGTGAAAAATACTATCTGCAGTTGCAGCATACTAAATCGGTCAAAAGGTTATAAGGAAAAGTTACCATAATGCTTCACGACATGCTCAGGAAGGAATTTCCCTACTAATGATATAGCAATGCACAGATGGCCATGAAGTGTTGTTGTTGATTTTGTTTAAAAAAATCCCACCGCCACCAATGTTCTTTTGCATGTTCAAAGGAAACTGAGGAGAGGGAAGTAGTGACAGAAAATGAAGCAGTTAAGGGCCAAGGAGGTTAGAGGAGAAGAGAAGTGAAATATAGACTAAGATGCTGGAAAGCAATGGAGGAGGAAAGGGGTAGAAATTAAGATCAGGATGAATGGAAATAGGCAGAGGGGAAAGAAAATGGGAGATGGCTGAAAAAAAGAAGTAGGAAAAAAGAATGAGATGAGAGGAGCTGAGAACGGAAGAAAAAAGTACGGCTGCCGACTCCTAGATTGACAAGGGGGTCTAAACATAGAGGGATAGATATTACAGAAATAAAGGATATTACTATAGTTATTATCCAATCAGAATCCAGGATTTTCTAATGCCATTGTTCAGTGTCTCGGAGGAGAAAAGAACAGGTTTAGTTTATGAAGGGTTGCTCAGTTCTGAATTCAGAAACACTATACATACCGCATTACCAAGGAAACAGACTGTATAAACTATTTATGACTATATGTAATAGAGATGAACAATTTTAAATATTCTCTATAAACTCTTTAGAAACTACATGTAACTGCTTTTTAAGAAGGTTTTCTTAATTGAATTGTGGTGTTCTTGTACTGATTTTTTCCTGTGCAGTTTGAATACTGTGTATTGTGTCAGTCTCTTGGGGAAAATCAGGGGGATATTTGCTCATTTAACTGAACAAAAGAAAAGAAAAGAAAAGAAAAGAAAAGAGATGGCCAGTCAGAATGGCAGACAGACATCTCTTCTATAGTCCAATCATCTCCTATGGTGCAAAGAAGTGTGAAGAGAAATGAACTGCATCCCCAAGCATGCACAAGTTATTGAGCAAAAGTTGTACATGATTATCCCATCCAGTAGTGTCCAAGAAGATGAGTGCAGAACCAGCAGTGAATAATGTCCAAAAGGGCATGCCATGTTCATAAAAGGGAAGTTGAACTATTGACAGAACCATCACAAAATTAACATAATTGATGAGGCCTGCCGGCAATATCAGCTATTTATGATGCCATTGTCCAGTAAGCAGTTCAGATGGAAATGGTAAATTCAGACGTAGCACTGATACAAGATACGAGGTCTGTATAACCAAACAATACACAGATGGCTGCTTCTGGAAGACACCTATAGGGGCAGATGAAGAAATACTGTGCCGTGTGTTTGCCTTTCTACCAACCTGCCTTATGTTTCATATGTAACTGACTGAGAGAACCTGTTTGTTCTCTGCTTCAGGTTGTTTCAGGAGCCACGCAACAAAGCAATATCTATGTTACACATCACTGGCAGCAGGGTATAGGGCAGGGGTCGGCAACCACTGGCACGCAGCTCACCAGGGTAAGCACCCTGGCGGGCCGGGCCAGTTTGTCACATCTGCAGGTTCAGCTGATCGTGGCTCCCACTGGCCGCAGTTCGCTGCTCCAGGCCAATGGGGGCGGCAGAAAAAACAGCACTGGCTGAGGGCTGTGCTGGCCGCCGCTTCCCGCCACCCCCATTGGCCTGGAGCTGTGAACTGCGGCCAGTGAGAGCCGTGATTGGCCGACCTGCAGACGCAGCAGGTAAACAAACTGACCCGGCCCACCAGGGTAAGCACCCTGGCGAGCCGCATGCCAGAGGTTGCCGACCCCTGGTATAGGGTATGTGTAGCTACACACCTCAGTGAAAAGCAGACTGCATCCACACTGTAGTGTGTAGCTACACATGTCAGTAAAAGGCTCTGGCAGGGGAGAGGCAGTGGGGAAAGGCTAAGCAGCGGGGAGCTTCTGGAGCATTTTCCTGGTGCCTCCGCCTGCGGGAGCCTTTCGCTCTGGTGAGAAAAGACTCCAGCAGCATGGAGGAAGCGGGACACTACCTTGCTGAAAATAGCAGTGTAGATGGGGGTGGCTGGGTGTGCAGTGAGCCGTGTAAGTCTTAGGCCTGTCTTTACTTTACTCACCTAAGTACTGCCTCACCTTCTATACCGATATTTAGACCTCTGCTATTGGGGCTTGCTGTACATGTACTCTACACACCATTGTGAAGCAAGTGCAGTGTGGATGTCCCCAAGTGTGAAATATGCAGCATATTAGCATGAGTGTATAGTGCAGAGGACTGTACCACCACAATATACTGCATTACTGTGTGCAGTTCTACACGGGTACTTTTAAATCATCCTCATTGTCATTGTATCTGAGTGTCTTTCAGTAGTGTATTAAGCAATGTGGTTAATATCTATTCATGACCGAGTGTTCTAGGCCTTTAGTGACTCCAGCCTCCCTTTCATATTCTCTCCAAGCCACCATTTACCATAACATTGCATTATGCCTCCTATTACTACTTTCACATCCTCCAGCACTCAAGGGCTTAACCCAGACAGGGAAAATGCAGCTCTCCAGTTACAGCAAGGTTCTGGAGGAAATTAGGGAAAATTAGACAGCAGTATGCAATGGAGACCAAAAAGCTGCCTTACTGCAGATTTCTTTAGCCGAATCACGGAGGCAGCTGCTCAACCAGAACTGAAATCAGAACACTATTCCTGAGAGACCTCCCCCTTCCTCAGACATCTTCACACACCCCCACTGAATATGCACCACCCTGTGCCCCTTTCCCAGTCCCCTGGTAGAGTAATTGCATATCAGAACATGCAGCTGGGAAGAGTAGAATCTTAGTCAGCCTCAGGGTTATTCAGTAAAAAGATGGGAGAAAAGAAAGCACCTTCTTACCCCCTCAGACATAATGTTCTTTCCACTTATGTGCCTCCTTTTCAATCCTCTACCCAACTTCAAATTTTCATCACACTCATTTGTCTGCTCTTTCCTTAACTAATCTTCCTTGCCTCAGATATTCTCCATAGACATCCACTTCAGCTCTGACCTACCACCAGATCCACTCTCCTGAAGAATTAGACATGTTCTGGACACATCCAATGATCAAACCCAGTTCTCTTTCCAGATGCTTCACATCCAGCTTGAATATCCCACTTGGGCACTTGTACCATTGACCATTCCCATAATAACCAGAAATTAGGTCTTCCTATCTCTGAGTGTACAGAGAGGTCATGTGCATGCCTAAGATACTCCTTTGAAAATCACTTATGTGCCCCTTTCCCCATTAGGCACTCATCTGGCCAATTAGGTGCCTAATAGGCTTTACAAATTCCAGTCCCAGTTCTAATTACAATGATCACTCAGTTTCACTGATCACTCTGCTACGTCAAACTAACCCTACGTTTACTATTTAGTCATTCATTCAATTTTAATTTGAAAGATATGCCACAACTCCTGCATCTTTCTACAAAATATAGCCAGATGGGCCCAGATTAACTTGATATTTGACATTTGATTTGCTCTTATTTCAAGGCGATGTAGGAGGGAAGAATGCGTCAGCGTAATTTTGAGCTATTTATTACTCCAGCTGATCTCTTCAGGGTCCTGATTTGCAAAGAACAATTCTGAGAATTCCAAATCCTATCAAACCTGCACTATGAATAATATATTAGGTAGCTTACCTAACTTTTTGCAGGAAGTTCAGTACTTGACATGTCTACCAATAGGCTGAATCCCTGCAATCAGCAGGTGTTCTAATTTACAGTGAATAAAATGGCTGATTCAATTTCTAAGATTTGAAATAATTATTTTGTGTATGAGATTTCATTAGTAGCTTACTAAATATACACCCTCCTCTGTCACTTGCTTTATTCATCCTTAGAGGGGCAATTACTGCCATGGAAGGTTACACCAGTCCTTAGTGAAAAAGTGGAGAAATGCCATGTATGTTCCCCCCCACCCCAACTAATGCTTCTCAGGTTCATATAGTATCACAGAACTGTCGAGCTGGGAAGGATCTCAAGAGGTCTTCTAGTCCACCCTTCCCCACATGCTGAGGCAGGACCACGAATACCTAGATCATCTTAGACCACATGAGGATCTGAACCCTAGAAAGATATTGGAAAATATTGCTTCTAAGTATTCCCTGAAAGAGTGTATTAAGAAACACTGAATGAAGATCTATTATCAGGGACTGAACAAAATAGCTTATTTGTATGATGGGAACAAAAGAAACGGATACTTTGGTATCTAGTTTAGATAAATCTAATGTTAATTGTGTTTTTGCTTTTGCTCCTGGGTCTGGTTTAGTGGCAAAAATGACAAGTTTGAAATGACTAGTTTTTCTGTAGTTACAAAATCCTGGTAATGTTATTTCACCCATTCATCCTTTTGATATAGATAAACTGAATAGCTTCATGCATTTTACTGAGCAGGAGTGTCTTTCAGATAAGGCCTTGACACAACAATTTTAATCTACTCTGTATGGATAAAGATCCCCTACCACTTTTCATAAGAGGGGGTTAGCTCTGATGTCCTCAAGAAAATGTTTTTCCTTTCCTTAGTATGTAACATACTGAGCACCAGTCAACCATCAAACTGCTAGCTTCCATCCCACAGTTTGCCGCCTATCAGTGGTTGCTCTATGTGTCATTTGCAAAATACCTTGGGATAAAAGGTGACATACACTGATAATATCTCACCTTTATGAATATTTCCCTACACTGAATTTGAATAGGAGCTAGGTGCTTAATTCTGAAACTCCTTTGAAAATTCCATCTATCATATCAGCTGGTGATGGTTAAGCACAATCAGATGACACCAAGCTATCTATAGCAGCCCCTACATGCACACAGACTATTAAGTAATATGTAATTTTGTGTTAAATACCCTGACTCCCCAAGGTCATGTTGTAATACAACTGAATTTGTTAGTCAAGATAAACCAATGCAGGACATAGATTTGGAAAGATGTTTGTGACAGGTTAGCTGGGCCCATTTTGTGTGTGTTAACCTCTGCTACTATTCTGCTACTATCTACATGCAGGCTACCTAACAATTAGTGAGAGGAAGTACTGCATGCAACAAGAGACCTCATTCTGCACAGCACCTAAGCAAGTCTAGAGAACTAACGACAGCAGGGGCAGAATAAAGGTAGGTATTGAATACATAAAACTGAATTTTGATCTTTATCAACAGACCACTGGTAGGGGATGTAGAGCATGAGTATTTGGGGGGTGAGGGTGGGAGGGGGAAGAGACAAGGTAAAGGCAGGAAGAGCAGAATGATCTTCAAATATGAGCGTCATTTAATATTGAATATTTAATACAGAAATTAGGATCAGGAGGGATCAGCACATGGTATAGCGGATATGAGGTAAACGAACAAACAAAAAATCAAAAGAGAAGTATCAAATTACCTGGGATTCAGTTATTTTTCCTGCTATTAATTCATTCCCACAGATGCCTAATTGGGAGTTCTGCCATCATTTTAGTGCAAACTTCAAGTTCCAGCAGGCCAGTTGGATCTGGTTGTGTTTGTGAGGCAACAAAGGGCCTTTGTTCTTGGTAATTAAACTTAAAAGTTACCAAACTATTAAGATGAATGCTAGAAGTTAACAACTCTCTTGGCGTTATTGATTTCTGGCTGTTCTAGCAAGACTCAAGCCGACAATAATTTGCATTGTCAAGGCTATATTCCTAACTGAAGGGTTTGATACTTTTTCTTAAAAAATAAATATACATTACAAGGCTTCTAAAAGTGACTAGTTATTTGGGGCATCCAATCTTAGACATTTGAAAGGGGCCTGATTTTCAGCATTTTCTAAAAATCATGCATGGATAACCATTCACCCAAATCAGTAACTTTAAAATCTAGGACACAATATGTATTTGTTCTTAAAATTTTAGTTTGAACCTCTACAGAGTAATTTCCATATGTTTGTGTTACATATAGAGCTTTTGCAGTAGCAATTCAATACCATTATATTCTGTAATAAGCAGATCTATTGTTACTATTGACATAATGTTTCAAAAAAGTCTAAAGAAGAGTAAGTACATTCACTGTCATTGGAATCAACCAAACTGGGCTAGACCCACAAAGGGACTCAGGCAACTAATTGTCATGTGAGGCACTTGAGTCCAATTTGTAGGCACCACTGAACTCCTCAAGACCATTGCTCAGTGACTGCATAACTTGTAAACACCTGAAGAACCCAGGCAACTAAATTTCCACTGTTAAACTCCCCTAGGTACCTAAAACTCTGCCAGTGAGCATGTGCACAGCTACCTCAGTATAGCCCTCCAAGCCCCAGAGAGATCCTCAGATTAGATGTTCTCTGCCAATCTCACCTGCAGGGTGTGGTGCAAGAGGTGTTCTCACAGCATGCTTAGCCCTACACAAAAGAGGAGGAAAAGCCAGTAGTTTTTAGCCTAGTAGTTGGAGCACTCATCCAAAACTAGAGAGACAGAGGTTCCATTGCCCTGACATGAAGAAAGGATTTGGACTTGGATCTTTTGTCCTCCTAGTACTCCCTAACCATCGAACTATTACTTTCAGACTCTCCTTTTGAAGCTGTTCCACTGTGTATAAATAAGTAATTTAAACCAGCAGGACTAGAATCTGGGTCACCCACCTTCCTAATGAACGCACTAACCACGCCCCTACAGAGTTGTTTTTTTTCTCTTTTCTTCGCTAGCCCTAGGACTAGTGAAAAATAGTTGGACTTAGTTGAAAAATACATAAACACAGGACCTATTGTTCTTAGATTATATGATTTTTGAGGATGGGACCATCTTTTTGTTCTATGTTTACAGAATGCTTAGTACAACAGGATCCTTGTCTATCTATGACTGGCACTCCTATGTTCTATGGCGGGGATCAGCAACCTTTGGCACACGGCCCACCAAGGTAAGCCCCCTAGCGGGCCGGGCCAGTTTGTTTACCTGCCGCATCCGCAGGTTCGGCCAATCGTGGCTCCCACTGTCCACGGTTCACCGCTTCAGGCCAGTGGGGGCTGCAGGAAGCGGCGTGGGCTGAGGGATGTGCTGGCCCCCCGTCCCCATTAGCCTGGAGCAGCGAACCACGGCCAGTGGGAGCCACAATCAACTGAACCTGCCAACGCGGCAGGGAAACAAACCGGCCTGGCCTGCCAAGGGGCTTACCCTGGCGAGCCGCGTGCCGAAGGTTGCCCATCCCTGTGCTATGGTAATACAAATAATAATAATGCTTAATGTATTATTCATTTTCCTATTGAGTTCATTTAAAAAAAATCCATTTTTAAAATTTAAATAAAGCTGACACAAAATTTGCAGAGTGGCACACCAGAGTGTTATAGACTCCAGGAGCTGTGCTAAAGAATCAGCATGCAGAGTACTGTGGAGTACATAGAACCTTGCATATGTGACACTCACTGTTAGCTGTAAATGATGGCAAAATTGCATAAATTGCTTTGCCCTTCAGAACACACGAAGTCTATACAGAAAGCAGCCCCCAAGACTTGTAGAGTTCCGCAGAGTGCATTATTGGGATACAATGCCAGAAAAAAACTCTATCAGAAAGAGGAAGGCCAGCTGAAGTATGAGGAGTACTGTCCTTATGTATGGCATGGAAAAAGATATGATATGCTGTTCTTTGTCTTTTGTGAGTGCTGCCATGTTAATTCCACCTGAGTTTACTGCAATAAGCAAACAAAGCTGTTCTGACTTTAGCAGTTAAGACAAAAAACAATTGTTAGAGAAAGCATATATGCATCTTTTAACACTCCCAGTAGGGCCTTGAGTATATGCTTCTCTCATACTATTTGTTCAAGCACAAGCTGAATTAAAAGCAAAGCCAGTGTTTCTCTCTGAGTCCCTCTATGGCTTTGGGCAAATTACTTAAATTTTCTGCCTCTGTTTCCCCATTTGTAAAATGGGTATTATAATAATTATATATATATATCCCATATGCATTGGGAGGATTAATTAGATAGTGATTTTATTATAAAAGTTATTGGAGGAAAGTCTGACTTCAAAAATATATATACAAACAAGTTGTTACCAAATGCCATTGTCAAAGGCACACAACAACTGACTTGAATCAAACCCATTTTTCACTCAATAGCATTGTGATAAAGTGACTTACTGACTTGTGCATTCCTTTGTAAATGGGTGTGGCATAGAGGTTTTTCTGTCAATAACCACTGATTGGCTGTTCAGGTCTGCTGCTGGTCCCCTTTGTCTTATTTACTTGGCCCTCTGGCCAGGCTACATTTAGTCTCACCCCTTTCAGGATAAACCACAGTTTAACTGAAAAATAGTCCCACGGTCTCACATCACATCAGGTCCAGGACCAATAGCCCTTTGGGCCCTTATATCTGGCTTCAAACTCTTTAGAGCGGTTCTAGGGGAACACAGCTTCTCCCTCTGTCTGGGTTCCAGCCCAAGGATCCAGCAACAAGTGGTTAAGGTCTGTCTCATCAAACATCGGTCTTCTTTGCTGGACTACTTCCTACATCAGCCAACCTTCTCCTCTGGGGGACCTATTTTCTCATCAAGGATCTGTCCTGAGCCATACCCTAAGTCCCAATTCCCAGCATGACAAAGGAAAGGTAAGTAAACTAACAGAAATAAAGATCACCACCCAGGTCTTCAGTGCTATGAGGATCCTACAGCCATCTATTCTATTCTCCACTCCATACTGAAACTCAAGGTATCTTCATTCTCTGCTGTGTTCCTCTCTGAGAAATGAAAATGAGAAAGGCCTGTCCCCCCTCCCGATGAGTGGCCTCTCTTTTAAGGCTCCTCCTCCAAGTCTGGAATAGTTCACAGGTGCAATGGAGTGGGGACACATAAGCCCATAGCTGTACTTAAACCCCTTACTGTCTAGTGCAAGGTTGGTATATCCCAACATAAGAACAGCCATACTGGGTCAGACTAAAGGCCCATCTAGCCCAGTATCCTGTCTTCCGACAGTGGCCAATGCCAGGTGCCCCGGAGGGAATGAACAGAACAGGTAATCATCAAGTGATCCATCCCCTGTCACCCATTCCCAGCTTCTGGCAAAGAGAGGCTGGGGATACCATCCCTGCCCATCCTGGCTAATAGCCATTGATGGACCTATCCTCCATATGAACTTACTTAGTTCTTTTTTTTAACCCTGTTATAGTCTTGGCCTTCCACCACATCCTCTAGTGAAGAGTTCCACAGACTGTGAGTTGTGTGAAGAAGTACTTCCTTTTGTTTGTTTTAAAGCTGCTGCCTATTAATTTCATTTGGTGACTCCTAGTTCTTGTGTTATGAGAAGGAGTAAATAATGCTTCCCTATTTACTTTCTCCACGCATGATTTTACTTTCTCCATTCATGATCACTTAGTCATCTCTTTTCCAAGCTGAAAAGTCCCAGTCTTCTTAATTTCTCCTCATATGGAAGCTTTCCATACTGGTAATCATTATGGTTGCCTTTTTTCTGAACCTTTTCCAATTCCAATATACCTTTTTTGAGATGGGGTGACCACATCTGCATGCAGTATTCAAGATGTGGGCATAGCATGGCTTTATACAGAGGCAATATGATATTTTCTGTTTTATTATCTATCCCTTTCTTAATGATTCCCAACATTCTGTTTGCTTTTTTTGACTGCCGTTACACATTAAGTGGATATTTTCAGAGAACTATCTACAATGACTCCACGAGCTTTCTAATTTTGACCCCATCATTTTATATGTATAGTTGGGATTATGTTTTCCAACGTGCATTATTTTGCATTTATCAACATTGAGTTTCATTTGCCATTTTGTTGCCAGTCATCCAGTTTTGTGAAATCCTTTTGTAGCTCTTCGCAGTCTGCCTGGGACATAACTATGTTGAGTAGTTTTGTATCATCTGCAAATTTTGCCACTGTTTACCCCTTTTCCCAGATCATTTATGAATATTTTGAATCACAAGCACTGATCCACATTGTGACCTGTTCCCATGCAAAATTTTAATTCTGAACCCCTCGCTCTTTCTGCTACAGCATTCTTAAAACAAAATATCAATTTTTAAAATAAGCAATTAGGAGAACACTCATTCTCAAAAGCGGCTGAACAGATTTGCATGAACTTTCCAGAGAAAAATCTCCTTTAAGCAGAAAGGAAATCTATAATATTTTAGCACAAAATGTGAAAGTTACAGAAAATTATGAGCTTCCGAAATCCAGGGATTAGAATGGAGACACCTATGCACTCCTAAGTATATGAGTTGCTGCTGCTCCTGTCATAGCAAATCGTTTGAAATTAATGAGCCAGAGGAAATTGTAACATGTGTCTTATCAATGAAAGCACGTGGGGTAATGTGTATTTTGGATTTTTCTTGAGTTTTTATTCAGATTCCATAGTAAAAATATGTTTGGAACCGAAAGAGAAAGGGAGCTGAAGAGGTTTGCAGTTAGCATTCTGCACAGAATGTGAAGCACATCAAAGTTACTTTCATACCTTGAGCTCCTACATAGCAGATAAGACGCTGAACATTTTTTCTTATTCCACTGATAATTGCAGTACAGCATAGTGTATACACATAAATTAATAAGTGCACAGCTAAGATTCCTCTACCACACTGTCACTCTTCAAAAAATGAAAACAATATCAATTGCTTTGGAACATCTATATACACAACTATATGTAAGATTGAAAATTCTAGTGCTGACTAATCTCCATGGTATTCTTTCTGTTCCAGCAATAAGATGGTCACCGTTAAAGAGCTGAGCTTGGCAGACACAAAACACAGATGACTTGCTCTGAATTCTTTTCTAACAGTAGCATCTGGATCTTATGCTGGCTTTCTGGATGGCTCTGCTTTCAGCTGTTGTGATAGATACAAACTGCTACAGATTGTTGAGAGTTTATATATCATTTGATGAGTAATTTTTTGGTTTCTGGATATATTATTTTCTTACTGTTTGTTTCATACTCAAATATAGGGCCTCATGCACATGTCTTGATTTACCAACCTGTGAGAGTTTCATAGTAGAAAAGTTTGTTTTTATTTTTCCAGCGTGATCATATCTGGTATGCTCATGTTTTCTTCAAGAGTATTCATAGTGGTTTGGAAATCATCCTTTCTGGTACATTTTTCATTTGTATTCAGTTTTCTTCTTGATTCAACAGGGTCTGGTCCACAATATAATTAAACTTTTTAGTTTACATGCTGGTTGTTTCTTTTTCTGCGTAAATATAACCCTAGTTTATATTAACCATTTGTAAATGAAGATGAATATGTTCCGGAATCACTGCCTGTTAAAAATATCTTTCATGCTAGTGGCTCAAAATAATTCTGCAAAATCTGTCCACAAAATCCACTATGAAGTGAAGGATAGTTTTATCACATACCTGATATATGTATTAATATCAAGAGTAGCCTAGAACAAATACTGTATGTGTACAGAATATTAAAGCCAGTTGGGTGAACAAATGAATATAGAGGGACCTTTTCTGCATGAACCATTGCACATTTTCACAACCACTGCTGTTGAAATACTTGAAGCCAAAGAGTCATTTTTACGGAGCTCTGTTCTGGTACTGAGTAGTAGAAACAAGCTGAGAACCTAAAGTCCGTTTAAAACATGGGTGGGCAAACTTTCTGGCCCGAAGGCCACATCGGGGTCATGAAACGGTATGTAGGGCCGGGTAGGAAAGGCTGTGCCTCCCCAAACAGCCGGGCCCCCACCCCCTATCTGCCCCCTCCCACTTCCTGACCCCTGACTGACCCCCTCAGAGCCCCCAACCCATCCAACACCCCCTGCTCCTTGTCCCTGACTGCCCCCTCCTGGGACTGCCCCGTATCCAACCCCTTCCCCCCGCTCCCTGTCCCCTGACTTCCCCGACCCCTATCCACACCCACACCCCCTGACAGGCCCCCTGGGACTCCCATGCCTATCGAATCCCCCGGTTCCCTATCCCCTGACCACCCCCACCCAGAACCTCCACCCCATCCAAAAACCTGAGAGGTGGGCAGGTGCAAGCTGCACAGCCCGGCAGGAGTGGAGGGCCAGGGTGCTCCCTGTGTGGCAGCATGGCTGTGGGGGAGGGTGGATAGCAGGGGAGGGTCCGGGGGCTAGCCTCCCCGGCTGGGAGCTCAGGGGCTGGGCAGGACGGTCCTGCGGGCCGTAGTTTGCCTACCCCTGGTCTAAAATGATGAGTTGAAATTTTGCACTGGTACCAATTATTTAAGGGACTTGAAGGTATTTAAAGGTTAAATATGGCAGGCACATAAATGTTAAACCAAGATGGTGAGGGACAAAACTCAATGATCTGTACGTCCCTAAACCTCCAAATGCCTGAATTGCAGACTGAATGACAGGGAATGGATCATTAGAAATCAGTCTGTTCTGTTCTCTCCCTCTGAAGCATCTGGCATTGGCCATTGTAATAGACAGGATACTGGGCTAGATAAACCACTGGTCTGACCCAGTAAAGCTGTTCTTATGTTCTTAAGGATTATATGTTCTCTTATCTACACAAGAAAAAAAAACATGTCTGGAAAGAAAACAACTTACCACCCCCAAAGTTTTGCAGTGTATTAGGAATTCCTGTTAGCAATATCCATAGGGCCCATATGGGAGCTGAAGCAAGTCAAAATTATCCTTTCAAAGGTGCATTTCCTGTGCACGTGAAATGACACAGAAGATCCCCTGGTTCCCAGGCTCTACATTATTACTTTTTTTTTCTCTGTGATGCTTTGTTCCCTGTCACAACAGAGCTTGCAGAATGGCTAGCACAGCATCCAGGCTGCCACCGACAGACCAGATTCATACGTATAAACCACTCTGATGGGGTTCAGAGTGCATATTAACATTTATTGTGGGTACAAGTAGCAACAATATATGAATTTGTCTGGCTCCAATTTCTACCTCATGATCAGGGGAAAATGCTAAGTTGAGTGAGTTTCCCAGTGCCTATGATTCCACAGAACTATGGTTGCATGCTGTGGCGTAGATGGGGATGCCTGACATGATGAGGAGAGTTGATGGTGGGGAACATAATACATAGCTGCTATTTCCCTTTGTATACTCCACCCCAAACATCTCATTTTCCACAGAAATTCAACTAATGTCATACCTGAATCATGATATGGAAGGGAAGATATGGCACATGAAGAGCAGTGCTTCTCAAAGTCAGGCCGCCGCTTGTTCAGGAAAAGCCCCTGGCAGTCCGGGCTGGTTTGTTTACCTGCCGCACCCGCAGGTTCGGCCGATCGCAGCTCCCACTGGCCGCGGTTCACCACTCCAGGCCAATGCGGGCTGCAGGAAGTGGCACGGACCGCCAGGGGCTTTCCCTGAAAAAGCAGTGGCCCAACTTTGAGAAGCACTGATGTAGAGTACACCCCCATATTTTCCTTACTTCACCAGAGACTATGATTATGCTCAGAGAGAGAGAGAGAGAGAGAGAGATCAGTGAAAATTTGACTCCAGTGGGATCGGCTGGATCCTCAGCAGTTTTGAAATTCTGGCCATTTATTTACTGGCTCAAGTGGCTGACTTTTAACGCCCCCTTTTAAAAGACCTTGGCTAGTGGTGTTCAAGTGGCTGATTGGGAGTGTCATAAATAGCCTGGTTGAACAATGCAGATGATGCAAGTAGAACTGGTTGAATATAGTAGAAAGAGTATTTATGAATCTTTTAACAAATAAAAACCTCATGATGTATCTCACTGATACTTGTTATCCCTTATTCTCACTCATAGCAAAAATTTGGGTGAACAATAATATTAATGGAAAGCTCAAGTTAGTGAATAATAGCATAAAATGTATGTACAGGAAGTATTCAAGCATCCATTTTGAGACATTCTTTTTTTTATTCACACACAGGTTTTTTGAACATTACATTCTCAGCAGAAAATAAAGAAATTTTTCTGTTTATAAAGTTTGGGTTGGTCCATCAGGAAACAGGTCAAATATCATATAGTTTATGAACTGGAATGTGTATGAATGTGTATGAATCACAAGTAGTAAATTGCTCATCAACTGAGTGTTATGAGTATCTATAGGCTAAAATGAGTTTGCACAAAGTATTTTGTCCAATAATAATGAAAAATAAACACATCTGTAAAAGTAGTTCTCCTCTCAGCTCTTCCTGCCCTTGCAAGTCTGCCCTCACTCCCATGCCCTTCATAGTTTAACCTTATTATAGTATTCTGTGTTTCCAAATCTAAATATTATCAGATAACACTGAATCAGTAATACTCCCTCCACCCCCAAACAAAACCCCCAAACATCCAGATTAGAATAAAAGAGTGTTTGCTATCCCTTCTTGATTCTTCTTTTCATGTGAAGTATGAGCACAACGTGTGGTGTTTTAGGAATGGATGTAGCTTTGGACAGAGTGAGAGGGTAAGAAAGCACCTTCTCTTTTCATGCAGCTAATAGCATTGCTGCTGCCTTCACTGGGTCAACTCGCACAAGTAAAATTAACAGGATTAACCCCAGATGACCAGGCAGTGATGATGTTCAGAATGATGCCTCTGCCACGCTACTTAGAAACCACAAGACCAGCCTTCTGCTAGCTGGGCCAGAGCTTATTGACGTAATTCAGAAAACCTGGTTCTCCTGCATTTTTAAATGTTTCATCTTCTGGCACCCATTTTCTGTAGATAGAAGACAATGTGTGCCAGGATATGTAGCATGAGGCAATGCAGTGTGAATTGTGCAGCTATGCCACCTACAGACACATACATGCATTTCTGTCAGAAAAGCTATTCTCACCCTCGCTAAATGTAATAAGAAAAAAACAAACCTAATGTAAACATGTGATAGCTTCCCAGATGTGCTCTCTGTATTTCATATGCAGATTTAATGCTGTTCAGATTGTATGGGGCTGTTCACAAAGGGAAATATGTGGATTTGTTTGGTTAGTTTTCCAAACATAAAGAGGCTTGCAAGAACAAAAGCTGCATATGATATTGACAGGTTGTATATTATTTCTCGGCATTGAATAATGTTTTAATATTTTTATGTTGCTGTTTAAAAATGGTTTGCTGTCAGAATCTCCACTATAATGAATACATGGCTAATGGAATAAGGTTTTTTAAAAACTGCAAACATATCCAACTGTGTCATACACATTTTAAATGAATCTGTGATGTCTAAGTAAAATTTCCAACTAGCTGATATATTAGTAGTTTTATACTTGCCATCCTTTCCCTGTTGGCTATAAAACTAAATGTTACGTAAATGATTTACTACAGCAATTCTGGTTTTGACTTCTTTTTAGCCATTTTCTACTCTTAAAACATAATTAACTAAAGGAAAAATCAACCTAGAATAACATAAGCTAAAGTCAGTGTTCCCTGGAAATCACAGAGATGGTCATGCTTTACCTAGCAACAAGAGAGAGTTCTAACCAACCCAACATTACTGCCTGTTGTGAGTCTCATAAGCTGTTGCTAGTGCTGCAATTTCTCTTCTTCAAATGCTCTGCAAAAACATTCTCAGTCTTCAAAGCACAGTTCCTTAAAAATACATTGATTTCTCTCTGCAGAAAATGTGTGCCATAATCTGAAATGTTTAAAATTTTGCAAGTAGCAGGATTTTCAAAAGGGCTATTATTTGGAAGAGATTTAACAATCTATAGCACAGCTTTTGATTTTCATTTTGTTAAACTACCAGGGTGGATTAAGGTGCTGTAGAGTACCAATTTTTTTCATTTTATTTTATTTTCACTTCACAATGTAGGGAAGGCGGATAATGCTCAAGCTAATCAATAGAGGCCTGCCTCTTTAAACCTCTGGGACAGAGTATTACAGCAGTTCTGGCATTCTTCTGTTATAATACAGGATAGATTTGAATTTTTGTGTAGGGAAAACCTGAGCCCTGACATTAAAGAAGGAATGTTGATAGATTTAGGGAAACTACAGTATATAACTGCTATAGTTAGAAGGGGACAGACCTAGATCTAAGGTCTAGGTTGGAATACTATCTGGACTGGACCCAGCATGTCTATTAAAATGCTGGAGGGCATAACTCTCTAGCTTGGAGTTACAGCTAGACAGGTGTCAAAAGTCAGAGCAGTCAGGACTGTGCAAGTAAAAAATCTTATTCTTTAAGCACTGCTTAGTCCATTTTGTGCTAGGTGTTGAGAGAGGCATTTCATGACACTCTGTATGCTTCCTAAAACTCATTGAATACACATTTTCTCTAAGCCTCCACAAGCTTCAACACATTTGTGGAGTTAGCTGAGACAGAGAGAACTTTTACAGCAGGATTGGCTAAGGAACATTCAGGGACCCCTGCTGCCCACTTGTTTATACCACCCCCCATTATCATCTTCCCCTGAACCTGTGAGGGGCCGGGCTTATTATTAAAACTAAGTGTTGATGGGGGAAGGGTTAGAGACAAGGGGATGCAAGGACAGGGAGGCTGAGGTGGGTGAAGAAGGATGATATATGGAGAGAGACAAAAAAGATAGGTTTGGTGGGACAAGAGGAAAGGGGATAGACAGGGTGGGACAGTAGGAGATATGGGGAAGGGGAACTGGAGAAAACCCCACTGGAAATAAGAGAAGCAGCCAGAAGGGAGGTGTGAATTAAAATGGCAGAAGTACAGACTTATTAGAAGAACTGGTGAGTCTTTAGGTTGATTGGCTCATTTTCACCACACCAGGCCCTCAAAGGTTCTGGAACCCACATCGCTTTGTATATATAAAAAGTATGATCAAGATACTAGTCAAAACTGGCAGTGTTCCAATTCAGACCTAAAGTACACAGGTTTCCAATGTTATTCATTTTGTTAACTAAACTAAATAACAAAGCAAAATCATAAAACACATATTAGCAAATCAAATTAAAAGAAAGGATGTTAATATCAAATCACTACATTAAAATTATCATATTAATTAAATCATAACAAATAAACCAACATTTCCTTATAAAATCTAAGTAACAGGGCATTTTCAATCTCAAAGATTCTAGATACACACAACCAGCCAGTTGCTAGAGTTAAGAACATGTGAAATAATGCTGAGGTAGAGGCATCTCTCTGCTAATAAAGACTGGAACACAAAATAAAAACCCAATACATTGAGACTTAATAGAAGACAGTTTTGCAAGTCTTGTGTTTCACTGTGCTTCAGGAAGCTGGTACGTTGTTGAAAAGATTAGTCAGTCATCTTATTGGCATTGCTGTGTAACATGGATACACTTGCTGGCTGGATAAACATTATTTGTTCGTAGATGTCAAGTTTTTGATATTGCATGCTGCTGGACTCCTACAGGACAGCTCTTGGTGTCTGGCATGGTGGCATTGCATAGCCAGAGGCCACCAGTCAACAGCTGCAGCAGCAGTAGACATGGCAGAAACCACTGCAAGCAATCAACCCAGAAGCAAGAAGACAGAATCAGCAGTAATCTTCCTTTCCTTCAGTTTTTGAAGATGGTGGCCTGTATGGTTCCTGTCCCTTATAACTTGTCTCAGGAACTTCTTGGTGAATTAGAATGGGCACTCATCTCCTGAGGTCACTAGCATGATTGGGTTGCCTTTATGCAAACAACGAACCTTTGGCTCAGTAAGTCCACAGATCAAAATATATACCCAATCAGCAGGTCCATAGATATTCTGAGACATTTGAGGTCAGGGGTTAGTCCAGGCTAAAAAGTCTAACTCAAAAATAATTTCAAAAATGGAAAGCTAGCAAAAAGCAGGAAATGACATCATATGAACACAACACTCATACAGTCAGCCTTGCTCAGAGAGAATGGGTAAAGGAGGGAAAGAGGTGACTACGGAGGTGAGGGGGGCAGAGGGAAAGAGGGGCAGAGAGGTTAACTGGAATGAGGGTCTGCCTTACTTTGCTCTATCTCAACCTTTTCTTTCCAAATGTATCTAGAAACGGTGTCCACATTTCTTCAGATTCATATAGTTGTTCTCTATGACAATAAACTGCCCTTTCTTTGGCTGCTGACTCAGACAGCTTTATTTTGGGCATAGGCCTACTCTTCCATGTTTTTTAAAATTAGGTGCTTGGTGACCATTGCCGCCCTCAAGAACCAAGGTCTTTGTGTTGGAGTTAAATCCAGATTAGCAGGTAAATAACCTAGGATACAATTTTCAGCTTCTCCTGTTTTATTACAGTTATCCCCATCCTAACATGTTATGTCTATGTAGTACTCTTTGGTTTTGTACTGTCTGGTCTTGAAGCTTAGACAAGTTTTAAAATTGCATAATTCTGTAATACTGTTGGTGATCCCGGGAAGTGTACAGCATGTGGAAACATATACAAGCTGAAAATCATTAGCTTTTTTTGTTACTTTTTCATTTTCCGTTTCTTTACAAAAAAAGACAATAAAAAATTAAGTACAAAAATCACCATGCCTGAAGAAGGACAGTTCCTCTTTACAGATGCTTATAACTTCCCCTTTCTATTTTAGAATTCAGCAGCTCAACTTTGAACAGAACTTCTTGCCACACAAAATCTGGGTGAAAACTTGGTCAGAGTAAAAAGTCTTTTGTTCCCTGACCCCCCGCCCCCAAAATCACAACAGAAAACTTCAATTTTTTATATGCATGCCTATCTGCCTGAGAAGAGGAAGCACCCCAGAGGGGTACTGACAGCATCAGAGGATATCAGGGCCCAGGTGAAGTTCATGCTATTAGAGAGCAGCAATTGTAGAGTAGTATACTAGGCAAGGAGAAAAGGGGCTGAGAGAGCAGAAGGTTTGTTCTAGTGGGCTGGTACCAGACTGAACATGTGTGTATTTATTATAACATTTTCTTTTTATGTCTTCTTTTTTTGCTTAAATCATACTCACTAACGTTATGTCTTGAAGTCACTTTGGTAACTTGAGTTACCAAGACCAAAAATCAGAACGTGTGGCATTCTGCCTCTGACTACCATTATACTGAAGATAAAGTCACACAGACTAAAATGTTCTGAAACAAAACCAGTGTTTTGTATCATATTTTTACTTTACTGAATAAACTTTTTTCCTCGACTAAATTATCTCAGTGCCACCTGCTCTCCTTACATTTGTTTTCTCCATCATTCTTTCTCTTGACCCCTTTCAAGCTACTTGTTGATTCTGATTTTCAAAGGACTTTGAGTAAGGTGCCCAATTCCCATTGAGAGACACTGTTAATCCCACCCTTTATATTTTGATTACATTTCTAATTCTGAACATTTTCTCCATTTGTTTTAAATCCTTGCTTGCTAACCTTGATTATTATACTTGTGGTACTGTGGCCACCTCTATTTCCTCTTCACCAGGACCCTTTTAAAAACTCACAAAATGTTCCAATCTCCTTCTCATCCCCAAAGTTCTTTAATTCAATTTTCATTAACATAGTAAAAGAACTTGCCCAAAATAGAACTCAAAAAGTGTAAAAAAAAAACCCCACAAAATCTTTTCTCAGTCCCTACTCTATCTACAGATAAAGGTCTTGAATAGGAGATACTAGATGACCTGATCTGCAAATGCTTTTTTTATTTTTTTTTTAAATTCACATCCACTTTCAGAATAAAATGCTGGAGCTCTATAATAACAACCAAAACCACAGTAATAAATTTACTGCAATAATCTTTCATGGCTTGGACTGTAAAAACAGAATATTGCAATATATTTCCCAAGGGCGGACACTGCCATTTTGTTACCAACCTATAAAGCTTCTAACATATACAGGGAATTGCAGGCACTAAACCAATGCACAGCGTCTCACCTAATGTCTTTCCACTTCATAGTTATTCATCCCCTACCAGTCACCTGGTGAATCTATAATGGGTGATGTAGATTTAAGAATCACACCAGGGAAATTCTTGAGGACCCTGGCAGATGTGTAGGGTGTAGAGTACGAGATTGACTTTGATTGTTACTTTCAACCATATCCCAGTGAGTGATGGGGGACAGTTACTGCTCAAGAGCAATTCTCAAGAGCTCCACGTGCAAAATCACATAGGAATCAGTGTTCTCCCTTCTCCTGACCTAGATTAGAAATCACTGTCACACACACACAAAGAGAGAGAGAGATAATGTCCATAGGAAAGAAATGCCTGAATAAAAAACTGATGGTTGAAGCTTAATCCAGGCATGATAGCAGTAATGTTGGTAGGCAGAGGAAAACTCACTGAGGAGCTAGCCAACAATGTAACCATGCCCATCTCTTGAAGGCCTCTGCCCTCTGACTGAAAACTGGGCAAAGTTTAGGATGTTGTTAGAGTCCTCGCTGCTCCCTCAGAAACTGGCAGTGCCAGTGCCAGATTCCATACATTTGTCATGTCAAAACTCAGCTACTGTAATTCCCTTTGCTTTTTGCTAACAAAGACATTAGAGACTCCAATGTACGTAACTTATGGCAGCTTGTCTATACAGCAGTCAGCAAGAACACACCACATTAGAGTTCTGTTCCCTCCACTGGCTCCTTGTCCACTGATGCACTCAAATTGAGGTGTCCCCCCCCGCCAAGCGCTGCGCCGCCGGAGCCCGCCTCCGCCCCCCGTCGAGCGCCGCCGGAACCCCCCCCCCAGAGCGCCACCCCCCCTCGCCGAGCGCCGCGCCGCCAGAGCACCCCCCCCGCGGAATGCCACGCCGCACTCCCCCCGCCACTCCATACCAGGTGCCGCCCCAAGCATGTGCTTGGGTGCCTGGTGCCTGGAGCCGGCCCTGCTTATCAAAATAATTAAAGCCAGAGACAAATGAAATGAAGGGGGAAAAAGAATAAAGAAAATAAGGCATCACAACTACAAAAAATATCTCCAAATTCATGTGGTTGAAAACCAGGATAGCAAGAGTTTAGTCCACTTCTAATTATATCTTCACAGAACTTTTAAATCATGTGGGACAGGTCCTCTCTGGTGTAAATTGGTGTGATTCTGTGGCAATCACTTTTTTATACTAGCGGAAGCATTGACCCTGTTAATAGTAACACAATAGCTGGTGCTCTGCACAAATAGATTGGATTACTATATTAGATAGTTTACAGTATCTGATGTAGGAAAAACCAAAAATAAAATGAATGGATTTTTAGCACAAATCTGGTTTTTTTCCCCCCCAGCGAATCAGAAATCTTGCATGGACTTTGCAACCGAGGTCACAAATAGTCCACTTTGACTAATTCATCTGTGGTATCCCACTAATTGGTGCATTTGTGAATGAGTTCTGTGCTCCTAAATTTGATTACACTATTCACTCTCAGAAACACACTAAACACAATGTTTGACTTTGATTGCAGGAAAAGCTAGAAGATCAGAATAATCTATCATGATCTGCTATCCATCCCAGCAGCCATCAACCTTTCTTCAACTTTGAATTCCCATCTTCCACTCTTTAAATCTATCATATTTACTAACCGTGAATAACTGATTCATCATCTTGAAATAAAAAAGCCAAATGTCCACCTTCTGAGTGCAGGACAAACTCCCTTAACTAAGCACTGTATGCACTTGCAAATCATCTACAGTGAGCTTTTCCACAGATATTTGAATGAAAACATTTTTTAATCATTCCAAGAAGGCATCATATTGAGATAGCAATTCTGAAAACACTAGGTGATTGACTTAACACATAGTGCATTTTCATAATGGCGGAATTATGCACTGCAACATATTTCATTGTGTTCACCATAATTTAATGTGCAACTCCCCTGATGTTTCATGCTTTTATCCTCTGCTGAAGTGATTTATAAAGATTAAAATTTAGCTGTCTCATTGTAGCATATAAGCAATGATGAGGGAAAGAGACTGAAAGAGATAGAGAAGTGTGCAGCAACATAAACAGCTCTTAAACTGAACTGATCTTTGGTCTGGGGAGATATTAGTAAATCAGTTTATCTGTGGGATGCCCTTCAGGGATAGAACAAGACATTGATGTTCTCCCAGGGATTATGTGATTGCACTAAATAGTCTGTTGCTGTGTATTTAACTAACTGTGGTCTGAGAGAGGGAAGAAGGGAGAGAACCTTAAACATAGAGAAGCTTATTGGAAAAATAACAAGGGTGTGGGCTCTGCTTTAGCTGATCATATTACAAAAATATACCAAACAATGTCGGCTGCTCATGGGAAAATTGCATGGTTTTAAAAGTGACAAAGTGAAAAAGCCACACAGGGGACTTATTGCTAGCCTTTTGAGCTGCCGTGCTTGAGATGTTGATCTTGTTTTCTGGTCCCTGCACTGGTAGAGGTTTGGTAGGCTGTGGAATTTAGCTCCAGGGAGGAAGGAAATGCCTCTCGTTCCCCTCAATACACCATCTCACTAATTATGGAATGGTGCTAACAGATTCTAAAGGAACCCGTCCCCCTTCCACTAGTCTTGCTCCGCTGGCAGGATGATGGCTGCAAAGCAGAACCTCATGGGTGTGTGGTTAAAGCAGGAGAGAGGAGGATATTGTCAGGGTTGCATCAAAGAACCAGAGAGGAAATATTAGTACAAGTGAAATGGTGGGGTGGGGGATTCTCATTAGAAGCACTTGGGTGTTGTGAGTTAGTGAATGTTTGTACAGTCCTTAGAAAATGTATAGTTCTATATAAGTGCTAAGTGTGATGATGTATTTTTTTTTTGCAATGCGAGTTTCAAGACAATGCAACAATAAAAAAACAATAGCAGGAGTTTATAGCTGATTATAACCTATTTCTATTGAAGAGGCAGAAAGTTAACACAGCAAAGAAAAGAATAAGGAGTGTGAATCAGGGCTGGGTTTTTTTTTTTTTTACTGTGCACCTACAGTATGATAACATTTCACTGAGGGGCCGGGGTCACATATAAGTGTATTTTTCTTCACAAAGAAGAGCTCTTGGACAGTGAGAAAAGCTACTAAGATGAAGATGGCTATCTGACAGGGCAAAACTTAGCTATTCATGGAATTAGTGTTGTGTTTCTCTGTTGGAAACTTAGAGGTTGCTTTACATTTTTAAAATCATGATATACAAATACAATTATTCTATTTTGTCAGATGGCAGGTTATTTGTGCATGGAGCTTGTGTCTGGGGAGAAATCCCTATAAAATAAATAAATAAAGTAATACCGCCATAAAGATGTGTACATGTCTTGTTGTGTAACCAGCGTAGTTTTGGTCTACTCTGAAGATGAGGAAATTAAATCCATTTACCTTTGTAAAAGGAAACTACTATGGAAGATATTTAAGGTGACTTAAATCACCCAGCTTTTTCAGTGGTTGTCAACAACAAAGGCATTAAGACTTCATTTGCAAGCTTTAACTTTAATGTAAAATGGCAGCAATTGACATTTCAAAACTGTCTGGAACAATATCCTGCATGAGACAGGGAGAAGCTAAGAAAAGCTTAAGTGGAAAGAATAGCTTGCACATTTTTTTTTCCAGCTATCTGTCACTAGTTAAAGGTTCTCATTTATAAAGCATCTGCACCTTCTAAACCTTAAGAGGGTAGGTGCTGGAGGGATTTTTTGGGGGAGAGGGAGGGATTTTTGGGGGAAGAGGGAGGAGTTGATCACGTAGTGAAATTTGTTGCCCCTCTCTAGAACATCATTCCTGGTTACTATATGTCCCGGTTTATTATTCCTTACTGGATTTTGCTGACAGAGAAGGTACTCAAAAACTTTGTTTCATTTTGAGTAACTTGCTTTTCTCTGTAAGCATCAGATCCCGAACCATATAGTTCCCAATATGAGTTGTCAGCAGGTCCAGTGAAAATCTGGGCTGGGCAGATGATTTTCATTTTCTCACATAGTTCAGTTTTATCTGACAACAATTATTTTTTTGCAGCTCATAGATAACAAGCACAGTTAGGGGAGGATTCATCAGTAGTTTCTTTTGTAAACATGTTCATTGTTAAACAAGGGATAATAGAGCTGTCCTTATTATAATGTAAGGGGGAAAAAATCACACTAAAACACAAATGCAGCTATTAAAACAGCCCATGAGTTTTCCTATTTAAAAAAAAAAATCTGTTCCCATTGCCTATATTTATCAGTATATTCTCCTACACCCTCCTCCTCCAAAAACAATGTGAAGAGACTATCATGTTTGTTCATGTGTATGTATAAATTATATTATTTCATTGAGAACACATAAAGAATAACAGCAGCTGCTCAAAAAGAACACTCCACTGCATCAATTAATGTTGCATGCTAAATAAGGAATTTACATCCTACATACCAATCTAGTTACAAAATAATTAATTTGATTCAAATGTTAAATTAAGTATGGCAAGAAGGTTTTAGATTAAAGTTAAGGGAAGGGGAGGAGACTGCAGCCTTGGGAAGCCTACGGCACATTTTGCACTGCACCTTGGAACAAACAGCTTAACTAAAGAGTTAGTTAGCCTGTTTCTTTTATGGCTGCATTACCAAGTCAAAGTCTTCCGGGCCTCATGAGGCTCAATGACAGAGAATATTGTAGTAGCTAGATGTAGGACACATAGAATTTAGAGGTTTTGATCAAGTTGTAATAAACAGCTTTAATTAACTGGGGTTCCCAGAGGGGATTAAAGAGAAGTGAAGAACTGTTTTATTATTTAAGATTTGAACCATAGCCTGCATTAAACATATCCAGTCAAAGTTTACTGATAGGATGCTGTATGGGTTCACTTCAGTGGAGATTGCAGATGCAATACATCTGATATGTTCACCTGCTTAGACTCCTACGAAACGCTGTAGGTCCCATCTGTGTTTCAGAATGGTAATTAAAGCAGTAGTGTTCTTGTTTCCCCCAGGAAACACATCTGTTGAATGACAAACAAATAGAGAGAGGGAGGGGAAAGAAAAAGTTTCATAATGATGATACACTATATCCTCATTTCAATGCCTGTTTTCATTTGAATCTGTATTAGGCAATTGCAAATGTCTCTGAGTATCATGTACACAGTGCAATCACTGGCAGAGTGCTGGCAATTTTTTTCTTATAATTCTTGTATTCTTCAGTGTATCTCTTCACCAGGACTGGTTTTCACCATACCCTCCTGTATGAAGTCCAATGTTACAGGGATGCTGAACACTGGATCTGGTCTCCAGAGGAGTCTGATTAGGAATGACCTCATGAGTTATTAGAGCAATCAAAATCCATCACTCTTCAGCAGAAACTGCAAAAGACATGGATTTTAAAACTGTTACTCAGACAATTCTTAAGAGTTTAGCTCCTTAACTAAGGCCCTGATCCTGCAAACACACAAGTGCTTTATCTTTCCATTTGAAGCCGAAATTTTTTAATTTTCTGACAAGTTCTAATTGTCTAACTGACTGGCCCAAAGGGCTGCAAGTTGGTTGGCCACTGTTGCTAGGCATCCTTAATACCTGCTTCACCTCATTTTCAATTATAAAAAATGTGTTTCAAGAACTGCTCGTTCACTATTTAAAGAGCCTTTTAAAGCTCCAGCAAAAGATTAAGTCCCTCAGAGGTAAAAATAAATAAATAAATAAATAAAATAAAACATTAGGCTTATAAACCTGTATGAGGTCACCCTTCTTTAAAGATGCAAATTCAGTCTGAAATATCAAAATAGTGGAGTCCTATTAATCCTGCAGCAAAGTTTCCAAATGCTAATGAGATATACCCTGCCAGCAGTTTTAAAGTCTTTAAACACAGCAGTCAAAAAGGCAAGGTAGCGAGGGAAGGAAAATGCTTTAAGGAAAAAAAGGGAAAAAAGAAAGAATGTTTGTAATGAACTAGTTTGTCAACCATTTGTTTCAAAGTGTGAAGTTCTATAGCATATGTTGTATTATGCATATGTTCTCTTTCGTATAGCAAGTTATTTGATTTTGATATTTGTATAGATCTGTTTCTTTTTTAAGTATGCATTGAACAGAATAGGACTAGACCTAGTTACTATATAAATGGGAAAATCAAGTCATAGAAATGTTATATATATTTTTAAAAATGTAGAATTAAGGCAACTCCTCACTTCTTTATGACACTTTTTTTTTTTTACTGTGATTAACATTAGCAGGTGGTAACTTAAGGCCCAGTCATTTTCTCTTAAAGTCAATAGCAAAACTCCCATTGACTCAGTAGAACAGCATTAGACAACTAGCACCCAAGCCTTCACTCATTGAGTGAATGGAAAGAGTGGATTTAATTCTGAATTTTATTATGTATTTATTATTTGAATTATAGCAGCACCTGGAGGTCCCAAATGAGATCAGGACCACATTGTGCAGGGCACTGTACAAACACATAGTGAGAGATAACCTCTGCCCCAAAGGACCTACAGTCTAAACACTCAAGACAGACAAAGGGTGGGATGGAAGACAATGGCAAAGAGAGGTGAAGTAACATGCCTAAGGTCATGCATCAGGACTGTGGCAGCATTGGGAATGGAATACAGGTCTTCTGACTTCCAGAATAGTGCCCTATCCACTAGCCTACACTGTCCCCAGGTGAGAACAGGATCTCACCCTTAGTCAGAAGGATGCAGTAAAAGGAGAACTATAATAACCCTTTTCACATTTTTAAAAGATGCGAACACCAAAGGGAGATTAGGCACTGTATATAGTGACTCTGTAGGTGGAAGCTGGAATAATGAAATACAACTGAGTAAAGGAAAATGTAGGCTGAATATAAGGCGAAATGATGTAGCAGGTACGTTACTGAAGAGTCTCCACAATGGATGTAGTGAAAGTCCTACTACTTGAGTCATGTAAAACTAAACAGAGTAATCAGAAAATCTATTTCACTGAAAATCTCCTGCATCGCTTAGGGAATGAACAAGATTATTTAATGGATCTTCTTAATCTTTTACTGCTGTGATAACAAGAAAAAATCCCATATTAACTTGAACAATTCTTAAGAAATTCTAAGTGTAAGTGAAAAATGGTATAGAATACATTGGATTCTAAGATTTTGTTAAAAAATACATTCCTGTTTCAATTTAGATTCAGATCAGAAATGCACTGTATTATATAATGACAATGGTATGATGCAGTAAAAGAACTAAATAACACTTTAAAACAAGTAGAGCAATTAGCATTTAAGGAGATAATGTAATGTATTATTTAAAAAAAAAAGAGTGGGCAGATGGATTCTGAAGGAAGAGTAATATATTATTTGTTCAATAGACAGTAGGACGAGGCATAATCATGACACTCTCAAAATGACACAGGTGAGGATTAGATAAGATAAGACCAAAATTAGAAAGGCCGGTTAATGAGCTGCAAGAAGAATTATTTCACTACAAGTATTTTTGTCCCTTTTTGATTGGCTGTAGAAGTATGAGGAAGGAAGGATCACTTAATGGTTAAAGCATGGGAGTGGGAGATCCTTAGTGAGTATCCTTTTTGTCATAGATATCCTTTGTGACCTTGGGGAAATCATTTAACCTCTCTGTTCCTCAGCACCTGGGCTGTTAAATAGGGATAATATACCTCACAAGAGTATTGTGAGGATTAATGTATTAATAGATATAAAGCAGATGGAGATGCTCAGCTAGAAGCCAATGTAAAAGGTAAACTTGTTTTTTTTATTAAGAGGTTGGACATACAGCTGTGTAATAATACTATTGCTTTTGTTTGAAACTATATTTGGCAGAAATGATTGGTTCTGCAGCTGAGGAATTTCACTTTTGTCAAAAATAGATGTGAAAAATAAAGCTAGATTTGCTTTTCCATTAATCTGCCAAAATACAATTTTGTTGTGGTTTTCATAACAGACAGTGTTTTGTTGTAGTACTCTTGATCCTCATAAGCATAGTAGCATGGGAGTTCAAAAAGTATGCACTATGTATTGGCCAGTGAAATTAAACCCACATGCAAGAGATTCTCTATTGAAAGAGTAATATGCACCCAACCAACCAGCTTGGCGTATTGGAATAAGGTTCAGAAACTTTGCTTAAACTCTAGTTAAACACAACTTCAGCAAAACTGGTATTGGTGGAGTAGCACAGATGGTACTAAACCACACTTAGTCTAGTAGGGCAGCTCAGCTAATTCAGAAACGGTTTGTTATTCAAACAGTTCCTTTCTTGAGATTTCAAGTGTTTCAGTTATCAACAGCCCTTCAGCTAGGGGCTGTCTCTCTGTGTTGTATACTGTATTCTGTATTCCTTGTAAACATTTGATTGGGTCCTCAGGTCCCAGCCCACCTTCATTATTCCACCCTGAACACTTGTGTGAGACCTGATCAGGGGCCTCCAGGCTCTACTGAAGTATAAATGGTAAATAAGTGTTAGAGCCTGTGCTTTTTTGTCTTACTCATGCAAAATTCCTGTCCCTAATGGGCAAAATAAGGGTGGAATTCTGGCCTCCTCAAAGTCCATGGGAGCTTTTCCATTGGCTTGGGGCCATGATTTCACCGTGTGTTTAATCAGTGCAACACCATACTCCTCAGATGCATAGGTAACTCTCCAGAAATATGGAGAGTTATAAATATGCTTCAATAAGAGACTACAGCTTATTTTAAGATGACTTATTTAATATTAATTGCTTCAGGATGGAAGGGTAAGGGGAGAGAAAGGGAGAATTGTGGAAATAGGCCACTTCTTGAAAGAAATTATAGATACAAAAAATCATGTGATAGTCTTAAAATTCATGAGATTTTAAAAATCATGGTTCTTTTCATTTGCCTCCTTCTGCTTTTGAAGCCGTTAAGGTCACTTTTTCAAATGCTTTACCACAACCATGAAGGCTACAACTTTTTTTTTAAATGAAAGCTGAGATTTTCACATAATGAGATGAGCTGGAGCACAAGGAGATGGGGATTTAAGAAAAAGACCAAATATCAGGAGACTCCTGAGAGCTGACAACACTGAAGTTATGTTTGTGGCAGTCAATTCTGAGGTATCGGCCTACAGAGAATACAAGGACTTATGTGGCATTTCTGATTCCTCTCAGTTATTGGCCAAATGTGAAAGCACTCACATTTCTTTATTGTCCTTAAGGACATCTTGTAGAAAACAAGCTGCTCTATTATTACCTGAATCCTGCTGTTGTAGTCTTAGTAAACTTTATTTTTATTAAAAAATATATATATATATATTGTGTCATTTCTGCCAGGGGGAAAGAATGTGTTGTCCAATCAGAAATCTAAAGACTGAGTCACTGCCAGATTTAAACAAATATTCTAATATCAGTATGTGATGGGGTGTCCCCCACATAAAGCCTGAAGGGGTTAAGGTGGCTATGTGGGCCACTTAACTGCATAGGGTGCACCTGGAGGTGGAGCCAGGGTGTAATGAGGGTTAATTAAAGAGGAAGCTCAGCTGGACAGGAAGGGCCTGTATAAAGTCTAGTAGGAGACACTAGAAGGGGCCATTGGCGAAGTGGCACCATTAAGAGGTGCAGTGAAAGAGAAGACTACCTCTGGCGGTGGGTCTGGAGAGACTTAGATGCATGTGATTTCCCTGGAAGGAGAAAATCACAGTGTGCTGGCTGGAGAGGCAAGCCATGAAGTAGGGGTAAAAGATTCCTGAGAGAGTCAGAGTCAGAGACTGAGAGAGAGGGAGTGCAACTACAGGAAGGGATAGTGATCTCGTAGAATTAATAACAAATCATAGTATGAAATATTAATAAAGATGTGAAAAAAATCCCTAAGTCCTCACTTTTGTTCTATTTCCTTTCTTAGTGAAACACCGGGTTCTTATAAACAGGCCATTTCTGTAATATATTATTTTGAATTTCCATCACAGGAAATCACAGGAAATATCTCCTAATCCCAGGAAAACTGGTTTGAGACTAATATAAATAACCATTTAAAATAGTTAGCATTCCTCCAATCTCCTCCAAACATGAAGAGATGCTGTGGTTCATCAGCATATTAAGTCAAGCAACATGTTATCTGGTATCAAGCATTCCAGCTATGATTTTTCATAATGCTGCTTCTACACAGATATCAGTGTTGTTTGAAATTCCACTGAGGATGTACTTATAAAATAAGTTTAAAATGTTCTGACATACATATTCTATTTACTGTATTTCTCTAAAGACATTAGTTTCTTCAAATCATATAACTAATTTGTGTGCAAGATGGTGGATTTACTGACTTCCTCCATTCAGATCAATACAATTTCTTGGATATTATCAAATGTGACTGACAAATTTACACTGAGACTTAGTAATTACTCCATTTTTACCAATGTAATGAACAAACCTTTGAAAAGAATAAAATAAAATAAATTTTAAAAATCCTTTTCTTATTAGACCGTGATGGCAATTACTCCATAATTAAGGTCATAAGGCAATTTCCATTCCACAAATCTATCCTTTAGAGTCTGATGCTTTTTATACTTAAGTCAAAGTTGTACCTTTATGAATGTGGGATCTGCTAGACATATGGATGTGAAACATTAATGGCCAAGTCTGGGGATTATGAAGCATTCTCAATGACATTCTGGCCCCCCTGAAATCAATGACAAAACTCCACTAACGATGTCTATAGGGCCAGGATTTTGCATACTGTCTGCGTGGCAGGCTATCTCAGTGGCCCTTCATGTAGCACATGATGTAGCACTCCTCAACATAGCTTTGAAAAAGCTCAATGTTGGGTCCATAGTGTCTGCCCCAAGCCATAACACTGTGCATTTGTGGGGCCATGAAGTGTCAACAGATGTATTAGCCAGAGTCTAGCTGAGTTCTCCTGGGAACATTAAGACTGTATCTTGTGCTAAGTATTCGGGTAGGAGAAGGTTCCCTGCGCCCTTTTCTCCCTGCCCACAAGCAAAAGACAGGCAAGAATTTTGCCTTTATTATTATGCCAGAGGAAAATTTGGGGGCCAATTTTTTCAGAAAATGTGTTTTGGTTTTTTTTAGTTTTATTTTTTTTTGTTTTTGAATTGTTGGTTTGTAACTCAAAGTTTCTTGGAATAAAGACTTCTAGGTTATTTCTCCCCCCCCTCCCCCCCCAGACACACAAATACCACTGCATAGCTAAAGACTACTCATGAAGGCCTTTTTTTTTTCACATAAACTTTATGTATGGTAGTAATACTATGCTAGAACAGCCACTATAAAATAAGGCTTAAACTGTACTTTAATTGCCCATATGTCATGTAATGGACCTCTGCTCAATAGTGATGTTTACCATGGGTGAATTAATTATAAAAATGTTGATGCTTGACTGAATAAGAGTTAAAAAAAAATCAGGCTAAGCTTCTGGTTTCATCAAGCATTTCCAGATTTCTAAGGCTAATTTCAATAAAAACATAATGCAAACTTCTCTATATTGAAATAACTGGTAATTTCCTTTAATGGAGACCTTTTGAAAAAATAATAGTTTAGGGTGATCAACCATCTATATTACTCTAATTCAACCTATTAGAGTCATAGGCTGATCAACCTGTATTTGTAAATTGGTTACATCTGACTTGAATATCCAATATCATAATTTAAACTGTGTGATATTTTGATATGTGCTGTTCTAAATTTGCAAATGAGGTGAGCACTAAAGATTCATTGCCAATAGGGATTTGTACATTCTCACAAATAAGATGATAAAAAAATCATATTTATTCTAGTTAATGCAGAGTCTGGAAAAAGAACCATGCTCTCCAATTAACCTTTACATTCTGTCAGCTGACTTCTTTTCACTTCTCTTGAAACTTTCACAAGTCACTTTTACAAATCCACATTTTCCCCTCAAGGGTATGAAGAGCACAAGGAATTGCATAACATTGTCAACTTGAACTCCAAAGGCTTTTGTGTGTGATCTAAAAATAAAAATAAAATTAAATGGCAGCTAGTAAGGAAGACATGATTACAGATTCTTGGAGGGGGATGGGATGGCTATGAGTGGCATTCCTGAGCACTCCTCAGCCTTTAACCTATCAGATCTATGAACTTCTATCCCAGGAATTTAGGACAATCACAAATCTCAACACTTGCTGCTCCAAGTGCAAAGCTGATTTCTTTGATCTGGCCTTCTCTAAAATAAACATTTAGCAATCAAAACAAGATACCCCACTGCACACGCTTCTGCCTCTGGGGAAAGGATGAGACAACAAGCAACATGTGACAGATGCATAGTCACATTGCATAATGCACAACTTGGAAATGCTCAGATACTACAGTGAGGAACACAGTATACAAGCTTATATAGAATGGAATAGATTCTCTCTCCCTGCCTCCTTTCTTTGCCCCAGTAGTATTGAAGGAGCCAGGTGGAGGAGAAAATCTAGTGGATGAGAGCCTCTAAAGAGCTGAACTTTGAGTGTAGCTGGCCAATGAAGCACTCTGGGCACTTCCTGCTCTTCTCCTTCCTCTTCTATCTCCCTCAACCCTGCAATATCCTCACCTTCCCAATACATTACTCTAATCTGGCAACCCACAGTAGGAGCATCCTTTTTATTTTAAACTGTCCCATACCTAAAAACACTCGAAGGGAGTCTATTTAAAAATGTGCACAATATGCGTGCATACACACATCCTATTGGGACAAAGAACAAACAGCAAAAATTTCAGCCCTAAAGGTAGTTGTTCCACAAATTTATGAGCTATGGAAAAGCAAGGGATTATTATGGATTTTTTTCTTTTTTTCCAACCTGAACTATAGCAGGTATGAGAGCACTCCTTGTAACAGACACCAAAGTAATTAAGAATCATCTATTGTGAGGCACTTCTAATGCCTTTGCATTGCATGTGACTGAGCTGATGTATCTTAGTGTATGTACCAACCGAGCAGGAAATGGACAGTAATGACAAATGGACACAATGGCTCAATCTCCTAACACACCATGTAGCTGTATCAATGAGTGGGTCATACCTGTCCTGACAGATACCTCCTGTGTCTCTCATGCTTTAGCAATACTTGCATTGCTCATCATGCCAGTGAAGTATCATTTAATTAAATATTCCTATTTTTCTTCCACAAGAGGTTTAAGTACAATCTTGGGGGGGGGGGGTTGTTTTGTTTTTGTTTTTCTGATACTTGTTTCATAATGAAGCAAACAATGCACAAGCTCATCTGGATTTCTTTTTTTTTTTTAAAAAAAACAACTTTTAAAATTACTTTTTGTCTTTATTAAAATTGTATTTAAATTTCCAACTCCACAATTTCAGCTGTAAACTGAGTGGCATAATTAGAATTTATGTTTTATTGTTTTGTTATGACGTCCTGTAGAAAGCTGGGATTTCAATTTTTTCCCATCTATATTTTGCAGAAACCAAACTTTAACATTTTCATGTACTGAAAGGGGGTCGGCAAGATAAAAACGAAGTATTTCTCTCATTTAAACTCATTACCCATTCATATGTTATCGCGTAATCCCCTTCTCTCATTCAGATTGCTTGTTTAATCCATCTGGTCTGTCAGTCTAAAGAGCTGTGCAGAAATGGAACTCAGATAACATGCACAGCTCCAGGTTTGTGACTGAAGGCACATGGGAGGAATAGGCACCATGAGGTGCAGGATTAGGGCCTTAAGGTATCTGGCAATGTGTGTATGAGGGGGAGGGAGGGTCTTAATATGTTCCCCCCACAAATATATTTCCATTTGCCTCCTACTGTTCCTGTATTTCCTACAAGTTCTTCAGGACAGGGATTGCCTCCTGATTATGTCTTTATACAGGGCCAAGCACACTGGCACTCTCATTGAGTTGGGCGCTGTAGGCACTAACATCATACAAATAATAGTAGTAAAATGACTTACATAAAATGGTGACCTGCCTTAACAGGATGTTTGGGGTTAATTAATTGGTAAAATTGACCCTCAGACACAGGGCTTGCACAAGGCCCATGTACCATTTCAGTCCTCAAGGGAGGGTTGAAAGGAGACTTAAGTAGTGCATTGGCCCTTCTGCTCAGCAGCCCTTTCTAAGAAATATATTTCATCCTAATATTTTAAAGAGCTGTGAGACCCTCACCTTGGCAGTGCTAGGGAATTATAAAATAATAAAAAATAATTTCATCCTCCCTTTCCTGCCAAAATCCTGAGTTTGGATTTTGTGTTCTAGCCTCCAAGGTGAATAAAGGCATAGCAGAGCTGACTTAGGGCTTGTCTACAAGCCATATTAGTGTGTACCAGTTGAGGGGATAAACTCTAAAGTGCACCAGCATTTCATGCTCTAATTGGTTTTGTGGACCCAGTCTGTGTGCACTAAAATTTCCCTAGTGCATGTTGATGTAATACTGTTTTGAGCCTCAATTCCATGAGCTGAGCCCCCTCAAATCCTACTGACTTCAGTGCAAGTTGGGGGGAGGGACAGGGGAGAGAGGTGTCAACAGCAATCAGGATCAGACAATAAGGCGGTACAAAGAAAATGGAAGATAGGGTAGAAATGCAGCCATGTCCTGCAATAGCTCCATCAGTCAGTTCCCATATTCTATTGATCACCTTTTATAGGTACGTATACACTCCTGTTTTTTCTCTCCCCTTGACTTTGATTTTTCCTGCTGGATTTGTTGTATACTAATACCTTACCAATATACATCAGTAAGGCACCCAAAGCAACTTTCTTTGGCATGTTGGAGCTATGCAAGGTAACACATCATCCTTTTCTTATCAATACAGACCTTCAGGACTGCTGCCTCACCAGCTGATGCGCACTATGTCCTTAATTTCTGCCTCTGCTGTTGTGTTTGTGTGTGTACTGTTGGAGACGAGAATTATGCTTAATGAATATAGAAACTGTATGTTCTCTTCACACTTATGGATTGTAAGTATTTTTGTGGCACAGCTGCTCTGAATGTACCTCATAAGCCTGGTGAGAAGCAATATAAGAATGGCTGCTGTTATTGTCATTATGATTATTAACAGCTCAATTTTCAGTTCCTTTTCTTGAGCGTCTAATGGAAAGTAAAGCCGTATATACCAAACAAACCTTGACAGAGTTAGGTTTAACAACACTTCTAATTGTTTCAGAAGCTACAGTATACAGTGCAACTTGAGAATTAGATGATAAAACATATGTAGCTTCACTGATGCATAAATGATCAATAATAAAATTCAGATCCAGTCCGTATGAAGAGAATCACAGCAACTCAGTTTAACTGACTCTGTCACATCGGTTCCACTCTCTGGCCCTAACTCAGAGTCACAACTTTTAGATTTGCAGCTCAGGAAGGAGAAGGCCAAAGATGACTTTATGCAACCTTTGCCTCTCTGGAATTCTGGGCCTGGTTTGCCCCAAATGTAATCTGGAGTATCCCTGGGACTGCTTTAACATATGCCTGGCCAGCAATGATCTCCCAAGAACCTGATGACAGTCCCTCTGTACATTTCCCCCTCCCACTACAGGCTCTTTTTATTCCCCCTTGTGGTCCCCCATAAGGAGGGCATGTTAGTGCTTTTACATTAGCCTATACTGCTCAGGGAACTTCCCTGTGCCAGAGGAATTCCTTACTAGAGGACCCAACTATTTTCCAACCCCATTCTGCTGCAGGAGTCCCAACCTACCACCATCACTTATTTTATTTATGAGCAGTGTGAAAGAACCGAATGCAGCCCAGGACTAAGGCCTTCAATTTTTTTCTCTCTGAGGCCACACTGGGTGTTTTCAGTGTGGCAAGATAGTAAAATGTAATTTATTCAGTGTTCCATCAATGTCTGGACTAGAATATCACTCTTACTATGGTGCAATTATTATTTGAAGTCAGTAATAAACAATATTTTAGTGACTAAAAGAAATGAGCCATATTAATAGCTTATTTAGTTGCTAGCTTCTTATTAAACAGATTTGTTGATACCAATTATTTTCTTACATAAATATTAAAAGAGATGGTGACATATACAAAATGTAAGGGAGTACAGCAGAGCTGAGACAAATTAGGTTATGAGTAGTGCTGGTTAAATTTATTATTAATAGTTTATTCTACAAAAATAACCCAGAACTAGTTGCGAATTTGGCACACATAGCTTCAGCCATTCACAAAATGATTGGGGGAGGAAGAGGTGCTGTTGCTGCAGCTGCCACCCTTCTGTATAACCTTTAAAGCAGTAATAAGTGCACTCACAGGGAATGTGGCAGGTTCACATCTCCATTCCACAACAGATTTTTTTGATTCATTGAAAATTCCAAAAATATTTAGGCTTGATTCAGCCTAAACCAACTCCCCCGCACCCAATTATTTGGAACTGCCACTAAACTGAAATCAGTTACACACCTAGCTGAGTTATGAGTAAGGCTAACATTTAGTCAGGGTTATTTTTGGTAAAAGTCATGGACAGGTCATGGGCAATAAATTAAAATTCATGGCCCATGACCTGTCCATGACTTTTACCAAAAATAACCCTGACCAAATCTCTACTTCTGGGGCCCCACAGCTCCAGGGGGCTCTGCTTCAGTGCTGGGGGTTGACTGCCCCCGGCTGCTGCTCCCCAGGGACCGCTCTCTGAATGGCCTCTGGGGGCGCTGCTCTAGCTGCCTCCTGTGACCACTGCTACTTGAGTGGTCTCCAGGGCGCTCCCAGGACTGCTGCTTAGGTGCTCCCTGGAGCCAGCCATACCTGTGGCTGCTCGGTTAGTCCACGAAGCCAGCCCAGGGCCTCCCAAGCAGTGGCCAGTATGGCTGGGCCGGGGACCGCCCGAGCAGCTGGCCCTGGGTCGCTCCAGTAGCAGCTGGGTGCGGCTGGCCCTGGGGTGCCGTGTAGTCAGCCGCACCAGCCACTCTGGAATCACAGAGGTTACAGAAAGTCATGGAATCCATGAGTTCCGTGACTTCTGTGAGAGAATTGCAGCCTTATTCATAAGCTATAGCCTCTTGGGCTTTATGAAGACTAGGAACAAAAAGTTAAATTTATTTTAGGCTTAGCTACTGTGTCTTCATCTACACTGGCAACAGTAGGTAGCGTACAGGACACTAAATGTGTATCTACGTGCCACAGTGAAAAGAAAGCTGTGTCCACACTGTGGTGTGTAACTACACATTGCAGTGTAGGAGCTGCTGGACACTTTACCTACAACAAATCTTCGCCAGTGGTTGAACAGGAAAAGGAAATCTATGCCTTTTGCAGTGCCAATGATTTGGAGAGAGCCAACAGATCATACCGGCAATTGTTACTTCTGCATGGTGCCTCCAGTTGGGAAAGGTGCGTCAAAGAAGAAAAAGTGGACTGTGCATTATCCAAACATTCCATCAGCTATACGCCCAGTACCCCACGGAGAAGGACTGCCGGTTCCTGATGCACCAGAATCATTCTCACTTGAGTCAGACGAGGAAGAGGATGAAACTTCTGGTCCTGAACCATCTATGTCACAGGACCCACATTTTCTCCCATCCTCCTCCTCTGAACCACACCTCATAACACAAGGTGAACTGAATGACCTTGTCAGGGATTTGGAACTACCCAAGAGTAAGGCAGAGCTGTTGGGCTCCAGACTACAGCAGTGGAATCTCCTGGCAGATGATGTTAGGGTTTCCATGTTCCGTGACCGTCAAAAGGATCTTGTCCCATTCTTCTTCATGGAAGATGATCTTGTAGCCTGCAACAACATCGATGGTGTGATGGCAGCCCTCAACATTGTTCACGATCCAGATGAGTGGAGACTGTTCATTGCTTCATCGAAGACGAGTTTTAAAACTGCTTTACTGCATAATGGCAACGTTTTGCCATCAATTCCAGTTGGTCATGCAGTCCATATGAAGGAAACCTATGACAACTTGAAACAACTTTTGAGGTGCATAAAGTATGACTAACATCAGTGGCAGCTTTGTGGCGATTTGAAGGTTGTTGCTCTCTTGCTTGGTCTGCAGACTGGATACACAAAGTACTGCTATTTTCTCTGCGAATGGGATAGTCGTGCAAGAACTTAAAGGTTACAGCAAGCAATAGATGGGATGGAAGGGTCACACTCTGGTCCACATATATTGCCTCTATACGGCCTTGAACCAAAGCCTGTCTATGAATTTAAATGGGTTTGGGGCCTGGCAAAGGCTGAATTAAGGGATAGGCATTATATGTCTGGGACTGGGTCCTACCATGTATCTTCCTGCTTTTTTTTTTATCTTTTATGTTTCGGGGTTGGTTGGTTTTTGTTCCCCCCGTAGAATCAGGAATAGAAATATTTAAAGACTTTTGATTCAGGTAAGATTATTCTTTTCCAGACAACCATCTGTGCCTGAAAGTGAAGGTGAAATTAGGAGGCAAGAGGAAACAAAGGTATGCAGGAAGCAAACAGTAATAAAATACAATGGCACAGTCACCTCATTTGGAATTACAATATTACATTTTCTCCCTTTTTATATCATTTCCCTATGAAGTCAGCTCAAGCTGTAACTTGGTTTCACAGAGTCTGCACTTACTAACTTTGTTGTCGAGGGCACCACAGTCTTGTGCTCCTGCTAATTAAAATGTTTTAGCATCATATTAAATGTTAAGCCACAGTTTACCCCAGCACTTTGAAGATCAACGCTAAGCATTTGACAACAACAGAGAAAATAATTAATGCAAGCAAAGCATATAGCTTATTAGGGGTTAATGTAGTTAAATAAATGCTTCTTAGATTTAATTTAAAACTGCATACTGTGTCACAAAAACATTAAAAGTGTCATCTTAGTCGTATTTTGTAATCCCAGCTGTAATTGTTCCATTATACTTAATACAAAGTGAAGTGATTCCCTTTTTAAATAATTTAAGTGGTTAATGTTTAAAACTACAGTATAACAAGGCATAATTGCTACTCTTGCTGCATCAGGCAGGAAATATTGAGGGCTTATAGGATAATAATTTAAAAGTTTTCACAAATCCAAAGTTATAAGCAAACTCTCTTTTGTATATACCTCCTTCATCCCAAAATCTTATAAAATCCGTTATCAATAATAGAGGTTTTAAGAAAAGTAGTAAGTGAGCATTTGTTGTAGATCTCTGCTTATCGAAAATTACACATGAATTTTTGGCACTACAGAAGTTCACATAAAGCTATGGTTTTGTTCCATTTACTAAGCCAAGGTATCCAGCAGAAAAACATCTGGGATGCAAAAGCTTTTTATCCAAGCTCTGTGACTGCATCCCACTGAGAATTTACATGGAATGAAAGTTCAATACAGTAATTCTGTCGTTTTTCATGGAACATGACACGTTTCAACAAAGCCAAAAACTCATCTTGGGCAGTAATCAAAGCTGTTTGTTCTGTATGAAATTAGTTCACCTCTCACTTGAACTAGTATCTGTAGCAACCTATCTTTACAATTTACAATGGTGATGGCAGGCTGAAAAGCAATCACCATTAAGCTCTAGAAAGAGGGTTACTAGCAACACTGAGGTGTTTGGAGAATAAAGTTAAAGATAAATGGAGGCACCCTCAGAGCCTTAGCAGATATGTGAAAGGCCGTTAAGGAAGGGGAGTCTAAATCTAAACTCAGAGCAAGTATATTTCAATCACAAGGGAGATAATTCTAACAGTAGTGTTTCTTTTCAATGCTAAAGAGCAGTGATCCAAATGTCTGACCATGTCTAGGCTAGATGATCCCTAAAGTTTTCCATTGTATCAAATCAATGGCAATGCAAGTATGGAAGCATCTTACTCAGCTAACAGCAAATCTGACTACATGGGAGTTATCAAAGCACACTGAGTCAGCCGTGAATAAGTAATACGAAACTTTAAATAATCCAATGTATAGTGCTTATTATCAGTCACTTCATGATCACTCAGCCCTCTACCTTCACACTTGCTATTCTCTTGGAGCCAACATACACCTCAACACCTTGGCCATGTGAATGTGTTTCCACAGTGCACTTTCATATTCTGCAACACTTCAGTGGGGTTCAGACCAAGCAGGGCCGGCTCCAGGCACCAGCTTGGCAAGCAGGTTCTTGGGGCGACCACTCCGGAGAGGGGCAGCAGGTCCAGCTATTCGGCAGCAATTCGGCAGACGGTCCCTAACTCCCGCTCGGAGCGAAGGACCTTCCGCCAAATTGCCGCCGCAGATCGTGATCACTATCACTTTTTTTTTTTTTGGCTGCGTGGGGCGGCCAAAACTCTGGAGCTGGCCCTGAGACCAAGACAGTAGAACGCTGTAGCAGGGGATTGGGTGGGTGGGTGGGAGGGTTATTCATGTCCTGAATTAGGATTCTGTCAGTCCTTCTGACAATCACAAGTTTGCAGAGCCTACATGACCCAACAAAATGAGTCAAATTGCAGATGAATAGGGCCTTTAATTTCCAATATCCATTCTCAAGGATTTTCAAACACCCAGGCAAGCCTGCCATTAATCACACAGCATTGCTGAGGAGCAACTATACTTTAAAATAATTTCAATCATTGGTATATTGTGTGGGAAATTGCACTACAATAGCTCATTTTTAGTCCTCTTCTCATAGATAACCTATTAGATTAATGTTCTGCTTCCATTCTAGTACATATACATGTGCATTTAAAGAGCTGATATCAGATGTATTCTTTATATAAACCTAATACAGCACTCTGTTATCTAAGGAATTGGAGGGGGGAGGACATGGCTTTATAATGTTGCTATGAGAGATTTTTTTTTTTTTTTGAAATTATACAAATGGTCATGATGTGAAAAAATGGTAATTATAATGGAATTTAACCTCTTGAATGTCCTTACTTGTCTACCTAGTTTGCCTTCTACATAGGGAGAGTACTCAAAGCAGGAAGACAAATGTAAGGAAACCCATGAAATGCTTCAGCACAGGCCTGAACTACAGATCAAGGCACAGAGGTTACACAGTAAATTGGGAGTGAACACTTCAGAACAGGTCCAAGCTGACCCTCAAATTGACTTGTAACAGTCTGCCTGCCTGAGTGACTTCTTTCACAGCCTTCCCCCTTCCCACCACCTCTGTCACTCAGCTATCATTAAAAGATAATTTCCTGCAACTCATACAGTTCAGCACTAGCAGTAAGGGTAGCTCTGAAAAAAACTGAATCAAGACTCCTATTCACCCCAAAGAAGAAACATGCTTGTTCAGAATAATCCAATGTATGTCTTCCAGTAGAAACTTTCGGTAAATAAGAAGGCAGATAATGGGTGTCAGAGCTGAAGTATACCAGAACTTGATGCAATACTACAGATGATCATGAAGTCCAAGGTAGCTAGGGACCTTCCGGATGTGAACCAATCACTGCTCAAAGCTACTCTTAAGACAGCAATCCATCTGACCAGATGAGGGCATTGGTAGTTCCAGCATCAGTAGCCTGTGACAGAAAGGAGAAGATAAGGGACAACGGGTGAAAGGTTTACAAAAAGGATGGAAAATGACAATAAGAATGAAAACGTATAGCAGAACAGTGGAAAGAGGAGGAATGGCTATGGGAAGAACAGCTGTGACAAGTAAAGAAATTGCAAGGGGAGATGCACAAAAAGGATTGTGACAGTAAGTGGGAAGACTTGCAGAAAGCCTTTGAAGAAGCTGAACCCCATCCATTTCCCTTATGGAGAGAAATAAAAGTGGTGATTGTGACAGGTTGGATCACAGAAACCCCCCTGCGAGCTGCCACCTGATGTGCCAAGACTACTTCCTGCCCTGGCAGCTTAGGACTTCAGTGCCCTGCCTGGTTTGAGCCAGACCCGCTAGCTTGCTGCAAACCCAGACCCAGGGTCTGAACCACATCCCCTAACAGCTGTAGGGTTAACTGAAAGCAGCCTACAGAAGTGTTCTTGTCTATAACACTCAGATGCCCAACTCCCAATGGGTCTAAACCCAAAGAAATCCGTTTTACCCTGGAGAAGCTCTCTCTTTAGCCAGCTGAAGACAAAATGGAGGGGTCTCCCACAGGCTTACACAGACTTTCTCTTGTGGGTGGAGACCCCCTCCTCTCTCCTATGCAAAGTCCAGCTCCAAGATGGAGTTCCGGAATCACCTGGGCAAGTCACATGTCCATGCATGATTCAGTTTTTACAGGCAGAAGCCATTGCCCACATGGTATCTTGAATGTCTCCAGGAAGACTTTTTATGTGGATTGGAACATTCCAAGATGCATTGTTCCTTAAGTGCTTCTTGACTGGGCACTTAACTTTGCAAATTCCTTTCTAAATAAGTTGACCAAATGCCTTACAAAGCTTACTTAGAAATCAAGCAAGTATACAGCCAATATTCATAACTTCAAGCACAAAATGAAATATGTGTACAAGTAGGATGAATAGATTCAGTAGACCATAACCTTTACAGAGATAAGTTACATGGCACATGTAACATGTCATATTCCCATAAAGCATTATGGGATACATCATCACGGTGATATCATACAATACTTTTGATGCCTACAGTAAGTAACTTTTAGAGGGTGACCCAGGTATGCTACTTACCAAAACAACAGGGCATGTGGCTTCTTCCAAGCCTGAGCAAGAAGGCTGCAATGTTCCATATGTCTAGTTATTTCCCAGAAAAGGGTTCTATCTTTGTATCTCATATTATTCTTCCTTTCATACATTTTGGATCTTTTTTCCTCTCTTTTCATTGCCAGACCTGAAAAGTAGAAAGGCCAAAATACTGTGGAGAATATATATAATGGTAATCCAAGGGATATACTGTCTAGAGCTAAAAGAACAGGAGTACTTGTGGCACCTTAGAGACTAACAAATTTATTAGAGCATAAGCTTTCGTGGACTACAGCCCACTTCTTCGGGTGCATTTGTTAGTCTCTAAGGTGCCACGAGTACTCCTGTTCTTTTTGTGGATACAGACTAACACGGCTGCTACTCTGAAACCTGTCTAGAGCTAGTAGGTCAATTTTCAATGTTTTTGACAAAAAAAGGACATTTCTCTTGAATCTGTTTGTAAAACAGTTCCCATTTTTCAACTACAGGTGAACTGACAATTACCTATATTTTGTGCAATTCTGTAGTCAGTTTTATTAAACAAGAATCAGCATTTAAACATTGTTTTGGTCTTTTTCACAATTCTATAATCAGTTCCATAATGTAAAATAGTTTTTGAATATATAGAATAAAGATGCTGCAATGTAACTCAGGATTATTACCATTGGTTTCATTAAATGACTAATCCTTTTTTTTTCTACTGAATTCATATGACAATAGCCTATTGATTGTGTGATTTCTGTAGGCATACAATTCCTCAGCTGGTTTAAAAGTGTGTAACTCCACGACGTCAATGGAGCTATGGTAATTTATACCAGCTGAGGATCTTCCTCAGGAAAGTAAACTGATGAATCCAATAGGCATGTCAGCTTTAATGTATTTGTACACACTTGAAGGTTTTTAATAGTTTCAAACATTGATAGTGCCATCATGAAATTCACAGTATTGTATTAAATTAAAGGACTAATGAAATAAATTACATCTGGAATACTATATATGCTATATATTTCATATGGAGTATGTGACAGTCACATATTAGAAATGTGAAAGAAAATTTCACTTATTGACAATACCTATTTGCACCAGTTTCTATAATTAATACATGATTAGGTGATATGATAAAATGAATCTCTTTATTGGAAAATAAAGTAATATGCTGGTCCCATTTAACTCAATGGGATTTTTTCCAAGGTCTTCAGTGGAGTCTGGATTTCACCCAGAAAAGGTACAAACACACCCAAACGATGTTTTAAATATTATGGTAGCAAAAGACAAATATTCAAAAGTTAGGAAATGCCAATGTTAAGATTGCATGTATGACATTAATTCAGCCCCTTTGTGCATGTGCATTACAACATGGTCTTTAATTACATGATCACATTATTTTTTCCACAGGATCCCTGCGTCATTCAGTGCACAGTCTGGACCATGCTCTGGGGATGAATTAGATAGTGAAGGAGACTGTTTGTAGGCCTTCTGTCCCATTTGTTGCAGACATTTTGAAGGTGTGTTGGTTATGAGAAGGAGATGGCAGGGCCACAGAGTTCCTATGTGTTGCATGGTACATCATTTAAACCGAATTTTATACTGGTGATCAATAATTAATTGTGTTTCTCATTCTGGGTGATCCAGAAATGCTGAGCAACTAAAGTCAATGGGAGCTGTGCTATGAACATATAAAGTGTTATATGGTGCTAAGTACTCTGAAAAATCAAGTCCTAGACATCTCAAATTGGGCATCCAAAATTAGTGAATAATTTTGACATTAATCTCTCTGTACCTCTGCTCTCCATTTATAAAATAAAGATGATGATAATAGTCCCTCAGTTTACACAGCTATTATAAAGATTGATTAATTAACATTTGGGAAGCACTCCACTACTATAGTGGTGACAGCCATAGAAAACTCCATGAGGAAATTATTAATTCTGTCCTCACAGCATGGTTTGAACAGTGTTCAGTAAATAGGCCTGGAGTCATACAATGAACACCAAAGAGAAAGCAAAATATTGCATAGCTGCTCATTAAGTGAGCACTGTCCATCCTGTACACTGAATGAATCGGTCCATGGGAAAAAACAATATGTGATCATGTAACTAATGCAAGGGAATCTAGAGCTTGCAATTGCAGGGAAAGTCCTGCTGAGCCCTGGGTTCAGAGCTCTAGCAAAATTCTCCAGACAAGCTGTAGATATAATAAGACTCTAGACAGCAAACTGAGACTTTTCAAACACTCTGGCCAAATTTTGAATAGATTTTCATGGCGATGGCAAAATGCACACTACTGCCAAAAAGGCATCCCCCTCTCCAGAATTTCAAATCCTTGCTCCAAGGTATAGAGGTATTCGATTTTCTCTAAAAAAAGGTCATCAGAAAATGGAATATGGGCAAAACAATATATTTTTCTCTAGCCTCATTCTCAGAAATGACTAAACGATTTTGGTTAAAATTCTCCAAAAAGATTCAGCCTCAGAAAGATATCTGGCCTGAAAAATTTCAGCCCAGATAAGTAGCACTTGGGAAACATAAATAACATAAGACAAGGTCTTATTATGGAATGTGTCAGACAACCTTAACAAAAAGTGGTGCTACCAGCCCCACCTATAATAATGATGAACTTGGTGAATAGCTAAACTCATCTTTCTAACCCTTCCCCAGTTTATTTTCCTTGGCTATTTAGATGAAATATTCTGTCCTATCTATGACTTTTACATTGGGGAAATTAAGTGTACATTAAACTAGAGTATTCTGATTAGTTCACTGATGGAGCAATATTCAGTGAATTCTCACAATCATTAAGTATTTAGAATGGCCATGAATACAATTTACAACCAGACTAATCTATGCATGGAAAAACAGGGCATCAATAAAATATTATTGTGATCCTAAGGATAATGATGATTTAGTTAGGCAGGAAGTTTAGGGTTTGCCTGAATGGCCCTGCAGTTTGGACTGGGGTGGGGGGTAGGGTGAATTGCATCACACACTAACATGTTGTGCTGTAATTTCCCTCTGTGGGCATTGGCGGTGTGAACTAAAAGTACCTATTTTGTGGTAACTTAGTCCTGTTTAATAGAGGACCTTTTTAGTTTGCACAAGCAGCGTTGAGATGGGGGAGTTACCACGTAGCATGTTAGTGCATGATGCAAATTGTACAAAGTGTAGTGCCATGTAGATATAGCCTTACATCCCAGATCTATAATTAATTCCAAACATTAGAAAGAATTTTTTCTTATTATATTAGCTGAATTGACAGATATTTTGTTTTTTTTAATACCAAACAAACATTATGGGTTAGAGCCTCAATTGATGCAAATCAGCAGATGTTCATTGGTTTCAATGGAGCTATGCAAATTTATATCAGCTGAGAATCTGTACTTAAATATTTAAATAGTTTCTAGCAACTATAAGTTACCAAAACTTAATTATCTTATCACCCACTTGCTAGAAAATCTACAGTGTTGGAAAACAAGCTTTTTCTGAACCCTGTTATGGTCTTGGCCTTCACAACATCCTCTGGCAAGGAGGTCCACAGGTTGACTGCATTGTGTGAAGAAATACTTCCTTTTATTTGTTTTAAACCTGCTGCCTATTAATTTCATTTGGTGACCCCTAGTTCTTGTGTTATGAGAAATAATAAACAACACTTTCTTACCTACTTTCTCTACACCAGTCATGATTTTATAGACCTCAATCATATCTCCCCTTAGCGGTCTCTTTTCCAAGCTGAAAAGTCCTAGTCTTATTAATCTCTCCTCATACGGAAGCTGTTCCATACCCCTGATAATTTTTGTTGTCCTTTGCTGAACCTTTTCCAATTCCAATATATCTTTTTTGAGATAGGACGACCACATCTGCACACAGTATTCAAGATATAGGCGTACCATGGATTTATACAGAGAGAACATGATATTTTCTGTCCTATTATTTATCCCCTTCTTAACCTCCTTTCCCCAGCCCCCTTTCCCTTGTACAAGGAGACAACAATAGAGTCCCAGCAGTGGGCTAGGGCCAGCTGGGTGGAACTGATAGCAACCCTCCACCAGGTGAAAATGATGAAGGAAGGAATCATAATCTGCACTGTATGAATTTTTGATGAATAGTTCCCAGATGAATTAATAAAGTTGCAGCCTAAGTAAACCTCATCCCTTGCATCTTGTTTTTCTTCTCATGTAAAAAACAATGGGTAGCACTCTCTGGGGAAAAGGCATAAAGGATAAACTACTGGCATGTCTGTTGTGGAATCTCAATTGTAAATTAAAACTGCCTTCCCCTGGTGTAGTGTGGGGATAAAAACAGTGCCTGTTCACAGATGAATACTACTGGAGCACTGAGACATACCATGGTACAATCCAGCCCACTGAGTAGCTGTGTCACCCCTGCTCTGTAACATAGGGTGCCATTTACAATCCCTTGTTGCTGTAGTCTCCAACCTGGGCTGTTCACAAACAGCCTCCAGCATGTAAGTCACTTCCGTCTGTGTGTGTTGCAGTCAACCAGTCACACTTGGCTGTTACCAACCTTAAAGATTACCACAGGGTGTACTGCCAGTACCGCATTTTCCTTCAGAAATGTATATCCTGTACTTTCCAGCCCTCTATTGGCAGTACAAATATATTGTTTGTTATTCCTTAAGGGAATATTTTGCCCACAATTTGTTACCCCAAATGGAGTTACCCAGACACTTCAATTTGAGCCCATTGGATTAGACAAAACAATACAACAAATTTATTAACTGCAAAGAGATTCTACGTGAGCACAAGTAATGAGCCATACAAGTCAGAAATAGTTACAAGAAAAATAAAGATAAAACACTTACTGGTGCCTAGTTTGACAAACGATACTAGATTAAAAGCAAAGTTTTCATACCCCGTACCTTCAACAGTTTTCCTGACAAAACTCTTTAGGTCAGGACTCCTTTCCCCAGAGTCCAACAGCTGCTTCCTTTGTCTTTTCAGCACAGTGAATGTGATAGGCAGAGAGAAAGAGAGAGGTGTCTTGGGTTGCTTGCCCCTGCTTTTTATAGTTTCAGTCCCCCCCCTTGAAAAATATTTCCAGCTGGGAATAAGACAACAGGCAGGCTGTGTGCAAGCAAACCCCATGCTGTTTCTTTGCTAAGATGCAAAATATTTTGTCCCTGCCCCATTTCCCACCAAAGAATGGACTCTTACAGGTAATGGTCTACTGGCCTTGCTTACATCTGGTTGAGGTGTCCATTTACCCTTGTCTCTGAGGAACTGATTTGGCCACACCCCAGACTTATCTTGAAAATGTACTTTTAGTTAGGATTTCAGTTCATGTTTATAACTTCTCATATAAAGGTGCTATGTGCATTTTGCCATGATATTATTGATCAGCAAATTATGAGTTTTTAAATGATTCCTTACGAGGCATACTTTGTACAAAGATTATTACAATAGTGTAGAGCGTGTGACCACAGGAGTATATGCTGTCCGTGGCACAGCTATCCCTACATTAGAGAGGGTTCTAACCTGAACCCCATGCCAGCATCGGTGACTGAAATGCTTTGCTCTTGGAATAATTGTTTCTGGATCTACCAGGTTGAGTTATTAGGTCTGTGTTCTTCCAGAAATGCTTTGATAAATACTTTGACCGCCCCTTGTCTACCCTTGCCATATTTACAAGTATCTTCAGTTTTATTTCCTAAATTTGTTTCTTTATATCTATCACTGTATCCTACTTGAATGATACAGTGAAATGAAAGTTTACTTTTAAAAATGATTTTATAATCTGTTGTAATGTTTAAGGTGAAACAATGAAAGATACATGTGTCACCTCTTTGATGCTTGAAAAAACTGGGTAAATGCTGCTGTCAGCTTTCAGGTGATAGTTGCTTGAAGTTTAATGTCACCATTAAATTAAAAATAAAATGGAATGCAGATAAGCCCAGGCAATTTGGAACTATTTGGGACATACAAGTTTGCATCAAACATAGAAGAAGAGAGGTAATCATTCAACTAGAGTGGAACTCTCCTGGTAATGAGACATCAGTGTTTGACCTGAGCTTTACTTGTCATAAAAGGGAGCACAAAGAATGTTAATAACAGGAATATAGGAGGCGTTTTTATGAATAAGTTGCAGCCTGAATGAGCTAGCTGTTTGCATAGTTCTATTGCCAGTATCTGATCTTGTCTTTGGCTATCCACAGATTAAAACAAAACTTTATATCCCTTTTGCTACTGTTAGGCTGTGCAGAGACAAAGTGAACCACTGGAAGTATAGTGAACATTTTGGCGGTGTGACCAAGTCTTATCACTTCATTGTATCTGATGACATTTGGTTTTTTTTTCTTAAAGACCCAGATACTGGTGTTTAGATTCTTGCATAATTATATTTTCCTTTTTTAAAAAGTCAATTTCCAACCCTTAGGGTTGCAGAGAAAAGCTCGAAAATGGGAACTGTAAAAACTCAAAAAGCAGAAAGCAAATAAAAATAACCCAACCTTCGCTTAAAAAAAAATCTCATGATAGTCTTGATTTGTGCAGACAGGGTAGTGAACAATGAAAGCAAGAGACACACACGTTTATAATGCAGTTTATTATATATACAGACACACACTAAATTAGGCAGGAATCGAAGTGCCTAGGGATGTACTTGTGCTGGTTCCACCTATGAAACTGAAGCAGGCTCTGTCCCAAATTCTGGATTGCCAAAACTAAGCACCCTATGGTTTAGTCAGGGAAGAGGCACAATCTGAACCACTCAAATGTCAGTAGTCACAAGGCAAGTGGCATCTGTCATGTGCAAGCTGAGGATGGTGCCAATTTGAGAGTGGTCTGTTGTCTCTTTGAAGCTGTTCTATATCACAACATTGGAGGATGGTGAGAGAACCCTGGATTGTCAGGAGATTTGGTTGCACAGCAAATAACCATAAACATAGTTAACCTTGGGCAATACAAACTCTTTGCCTCAGTTTATTCATGGAGTAAGTAGGTGAAATGCTATTAACTTAACTCATCTGAGTGAGACAATTATTTGTAAAGTGCCTTGATAGCTGCATAATAAACACGCTATAGAAGTTTAAAATACTTATTGTTTATAGGTAGGAATGCTAGTACCCAGTGGAAGTTTGAGGCTGTGTGAGCCTGATGGTATTCTGAAAATATTATGTGAAATCCAAAATATATTCAAATTCAAACATTACTTTTCCATAAAGAATACCCATGTTGTTTACCAGGAAGAGTCAGTTAAAAAAACATGTTTTTTTTCTTCTTCAGGAAGGGAAGCCTGTTTTATACAAAACACAAAGAATACCATGAAAGATAAATTTGTATGCCTTTGTTCTTCAATCCAAGAACACAAATAAATCCAGACTACTGACCAGTTGCCTTGGAGATAGCTGTTGGATTGCAGTCAAAATGTGACACACATGGCATGTACTGAAAAAAATGCACTAAATAAATATGCAGAGCCATAATGGAAGCCACCCACCCACTGTATTAAAATAAATAAAAGGCTGGCAACAGAAGTCCTATACTGCCATTGCCAGCCGTGAAATTCACTTTTCTTACAAAGTGAAAGAATTCTGTCTCTGGTTCTAGGTGGCTAGAACCCATCATATTTAACAGTACATGGCCTAATTCATTTGTCTGTCTTTAAGATATAATATACTTTGTTTAAAGTTAATCTGTTTTGAGGCAGGTCATAGTAAAACAACCATGAAATATGGCTCTGCAACAACCTTATTGGACTGAGCTCTATTTATTTTCTATAGGAAAAGGTATGCAGAAAGAAAACTGCAAAGGGGGCTCTTTTATTTAAAAAAAAAAGTAAGAGAAAAACACATACTTTCAGTCTATATCACTTATTCTTAAAAGGACAAATTCTGTGGGGTGAAATCCCCATTGAAGTCATTGGGAGTTTTGTCACTGAGTTCAGTGGAGTCTGGATTTTACTCTCTAAGGGTATGTCTACACTATGAGAATAGTCGATTTTACTTAAATCGAATTTGTGGAACCGATATTACGAAGTTGAACGTATGTATCCACACTAAGGACAGTAATTCGACTTTGTGAGTCCACACTAACGGGGCAAGCGTTGACATTAGAAGCGGTGCACTGTGGGCAGCTATCCCACAGTTCCTGCAGTCCCTGCTGCCCATTGGAATTCTGGGTCTAGCCCCCAATGCCTGCTGGGGCAAAAAATGTGTCATAGGTGGTTTTGGGTAACTGTCGTCATCCAACCGTCACTCCCGCCCTCCCTCCCTGAAAGCGCCGTCGGGAAATCAGTTCGCGCACTTTTCTGGTGAGTGACAGCGCGGACGCCACAGCACTGCGAGCATGTAGCCCGCTGCGACCATCGCTGCAGTTATGGCCGTTGTCAACACCTTTTTCAGATGCAGATGCTGAGAAATCGGGCGAGGAGGCTACGGCAGCACGGTGAGGACATTAAGTCTGAGAGGGGCACAGACCTCTCACAAAGCACGGGACCCCGCGCCGTGAACATCATGGTGTCAATGGGTCATGCTGATGCTCTGGAATGGCGATTCTGGTCCCGGGAAACAAGCACGGACTGGTGGGACTGCATAGCGCTGCAGGTCTGGGATGAATCACAGAGGCTGCGAAACTTTCGGATGCGGAAGGGAACTTCCCTGGAACTTTGTGAGTTGCTGTCCCCTGCCCTGAAGTGCAAGGACACCCGGATGCGAGTAGCCCTGACTGTCCAGAAGCGAGTGGCCATAGCCCTCTGGAAGCTTGCAACGCCAGACAGTCAGTCGTTAGTTAATGGAGTTCAGTTATATTCCATCCCCCGCAAATATCCTTTTGATTCCAAAAGGAAGTGTAGTGTCACTTTGTGAGTGAAATCTGGATCTCAGATCTTAATGAGCATTCCCTGCTGGCCACCCACTAGGACTGTTGTGAGGGACCCAAGTTTCTGTGCCCTGGATCCCCTGGCAGCTGCTAAACTTCTGGTGACTCAGCAGGATGCAGCACTGGTTCCTGGCACATTTCCTGAGCACTGACTCTCAGTCTGCTATCCCTTCTGTGAAATGGGGGTCCTCTGCCCTGCTGCCCTCAGCCCCAGGACCAGCACTGACCCTTTAATTGCTCCAGTTACTTAAATGTATCCCCTTCCCAGATCTCCACCCTAAGGGTGTGAAGCTCTGGTTTATAGTTAAGCTTTCTCAGGGGGACACAGTAGTTGTGAAGCAGCCAAACTGTGCAACGTGTATGTTTGTTAACACCTTCGTGCTCTTTTATACTTATACTTGAGGCCTAAATACTTGTACCAAGAGTCAACTCCCTGCTTCAGTTAGAAATTAAAACAAATAAAATATGTTTGGAATCTTTATACAGAGTCTGTACACTTAAAGACTTGAAAAAAATCATAAAATGTTAAAATATATAAGTGAAATTTAATACTTAACCTCATTATTAATAGAGTGCTAAATAAAATTTAAATGCAGGGAATAAGGAAACAGTGCCTGCACAAAAGACACAAATGAACTATATGATGTAGAACTTGTGGAAATTCTGATGAAACAGTTTTTCTGGAAAATGTGAGTTTATTCAAACCAAAATGTCTCCAGAAAATAGTTTGAGTTCAACAAACTTCGGATGAATAACAGGCAAGATTCTGGCAGGCAGGATTCCATCGGGAAGCGTCCTGGTTCCCTGCCAGTTCATTGGGTACTTCCACCTTTCCAGAATCCACAGTTCTGGGGCAGCCCCGCCATGTGGACTGCTCTGGGGCCAAGAATGCTGGGGTTTCCACTGTCTGTAGCTCTGGGACAGCACTCACCATGCTACAGCTTCAGGATTTCCAAGCTTCTTATGATAGAGCTGGGAGCTTGAAAGCCTTGGGAGGACTCTCAGGACATCCAGGGTACAGCAAATCTGAGGCAGCCCCACCAGCTGTCTCAGGAATCTGGAAGTCCTGGGGTCCCTGGCCTGGGACCTGGGGCAGCAGACATGGTGGTGTTGCCCCATAGCCTTAGAAGCAGTTGCTAACTCAAATTGACATTCTTGTCAGTTCAGTCAGCAGATGTGAAACTGACAAGAATGTCAATTTTAGTTAGCAGCTGCCAAGTCTACCATGTGTCAGTGTTTCCAAAACATTTTTTTCTTGGGATTTCCAGTTCACAAGAATTAAAAAAAAAAAAAAAAAAGACGGATTTTGTTCCTATCTGGAGTGAAACCTAATCTTGAAATATCAAAATTTCTTGCAACCCAGAAATGTTGAGTTAAGGTCAGCTATAGTACAATAGTTTTCTTAGAGAATTGGATACTTTTGATCTTCAAACTTACCTTCATAAACTAACATTTTGAATTATATCATCACTAAAGACACTAAGCCTAAAAATAATAATCCCTAGAGATGTATTTAGGTTGGTGTTTTGGAATACAAGTGGGTAGTTGGGTGATTAAATATTTCAGTGTGCATCATCATTAAGCTACTGTATTCAAATAAATGTTTAAAAAATCTTGATTTTATTCTGAGCTCTCGTTCAGAGTTTCCAGATTTAAAATAGTAAGGAGTAACCCTGAATAAGCTTGAGGATAAGGCTTTGTTTTGATAATTAACACTTTTTTGATGGAAACAAAGATTGTATAGATCTAATTAATAGATCTAATGTTCTTTGATCTAGATACCAGGCTGAAAATCTAACAGGAACAGGTTTACTTGTCAGTTTTCTCCTCCTTCCTTGTCCTTCTCTGGTCAGACACACAAGGAGAATTTGCATGTGTATTTTGGCATTGTGCAAGAGGCAACTGTGATGATGTATCCCATAATGCTTTATGGGAATATGACATAACTGGAATATGTTTTATGCTACGTGTGCCATGTAACTTATCTCTCTAAAGGTTATGGGCTACTGAATCTATTCATCCTATTTGTACACATATATCATTTTTGTACTTGAAGTCATGAATATTGGCTGTATACTTGCTTGATTTCTAAGTAAGCTTTGTAAGGAATTTGGTCAGCTTCTTTAGAAAGGAATTTTCAATGTTAAGTGCCCAATCAAGAAGCACTTAAGGAACAATGGATCTTGGAATGCTCCAATCCACCTAAGAAGTCTATATGAGGACGTTCAAGGTAGCATGTGAACCATGTCTGCTACCTGTAATTCTGAGTCATGCATGGACATGTGACTTGCCCATGTGACTCCAAAACTCCATCTTGGAGCTAGACTTTGCATAAGAGTGAGGAGGGGGTCTCCACCCACAAGAGAAAGTCTATTTAAACCCCTGGGAGACCCCTCCCTTTGGTCTTCAGCTGGCTAAAGAGAGAACCTCTCCACCCCCCAAGGATACCTGAAAGAAACTGGAACCAAGGACAGTAACTACAAGGGGTGTGAGTAATTGCTGGATCCAGACCAGAAGGAGACTAGTCTGTAAAAGGAAGCTTACTGGGTGAGATTTTATTTGTATTCAGTTTCTTAGACATAGACTTGCGTGTTTTAATTTATTTTACTTGATAATTCACTTTGTTCTGTCTGTTACTACTTGAAACCACTTAAATCCTACTTTCTGTATTTAATAAAATCACTTTTTACTTATTAATTAACTCAGAGTATGTGTTAATACCTGGGGGGGGAGGGGGCAAACAGCTGTGCATATCTCTCTATCAGCGTTATAGAGGGTGAACAATTTATGAGTTTACCCTGTATAAGAGTTATACAGGGTAAAATGGATTTATTTGGGGTTTGGACCCCGTTGGGAGTTGGGCATCTGAGTGTTAAAGACAAACACACTTCTGTTAGCTGCTTTCAGTTAAGTCTGTAGCTTTGGGGCAAGTAATTCAGATCCTGGGTCTGTGTTGGAGCAGACGGGCATGTCTGGCTCAGCAAGACAGGGTGCTGGGGTCCCGAGCTGGCAGGGAAAGCAGGGGCAGAAGTAGTCTTGGCACATTGGTTGGCAGTTCCCAAGAGGGGTTCTGTGATCCAACCCGTCACAACAACTATTCCCAGAGATGTAGGATATTTTTAACAGGTCAGGGAACAAGATATTAATAGGGTACTATTTTATAGTCATTCACTATTGAGAAAGAATTCATCCACCTTTATACAGCTTTTAGTATATTTAGTTTTCATATGAAGGCCTAGTTATGCATGAAAATATTTATGGAACAGAAGAGTTTCATCAATTTAAAAATGATCATTTGTTTGAATGGGTAGTGTATTATTCTCTATTAGTTACTCATTATTCTCCTGCTCATAAAGAAAGCATTTGACTTAGCTGACCAATCAGACATCCCAAATAATGTACCAAGTCAAAGAAATAGCTGAAAACAACAAGTCAAAATAAATTGGTTGAAATTTCTTCAAACAAATGAATTAAAGAATTTGAATTCAAATCATGAATACATTCATATAAATGAATGCCCATTTGTAAACAATTCATGGAAAAGTGGGCGTTTTTGTCAGACAACTTAGTTACAGTAATAATTTGACCATCACTAGTGACAATAAGTGAAAGTGAAAGGGTAAAAAGTAGTGTGAGAAGAGATTTTGCTTTTCGTCAAAGTCAGTAAAAAAACAAAATATATGGTTTACATTTGTATAACAGTATTTTCATGAAGTTCTGCTCACTATTTTCCCTGCCGTATTTTCTGCTTTATATTCTTGCTTATCTAATCATGCAGGTCAGTTGTACTTACTTGACAAACCAAGCACTTCAAAGCTACTGCTGCTGTTCAATTTTTTTATGAACATTTATAAAGGCCTAGAAAATAAAGCTACCAAAAAACCAACAATTATTCCCAAAGAATCCATTCCATTTTTGTGACATTTCAGTGAAAAACTAAGCTGGTAAAATGTTTAAAAGAATTGCTTATAAACCATTTACATCCATTGTAAGTAATTGTAGAGTTGTTCTCTGGCATGGCTTTATGAATAATTGTTCACATTTATGCTATATGCTGAAGCAATAAACCCTATTTTTAATGCAACTGTATATAGGCCCAGGCCTGCTACTGTAGAAGCCTAAGCCTTCAATAATGCCTTTAAAAAAGAGCTTCCTTTGCCACATTGCCACCAAATTATTTCCTCTATTCTGTCCCTCAATACATTCATAATGTTCTGCCTGTAGATGGTGCATAGTAGGATATACAACTAGCCCACAGAAACAGTTGAGCTACAACTGTTAGAATGTTGTGCTGGATTTCAGTGGTGGTGAGGCACAACAGAACACGGTCTAAATTGTGCCATTTAAGCATGTCTCATAGTAAGGGATCCTGTGGAGCAATACCGTTCCTGGGGAAACTCCCAAGCATGCAGAGGCTATGTGCCCGACACTTTGTGTGATGCAAATTATTCTCCTTTTGCAAAGCCAGGTAGCTCCAGTGGCTGATTTGTCATGGGGGTAAAGGGGCAGCATAACTTGGTGGGGAAGACAAACCACGGTCCTACCTCCACCCTTTTCTCCTCAGGCCCCTTTGAGGTGCAATGTATCACCAAAAGAGGGGAGGGAGCAGTCTCTTCACTTCTCAAAGCAATTTCGCCTCTTCCTTGTACCAGTCACACAGGGAAGCTCTTTACACTCTCCCATCAACTGTGTCTCCTACAAGAGCGGGCAAGCCAGAAATAATTTGGCTGTAAAGGAGTTGTGATTGGGGACAAAGAAGAAGTGACCAAATATTTTATAGGGTCAATCACTCAAGGCCATGTAACCTGAGTTTGTACTTAAACCACTGTCAATAAATTTTCCATTTGCTTTGGGATTTAGTGTGAGTAATAATGCTTTATACAGCTGAGCCTAACTTCAAGGCCCACTTCTCCCTTCCTGGCAGAGACCACTCAGTCATCTTGCTACCAGCATATGAGTTATTTGCAATTAATTATCTTGTATGCTCTCAACCAATTAATATACTATTTTGATCCTTACTAGAATAATGAATCCCATCCTTTGCCACTACAAGCAGCAGATTACTTATAACATCATGTGTCAAATGCCCTATAGGGAAGTTTGGAAGTGGTTAGATAACTCAGTATAACCATAACAAAGCAGGAGCTGACTGTCCAAATTAAATGTATTCAGTCTGGCATTAAGGGTCCCAACTATTACCACAGCATTTGTCATATGCTGAACATAGGTTATACATGTGAAACAACAACATAATCTCATAAGACTGGAATGAGATGGACTCTTGCTGAAAGACTAAATAGAACAGGGTCTAGTATTTCAATACTACGATCTTTCTAATCACAAGCCAGAGTTCAAAACACCTGTGCTAAAAATACTGAATTCAGCAGAATTCCTATAAAATGTATTTAAGAAAAGAGAAATAGAGAAGTCTCTGGAAAATGTGAATAACTGAGTAATTCCAATAACAAGGATTAGATATGTGAGAGAAATAGCCATTTGATTAAAATAGTTAATGTCAAGTCACAAAAGGAAGTTTAACAAACACAAATAAATAAATAAATACATAAATAAAAATGAGGAAATAAAGGATCAATGGGGAGGAAAGCTGTGAACATAAATTTACCTGAATGTCAAGAAAGCTTTCAAGATATTCCTACGCAAAAGACTTATCTACAAGATCAGTATGTATAGTACGGGGATGTATGGAAACAGTTCAGGGTAAAGAGAAGTAAAATAAGGCTCATGTTTAGTCTCTATCATGTTCCATATGTCAGTGAAGTTACCTGCAGGAAGGTTACATTTGCAGAAAATACAGAACCAGAGGTGCTGGAATCAGTCATTTCAAAGTAAGAAGGCAACTCAGTTCTGAATAACTTGAAGAGACTAATACTATCCCAAACATGAAATAAGTACAGACAGAAAATGAGCAATCTACTGGATCTTTTAAGAGTCATCTGTATTGCTGGGAAACAACTGCACTTTAATTTATAAAAGGTTTATTTGATAAGACTACGTCATTCAAACAAAAACCCCTCTACAAAAATTAATGAGTTTCCACAAGTTCTATCACAGCAGCTTCACACTGAGACCCTGAACTACAAAATATACTTGTATGAATTTGTGCTGAAGGATCTTTCTGACAAAAAAACTCAACAACAATATCAAACACCCTACCAAATTAAAAATAAAGGAAAGTTTCTGAGACCTATTTCATGATGGTGATTAAAAAAAAAAGTTTCCATAGCTTATCTTCATGAATGTATCGCAAAAATGCAAAAACATTTGTGTAAGATAGCCTTTGAAGTTTTTATTTTTTCATTATCTTTCTTCTGGAGAATTATAGATGTGTCATCAGTCTTAGCAGCAGCTTTCAGAATGATAATGTGGGTATGATAGGTTGAGAGGCAGAGATGCTGGTTTATGCAAGCCACTCTAAGCAAAATGTTATCATCATTATGATGGCCTTGAAGGACATTCAGCAACAATCCTATAGCTTAATTGTATGAAGTAAGGAGGGGAACTTTGGGGTAAAAGTCAGAATCTTCATATTCCTTATACAGCTACATCTGGGATATTAGCCAACATTTTGTGATTTTTGAGTAGTAACAGTAATAGGTATTACAGTAGTGACTGGGTACCTAAAGCAAGGTATAGAGTTGCATTGTGCTACACACTGTGCAAAAAGCATTTCCTTGCTCCAGAGAGCTGATAATGTAGGGCCTAAATTCTGCCAATACTTACAAATGAGCTCTACTTTAAGCATAGGAGTAGTAGTACCACTGAAATCAGAATCAGGACCTAGGTTTGTGACAAGACGCAAGGGACAAGTTGGGGGTGGGGGAATGGGGAGGTTTGAAAACAATGACAAAGCAAGCATGTTTTTACATAATAGTTAGTAGCCTCAGTTCATCACTTACTTAACCATTGTCAGATTAAAAATGTTGATTACATAGAAGAAACATACTGAATATGTATAGCATACATTGAAACAGTGTATCATTTCTATTAGCAGAGATTAGCAGAAATGTTTGATTTTACTTGGAAATAATTTTTTTTAAACATACTATTTTTACAGGGTTACTCAAACTGCATGTGCAAAGATTGGGCTAGTTTATTATTATTGTAACCTTAAAATTTAAAATTGTTTTGCCCCTAAAATCCAAAGAAAACAAAGAAGTCTGTATGAAGTTCAGATGTTTGTGAAAATTTATCAGCATATAGGAATGTGCATGGATTGCATTTTATTTTTTCTTGAGTGATGACACCTTGGAGGCTGATGTAAACCCTGTGAAAGTTAATGGGAGTCTTTCTATTGGCTTCAATAGTTTGGATTAGGCCGTTGGTGAGATATAGAAAAAAATAAATGATTAGGGGTCTGGAGCACATGACTTATGAGGAGAGGCTGAGAGAACTGGGATTGTTTAGTCTCCAGAAGAGAAGAATGAGGGGGGATTTGATAGCAGCCTTCAACTACCTGAAGGGGGGTTCCAAAGAGGATGGAGCTCGGCTGTTCTCAGTGGTGGCAGATGACAGAACAAGGAGCAATGGTCTCAAGTTGCAGTGGGGGAGGTCCAGGTTGGATATCAGGAAAAACTATTTCACTAGGAGGGTGGTGAAACACTGGAATGCGTTACCTAGGGAGGTGGTGGAGTCTCCTTCCTTGGAGGTTTTTAAGGCCCGGCTTGACAAAGCCCTGGCTGGGATGATTTAGCTGGGAATTGGTCCTGCTTTGAGCAGGGGGTTGGACTAGATGACCTCTTGAGGTCCCTTCCAACTCTGATATTCTATGATTCTATGATAATATAGAATAATTTGCAATGACAAGGCTGTATTGGTAGCATATGAAATGGAGAAATGAAATTACATTTTCTCAGATCAGAAAGGCAGTGTTATGGTGACTTATAAGAAACTTTTATTGAGCCTACAGAAAGATGTTGTCAGAAATGCTCATCCTCACTTTCCAGGCAGTACATAAGCACCAAACCCTATCCCAAAATACTGTTATTAATTTTGAAGGAGCATAAGTTTAAAAAAATATGAGACTTGTTGGTATCAGTGCAGCTTTACAGTGGGATGGAATCCCTGTCTACTGCATTCAGTATAAAGGCATAGAACATATATACTGTCAGAAATGCCAGTCCTGTGAAAACATATGTCCATGTTCAGCTTTAAGAGTATGTGCAGTCACATTGGATGGGACTTTCAAAGCACTCAGTATTAGTCCAGTTTTCCTTCCACTGAAGTCCCTGGGAGTTTTACCATTGACTTCAATTGAATGAAAAATCCTACCCATTGACTTCAATGAACCTAGTCCTGTGAGATAAAGATAACCACATGTAGAAGTGTTTACAGGACATCAGGGTATGGTAGAACAGGGCATTTTCAAATCCAAATGAAAAAACAGCCACACAATCCGCCCACTACTACCATCACCTAATACGATTTTTTGGACCTAACATCTCTTCTAAAATCTAAACTTTGCTGTTTGGTCAAAGAGAAATAAAAGTATTTGCTCTCCCTCCCATATCCCAAGACCTACAGCATTCTCAAAATACTTGCACAGAGCATATGATCGAACACAGTAGTATAATTTTTCACTTGAGTGTGTGTAGAACCAGACAGATATCCCATTAAAAATTGAAGGAGCCTCGTAAGAAATTCCCTTGAAAAATATCATGAAGTTTTACCCCAGCTAGTATACTCTTTTAAGAGTTGCATTTGTTACAAAGTCCAAAACTCTGCTCAGTGTGCCAAAAGGAGCCCGCTCCCACAATTTCAAGCTTTGGGGTTCAGAAGTGGTAAGGTTGCCTTTGGGGCAATCTAAAGCTCTTTCTTGTAGGTTTTCACCATTCTAACCATTTGCATTTGAAAGTGACAGAGATAAAATGAGAACATCCAATGGAACACTTACTGTATTAAACATTTCAATAACTTTAAGGCCAACAATCCCAGCCAAGTGTTCTTCTTATTAGATATGTCAAGTTTAATAAAGTTCACTTGTTTGCATTAGCCCTGTAGATGCCAATCAGCATGACATCATATTCAGTCGCTGTCACTGTCCTTTGTCACTGCAGGCTGAAGCTCTGGCAGAGTTGGATGGCATGGCGTGTTTAAATATTCCTTCCATCAGCAATATGAGAAGGACAGACAATACATTATCAGCAACTGAAGACAAGTTTTCAATAAATAATTTACAATAATCAATAGAATAATTGTTTTGCAGACTATGTTAAGGGGTATATTATATTGCACTGTGCTCTCTGATAATGGATATTCTTTCAGCTCTCAAATGAGTGTGCTGAAAGGATAACTCACCTATGATTCTGTTATGATTAGATTTTCAGTGAAACACCTGAGGGCGTTTAAGTACCATTAGACTCTGGATGGGTTGTGAAATTTGGCAGTACAACTACCTAATAAGTTAATGAAAGGTCAAGAAATTTACTGTCTAATCTTATTTTTGCTGGTGGAAAAGAAGTGAATCTGAATTTCCTTTGAAGAGATGCACTTGAGAAACTAGATGATGGAAAAACAAGTAGTGGCACTCGTTGTCTTTTAATACCCTATAGAGATACAGGCAGGGACTACCAAAAGAGCCTGAAGGAGTTAGATGCCCACCTCCCATTAACATTCAAAGGCAGCTGGGGTTCTAATTGTCCTTTGATGCAGGATGCAATATTAAGAGGAAATTTTCAGAAGATCCAGAGGGAAATGTATATACAGTCAGTCATTTCTCTTTCTCTCTCGCTCACTGTACCTATGGCTGGGCACACCACACAGGGAGAAATAAATGACTGACAGCTCTCAACTATAAGCTCTTGTGTTTGGCAGCATTGGTAATGTGACTGACTACAGATGTGCCAAATGTTAGCACTTACCCCATATTGCTTATGCACCCAAAATTCAGTGTGCCTTCAACCAGGCTGTGGGAAGTACAGTATAACCAACCTGTCCAATGTTAAATTTTACTTTATGTGGTTATATGGATGATTTGTACAGCACTTTGTGTTCTGTATGATGCAAATACTGTGCAATTGAACTAGGTTTTGTACAAATAATCTTCCAAGGGGAAGATAGGGTCTTCTTTCTTCACAAACAGTATTCATGATATTTTACCAGCAGCATAGGGATCATTAACAAAAGTTTAAGAATCTTTAGGCATGGTGAGGAAAACGACTAACGTGAGGATATGTGCTGCACTGTTTCTTTAGCTCTGTAGAAGAAAACAAGGAAGGAGGATGAGAGAAGGTTAAAGAAGGTCTGCCATAGAGACAGTAGCTTGTTATCACTTGTAATACACAAAATAAAATGTTAATGGCAATTTATGCCGAACTTTCATTTTTGTTTGGTTATTTAAAAGAAAAGTATTCATAATACTCTATGCTAGTCTGACTTAATGGAGCTGTATGTTTAAAGGAGTCATATGTTAATACATGTCCACTCTTAGTAAGAAAGAAATTATAACTTTGTGTAACTGCAGCATAGGGTATGTTTAATGAGGAACATAATGGGTACCTTGACACCATCTTAATGAAATAACACCTGGTTGTACATTGAACCCACTTTAAAACACGGGAAAGCTTAAGTGCTTGTTAATGTGTTGCACAGTAAATATGGCACACCAGTAGAGATCAAAACAACAGTAGACTATAATTAACTGGGTAATGAGAGAAATGGAAAATTATCTCAAGAGCCTGCCTTGAAGATGTACCTCTGACAGACTAGTGGGCTCAGGCTGTAATAGAGCTTAAACAAAACACAAGCTGGGAAATCATATTTATTCCTTTCAATTTTCTAAGGAACAGATTCTTATACCCTTATTTTGAGTAGTACCTTATCTTCTAATAGTCCCACTGACTTCAGTAGGACTACTTGAGGAGTAAATACTGGAGTAAGGTACTATGCCACTTGAATAAAGGTATCAGAATTTGGTTCTATGTTATAGAGCTATCAGAGACAGGGGCTGCATATTGAAATATGTACTTTTAAAAAAGTTTTCTTTTCTTTTCTCTTTGGTCTGTTAACTGCCAATAAATAATGTTTACGTTTAATCTAAGCTGAAATACATTTTGATTGCTATAACGAGTGAAAAGTTATGTGCAGGTGTTCTCAAGGAAAGCAGAATATTAGCTTCAACAGAGGCAGAGGACTGTGAACACAGTAACCAGTGTATGTGGAGAATGCCACAGCCATCTTCTGCAAGTGCAATGGTGAGCCTGGGGACCCTTTGTGAGCAGTAAGGGAGCCGTATGCTCTAGAGTCCAGATTCAGCACGTTTAACTTTAAAAATCTGAATAATCCCATTGAGTTTAATGGGAAAACTTGTTCTTAAGTACCTTACTAAGTATAAAGTACATCACAAGGAGTTACAGGTTTGTGGAGACTTCAAGACTGGGCCCTAAATTAAGCAGTAATTTCAGTAATTGTTAATGTGCAATGGTGATTGAATTCCAGTAATAAAACAAACACATTTGAGATGCCATTGGGTACAGTGGTGGCTCTATTTCCCCCCCTGCATGCTCTCTTTTGCCCATTCTTGTTGGTATGCATCTTCGACTTACAACAGTCACACTCTTATTGCTTCCAAACTAACCTTCTTCTCCTCCTTCAAAACAAACACAAAAAGTCCTCTAATCTTAGCAGAGATGAATTTTCCAGAGTCCCTGGAAGTTCAGATCCTGCATCAGAAAATTCAGATCCAGTCCTGGATTTTCCCAGCAGTTGAAGTGTTTCAAATACTCTGAGGCTTGGGCCCATCTCTAATTCCTACTCCATCTCAATGGAGCTACCCTGCTTTACCCAAGATGAGATTTTTTTGGAGTATATAGACACACACACAACAGGTTAAAATTTCGCTATTTGGAGAGAAAGAGAGAATAGTGATTTTTTTAAAAAATAAAAACTTTTTTCTTAGAAAACATTGTGGCCACTGTCCAAGAAAATGAAGTGAGCTGTGTCATTTTTATTAAAGACACAAAGAGAATTGTGTAGGCTAACCATTATTAAAAGAAAATTGCCGTAAACATCTGAGAGAATTATAGCAATATAAGTGGGACACACATATTGGGTTGTGAGTTCAATCCTTGAGGGCGCCATTTAGGGATCTGGGACAAAAATCTGTCTGGGGATTGGTCCTATGTTGAGCAGGGGTTTGGACTAGATGACCTCCTGAGGTCCCTTCCAACCCTGATATTCTATGAATTCTATATTAAATGGTGGTTATATGTCATCTAAAACTGTGCAAGTAGCTCTAAAACAAATATGTGAACTATTCAGCATGTATACATCGATTCAAAAATGTGACTTTCAATCAGTCAATCAATCATGCCTATCTCAATGGTATCTGAGTGCTTCAGTTGTACTTAAGAGGGCTAGGAAGTACATTTATCCCTTCCTGTGACTGTCATATATAGAAATGTGCAAAATGTAATGTTTTCTCTCACAAAATTTTATATTAAAGACATCTTTTTCCAGCTTAGGTGATCAATTTGGTGTTTTGTTATACAAAAACCATTTTTGCCAAATGCACTTTTGAACATATAGGGATAATTGGAATATTTTTGACAAAAATTCATTTAGTCAAAACCATTTTGGTTTTGATAAAAACTTGTCAAAATTATTTGTTGTGGAGGAGAAGTAATCTGGGATGAAAAACTCTGTTCTGAACCAGACACAGGAGGGACCTAGAACCTGGGTCTCCCACATTTTAGGTCAGTGCCCTGACTACCTTCCCTCTCCACCTCCCAACACACACACAAAGGAGAAAATGGACAGTTCAATGCAATTTATAATTTAGTTTTGGGGAAAATATTCAAAAATTTCTATTTTGAAAGTTGCCATAAAACAGAATTATCCTCCACCAGAAAGCTTTAGTAATAAATTTTGAGAAGACGCAGAAATGGTACAGTGGTCTTGTGATGAGGCAGAGAGGCCCCAAACAGCAGAGAAGAGGTTAAGGATAGCCTATATGTAGTCCCTCCCGTCTATACCTGTGGCCCATGGAAAGCCCAGAGATGGAATAAAAGGAGAGAACCTGGATCATTTGAAGGCTGGAAAAGTGAAGACTGTAAAAGCCTGGGCTGGACTGAGTTGGAGCTGGGCTCACTGATAGCAGGAATAGGCTCCTGGCTGGATGTTGGGCTGGAACAAGGCTGAGAGCTAGTGTCTGGCTGAAGATGGTGAGGCTGGGCTGTAGGACAAGGCTAGGTGGAGGGCGGTGACCGGCCCCAACCCCCAACTGCTTGAAACTGGAGGTGGTAATGGTGGGGGTGGGGAGGAAAAGAAAGTTATCTTGGACTATGGAGGAATAGAAGCAGGGGATGAGGAATAGTTTCAGATCAGGAAAAAGTGGGGAAATGGTTACATATATCAGGATTTGAAGAAGGAATACATAGAAATAAAAAAAAAAACAGGATAAAAGCCAACATTTTATAGTTGTGAAATCAGTGACAAAAGATGTGAAAATAGAAAATACGAGATGTTAACCCCTGAAAATGGTGGAATGGATAAAGATAAGCATTGATGATGTACAAAGAGCTGAAACATGCCGGGTCGACATATATATATAGAACGTACACATAAAGGAAGAAGCTGAAAAACTTCTTAACTGTAATCTTAGGGGGAATGAAAGTTACTTGTCAACTGCCCAAATTCCTGATGGAAGCAAGATGGCTTATTTATGGCGTGCTGCTATGACTGTCTGAGGATGATATCAAAAAAAGAAAAGATGAAGATAAAGTATTGTTTCTTAAGTGGCTACTTAGTAGGAGAAAGGAAGAAAACTGGCCATCTTGGCAATATGCATAACACTTAAAGGTAGGACACTTCTGGATAGGATCCAAATGGGGTATCCACCTGTCTTAATGAAACCATTTATAAGGTGATATTATTGTTAAATGTTTGGACACGTGACATCCATGTGTAAGGGAACAATAAGGTGCAGTAAATGTGGAGAAAACCACTCAAATGATAAGAGGAATAGAACTTAACTGCAGGGGAAAGCACAGTGCAGCATATGAAGGGTGCGCAGTAGCAGAACAAGTTGGAGAGAAAAAAATACAATTATTCAAAAAATGCTACAAAAGGTACCCACTGCATAAAATAGGAAAAAGAAAAATGACACAAATAAGAGAAAAGATCTACATGGACAGCAGAACACACCTCTGGTCAGGCAGGAATATATGAGAGGAAAAGGAGATGACATAGTGCTTGTAGGTAAAATAAGTTGATAGCATTTGTTATAGAAGTAATTAACTGCATCTTGTAGATGGGAGACAATTGAAAATCAAAATCATAGCAAAAGCAGCAGAAACAAATCTAAAAATCTTGAGCCTCTTGACCAGCCATATTCATTTGATTTTCAATGAAGGCAATAATACAGCTTAAGTGACACAGTCTTAATAATCCTTAGTTGGAATGTGCATAGTTTAGTAGTGCATGGACAGGAATCTTAAAAAGTCATCCTTGAAATGGGGAAAAAGCTTAATATAATGTGTGTGCAATAAATCTCGCTAATAAGTAGACTTGTGTTCAATATACTGGGAAATTATATACTATGGAAGGATCAAGAGGGTAGCAGAGGAGGAGAACCTGTATATTTATAAAAAAGGGACTTAGCTATATTGAAATGTATATACAGAAACTAAAGTTTTGAACACAATGCTTTTGAGTCTCCCATTGAGAACAAAACAAAACAAAAAAACAACACTTAGGTCTGAATTTATAATATTTACAGTCCATGTATAAATTAGTTAATTTAGAATTAGAAAAATTAGAAAAAAACAATTCATAATTTGTGGAGACTTTAATAGCCATAATGGGTTATGGGGAAGTAAGAAAACAGATTTAAAGGATAAATACTTAAAATAATGTATCAATCTGAATAACCAGGTAATATTGTATACAGGAGCACCTACTAGATTTCATTCAGTGGATGGATCATTTTCCATTTTGGATCTGGGAATTCCAACAAACAATATTGGTTTTAAATGCAGCTGGTAAATTCATAATGAAGATGGAATAGAAATGATCACGTACATATATTTATTGAGTACCAATGCTGAGGAAATGTCAAGACACACAAAAAGTTCCTAGCTGGATTTTTCCAAAACCTGATTGGGGCCTGTGATGAATATTTATACAGGAACAGAACAAGTGATAACCTTGGAGAATTCTACAACAACGTAATAAAAGGAATCATGGCAGCAGCTGACCTGGCTGTCCATAAACTATAAAAATTGCCCCTGATTTAGAAATCTGCTTCCCTGGTGGAATGGGGATTGCAAATTAGCAATATAAGCAAGCGTAAACACACATCAAATAGCTAAGATTTAATTAATTATAAGAGATGTAAGGTGGTGGCACAAAGGAATATCAAAAAGAAAGTTGGGCAACTTTGTGGGAAATTGAATAAAAAAGAATCAGAGCTTTCAGAAATATATAAGCAAATACAAAGAATGAATGGAATACAAAGTAAATGTATATCTGGTCTTACTGTAAACAATGAAATTAAGTATCAGAGGGGTAGCCGTGTTAGTCTGAATCTGTAAAAAGCAACAGAGGGTCCTGTGGCACCTTTAAGACTAACAGAAGTATTGGGAGCATAAGCTTTCTTGGGTAAGAACCTCACTTCTTCAGATGCAAGTAGTGGAAATCTCCAGAGGCAGGTATAAATCAGTATGGAGATAACGAGGTTAGTTCAGTCAGGGAGGGTGAGGTGCTCTGCTAGCAGTTGAGGTGTGAACACCAAGGGACGAGAAACTGCTTCTGTAGTTGGATAGCCATTCACAGTCTATGTTTAATCCTGAACTGATGGTGTCAAATTTGCAAATGAACTGGAGCTCAGCAGTTTCTCTTTGGAGTCTGGTCCTGAAGTTTTTTTGTTGTAAGATGGCTACCTTTACATCTGCTATTGTGTGGCCAGGGAGGTTGAAGTGTTCTCCTACAGGTTTTTGTATATTGCCATTCCTGATATGACTTGTGTCCATTTATCCTCTTGCGTATGACTGTCCAGTTTGGCCAATGTACATAGCAGAGGGGCATTGCTGGCATATAATGGCATATATAACATTGGTGGACGTGCAGGTGAATGAGCCGGTGATGTTGTAGCTGATCTGGTTAGATCCTGTGATGGTATTGCTGGTGTAGATATGTGGGCAGAGTTGGCATTGAAGTTTGTTGCATGGGTTGCTTCCTGAGTTAGAGTTGTTATGGTGCGGTGCGTGGTTGCTGGTGAGAATATGCTTAAGGTTGGCGGGTTGTCTGTGGGCGAGGACTGGCCTGCCTCCCAAGGTCTGTGAAAGTGAGGGATCATTGTCCAGGATGGATTGTAGATCACTGATGATGCGTCGGAGAGGTTTAAGCTGAGGACTGTAGGTGATGGCCAGTGGAGTTCTGTTGGTTTCTTTTTTGGGCCTGTCTTGTAGCAGGAGGCTTCTGGGTACACGTCTGGCTCTGTTGATTTGTTTCTTTATTTCCTTGTGTGTGTGTCGTAGTTTTGAGAATGCTTGGTGAAGATCTTGTAGGTGTTGGTCTCTGTCTGAGGGGTTGGAGCAGATGTGATTGTACCTCAGTGCTTGGCTGTAGACGATGGATCATGTGGTGTGTCCGGGGTGGAAGCTGGAGGCATGAAGGTAGGCGTAGCGGTCAGTGGGTTTTCGGTATAGGGTGGTGTTAATGTGGCCATCACTTATTTGCACGGTGGTGTCTAGGAAGTGGACCTCCCGTGTAGATTGGACCAGGCTGAGGTTGATGGTGGGGTGGAAGCTGTTGAAATCATGGTGGAATTCTTCCAGGGTCTCCTTCCCATGGGTCCAGATGATGAAGATGTCATCAGTGTAGCGTAGATAGAGAAGGGGCATGAGTGGACGAGAGCTGAGGAAGCGTTGTTCCAGGTCAGCCATAAAAATGTTGACATATTGTGGGGCCATGCGGGTGCCCATAGCGGTGCCATTGGTCTGGAGGTGTATATTGTCACCAAATTTGAAATAATTGTGCGTGAGGATAAAGTCACAGAGCTCAGCAATAAGTTGTGCTGTGTCATCATCAGGGATACTGTTCCTGACAGCTTGTATTCCATCTGTGTGTGGGATGTTTGTGTAGAGAGCCTCTACATCCTTGGTGGCTAGGATGGTGTTTTCTGGGAGGTCACCAATGCATTGTAGTTTTCTCAGGAAATCTGTGGTGTCCCGGAAACAGCTGGAAGTGCTGGTGGCGTAGGGTCTGAGTAGGGAGTCCTCATATCCAGACAGTCCTTCAGTGAGAGTGCCAATGCCCGAGATGATGGGGCGTCCAGGATTTCCAGGTTTGTGGATCTTAGGTAGTAGATAGAATAACCCCGGTCGGGGCTCTAAGGGTATGTTGATTTGTTCCTGTGTTAGTGTAGGGAGTGTCCTGAGAAGATGGTGCAGTTTCTTAGTGTATTCCTCAGTGGGATCTGAGGAAAGTGACCTGTAGAATTTGGTATTGGACAGTTGTCTGGCAGCCTCCTTCTGGTAGTCAGACCTGTTCATGATGACAACAGCATCTTCTTTATCAGCTTCTTTAATGATAATGTCAGGATGGTTTCTGAGGCTATGGATGGCATTGTGTTCTGCACGACTTAGGTTATGAGGCAAGCAATGTTGTTTTTCCACAATTTCTGCCTGTGCACGTCGGCGGAAGCATTCTATGTATAGGTCCAGACTGTCATTTTGACCCTCAGGAGGAGTCCATGTGGAGTTCTTCTTCCTGTGTTGTTGGTGGGAGGGTATCTGTGTATCAGTGCGCTGTTCAGTGTTATCTTGAAAGTATTCTTTGAGTTGGAGGTGGCGAAAGTAGGCTTCCAGATCACCGCAGAACTGTATCATGTTCTTGGGGGTGCTGGGGCAAAAAGAGAGTCCCCGAGATAGGACAGACTCTTCTGCTGGGTTGAGTGTGTAGCTGGATAAATTGACGATATTGCTGGGTGAGTTAGGGGTACCCCTGTTGTGGCCCCATGTGGCAGGTAGGATTTTAGACAGCTTACGGTCCTTTTTCCTTTGTAGAGAGGTGAAGTGTATAATGTAGATCTCCTGTCTTATTTTAGTAAAGTCCATTTGTGTGGAGGGTTGATTATTTATGAAAGTCGCCAGGTTGGAAAGCTCTTTCTTGATGTTTTTCTGTTTGCTGTATAGGATGCTGATCAGGTAGTTCCTCAGTTTCTTTGATAGTGTATGGCATAATCTCTCACTGTGGTCTGTGCAGTATGTAGATAGCAATGGATTTTTTACCTTCAGTCCATTTGGTATGATGTCCATCCATTTGCATTTGGAAAGGAAGATGATATCTGTCTGTATTTGTGCAAGTTTCTTCATGAGGTTGATAAATTTCCATTCCATATGGCTAAATGCAGTGCCTTGCATGGTGTCAAGTATCAGAGGGGTAGCCGTGTTAGTCTGAATCTGTAAAAAGCAACAGAGGGTCCTTGTTATCTCCATACTGATTTATACCTGCCTCTGGAGATTTCCATTACTTGCATCTGAAGAAGTGAGGTTCTTACCCACGAAAGCTTATGCTCCCAATACTTCTGTTAGTCTTAAAGGTGCCACAGGACCCTCTGTTGCTTTTTAATGAAATTAAGGTTTTCAATTTAGGAAGCGCAGACATTTTAGCAAAAGAATTCCAAAAGGTCTTTAGTGATATGAATCAAAACAATGAGTTTCATGAATTAAAATGGAGGTTACTAAGGATAACAGAACTATTAAATGGATAGAGAGAACATGATGATCTGTTAAACAAAAAAGATGTTAGTATACAGGAGCTTATTGCAGGAAAAATACAGCTTCAGGTGAAGATAGTATAAGTAATTAAATGTTTCAACACTTCTCAGACTGTAGTCTAAAGATGCTATTGTGGTTATATAATGATATACAGGAAAAGAACTGCTGCCAATATAATAGGAACAAGCATTGGTGATACCAGTTAGGAAACCAGGCAAATCACATACAAGGCCCTGATGCTTATAGGCCTATTGCCTTTATATCATTAGTGGCAAAAATTATGGAAAAATTATAAATGTAAGACTAACTGAATATTGGGAGAAAAAATGATATTATAACTGAGGTACAAAGTGGTTTCAAAAAAGGAAAATGCACTGTTGACCAAATACTGAGACTAGAAACAGAGGTACAAAAAAGCATAAGACTAAGATCTTTATGATAAGTCTTCCTGGACATTGAAAAATCATAGGATGTTATAGAGGGAAGGCCTGTATAGACTAGCCACGATTGGAATGAAGAGGAGAATATTTTGATGGATAAGGGACTTTAAGTGATAGAACTATACATGTCAAAGTGGGAACAGCTTTATCAAAAAGCTAAAAATTACAAATGGAACTCCGCAAGGGAATATTATCAGCCCTATTTTGGTTTTCCATTATGATAAATGACCTCCCAAAAAGTGTGCAGACAGGAACAGGAGTCTCCCTTTTCAAAGAGTACTGTGCTATAGGAACTAAGCATAGGAGACTTAAAGTAGCCAAGGAGAAAAAAAGCAAATGAGATATACTAGATCTACCCTTTTGGGCAAAGCTAAAAGGGAATAATTAAAACAGAAGTAAACAGCTGATTTGAGGATTGATGGGAGCTTAGGCCTGGTCTACACTACGAGTTTAGGTTGAATTTAGCAGCGTTAAATCGAATTAAGCCTGGACACGTCCACACGACGAAGCCCTTTTTTTCGACTTCAAGGGCCCTTTAAACCGGTTTCTTTACTCCACCTCCGACGAGGGGGTTAGTGCTGAAATTGACCTTTGCGGGATGGATTTGGGGTAGTGTGGATGGAATTCGACGTTATTGGCCTCCGGGAGCTATCCCACAGTGCTTCATTGTGACTGCTCTGGACAGCACTCTCAACTCAGATGTACTGACCAGGTAGACAGAAAAATCCCCGTGGACTTTTGAATTTCATTTCTTGTTTGCCCAGCGTGGAGAGCACAGGTGACCACGCAGAGCTTATCAGCACAGGTAACCATGATGGAGTCCCAGGATCGCAAAAGAGCTCTATCATGGACCGAACGGGAGGTACGGGATCTGCTCGCCATATGGGGAGACGAATCAGTGCTAGCTGAACTCTGTAGCAGTAAACAAAATGGCAAAATATTAGAAAAAGTCTCAAAGGCCATGAAGGACAGAGGCCATAACAGGGATGCACAGCAGTGGCGCATGAAAATTAAGGAGCTAAGGCAAGCCTACCACAAAGCCAGAGAGGCAAACGGAAGGTCCGGGGCAGAGCCGCAGACATGCCGCTTCTATGCGGAGCTGCATGACATGCTGTGGGTGCAGCCACCACTACCCCAACCGTGTGCTTTGACTCCATCAATGGAGAATCACGCAAGAAGCGGGTTTGGGGTATGAGGAATATGACGATGAAGACCATGAAGATAGCTCACAGCAAGGAAGAGGAGAAACTGCTTTCCCCAACAGCCAGGATATGTTTATCACCCTGGACATGGAACCAGTAACCCCCGAACTCATCCAAGGTGTGCTCCCAGACCCTGAGGGCATACAAGGGACCTCTGGTGAGTGTACCTTTGTAAATATTACACATGGTTTAAAAGCAAGCGTGTTTAATGATTAATGATTAATTTGCCCTGGCAATCGTGGCCAGTACAGCTACTGGAAAAGTCTGTTAACGTGTATGTGGATGGAACGGAAATCCTCCAGGGACATCTCCAGAAAGCTCTCCTTGATGTACTCCCAAAGCCTTTGCAAAAGGTTTCTGGGGAGGGCTGCCTTATCCCATCCACCATGGTGGGACACTTTACCATGCCAGGCCAGTAGCACGTAGTCTGGAATCATTGCATAACAAAGCATGGCAGCATATGGTCCTGGTGTTTGCTGGCATGCAGACAACATCCATTCCTTCTCTCTCTTTGTTATCCTCAGGAGAGTGATATCATTCACGGTCACCTGGTTGAAATGGGGTGATTTTATTAAGGGGACATTCAGAGGTGCCCGTTCCTGCTCGGCTGAACATAAATGTTCCCCGCTGTTAGCTACGCGGTGGGGGGGAGGGGTGAAGTGATCATCCCAGAGAATTGGGTGTGTGGGGAAGTAGTTGGGTTTGTGCTGCATGTTAACCTGGAAACTGCAGCCCCTCCTTTTACATTGCAAACCCATTTTAAATGGCCAACCCAAAGGGTGCTTCGTATGGGAAATTAGGGTGCTGCTTTTTGAAACCATTCCCACGTTATGAAGGTTAAAAAAGCCAAAAGACTGTGGCTTACCATGGCTGCCTGAAAGCTGAATTCTGTTGCCTGGCACTGCGTGAGTGATCTCTCACACCAAACCGGCAGGCCCTCAATATAAGAGGAAAAATGTGACCTGGTAATGAAAGCACATGTGCTGTGTAATGTGAACAGCAAAATTTAACGTGAAAAAGTGTACCCATTGTTCTCTAAAATGTGTCTTTTTAAATCATCTCTCCCTTCTCCTCCACCAGCTGCAAATGTTTCTCCTTCGCAGAGACTAGTGAAGATTAGAAGGAGAAAACGGCGGACTCCAGATGATGTGTTCTCGGAGCTCCAGATGTCCTCCCACGCTGACAGAGCACAGCAGAATGCGTGGAGGTAGTCAATGTCAGAGTGCAAAAAAGCACAATTTGAACAAGAGGAGAGGTGGCGGGCTGAATCGCGGGCTGAAGCGAGCAAGTGGTGGGCTGAAGAGGATAGGTGGCGTCAGCCTGCTGACAGAAGGCAAGAGTCGATGCTCCGGCTGCTGGAGCATCAAACTGATATGCTCCAGAGTATGGTTGAGCTGCAGGAAAGGCAGCAGGAGCAGAGACTGCCGGTATAGCCCCTGTATAACCACAGCCCTCCCCCCAAGTTCCATAGCCTCCTCACCCAGACGCCCAAGAACACAGTGGAGGGGCCTCCAGCCACCCAGCCAAGCCACTCCACCCCAGATGTTGTCCCAAGCATCAGAAGGCTGGCCTTCAATAAGTGTTAAAGTTTTAAAGTTTTAAACTGCAGTGGGTCCTTTTCCTTCCCTACTCCTCGACCCTTCCCGGGCTACTTGGCAGTTATCCTCCTAGTTGTGTGATGAATTAATAAAGAATGCATGAATGTGAAGTAACAATGACTTTATTGCCTCTGCAAGTGGTGCTCGAAGGGGGAGGGGAGAGTGGATAGTTTACAGGGAAGTAGAGTGAACCGGGGTGGGGTGGGAGGGTTCATCAAGGAGAAACAAACAGAAGTTTCACTCCGTAGCCTGGCCAGTCACAAAACTCGTTTTCAAAGCTTCTCTGATGCGCACCGCGCCCTGCTGTACTCTTCTAACCGCCCTGGTGTCTGGCTGCACGTAATCATCAGCCAGGCGATTTGCCTCAACCTCCCACCCCGCCATAAATGTCTCCCCCTTACTCTCACAGATATTGTGGAGCGCACAGCAAGCAGCAATAACAATTGGAATATTGGCTTCGCTGAGGACTATCCGAGTCAGTAAACTGCGCCAGCACACTTTTAAATGTCCAAATGTACATTCCACCACCATTCCGCACTTGCTCAGCCTATAGCTGAACAGGTCCTGACTACTGTCCAGGCTGCCTGTGTACGGCTTCATGAGTCATGGCATTAAGGGGTAGGCTGGGTCCCCAAGGATAACTATAGGCATTTCAACATCCCCAACAATTATTTTCTGGTCTGGGAAGAAAGTCCCTTCCTCCAGCTTTTGAAACAGACCAGAGTTCCTGAAGACTCGAGCATCATGTACCTTTCCCAGCCATCCCACGTTGATGTTAGTGAAACGTCCCTTGTGATTCACCAGGGCTTGCAGCAGCATTGAAAAGTACCCCTTGCGGTTTCTGTACCCGGTGGCTTGGTGCTCCGGTGACAAGATAGGGATATGGGTTCCGTCTATCGCCCCACCACAGTTTGGGAATCCCATTGCAGCAAAGCCATCCACTATGACCTGCAAATTTCCCAGAGTCACTACCCTTGATATCAGCAGGTCTTTGATTGCGTTGGCTACTTGGATCACAGCAGCCCGCACAGTAGAATTGCCCACTCTAAATTGATTCCTGACTGACCGGTAGCTGTCTGGCGTTGCAAGCTTCCACAGGGCTATCGCCACTCACTTCGCAGCTGTGAGGGCTGCTCTCATCCTGGTATTCTGGTGCTTCAGGGCAGGGGAAAGCAAGTCACAAAGTTCCATGAAAGTGCCCTTATGCATGCAAAAGTTTTGCAGCCACTGGGAATCGTCCCACACGTGCAACACGATGCGGTCCCACCAGTCTGTGCTTGTTTCCCGGGCCCAGTATTGGCGTTCAACGCCACGAACCTCCCCCAGTAACACCATGATTTGCACTTTGCTGGGGCCTGTACTTTGTGAGAGGTCTATGTCCATGTCAATTTCCACATCACTCTTGTCGCCGCGCTGCAATCGCCTCCTCGCCTGGTTTTGCTTTGTCATGTTCTGACTCTGCATATACTCCAGGACAATGCGCGTGGTGTTCATAGTGCTCATAATTGCCGCGGTGATCTGAGCAGGCTCCATGATCCCAGTGCTATGGCGTCTGGGCTGAAAAAAGGCGCAAAACTATTGTCTGACGGAGAGAGGGAGGGAGGGGCGAGTGACAACATGGCTTACAGGGAATTAAAATCAAGAAAGGTGGCTGTGCATCAGGGAGAAACATAAACAACTGTCACACAGAATGCCCCCCCCCACCCCAAAGATTGAACTCAAAACCCTGGGTTTAGCAGGCCATTGATTTCATGGAAGGAGGGGGAAGCAAATGAATACAGAACAAAGCTGGTCCATCTATCTTTTACATCTTAGGCTGGCAGCAGATGGTGCAGCATGACTGATAGCCATCGGCATCTTCTGGGTGCTTGGCAGAAAATGCTGCATTATGACTGCTAGACATCTTCGTCAAGATGGTTCAATAGGACTGCCAGCAGGACTGAGTCTCCAGGAGACAAAAGATGTCTTCCCAGGCGCCTCTAACCGAACTCACTGAGGAGTATGATGACGATGGATACCAGTCGTAATACACCATCTACTGCCAAAAGGCAATTAGCTGCTGCTGTGTAGCAATGCAGTACCACGTCTGCCAGCACCCAGATGACATATGGTGATGGTGAGCTGAGCTGAGCGGGCTCCATGCTTGCCGTGGTACGTTGTCTGCACAGGTAACCCAAGTAAAAAGGTGCGAATCGATTGTCTGCCATTGCTCTGAAGGAGGGGGAGGGGCCTGATGACATGTACCCAGAATCCCCCGCGACACTGTTTTTGCATCATCAGGCATTGGGATCTCAATGCAGAATTCCAATGGGCGGCGGAGACTGCGGGAACTATGGGATAGCTATCCACAGTGCAATACTCCAGAAGTCGAAGCTAGCCTCGGTACTGTGCACGTGGTCCGCCGACTTCATGTACTTAGAGCATTTTATGTGGGGACACACACAATTGACTGTATAAAACCGATATCTATAAAATCGGCTTCTATAAATTTGACCTAATTTCATAGTGTAGACATACCCTTAGTATACAAAATTATATGGATTTCCACAGACTTCCTCATAATACTGGGATCAAAAATGGGTAAAGGAAATATGTAAAAAAGAAAAATTGAGAGAAGTAAAAAAAAATAATCACAGAGGAATCAAATGACAGCTAGAGAGCTGTTCCCCCATTTGTGGATTTGGAACTGTATAAAAATGAGGGAAGGAAAAATACATACATTATGACCAAAGAAATTTCTGAATTTTTTTATGAAAAATTGAGCCAGCTTTGCCAAGTGTGTATAAATGGATCAAAAGATGGCAGCACAGCTAGGGTGGAAACAGCCTAGTCTTGGAATCCAGAAATCTAAAAGGTTATCGAATTATGTGACCCTTCTGACAGCTGAATTAATGGGAATAACGTTGGCACTAACCTGGGTAAGAGATATGCGACTGGCTGTCACTGTCATTTTATATGATTCCTTGTCAGGCACAAAGACAATCAGAACAAGCAGAAAGTGACATAAGTGAAATAATCTTCCTAACTACGGAAATAATTCAAGCAGGTATCTGTGTAACAATAGCATGGATTCCAGGGCATATTGGAATTCCCGGAAATAAAGAGGCTGACAAAGCAGCAAAACGTGCACCAAAAAATGAGGCAATGGATGTTAATATATCCTTAGGTGGACAAAAATTTAAAAGTTTGGTCACGAAAGAGCTTGCGAAGGAATGGCGAGAATTATAGACTAAGGAAACAAAAGGACAAAAATTCTATGATTATGCTAAAAAATCATAGATAATACTATACTCCATAGACATGAAAGAAAAAGTGAAGGAGTCCTTATTGGAGTGTTAACACATCACTGTGCCTTATGTAAGTTAACCTTTTTAAAAGGACAAAGATGGGCTGCGTAAGGTGTACAAAACCAAAGAAACCGTAGATCATTCTATGGCATTGTGGCTAGTAGTCTACAGAAAGAGTTTCTTTACAAAGCCTGGCACAAACCCCAAATTGGTTGTGAATTCTATACTTACACTTCATCAAGCAAGTATCAAGTGTGAACTCCTTGAGCACTGTAATGGAGTCACAGCCATTCTCCTTGGGTACTCTGGTTGATCTTGCTGCCTAGGCAAACTTGCCTTTGTTATAGATGGTCCCTTACACCAAAAATCACAACAATATTCAGGTCACTCCCAGTCCCAAAGGACCAGTCACTTACTCCAGGTGAAGTACACCATAGAACTCTCCTCAAAGAGAATATTTGTAGCCAATCCTATAATAAAATAATTAAAGATTCATTAAATAGGAAAAAAATGAGTTATTTACATGTTTAGCAAAGGTAAACCTATCCACACAAATGAGTTACAGTCTTAGGTTCCAAAGGTCAAAGAAGCTGCTGTAATAGGCAAGCTTTAGAAGTCCTTGAGGGCTAATCCAGGCCAAACAGCTAGGGATCCCTTGCTTATGCTTAGAAATATTCATCCCTCAGAGTTCAAGCAGCACACAGATACAGTTTCTTTTTATCTCTTCCCATAGAGTTCAAGCTGATGGGACTAATCCACCTGCATGTCTCTTTGTCATGGGTGTGAGCAATCAAATTCTTTTGTCCACTGATATTCCACAATGGCTTGTCTGGTGTCTATGGGCCTTCTTTTGTAAGAGGGGAGATGACACTAAACACATTTTTGTACATCTAATAACTGAAGCAGGGAAATTACATGACTTATAGACTAATAGACTTTAAGGAGAGAAGAGACCATCGTGATCATCTAGTCTGACCTCCTGCACATTTCAAGCCACAGAACCTCACCCACCTTCTCCTGTAATTATAGACTCCTAACCTCTGGCTGAGTTACCAGCATCCTCAAATCATGGTTTAAAGACTTTAATGTTATAAAGAATTCACCATTTACACTAGTTAAACCTGCAAATGACCCATGCCCCATGATGCAGAGGAAAGCAAACAAAACCACAACAACAAAACCCAGGGTCTCAGCTAATCTGATCTGGGGGAAAATTCCTTCCGAACCCCAAATATGGCGATCAGTTAGACCCTGAGCATATGGGGAAGACCCACCAGGCAGATACCTGGGAAAGAATTCTCTGTAGTAGCCCTCAGAGCCCTCCCCATCTAGTGTCCCATCTCCAACACTTAGGGATTTTTGCTACTGGCAGTCTTCGATAGGCCACATGCCATTGTAGGTGGTCTCATCATACCATCCCCTCCATAAACTTATCAAACTCAGTCTTGAAGCCAGTTAGGTTTTTTGCCTCCATTGCTCCCCTTGGGAGGCTGTTTCAGAACTTCACTACTCTGATGGTTAGAAACCTTCATCTGATTTTGAGACCTCAACTTGTTGACGGCCAGTTTATAGCCATTTATTCTTGTGTCCACAGTGACGCTTAACTTAAATATGTGCTCTCCCTCCCTGGTATTTATCCCTCTTTGAATTCATCTTTCTTATACATGGGAAAACAGAACTGTACACAGTATTCCAAATGAGATCTCTCCACTCAGGTCTTTTTCCTTCTCTGTCACTTGCAACTGATAAATCCCCAGCTTATTGCAAAAATTCTTGTTGTTAGTCCTTAAATGCATTACCTTGCACTTTTCATTATTAAATTTCATCCCATTTTGATTACTCCAGATTTTCTTATGTGATATTCTGGTCCTACTCCGTATTGGCTATACCTCCCAACTTTGTGTCATCCACAAATGTTATTAACACACTCTCACTCTCACTAACAAGGTCAGTAATCAAAATGTTAAATAAGATTGGTCCCAAGACTGATTCCTGAGAAATTCCACTAACAACCTTCCTCCAGCCTGACAGTTCACCTTTCAGTATGACCCATTGTAGTCACCCCTTTAACCAGTTCCTTATGAACCTTTCAGTTATCAAATTAATCTCCATCTCCTCCAATTTAACTACTAATTTCCCATGTGGAACTGTATCAAATGCCTTACTGAAATCCAGGTAGATTCGATCTACTGCATTTCTTTTGTGTAAAAAATCAGTTATCTTCTCAAAGAAGGAGATCCAGGTTGGTCTTGCATGATCTACCATTTATAAATCCATGTTGTATTTTATCCTAATTTCCATTCACCTCTATGTCTTTAACTACTTTCTCTTTCACAATTTGTTCCAAGATTTTTCATACAATTGAAGTCAAACTAACAGGCCTTCATTTCCTGGATCACTTTCCCCCGCTTTCTTAAAAATAGGAACTGTAGTAGCAGTTCTCCAATCATAGGGTATGACCCCAGAGTTTACAGATTCTTTAAAAATCCTTGCTATTGAACTTGCAATTTCATGCATTAGTTCCTTTAATATTTTTGGATGGAAATTATCTGGGCCCCCCAATTTAGTCCCATTAAGTTGTTTGAGTTTGGCTTCTGCCTCAGATGTGGTAATTTCTGCCTCCATATTCCTGTTGCCCTTAGACACTCTGCCACTACCCCTAAGTTCTTCATTGACTAAGGGAATAGCAGGAGGCAATGGCAGTGGTGGGACTAGAATTTAGAAATTCATGGTTTTGAAACATGTACTTAACCATGCCTATCTTTCATATACCCCAAGCAAGTTCTTGATGTTATGGAAGTAGCATTTCTGATCAGTGATCACAAAGTGCAAGAATCGTATGTAGGTTGAAAGGCTGCAGCAAGCTGAATTTGAACTTTGAATTTGAACTTTTGAACTTCTATGACCTGCAATTTTGGGTTTCAATAATATGGAAATCACTGAGTAAACAGCAGAATTTCTGGCTCTTTCATTGAATTAGTAGTAAGTAAATGTCACCAGTTGCATTTTAAGTACACATATTTTCCCCACACAGATGTAGCTGTCAGTAGAGATTTGTTCCTCTGAGTCTCTTGTGCCATTTACTCAATGTTCCTCAGTGCAACTGCACTATCCTTCAACAATTAGCATTTCTTTGTGCTGTGGTATTTGTAATTCATCAAAAGAAAAGTTTGTACGTATTAAAAATCCATTAGATTGATCAAGATATAAATTGGTTTAATTGACTCCTGTATGTTACATATATCTGAGTCATTGTCTCTCTTCTGAGATAGAAAAACTGTTGACAACATTGTCACACTGATGATTATCCTATCTAAAAATGTACTTTTTAAAAAATGTACATGTCAGGGTCTCATCGCATGAATGTAAAGTTGTATAACGAAGAAGAAATGATCACAGTTAATTATGGAAGGGTAAGAATGTGGAATGGCTGGAATTAGATAACTGAGGATTAGTTAACTACTGTACATTTCTTATACAATGAATGACTACATAGAAGTGCAAGTTTAATGTAAACCACTTAAACAATATCTTCTGGAGTTACAAAGACTTATCACTTTTAGAGCTACATGAGAAAGGATCTACAACAGTTCTTCATTCATTAGTTACTTTGAAATGATTGTTTAATTGAGAGCACAGTAAATATAGAAAATATTACTGGCTCAATTTACTTTTTTAAAATAATTTCTTCTTAGCTCTGTGTCACTGAAAACTGTGAATATGGCAGTCCTATGGGAAAGGGATGATGCTAATGAAAGCTCTATTGGATGATCATAGAGTGTGTTGCATGTTTCAATTCAACAAGGGTTAGAGATTGTCAAATAACAGGCTCAAATGGAATTATTTAATCAGAGATTAGTACAGCACTATTCAGAAAATAAGAGATATATTACCACCATTGGTGTAAGGTAAGGAGCTGGCCTCTATGTCTCTGTCCTCTCTAACTAGTGGAATGTTGGCAGTTTTGCACTCCTCACCTAATTTCCAAAAGCTCTGTCTTTTTATAAGGTATGAGACAAAAAAAAAATCCCTTTTTGGAAGGAAAAATACTTTCCCATGATTAATTTCACCATATATTATGTTTTAACATTTGTGTTTTACCTAGCTACTTATGCAATTATCTTTATGGTCTCTTTAGGTTATATGATTGATAAATTAACGGGAATTCTAATACAGTCATTATTACTGACAGTTGTGACAACCAGCAATTCTTATCGAGTTAACATAAACATCTTTCAAGCGATGCATATTTTATCTATTGCAGACAAAATCTGCAACAAGAAGTACCTCTTATCAGTTAAAAAGCATAACTAAATCTTAGGCCACCTTTACCGCCCAGACTTGTTTATACCGTGTTTCTGTAGTTTGAGAGGTCTTTTCCAGCCATAATAAAGTACAGCCCAATGTTTGGTCACATGAAATTCCTGAATACAGGTGACTCAGGTTAAAAATAAACACTCTGGCCTTAGAATTCAAACACACTCTTTATTAATACTGTAAAAATTTAGGAAGAATAGTTAATTTTATATATAAAAAGGAAAAGAGGACTAAAAGGGTTAATAGTTACTAACAGATTGTGACACATGGCCAGAAAGGGTTAAGCAGCTCACAGGCGAAATGATCCAGAGACAACTTTAAGTTTAGAGACTTTAGAAAAGTATGTAAATAGTAATTAGGGCCATTCCATGTTAAGTAGGCTAGAACTTTGAAATGCAAACCTGTATTGTTAGAGAATTAGAGGTGATGCTAATTGTATGTGTTCCTGTCTGTTACTGATCCTTTGGAATTTGTAGAACTTTCTTATATGATGAATAAGATTTTCAGTAATCCTCATCATATTTGACTTGGCTGTCTGGGTTGAAGCCCAAGGCTGGGTTGCTATAAGGGAACTGTGTTTTCGCTTCTGTTCAACCAGTAAGGAATTGTAGAAGCTGTTTTGTGCTGGCTTGGTAAATCTAGGTATTGGAATATTCACCAGCTTTGGGGATTGTCAGCCCCATTCTTTGAGGTTTGCCCTAATTGAGTAACTTCAGTGTGGTCCCCCTGGACTCCCAGACACACAGATGCATATCCAAAACTGGATGAGAGGAAAGGACAGTGCTTAAGATGATGTCACAACTAGTTAGAAGTAAATGAAGGATAGGAAGATACAATACATTCCCTATTCAAGTGGATGTGCAGGGCCATCTTGAAATATACCAACCTGGATGTACCCCTTTGGAGGGAGTAGCCCCCAGAGTGTTGGGACTCAAAGGTAATCCATAGTACATGGGAGTAATACTAGAGGCAGTACTTTTTGGAGTGATATGGAAATTCCCATCATATGAAGTATTGGCAAGTATTTTTGGTGAAATATCCATAGGCAGAAGGATGGAGCAAATATTTCAACACTACCCCCTCTGTCATTTCTTTTTAAAAATGTAATAGGGTGGAGATGGTGTATGGGTATTCAAATCAGGGTCATCTCATCTTAGTAAACCCACTGAACACCCAACAACTCTATATTTCAGGGGCAAATTGATCCATGGGATAAGTCCATCTGAATCAATTGAATTAGACCAGGGACTGATTTGGCCCCACATCTGGGTTTGATGTGTTCTTGTTGACTGGGTCTCTCCACATTATCAGCAGATTGTAATAACACATTATTTCACAATAAGTACAGGACCAGAAGGGACTAACACTATCTAGTAGTGACCGCACTGCAGTCAAGCGAAAGCTGTCTATAAAAGACTTGTTTCAGCAAGATAAATCAAAGGCAGAACCTGACTCAGATCAGTCGCCTTCTAATTAGTCTCATATAAACTGCAAAGTTTGGCACAAGTATGTACTGTAATTATGTTCCATTTTCTACTGCCTGCAAGGTCGATTGACCGCTTCGCTTGGAGATGCTGCAAGCCTAGCTCAGCATAGGTTTCATACACCTGTCAAGGGGCAAACATACATCTTTCAGAGAATCTCTTACAATTTTCCTGTGAAAAAGAACATTTCCATGAGTCTCTCCGGCAGTGCTAACAGCATGTTTTGAGTTATCAAGGTTTCTGCTACTGACATACTGCTTTTGCTGCTGTAGGGTTCTTATTAGAGATTTACTAAGAGAAGAGATGAAAATCCATTTGCATTCACTATATCATACCTGCTTAGTGCCAAGAGTCCATTTAACTGGACCATTCAGCCACATATTCAGTTGGAATGGACTGGCTAAAGAATATATGACATACGTAAAATATAGCTATGCACTTAAGCTAGCATCTAACGTAGTAACATTGGAAGGTGCCAAAAGAGATAATTTAGGTCCATTCCTTCCTTTGAGTTGAGATTTCAGTTCAGATGCAGAATGAGTAAATCACTGGTTCTCCCTCTCATGGAAATCTTATGTTCTTTCTTGTTTTCCTTCATATGAGGCATGTCAGGCTAAAAAAATACATGATTTCCTCTTTGTGTATAATCAAAAAACATAACACTGACTTCTGCCAAGCCATGTGATCCGATGGAATGCAATCACAGATCTCATTAGCTTCTTTTATTGCTTTTGATGCCTTTTGGAAGAGAATTGCTAATCACCATGCAAGTGGAGACAGCCCTTGATGAAGACTAATTGTTATATAACATTACTTACAGACTCAGGTAATAAGTTATTGAACACAGAGTATTTTATTTGCTGTACTGAGATTATCTCAGATGGCAAGTTACTATTCATCACTGACCTGCACATCCAAAGATATCCCATAATGGAGCAGAGACTAATAGTCTGTCATAGTTCCTTGGTAAACTGCCCCTTCTAAGACCCTGTTCCACTCCCCTAAATGCACCCTTTCAAGTGGCAGGCCTGTGGCTCCACTTCTTTAAAGTGGGATCTCTCAATACAACCACTGTCTGACTGGGTCTCTGGGTTGCCAACCATAATGGCTAATAGGGCCAATGAGATTAGCAGCTGCAAGAGTTTCCATTCAGGAGCCTGTGGACAGTAATAGTTTGCCATGACACAGACGTTGCTTCTTGAAAACAAAATATGATTTATTTTGACAAATGGTGCACAGCAATCAGAGAAAAGGATTTAAAGCAGAGACCTATCTGCATACTGTCTTACCTATGCTTGGCATTCCCCTCAAGCCTAGGGTGACCATATGTCCCATTTTGGCTGGAACAGTCCCTTTTTTAAGCCCTTTCCTAGCCCACCCAACTTTTTTTTTTTTTTTCAAAAGGAGGCCTGTGTCCCATTTGCTCTTGCTGACTTCATCAGATGGGACAAATGGGACAAATGCCCACTTTTGTCAAAAAAGTGGGGTGCAGTGTGGAGGAATGTGCGGGGGGGGGCGGCGAGCAGAGATGCCAGCCCTCTGCAGGGGGGGAGGCAAAGCTGTGGGGGGGAGGCAGTGTTCCAGCACGTTGGGACTCCCTCACATGGTTCCAGCCTCTAAGATAACATGACTTTGGGGGTCCTTCATTCTGCTTTCTGCAGACCCCTGACTCTCCATCAATCTGTGTCAGCAGTAGCTGACAACTTCACCCCCACTCCTCCCTTTCTGCAGGGTGGATGTTTTAACAGATCAGTATCTTTTTATCCCCAAGTCCTCAGCCTGGACAAAACAGCTATGTGACCAAGTTTAGATCTGATGAGACACTGTTTCATGGCTATGAAAACTTGCTGTTGTGTTTGAATGTTTGCCAGGGTGCTCTCTATATAGAGGACTGTTTTACCTTTCTTGCCTGGTTCGTCTGATAAGCCCTTTTGATTTAACTCCATAGGAAGTAACCCATAGTGAACAAACACACTGAGGCATGCATAATATTCATACAAAATAATAGATATTTCCCAGTTCCCCACAGGTCTCTTTCTGTATATGGCTCTGGAACTGGAACATTACTTTCAGTGTGGGGCACCACATAACTAAAATGAGACTGATAAATAGAAGTGAGTTCAGAGAAGAGCAGTAAAGTGACAGTGTGCTGGAGGTATTTTAAATGAAGGGAAGATAGCATTTAAATAAACATAGCTTGGTTTGGCAATGACCATGGAATTGTGAAAAAGAGCAGCAGTATTGGAAGATGTTAGCACTAGTGAGGGAGTGGAATTACTGACATAGGCACTAGTTTAGGAAAGCAATCCTATTCAGGACCGTGCTCCCTCTTGCTTAACTTTGAACTTTAAGTTCATGCTTAAATCCCATTGACTTCATGCTTAAGTTCTTTCTGGAATTAGGGCCTAGAGAGTGGTTTTAATTTAACGGTGACTCTCGGGAGTGCTGATAAGATATTACTTTTTATTTCTTGGCATGTGTCATAGAACATTGGTCAAAGTTCCAAAAGAAGTACAGTTATGTGGGTAGGTGATCAGTGTTCACCAACTCCAGTGATTACTGTTACAGTCACATAATGAGGAGTAATGGGGTGAAATAAAGAAAAAAAATAGCTCTGTTTCAAGACAAATATTCTGACAATGAGATGTTATAGTCTACAGTCTTATGCTATAGCAAAGTTTAAGGAAGTGGTGGAAACCTGTCACTTAAGACCTTTAGAGATGAAAAGGCAGTGTGTGAAACAATCATGAGTTTACATGGAATTTAACTGTATGGTCTAATAGGTATTTTACACCACTGACTTTTATGTTTCTCTGGTAATAAAGAAATACTTGTAAATCATTTCAAATTATTGAGAAAGTCATTAAGTTTCAAACAACAAATATAGTTTGGCCCAATATATTTATATGACACTAAGATTAAGAATACAATATTTGTTGTTTGAAAAGTAGTGGCTTTCTGAGTAATCTTAAATACTTCCAAAAAGTTTGTTTCAAAAATATTTCACATTAAAGGCAGAATGCACCATCTGGAATCCTTTCATTTAACTCTCATTTTTGGCAGCTTTCTGTGATTAGGACAGTTCAAGTTTTTCCTGTCTTATTCCCTATCACAAATGTGTGTATATCTAGGTGTGGGGGGAGGTGTAAGCCAATGTTGTTCATCTAAACTGCCTCATTCTTACTTTCAAACATTGTGGGTTTTCTGTTGTGTTCAGATTCTGCTGGCTGCAATGGACAAGGTGGATTTTCAATTATTGTTCCCTTAGTCTCTACCTCAATTCTACCCACAGAGCAGATTAGAGCAGCCTGGAGGGCTGCTCTAATTTTCAACAGCTGGCAACAATCCTTCAGGAACCATCTGGCAGCTGGAGATAACCAGAGCCTATTGGATTCTGGCTACTTTCCTTCCCTACTTATTTTATAGTGGTGCTAGAAAGAGAGGCACAGGAGCTGACTCTGTCGGCTCGGTGCCTACTGGACACTCCCCAAGTTCGTGCTATTCTCAGCAAGAGATTTATGGAAAGTATCCATTCTCTTTTTACCACTCAGGTAACACAAATAGAACAGGGCAGGACTGTTAATATAGCCCTGAACCTCCCTTCCTCAAAAGGATACTGAACATCTGGGACTGACATTAGCTGAAACACTTTTTTCCCCTCTGCTAAAAATGCAGAGATCCAAAAAATAATCTGATTTCTTTCCAAACTACACATTGCAAACACGCAAAATATTATGCAATACCTGTACTGGACTCTCCGATATGTTTAGTCTTCACAAGTGGCCATATTTCAAAGTGGTAGAAGTTGAATTACTTTATAGCATGTGGCATCAGTGTCAATGAAGCAAAAGCCTTGTGACTTATTTGAATTTTGGATTTATCTCGCCAAACAAGTTCATATATTTTAGAGACAGAAGCAACCACTATGACACAGATCATAGAATCTCACCCAGTGATTCCTCCATCCAGCACATAGGTACTCCATTTGAGTTATAGCACATCTTTTAGAAAGATATTCAGTTTTGATTTAAAGAGTTCAAATGATGGAGAACCCACCACTTCCCTAGGTAAGGTGCATTAGATAAGTAATTTTGTGTTACATGCCTTTCACTTCTCTGATAGCCATGTAACATGCCACAAAACATTGTACCCTCATTTCATTTTTGGATAAGAATTTCCATTCTGTGGTGTTTACTTGCATACGATGTTCTAATATAATCACTAGAAAACTGTCCTCATTTTTCACATGCCTGAGGTCTAAATTACAGAAAATGATACCAAATTAACTTTCCTACATATTTCTCAGTTTCAACATTGGGAGATACACATTTTATCTTTAGATATACCTTTGTACTATAAGAAGGAAATAAGTATAATTTCCCTTTTAAATAGCAGAAAATGTATGGGAATTGAATTATATATCTGTCAGAAGCTGGTACAATGATATTTTTCATAACATCCCTCCAGGGATTTTTTCCAAATCTATACATCTTGAATTGTTCTTCGACTGTCAGAGCTCTAACTTAAAAAACATACTCTGAACCCAATGACAATCTTTCTGTAGGTTTTCAGAAACATCCTATGAAATTAAAAGTTGCAATAGAATTTTTAAAGTGTAAAGGAATTATGTATTTTTATAGATTTGTAGAGTTTTTATTGAACCCTATAAAATTCATATAGAACTTTATATGTTTCATCCCTATTAAATTATGTAGGATATTTCTATAATAGTAATGCTGTTAGATAAGAAATCAAAGCTGTGCCTCCATGATTTTGTCACATAACAATTAAACTTTTTGGTCCATATGACATCTTATTTACAGCAGGTATCTCCATAAATGCCAATGTGGTTGTACATGTGCATCTATAATTGTCCTGACGATACTTATGGAATAGTCACATACCACAAATTCACAATTCCTTAACATTGGTTTCAATGGGACTAGTTGGCAAGTGGTGCTATTCAAGTGTGCAAGTGCTTGCAGGTTTGGAGCCGTAGTCCATAGCAGTTAATAAAAAGACCAACTATAGTGCACGTATTTTAAAAAGTTTACTCCAATTTTATATATATTACCAGTTCTAGTGTTATTCCCTATATTAAAAATGAGGGAATACTGCTAAGGCAAGGAATATCTCTAAGAACAGAATGAACTTTTTGCCAACATCCTCTACTGAAATAACCTGATACAGCTCCATTGACATCAATGGAGATATGCCAATTTATACCAGCTAAAGTTCTCTAACCCTTAGTCCTGGTGCTGTATGTGAGATATATTGAATGGCTTCTCTACCATCAATATTCTATGTAATGGGAAATTTTCAAATAATTATTATTCTAAATCCAAGACTTGTCCTATTTAAAAGAAATCAGGAAAAAAATGTTTCGGAGGATCAAAATGATTCATAAACATTTCATGTATTTTCTGTTCAAGTAAATATGGGTTAGGAAAGTTTGAAAGTAAAGAGCTTTAGCCTCATCAAAATAATTAAACACATAACTTACTCTTACATGCACAGGATCTGTAGCCATTTCCAATATAATACTTTGTATGGATTCCATGTTAGTCCACTGCATACTTTCCATAACTCATTACAAATTTAAAACTTTCAATACTTTGTAAATAACATCATGAAGTGTTTTCAGTTCTTAAAGTCTGCACATGTATGTAGTTCTCAGTGATACTGGTACAGTAAGTATGGAATCTAAGTACAGTGAGTTCTCATGAATCCTGATCTTTCCCTTATGGGAGTCTTTCCATTGACTTCAATGGGCATTGGATTAGACCCTTAAGTACATTTAATTGAAAATAGGAAACACTGCATGGCAAAAAATTTCTATTGATAAGTTTGCTAGATATGCCTGGTTTGGTAAATATTGGCACAGACAGAACTCTTTTCCAGTTTAATAAAAATCCAAGAAATACTGACTCCCAGATGGTGCAAGAAGGTTCGCCTTGTAACATGGTAACATCCTGACAAACCCGAAGAAAATATCTCCAAAAGATTATAACATGGCACAATGTTTCTCTAAACAAAAAACCAATCAGTTCATTTTTCATAATGGTTAATATTGTATTTCAGATGCCTGTATGGTAATGATTTGTAAACGTATTAAAATCTCCTAAATAGTTATAAAATATCTCTGTAACACTTTACTGTTCAGTAAAATATATAAAGTATGATTGATATTCTGTAGTCTAAGTATAGGAATAGGGTGCATACCTTTCCTAATGGTAAAAGGAAACTTTTTAAGAATACTGTTGTATAATTTATCATTATCATGGCTTTAGGATAGGTATGCAATGTGCTTCACTTCAAGACTATGTATCTTAGAAAAATATACTTCCATTTGGGCCTTAGTGTTTCTACAGTATACACAACAGACACTACTAGTTGCACTGTGCATGTTGTTTAGCTTGTTTTTGCCTTGGAGGGAAAGTGGTGGTCATTTGCTCTTTTGTGTGCAGCCACCCATGAACATGCTAGCTATTGTTTTACAGGACTAATTAACAGTGAATGCTTTCCTAGAGATTGTGTGATGGACTAAATTTAAAACCCTGGACCAAGGGCAACATTTACTCCTAACATATGTCTCTAAGAACCAACTACACTGTCATTAAATTCAAATGAAGAGGTAAATGCCAGGGGCTCTAATTGTATTTGCCTCAGAAAGAATGGAACAGTGTTTTCTACTGTGAATATTAATTATCCTACTCTTGAAATTAATCATTTTTCACTCCTCCTTACCTGCCTACATATTCTGTCAAAGCACTTTAAGTGGTGTGACTTGACTTGCTATCTATTGTGAACATACAGTTCTGTTTGAATGAGCTTGGGAGGGGAATTTGGGGTCAGATTAGCATCACAAATTCAGAGAAGACGAAATGCTGTTGCTTTAGCAAAGGGTGTTGTTTGGCAAACAGCTTGCCCTTGAGAGCTCCCTTTTAGCTATTCTACAAAATGCATGCAGAAGGCTGGATCTGTGAAGTATGTTGGCTCTATCCCCTGACCCATGCAGGGAGGAAAAAAAAGAGAAGGAAATGAAGCAGAAAGAAATTCTTGAGGTCTTGCACTTTTTCAATTAAATATGAATTAAGATGGCCTCATTTGGTTAAACCAATTGATTTTTAAATTTCCTGTGACTTTTCTTCATTCCATGGTCTAGATAAGTGGCTTGTTCAAGTTTTTGCTTTGTGCAATTGCATTCATAGGAGATGCCTTTAAAAGTTAACTCTTCAAGAGGCAAGTTTAACAATAGTCATAGCAAAAATTTTCATCTGGAGAAATGTCACCAGAACTGTATGCTTCAATAATCCCCTAGTTCCACATCAAACATTAACATTAAATGTAGATTTATATTGTTAAACCACTTTCCCCCAGTCTTTTGCATTTTGAAAGCACCCTAATAATTATAATTAATGGAGATATCCCATCTCCTAGAACTGGAAGGGACCTTGAAAGGTCATTGAGTCCAGCCCCCTGCCTTCACTAGCAGGACCAAGTACTGATTTTGCCCCAGATCCCCAAGTGGCCCCCTCAAGGATTGAACTCACAACCCTGGGTTTAGCAGGCCAATGCTAAGATTTAGTCTGATATTATTTTCCATTTGAAGCCAATTTGGCTTGCATGGGAGCAGGATCAGTCCACTCACATCCAAAATGTCATCTGCAATTGAAATAATCAGGGCCCTGTCTTCACATCTTACAGGAGCAATAACAAATAAATCAATGGGGCTGTTAATGTGATTAGGTGCTGTGGGATTTAAGAAGATCTATTGTAGGTTTTTTGATATCCACTAATCACCAAAGCCCCAGCAAAACACAACTCCCTCTAAAACTGAAACTAGTACTGTCTATTCCATGCAGGGTGCTGAATAACTGACAAAACAAGCACTTTATATGTAAAAAGAGAAATTATTTCCGGATTCTTCTGGTTGGATCTAGAATCCTAAGCTTAGGTCCTTCAGTTTAGACATTGCAGGACTGCTCCCTTGACCAAGCTCAGACTCTTTTGGAGTGCTCTTTACAGCTGCCTCTGAATAGCCATAGAAGGACTCAGTGAATCCCTTATGAAAAGGCTGCAAGCTTTAACAGGCTTGAAATCAATATGGTTACTCAAAAGAACCTATCCGATTTAATAATGATGTCATTTTCACAGGTCTATTTTTAATGATTTATAGAGTTATAGAGCAACAACAGTGATATAACTCTCTATTACATTCCATAGGATAGTTCAAATACTTCCAGAAAAGTGATCTTTTTTTACTAATTTTGATAGGACATTTCCAATAGGAGGGTAAATGGCTCCTGATGATGCCATGATATCAGCTGGGAGAGGTCAAGAGTAGGGGCACAGCAAAGCTGGATTTTGCCTCCATTCATGTGGCTATTTGATTCCCTGAGATCTCTTAAGTTAGGGACACGCAAATTACTCTCACCTGAAGGGCAGTGAGAGACTTAGCTCCCTCTAATTGATTTCTTCATGGAGGAGGCAATATTGCCCTTGAAATTCACATCAGCAGAGATAAATATTTTCTTTCCCTTTACTTGTACTGGTAGCCTAGCCATGATTTGATATTACTCTGTGACCTTTTTTTCACATTTCTCCCAAATAGTGTTATAATATTACTTGTACAGCCTTCTAAGCATCTCACAGACCATATCATACTATCCCTTGAGAAAAATGGTAGTGACTTGAAAGGCATGTGACCTTGACTAGACACAGAAGTGTTAGTGGAAGTTTTTGATTATTCCCCCCTACACAAACATTGCCTTATTACTTTAGTATCAGGGGGTAGCCGTGTTAGTCTGTATCTACAAAAACAACAAGGAGTCTGGTGGCACCTTAAAGACTAACAGATTTATTTGGGCATAAGCTTTCGTGAGTAAAAACCTCACTTCTATCCGAAGAAGTGAGGTTTTTACTCACGAAAGCTTATGCCCAAATAAATCTGTTAGTCTTTAAGGTGCCACCAGACTTCTTATTACTTTAGTTTCTTTCGCCCTCCCCGCATCACCTGTATGGCAATGCTAGCAAAACACATGTAACAATTGGAGAATATGGAAATACCCCTAAAAGCTAATACTAGTAATTTGATTTCACATGTGGACTATTAAACTGTTGAATGAAAGCATAGATACCGCTCTATTCTGAAATCTAAAATATTGTGTTTTCTCATTTTAATTATACTGTGATTCATGTAGTTTAAAGTTTTCCTTTTGTTGTCTTTTCTGTTCTTCACAAAGTGGAAAATGATTTCTTAATATGATCTAATCAGTCACTAAGTGAAATTGATAGAACAGCACTTTTTCTGACATAGCTGAGTTCTTGATTTGTCCTTTTTGCTTCTTTCAGTTGGAGATGTGCTATCTTCATCTGGAAGCTTCAAGGAAGATAAAAAGCAACAATGATGGAGGACAAGTCAGAGATACAGAGCAATCTGGATTAATTAAAACACTGGATGAATTTAGTACACTGGGTGAATTTAACATGTGTTTTAATACAGCTACATGAAAGATCTTACATTTTGGAGCAAAGAATGGGGACTATACTTAGTCTATGGGACTGTATCTTGGAAAGTATTGGCCCTGAAAAGGACTTAGAGGTCATTGTAGACCACCAGATCAGCATGAATTCTCAGTGTGGGGCAAGGACTAACATGAGCCTTGGATAGAGAGAGAGAGAGAGAGAGAGAGGAGATTTTCCCTCTGTTCTAGAATATTGGTGAGCCCAATACTGTTCATTTCTAGTATACACACTTTAAAAGTTTATTGAAAAATTGGTTCAGGTAACAGCTATAAAAATAATTCAAGAACAAGGCAACAAGACTTAAAATCAGATACTTAAAGAACAGAAATCCATTCAGCTTCTTTAAGAGTAGGTAAAATATGACTTGATCATGGTTTTTCAGTATCCACATAAGGAGAAAATATCTATCTAAAAAGGCCTTTAATCTACCAAATAAAGACATAAGACACAGTTAATGATAGTAGAAGATAAATATAAGTTTTTAAAGAATGGGTATTGTTTATAATTAGAAAAATTTATAAAGAGAGGTGACAAAATCATCATCATATGCAAAATTTAAATCAAGACTGGATGTCCTTCTAAAATACATAAACTGGCCCGGCTCGTCAGGGTGCTTACCCTGGCGAGCCGTGTGCCAAAGGTTGCCGATCCCTGCTATAGCTACTTTCTAGTCCCAACTTCCTGCCTTTAAACTAGTTCCACTAGTTCCTTCTCAGCCTGGCTTCATCATCAAGTAGGGGTTGCTTAGCTAACCTAACTCCCCACTCTTGTGGCCTATTAGGTTCACTGGTCCCTTCTCCACCTCATTAACCCTGTCTTGGTTAGTGTGGTGAACACCTCATCACATATGGGTTTAAAATTTATGAATCTCTGATATACTAAAATATTGAACAAGTTTCTTCTCTTCTGTTTTGTTACATGTACTGTTAACTTTTTTTAAAAAAAGTCTAACAATGGTAAATAAGAGAATAACCCCCCAAAAGCTACCAGTTGTGCACTGATTTCTACTACTGAAATATTTCCAGTATTGTCCAACTCCGAGGTGTCTTCCATTACTCCAAACAGAGTGACCTGCTTCTTCTAGCTGTTCTAAAGGCATCCTGCATCTTTTCGGTCTTCCTGCTGGTGACTAACTATTTTCCAAGGTAGTGTTGTACTTATACACAACGTGCTTTTGCATTCAAGTTGGGGATGTGCTAGGCAGAGTGGGGAGTCACTTAAATGGCTAACTTTTTTGGTACTACCATCAGCATTACTCCATTGAAGTCAACACTGATTTACTGATTTACATCAAGCGTGGATTTGGCTTCTAATGTGTTTTTTTTTATTAGCAGAAGTACATGGAAGCTAATTAGATGTACAGACACTAAATAAGGAAAAAAAGATTAAAAATCCGTATCTAGTAACTGTTTTGGAAAGAGATGTGTTAAATAGGTTACATACACCTGCCATTCATTTCCTTAGGACCAGGTTTTACATATTTAAAACTATTTTATATTATTTGTTTTATAAGTCTCTTGCCTGTTTTTGCTCTCTCTAATCCTCTTGAAATATAGCTCTTAATGGCATGTGCTAGATTTCAGCACAGGTCTTTTCTAATTTCTCTCAATACATTCAATGTTTCTCTACCTGAAGACCAACTTAAAAATACATGATTATTTAGCATGATTGAATTTGTCCACCCATAATTCTTAACATTGTGTAATCTGTTAGTTAAAAGAAATGTACAAGACATAGAACATTCAAATATGTTTTTAGACTAAGTAGTACTGTATATTGACCACTCTATCATCAGTTTCAAAAAAATTAAACACATAGATTTATCTTCAATATATGTTTATTTTATTGGAAACATTAGACTAATAATAATGAATCTTGTCAGTTGTTGCTGTTTGAATTACAGCTGCACTATTCTTGACACAATAGTAAAGCTTGTGTCATTTTTACAGTATAAAAACTATTTTAATGGGTTTATGTCTACATATTGCTGTAGACTAGATAGTGTCCGTATTAAGACATCATCCTTAATCCTCAAGTTAGGTATCAGTTATACTTTTGGCTTATTATTTTCTAGCACTTGAAATTGTGCTATGGACATCCCAGAAGACAAAGACAGACATGGCCCCTACCTCAAAAATATAACCGAAGGCCCCAATCCCACAATGAACTCACCCTCTGTCCATGTGGAGTCCTACTAAAGTTATTGGGGCTCTGCAAAAATACAGGGGTCTGCGTGCATGGAGCTCATTGAATGATTTCAGCCAGTTTAGATGAGACACAATGAGGATTGGTGATGAAGAGAAGGAAATAGAGGGGAAGAAGACTGACATTTACAGTGATAGGAACACATAGCTGTTAAGTTTGGGCATGTACATCCCCGGGTGGTTCAATTACCTTTCCAAAAAATAAAAAAAGAGGATAAAATATAAGGAAGGGAAATTGCGTGGCTGGGAGTGCTCAAGGGAATCTGATTTAACGTGCATATTGAGTATTTTAAATTCAGTGATGTCCAGATCTTTATGTGGGTGATCTTTTTTTTTTTTTCTACAGAAAAAATCAAAATAAGTGTAAGCATGTATATATTTTTTGACTCAGTTATTGTGAGTGTTAGGAAAGAGGTGAGTTTTTTGGAGGGATTTAAATGAGGAGAGAGTTCATGTTTGAATATCCAGTATAAAGAATATGTTCCATGAATTGGGTAGGGAGTTAAAAAAATGGGAACGAGACCTAGGAGAAACAGAAAAATGAATATTCAGGTGAGGCTGGGTTCACTAGAAAGGTACAGAGAGCAATGGACAATGCAACAATTTTTCTCTTTCCTAAGACAGAGTAAAAGCTCCCCATGTTCCCTATCTGCTATCAGACAATTTACATCAAGGCAGGAGTCAAGCAACAGGGGTCAGCATTTCAAGAGTCTTTTACAAAGGGAAACATTAAAACCTGCAGCAGTTGCATTCACCATGCTATATGCAGTATTCCCATTCTAAGTATAGGGAATAAAGAGCAAAAGGGAAGGACCGCAGTGCAGTGAAAATCCATTTTTAACAACATCCAAACACTCACTGTGTGAGGAGACCCAGTCTTCCTGCAGACATCAAAACCTAGTAAGCATGTGGCAGAAGTTAGGAATCAGCATCAAGAAACAGATGTGCTAACATCGTTTGACATTAATTGGCTTATTTTGTATGTATTTTTAAATTGTTTGCAGTCTTCCCTACTTTGCTAATTATTCCTCTTCTTTAGATAGGAGAACATGATGTAATTGATAAGAAGAGCCTGTGGCAGGTCCAGGATCTCTACAGTGGGAGAGACACTTCTCAGGAGACCGAGGTTAAGCAATATTTCAGTATTTCAGGTTTATTCATTTGTAGGCCTCTTTCACAACCCAAAAAATTCCCAAAGATATAAGTTGCTTGCTACATTGCCAGGCTGTGGCTTGTATACCTAAACGTGTGTGTGTGTGTGTGTGTGTGTACACAACACAATATAAACAATACAGCTCTCTTGTCTTCAGAATTCCCTGATTTGGTTTTAAGGCAGAAACCCCCTTTTCCTCACTAAAAGTAGCCTGGCCTCTTTTTGAAATGTTCTGAGTCTCTGTAAGTTCAGCTGGACCTGATCGCTTCCCAGCTCCTTGTCATAAACAGATAGTTAAGGGTTAATGCCTCTTTTACCTGTAAAGGGTTAAGAAGTTCCCCTAGCCTAGCTGACACCTGACCAGAGGAACCAATGGGAGGACAAGATGGTTCAAAGGGAAGGAGGGAAGTTCCCTTTGTCTGGAGTGGGAAAGCTCCAGAATTCAGCCTCTTATTAAGTAGTGAGTATTAGTGAAGGAAATAAATAGGTTTATGTTTATTTCTTTGTAACCTGTCTTGTGCAATTAGAGGAATAGTCAAATTGGGTATTTGGGTATTTTTTGTGTAAGTTTTTGCCCAGGGGAACATCCTCTGTATTTGGAATCTGTTGTTTGTGAGAGTAGCTGGTATGCTAATCTCTCTCAGAGGGTTTTCTTTTACCTTTCTTTTCTTTAATTAAAAGCCTTTTTTAAATAATCTGATTGATTTCTCCTTGTTTTAAGATCCAAGGGGTTTGGATCTGTGTTCACCAGGAAATTGGTGAAGTCTCTCAAGGCTACCCAGGGAAGGGAATTAGTGCTTGGGAGTAGTGGCAGCCAGACCAGATCTAAGATGTTAATTGAGCTTAGAGCTTCTCATGCAGGTCTCATGTATCCTAAAGTTCAGAGTGGGGAAGGAACCTTGACACTCCTTAAGAAAACTCCTGCTGAAATTTAACTCGAAACCCACTATCATTGCCTTGCCTTGTGGGGCTTTCTCCTAGGGACTGTATAGGGGTATTATGATAGGCCCCTGCCAGAGGTGTCTGGGAGATCGGCTCACTCTATCGCAGATGAAAGCAAGTAATCTGATGAAAATAAGCAATGCACACATCCTGTTCAGTGAATATGTTTGACACGTTGCTGTCTGGTAGTGCATTATAGAATAATACAAGAGCAGTCTTTATACAGTTTGGCTCAGTGCACTCTAATAACCATGGTTACTGTCCATGTATCCCTAATAATATATACAAAAGCCATGTGTAAAGTTCAATTCACGTTCAATTAATTTCAGCCTAACACAAGTCAAGCCAAACACACCTCCATTGCTACCGCAAATACTAGGAGTTTGCCACTGCACAAAAGATACAAAAGTAGCAGTGGTGATGGTTTTATCACAGCATGCAATCTATGCTGTTTCTGTATTATGTAAATATCCCAACCCTGGCTAAAGCTTAACAGGCACTTTTGCATAACATATAGCTTAAAGGAACTTCAAAGGATCATAATTTGGTCCATTTTAGAATCAATATATATATTTCAGGGTGGGTGAAATTCATGGAGTTTTCAGGTCTTGCAAATGTCTAAAATCTCTGAGTTAGACAAATTTTAAGAATGTGTTACCCATTTTTCTTGTAATTTGACCTATGTTTGTTACTAAACAAATAACCATTTGCTTTTCTATGAAATGGAAGTCTCTGTTACGTAACAGAGATAGAAGACTGGCACAAATAGGCACATGTATCCTATATATAATATATCTGGGCAACTAAGGGTATTCCCATCTGGTGAAAATTTTTGAGATTTCTAATGTTTTCCTGGTCTGCATCAGGATGACACAGAGGCCTTTTGAAATCTTTTGTGCTAAAACAAGAGAGAAATAGAATAGAATAACCAATAACCAACTGTTTAATGAACTCACCTGGGATAAAAGAAGAACAGGAGTACTTGTGGCACCTTAGAGACTAACAAATTTATTAGAGCATAAGCTTTCGTGGACTACAACCCACTTCTTCGGATGCATATAGAATGGAACATATATTGAGGAGATATATATACACACATACAGAGAGCATAAACAGGTGGAAGTTGTCTTTCCAACTCTGAGAGGCCAATTAATTAAGAGAAAAAAAAAACTTTTGAAGTGATAATCAAGCTAGCCCAGTACAGACAGTTTGATAATAAGTGTGAGAGTACTTACAAGGGGAGATAGAGTCAATGTTTATAATGGCTCAGCCATTCCCAGTCCTTATTCAAACCGGAGTTGATTGTGTCTAGTTTGCATATCAATTCTAGCTCAGCAGTCTCTCGTTGGAGTCTGTTTTTGAAGTTTTTCTGTTGTAATATAGCCACCCGCAGGTCTGTCACTGAATGACCAGGCAGGTTAAAGTGTTCTCCCACTGGTTTTTGAGTATTTTGATTCCTGATGTCAGATTTGTGTCCATTAATTCTTTTGCGTAGAGACTGTCCGGTTTGGCCAATGTACATGGCAGAGGGGCATTGCTGGCACATGATGGCCAAAAACAGACTCCAAAGAGAGACTGCTGAGCTAGAATTGATATGCAAACTAGACTCTATCTCCCCTTGTAAGTACTCTCACACTTATTATCAAACTGTCTGTACTGGGCTAGCTTGATTATCACTTCAAAAGTTTTTTTTTTTTCTCTTAATTAATTGGCCTCTCAGAGTTGGTAAGACAACTCCCACCTGTTTATGCTCTCTGTATGTGTGTATATATATCTCCTCAATATATGTTCCATTCTATATGCATCCAAAGAAGTGGGCTGTAGTCCACGAAAGCTTATGCTCTAATAAATTTGTTAGTCTCTAAGGTGCCACAAGTACTCCTGTTCTTCTTTTTGCGGATACAGACTAACACGGCTGTTACTCTGAAACCTGTCACCTGGGATGTGGGAGAACCAAGTTCAAGTTCCTACTCTGCCTCATTTGGAGCATGAACTTGAAACTGTCTCTCCCCCATCCCTAGCCACCATGCCAATTGGCTATTCTGGGACTGGTCTCTCAATCTCTCCCAATGAAACTGTTCCACTTTGTGTGAGTAATTAAATATGCCTTAGGCTAGAGAGACTAACTTTATAATGGTGGTTAGGGCATTCACCTAGGAGATGGGAAACTCAGGTTCAAGTCTGCTCTGAATCATACAGAGCAGGGACTTGATTCTGGCTCTCCCACATCCCTGGGGAGACAACCACTATGGTATTCGCTCCTGGAGTCTCCCTTTAACCTGAAATTCCATCCTGGAGCTGGGAAATCTTCCCAACTAAAGTTTCATTAAAATTGACCCTTTTCTGCAAAAAGTTTCAGTTTTGGCAAAAAGGACTTTTCCAATGGGAAAAGAAAATGTTAACTGAAAAAATCCCGACCAGCTCTCTCTCTATACATAGAAAGCCAAAATCAACTCATATTTAAATTAGTGTAAATATGTAGTGACTACCTTTATATCTAGCAATATTGCCTCACCATCACCAGTACAGCTAGAGGATTATGTTCTCACCAATGTAGAAACATTCACATACTTGGGCAGCACCATCAGCTGGGACAGTGGAACAAGCCAGGACATCCGGAACAAAATCAATAAAGCCAGGACCACCTTCAGGAGCTTAAATACAGTCTGGAAATCATCAAAATACAATACCAAAACCAAACTAAAGATTTATCAGAGCTGCGTACTTTCAACACTACCAGAATGCTGGGGAATGAGAAAATATCACGTGTCCAAACTGTCTTCATTCCATACAACCTGCTTCAGAAAAATCCTCCATATCTTTTGGCCCAGAACAATCTCAAACCAAGATCTACTGATATAGTGCAGCCAAGAGTATTTGAGCACAATCATTACCAGGAACTTTGGATGGAAACTGATTTCATCACCAGAGTAGCAATAAAATGGACACCTAAAGGCAAGTAAACGAGGCCGCCCGAAAACAACATGGCGAAGAGCTGTGGAAGCTGAGCTGAAAATCCGGAGACATAGCAGTGGAACCATTGAACGACTAGCCAGAAACAGACAGGAGTGGAGGAGCTTTGTCACTGCCTTAAACCCCAGAGGCATAATAGGAACATGATGATGATGATGACTTTTATAGGGATATGACGGAGCAGACTTTGGACCCTGTGGGTGGGTGATCCCTGAGTGGGTGGGTGTTCCCCAATGTAGTTTTTGTTCTAGTTTCCCTCCATCATTTTGTCTCTCATTTTCAGCTCCCAAATATCCCCCCTCGAACCCAAGTTAAATGGAATTGAAACTAAGTGGATTAGATCCTCCACTCTGCTATTATGGGCTCACGTAAAATTCCATAGAATACATTGACATAAAGCCCTACACTTATGAAAAGTGAAGTGGGATTTTTGTAGGTCCATACAGAACAGACAAGACTCCAGTTTTAATAATCCCATCCAAAAATATCCTTGCACAGTAAAATAAATGGAACCAATGTATCTCTTAAAGATACTGAATCAACCACAAAGGATAGGGATCTCTGATCCCAAGAAAGCATGGTATTTTACACTTGCCTACACCATCCCTCAGACTTCTATCATGATGACCATTCTAATCAATTTACATTAACTTTCTTTTCAAGAGTGTTGTCATGGTGTTCCTTTGCCAGGAGGAAAATCTGCAATGTCAAAACATTTCCTTTTAATGCTAAGAGCTGCCAAATGTCTAGTGAACTGAAAGTAGTGTTTGTGGAAGCAATAACTGCTGAATCATCACTGGCTCATGCTCAGATCTGGCCTTTATTTACCTGACAATCACAGATTACAAGGGGAATTCTGTTTGCTTCCAATGTGGCTTGAATTAAATGGATCTGAAAGCCAGACATGTCTTTTTTTGGAAAACAAAAGCAAATATGAAGTGGTAATTAAATCCTATTGATAAACGTTACGGTAGGAAAATCTTAAGCTAAGTACATGCTTTCTTTACATAAGAGATTGCAGACAGGTTCAAGTCATCAGAATAATTATAAATAGCTTGTTCTAAAAAACAGAATTTAATTGTTCACCACAGGTAAATTTATTTCAGTAAGACCTAAAATAATGGCCTAATTACTGCTATCCCCCCTTTGGTGTACCTTTTGTGATACTGAAACGGAATTCTCTCAAACAGTCAGAGAACACAGCAATGCTGTACAAGTATTTAATATATAACAATCCAGTTTTTCCTCACATTATCCATTTCTCTGCATTCTGACTGGAGCTCTGATTTGCATAGTCAACCGATAATGAAAACCTGGGTGCTATATTTGGTGGATAGTCATTATTAAAGCATGGATTCTCAATCTGGGGGAAACGGGGAGTAACTTGTGATGGCCAAACAAGTGTAAAGGAGTCATGATCCTATTCTGCCCTTTCCATATTGCTCAATGGAAGGAAGGTCATGACTTGATGGGAAGTGAATCCTGGTGTGGAAAAGGTTGAGATTCACTGTAGTAGATAATGAGGGATTTAGGTATGGACTACATGATTATTTTTCAATATGTACATCTCTTTACACTGATGGGCTACTATAAATCTGGATACAGTGTTCTGCTGTGTTTGGGGAGGAACACTTCCTGTTCAGCCTGGAGCTACAGCTTCTCGGTGCAATGGCATGCCGGCAAAGGGCCAGGGTAGGAACCGCATATCCGCTGCTGTACTTCCCCTACCTCTTCCTACCTCACATACTAAAGAGTTGTAACAAGGTATACAGTTATCAGTAAAAGAGGTAAGGAAGTATTTTAAAATATGAAATTTAGGCTGACTGTTTTCCTTTAATGAATGTGTACATTAAATAATGAAGGTGGCTGTCTTTACATCTTCCTGGGCTACTGACTCATCATGCTGCTTTTCATTTACCTTGTTAGATTCCTATGTTTTGATTTTTATGATCTCTGGCAATTATCAGTATGTTCAAAGCAGAGCAGCCAACTACTCCCGAAGAAAAATAACATATACTTCTTTGTGGGGGAAAGCACATTTCTTCAGAGACATAGTTTAATCTAGTGGTGTATCTTTCAAATTGTTAGACACTGTTTTATTCCCAGTCTCTCTGGGCATGTCTACACTAGCAGAGTTACAGCACCAGGAGTTACAACGCCGCTCAGAGAGTGATGAAGAGAAACCTCTGTTGTGTGTTCACACTGTCAGCTACCTGCGCAATAGCGTATTCACACTTGCGGCACTTACAGTGGTATTTGGGGTGGTGCACTCTGGGCAGCTATCACACAGAGCATCTCTTCTGCTGCTAAGAGTTGTGGAAAGGTGGAGGAGGTCACGGGGCATCCTGGGTTCTGTCCCAGTGTCCCTTGATGCATTGTTCTGCATCCCAGCAATTCCTGTGCTTCTGTCTGCATTTGGTGCCATCTTTCAGTGGTTTGTGTTTTGCGCGCCCTGCCTCTTCGGGCTGCAGGAATGGATCCAGCCAATATGCTGCTGGCTCTGACCAACAGATCATGAGTGGCAGTGGAGTAATTCCTTAAACTACAAAGGCAAGAGGAGTGTGACATTGATCTCGCCACACGTAGTAGCTACAACACGATATTGCTTGTGGCATTCACAGAGGTGCTGACCACAGTGGGACACCACTTTTGGGCTCAGGAAACAAGCACTGATTGGTGGGATCACATTGTCATGCATGTCTGGGATGATGAGCAGTGGCTGCAGAACTTTCGAATGAGAAAAGCCATATTCATGGAACTGTATGATGAGCTTGCCCCAGCCCTGCGGCACAAGGACACGAGAATGAGAGCTGCCCTGTCGTTGGAGAAGTGCATGGTGATTTCACTGTAGAAGCTGGCTACTCCAGACTGCTACGGATTGGTCGCTAACCAGTTTGGAGTGGGAAAGTCGACCGTTGGACTCGTGTTGATGGAAGTGTGGAGGGCCATTAATCACATCCTGCTCCGAAAGACCGTGACTCTGGGCAACGTGTGTGACGTTGTTGATGGCTTTGTACAAATGGGCTTCCCTAACTGCGGAGGGGCGATAGATGGCACATATATTCCAATTCTGGCAACAGACCACCTAGCCACTGAGTATATTAATCACAAGGGGTATTTCTCTTGTGGATCACCGTGGGCGTTTCACAGACATTAACACAGGCTGGTCTAGAAAGGTGCAAACGCACGCATCTTTTGCAACACTGGCTTGTTCAGGAAGCTGCAAGCAGAGACTTTCTTCCCAGACCAGAAGATCACTGTAGAGGAAGTCAAAATGTCCATTGTGATCGTGGGAGACCCCGCCTACCCCTTAACGCCATGGCTTATGAAGCCATACCCGGGGCAACTTGACAGCAGCAAGGAGCAGTTGAACAACAGGCTGAGCAAGTTCAGAATTACTGTGTAGTGTGCTTTTGGCCATTTAAAAGCCCTCTGGCACTGCCTTTGTGGGAAGCTGGACCTTGCCGATGACAATATTCCTATTCTTATAGCCGCGTACTGTATGCTCCATAATATTTGTGAAGGGAAAGGTGAAAGTTTCACTCAGGGCTGGACCACTGAGGCTCAGCACCTGGAGGCTGTGTTTGAAAAGCCAGAGATTAGGGCTATTAGAGGGGCACAGCATGGGGCCATAGGGATCAGGATTCCTTGAGGCAGCAATTTGAAGCTGAAAGTCGTTAATATTTGTTGATATGCTTGGGAGTGCAGTGCTTGTAATGCTAGAAGGTGATTGGTGCACAAATGCTGATGAGGTCCAGCAGCTCAGCATTGCTCCAAGCGGAGAATCACCTGGTGCGTGGAGCAGGCATGGCCACCTGGAAAGATGTGCTGAGACTACTGCATGCGTCACTGAGCAAACAGGAAGGGGACTTTCAAAATTCCAAAAGAATTTACAGGGTGGGGCTGACTATTACCTGAGGGCAGGGCAGTAGAGTTCAAACCGATAACCAGAGAGGTGAGAACAGGCATTGTGGGACACTGCCCAGAGGCCAATCGCAGCGCTGTAATCGACCACAGTGTCTACACTGGCACCGCAGTGCTGTAGCCCCAGTGTAGAAAGCTGTACGTCTCTCGTCGGGGTGGATTTTTTAAAGCGCTACAACTGCGCAGTTTCTGCGCACTAAGTGGCTTGTCAGTGTGTACACTTCGGGAGTTACAGCGCGGAAAGCTGCTTTACTGTGCAGAAACTTGCCAGTGTAGACAGGGCCTCTGTCTTATGTGTGTGTCCATGTGTGTGTGTGTGTGGTGGTGTTGTAAACCAGAAGCATTTTCAATGTTTTTCCCCTTTGCAAAGCAAGAGCTGCCTATTTATAAAATATGAGCCATGGAGCTTAAATGCCTTATAGAAAATCATCACCTTGAGAAAAGCAAACTGTCCAACTACTACTCTGACAAAATTAAATACCGTGACTAATGCCAGTAATTATCCTCCCTTATTAATAACTATAAAGGGCCTATTTGTTTCCATGTTGGTGCTTACTAAATTGATCTCAGTTATATTGAATGTTGAAGTGTGGATTTATTAGTGTCTCTTTCAATATTGGAGCATAAGAGAGCAGCAACAGCAGGGCTAGTTCTGCCCAGAGAAAAGTTAAATGGGGTCTTTACGCAAGTGTAAATTTACGATAGTAAATTGACATCAAGAAGGGGTTGCAGTTAGGACTATTCAGAGTGTGGTCACAGTGATAAAAGGGTCACAGGCAAAACATCACTGGTACAAGGCCATCTCTTTAATGCCTGATTCAGCTGAAACTACTTGAAGATTAAACTGAAGGACACCACACAAGAAGCATCACAATGTAGCTGTTTAATGTTTTATAAGCTGAGAGTTGCATAAATTGAATAAGAGCCATGTAAAAGGGACAGATCAACACTGACAGTGCAGACGCAGTCAAGCCTTTTATTTAGCTCTAACATTAGATGCTGCCAAGCAAATCTACGCCTTTCATTTAAAATGCAAATTTCAACAGAAGGTAATAGGAAGGCACCATATTAATACTAATTTAATGAAGAAGATGTTAGTAAGTTTACTTTTTTTTTTTTGCTGGTGGCACAAGTACTTGTATGATCTGCTAGAGCTAAGTACCAGGACAGTCACCTTTTCCTTTGAGAAGATTTAATTATCATAATTATCATTCATTTAGCATTGATTAACATGCCTCAAAAGGAATGTTTCAAGGTAACATGCTAAAGGTCCAGGCTGTATATGCAAATAAAACAGATGTGATTAGGTGCCTTGTGAAGTTTGCTGCTTATCATAATAATTAAGATGCCTTCTTGAACGGCAAACTAAACCAACAATAGTTCAGTTTGAACTCATAGAACAAGTTGTACCTCTTCCTCCAATAAAAACTTGCACGATTAGCTCAAAGCATCAGAGAATTAGCATGTAACTCCCACTGCAACCTTAGACTTTACTTTTACTACAGTCATCCATATATTCCTATATCGGGCTGTATGTCCATTTTTTTTTATTAATTATTTGTAGGACAGTAGTGCCCAAAGACCCTAGCTGAGATCCAGGCACTGCTGAAACACATAACGATAGAGAATCCCTGCCTCAAAGAAATAGATGAGAAGTATTATCATCCCCATTTTACAAATGAGGAAAGGAGGCACAGAGAGACTTGCCGAAGATCACACACACACACACACACACACACACACACACACACACACATACACACACAGTTTATGAGACAGGAAGCAATTGAACCCAAGTCTCCCAGCCCCATGCCTTGGCCACAAGACCATCCTTCTACTCAAGTCCAATACTGTATTCAAAACCACTCTTATGCTACAAAACAGACATATTTCCAATACAAACTGGCTGGCATATCCATGCATGAGGCACAGAATCTACCTTCCCATTGTCACATGCATATATTTTCCACAGAGGCGAAAAAGATAAGGAACTCAAAACAATCAAAATATATCTGTTGTCATCAGTATACTAGAGTAGGCTACCTAATCACTAGGCACTTGGGGCCATATTTTCAAAGATGCAGATGGACACCTAGTGAAATTTTCAAAAGAGCCTAGGCACCTAACTCCCATTGATTTACATTGTTCTATTGATTTAAATGGAATTAGGTACCTAGGCACTACTGAAAATCCCACTAGGTGCCCATCTGCATCTTTAAGTGCCTACATACATTTGAAAATTTGGCTTTTGAGTCCTGCTCATTCAAGACATTAACAAAAGTCCTATTGACTGTAATGGTGCAGGATGGGACTCTTGCCAAAATGCACCTTAAAATAGTATCCATTTTTATATATTAGTAGGAGCCCAAACCACCATGGTCCTGATTTGCAGAGGAACTGAGCACCAACCACTCCATTTGAAGTCAACAGGAGCAGCAGAAAGTAATTGTGCACCAAACACAGCCAAAACTTAAGTGAATCTCTTCCATCTTTGGAATTGTTAGGTCAATAGACAACTCAACATCATCTGGAAATGGGGTATCTTTTGCCTACTGCTGGAATACTATATATGTTGGAGTGACACTATACTGCACTCTACTTCAAGGCACACATGGAGAAGACAAAAGGCAATTAGCGTTCAGAACACCACACTCAGGAAGCTTGCAAATTCAAAATAGGTAACCCAGCAAAACTAAGAGCCACCACACTTGAACTTTGATATTCAGCAGCCAAGTATGCATGTCTGATGTGGGAAAGATCATTTCACTCAAAGAAGCTGGACCCTGTGCTGAATGACTGCTGCTGCTACATCACAAAATATCTAAAACCAACAAACATGAACAACCTTCACCTGTTTGCTGGAATCACTCCACCAGATAGGAGACCATCCAAGGAGACCAGTCATAAGCAAAATGGAATGGTTACAACAAGTCAAAGATACCATACATCTACTACATGGCCACACCAAGCTGTTAGCCAACTGCAGATGAACCTCTTAAAAATTACCAACGTATACATGACTGGAAATATGATGCACACAGCTCGAACTACAAGGATGTCAAAATGCACATAGATGTCTGGATTCCTCCCTGTAGGCACGGAGAAGGATTGGTATACTTGGAGATATTTAAATTGCCTCCAAACAAGACTTGGCATGTCAAAAGTCAATTTGCAGAAGTGGGACTTTTCCAATGATCCAGACACATATGACTGTGATTTAACACAAATCCTGGAACATCTGTTAGTCTGCTGGCTCCTGGAGGAACTGTACACTGTGTAAGATCTCCCCAGTGCTAAAGACCAGGCCATACCACGTGCCCAACATTGGAAAAAACTATGATTGTGGTGGAAGGGCACCAGAAAAAGAACAACTTCTGAAAATCAACTCCAAGGTGGATTTCATTGTTGAGGAGCATTAGAAAAATGTAGCTGGTGTTAAGTGAGTAACAAAAGAATTTGTGAATGAGGTATGAGTGAGTGAAAGTACATCTCTCTCTTCTGTTCCAAAGAGAAAGAGAGAGAGTTCTGAGCTCTAAAAAAACTAAGCTGAATTAGGGTGAAATCATAAACCCACTGAAGTCAACAGGAGTTTTGCCATTTGTAGATTCTAAGGCCAAAAGGGACCATTGTGATTGTCTAGTCTGACCTCCTGCATAACACAGGCTATAGAACGTCCCCAAAATAATTCCCAGAGCATATCTTTTAGGCAAATATCTTAATTTTAAAAATGCCAGTGATGGAGAATCCACCATGACCCTTGGTTAATTGTTCCACTGGTTAATTATCCTCACTCTTAAAAATGTACACCTTATTCCAAGTCTGAATTTGTCTAGCTTCAACTTCCAGCAATTGGATTGTGCTTTGCCTTTCTCTGCTAGATTGAAGAGCCCACTGTTAAATATTGGTTACCCAAGTAGGTACTTATAGACAATAATACCTTTAGTCGTCTCTGATAGACTCAAGGAGTTTAATCTGTTTAGTTTATCACAATAAGGCAGGTTTTCTAATCTTTTAATCATTCTCATTGCTTTTCTCTGAACCATCTCCAATTTTTCAACATATTTCTTAAACTGTGGGTACCAGACCAGGACTCAGTATTCAAGCGGCAGTCATACTAGTGTAACAGGAAATTTTGCTTTTAGCTGCTCTGAAAAACCTTGCAGCACCTTGGATGGAGACTTGAAGAGAAAAACTGAAAAAGGGGTTTAAAAATCGTAAAATTGCACCTCTCCTGATTTGCATAATAATGGTGGTGACAGTATCATAATGCTTTGGCTTGCATAAAACAGTAGTTTGTTTTAGGATTAAGGCTTTAGATAAGTAGGACTTAATGATGGTTTAGAGTTAGAGATATCCAAAATGGCAGTCACAATGATTCTCTATGAAGGACACAGGGTTAGATAGAGTTCGATGGGGAGTGACTCAGCATGTCTCCCAAGTCCTCAAGGGGAGGATCAGAGGGAGGATCTATGGTAATGATGACCTCAAGGGGAAGATCTATGCAGGAAGGGGAGGCTCTAGACAGGATGAGAGTCTATGCTAATAACTAGAAGGAGGATCTAGAGAAGGATGAGAATCTATGTTAATAACTGGAAGCTGATTGGCTGAGCCGGTCTAATTGAGTGGGGAAGATCTATGCTAATGAGCTGGACTTGAGAGAGCAATCAGTGTATAAGGCTGACAAACCAGCAGGCTTCAATGTGTGTGGGTGTGTATGGTACCTGAGCTGCAGAAGATAGAGCTGAAGAAAAGCAGAAGCTTCTGGAAGCACCTGCCTGAAGAAGCAGCACCAGAAGCTTCTGAAGCAGCAGCAAGAAGCTTCCAGAGGCAGCAGCTTTCAAACACAGTGACAATGGAAGCCTCTGAGGCAATGGACCAGGGTAGCTGCAGCAGCAGCACCTGAGGCAGCAATAGCAGTGAGCCCAAAAACGTCAGGACCAGCCTCTTTTTAGACAGAACAGAAGGATCAAAAAGATGGAACAGAAGGATTGTGGAAGGAGTGTAAATTTGAATATCTGTCTAATTTTAAGGAATGACTGGGTGTGGCTGTCAATGAAGCTGGACACCTGTGTTTGTGAGAAACCCACCACACCCCTCCTGTGACTATTTGGCCCATGCTCACAGGATGATAGTGTTAAGTAGTAACTGTTTTTCTCTTATTGTAATGCTCTTTTCTAGGTATGTACAAAGGCTTTGTTTATTACATTGTAACAAGCATAGTACTTCTTTATAATATCAAGTTAACATTGTGAAAGCCATATGATCTGTGTTTATTTTACTAAGCTGCTTTACTATATGATCTCTAAGTGCAATGTAATTGTGCCTTACTACATATTATATACTGCAATGCTTTCTTGCTTTATTGAATGTATTGTCATTGCTTATTTCCTTTAAATAAATAATATGTATTTAAAGAAATTACTGCTTGAATGTCAATCCTTTGAGTGGAGGGCTGTATCTGTGTCCTTCCAAGGGTCAGCAGAATTATCTTGCTCTGGGGAGCCCTCTGCAGGTTGGAGATAAACCCCTGGTAATACCCTGGCAATTCCTCTGTGGCAGGCCACAACCTTTCACCCCATTTGGGCAGAGTAAATTGAGGATCAATTTATGGTTACAGGCAAGCCAATATTGGAGAGCCATAGGTCCAAATTGTGGGGTAATACCAGTGCCAATACAGAGGTAAAATAACTACTCTACTCCTACTCGAGAATCCCCTTTTTATGCATACCAATATTGCATTAGCTCTTTTGGCCACAGTATCACACTGGGAGGTCATGTTCAGCTAATTATCTACCACAAACCCCAAAACTTTTTCAGTCACTGCTTCCCAGGATAGAGTCTCCCATGGTGTAAGTATGGCTTACATTCTATCTTGACTTTAGTAAAGCTTTTTATAATGTCTCGCATGACTTTCTTTTAAACAAACTAAGGAAATGCGACCTAGATGGAGGTGGGTGCATAACTGGTGGAAAATCATTCCTAGAGAGTAGTTATTAGTGGTTCACAGTCATGCTGGAAGGGTATAACAAGTAGGGTCCCACGGGGATCAGTTCTGGGTCTGATTCTGTTCAATATATTCATCAATGATTTAGATAATGGCATAAAGAGTACACTTATAAAGTTTGCGGAAGATACCAAGTTGGGAAGGGTTGCAAGTGCTTTGGAGGCTAGGATTATAATTCAAAATGATCTGGACAAACTGGAGAAAGGGTCTGAAGTAAATAGGATGAAATTCAATAAGGACAAATGCAAAGTACTCCACTTAGGAAGGAACAATCAGTTACACACATACAAAATGGGAAATGACTGCCTTGGAAGGAGAACTGTGGAAAGGGATCTAGCGGTCATAGTGGACCACAAGCTAAATATGAGTCAACATCTCATTGCAAACACTGTTGAAAAAAAAGCGAACATCATTCTGGGATATATTAGCAGGAGTGTTGTAAATAAGACACGAGAAGTAATTCTTCCACTCTACTCCGTGCTGATTAGGCCTCAACTGGATTATTGTGACCAGTTCTAAGCTCCACATTTCAGGAAAGATGTGGACAAATTGGAGAAAGTCCAGAGAAGAGCAACACAAATGAGTAAAGGTCTTGAAAACATGACCTATGAGGGAAGATTGGAAAAAAAAGTTGGGTTAGTTTAGTCTGAAAAAGGGAAGTCTGAGAAGGGACATGATAACAGTTTTCAAATACATAAAAGGTTGTTACAAGGAAGAGGGAGAAGAATTGTTCTTCTTAACCTCTGAGGCTAGTACAAGAAGCAAAGGGCTTAAATTGCAGCAAGGGATATTCAGGCTGGACATTAGGGAAAAACTTCCTAATTATCAGAGTGATTAAGCACTGGGATAAATTGCCTAGGGAGATTATGGAAGATTGGAGATTTTTAAGAACAGGTTAGACAAACCCCTGTCAGGGATGATCTAAATGGGAGCTGCTGGAAGTGTCACAGGCCAAGGGACGTACTGGCTGTCACCTCCATTGGCCTGGAGCGGTGAACTGCAGCCAGTGGGAGCCGTGATCGGCCGGACCTGTTGACGCGGCAGGTAAACAAACCGGCCCAGCCCATCAGGGGCTTTCCCTACAAAAGCGTCATCCCAAGTTTGGGAAACTCTGATCTAAATAATACTTAATCCTGCTGTAAATACAGGGTACTGGACTAGATGACCTCTCGAGGTCCCTTCCAGTTCTATAATTCTTTGTTCCTAAGTGTATACATTTACATTTAGCCATATTAAAATGCATACAGTTTGCTTGTGACCAGTTTACCAAACAATCCACACCACTCTATCAGTGACCATTCCTCTTAATTATTTACTACTCCCCACAATTTTTGTCATCTGCAAACTTTATCAGTTTTGATTTTATGGTTTCTTGTAGATCATTGATAAAACGTTAAATAGTGTAGGGCCAAGAACCAGTCCTGGGGTCCACACTGGAATCAAACCACTTGATGATTCCCCATTTACAGTTACATGTATAGACCTATTAGTTAGCCAGTATTTAATTCATTTAATGTGTGCCATTTTCATTTTATATCATTTTAGTTCAGGGGTCGGCAACCTCTCGCACGCGGCTCACCAGGGTAAGCACCCTGGCAGGCTGGGCCAGTTTCTTTACCTGCTGTGTCGGCAGGTTTGGCTGATCGCGGCTCCCACTGGCCACGGTTCACCATCCCAGGCCAATAGGGGCTACGGGAAGCCACGGCCAGCATATCCCTCAGCCTGCGCCGCTCTTCAGACAGCTCCTCAGACAGCTCTTTTTAAACTCCCATTGACTTATGATGAGACTATAGAATCTGTTTATTCCCCAAATACAGAACAGAATCAATTGTAAAACATTTCTGCCTTTTCTACATTATTATTGATAATTCTACCATTTACATCTAGAAATGGACCTATACCATTGTGAAGTTTCTCTTTGTTCCTGATATATTTAAAAAGCTCTTTCTTATTGTCCTTAATACTTCTGGCCATAGCTTTCTCCTTGTGTCCCTTGGGTTCCTTATGTGTTAATTATTATATTATTATTTTATTATGTACAGCTGCAATTATTTTCCCTCTACACTGGGTTGTTTTTTTAACCAGCTTGGCCCGCATCCTCAACTGTGGGATTTTGGCTTTTTCAACATCTACTAAAAGTTATTCCTAAATAAGCCTCAGTTTTCACTCACATTTTTCTGATTATTTTTTTCCTCCCAGCTGATTTGGCTCATAATTGTTTTTGGCTTTGTAAAATTAGTCCTATATATATTACTAGTGTGGACTTTATTCCACTTGCACATTATAAATGTGATCAAGTCACAATCAATTGTACCTAAGCTACCATTATTTTTTACTTCTGTGATTAATCCCTGTTTATTTGTTAGGCCAAGGTCTAATATTAAACTCCCTCATGTTGGCTGCAACACTTTGGGTTTGGAAATTGTCATCAGTTAAGTTTAGAAACTCCAAGGATGTTTAAGTACTGGGAGCATGAGACCTCTAGCATGTGCTACTCAAATTAAAGTCCCCCATGATCACAAAGCGTTTTTCCCCTACACATTGTAGATAGGCACATAAGAAAGCGGTTATCCTATTCCCTAGTATGATTTGGTAGTCTGTAGCACACTTCAATTAGTACCCATCTTGTGCTTTATCTGCTAGGACATTGATCCATAAGCATTTATGATCATTTTCTTCCAAGTTGCCAGTGACATGGAAACAGGTAATGCCATTTTTGACATATCTTGCCACTACCCCTCTCCTTTTGCCCACTCAATCCTTCCTAAATAGGTTATAACCATTGATTTTAATATTCCAATTGTGTGAATCATCCCACCAGGTTTAATTTATGGACACTAGATTGAATTTATGCTCATAAATGAGCAATTCCCATTCCTAATTGGTTTCAGTGTAATCAGGATCCCAACCCCAGTTTTTAAATAGCTGAATGTATCTAGCTTTTTTTATAAGTAGTAAAAGTGGGATATATTAATAAAAGTAGAATAAGCTTCACTGTACATTGGTTTCTGTCTGTTCTAGATAGAAATTAGAGTAATGAAGTCAAGGAAAATTTATGGTAGGAAAATAAACCAAAAATTGCCATATTTCTAGTAGACACAGACTTTGAAATGTTTTGAATGCATTTTTAATATTTACAAAGTCTCAACAATCAACATTAATTTATATTCTGATGCTGAAAACACCTGAAATACGTTACTTGTATGCATAATTTATTGTGGAATCAGAGTTTGCACAAGCAACTTAGGCTAGTTACAACTGTAAACAAAATGAAAAATATAAATTGATGTTTGCCACTACTATCAGTGATAAAAATAATGAGCACTTCTGTTATTAATCCCACAGGTTAGAGCAATGGAGTTGTTATCATGATGAACACACATTACCATCATCTGGAAAACTATTCATATAATAGACTTTAATCTAATCAGTGAACATATGGAAAAAATACAAACTGTTTCATAACATTGAGTTATTTGACTGCTTTGTTCCCAAATGGTGTTCAGATGCCTGGGTTCTATATCCTTTCCAAGATGTAAAACAAACGCAACAAACATCTAGGAAAAAGTTTTTTAACTATGGAAAACTGGTGCAGGAGTTTTAAACTGAATAAAAATCTATTTTTCAAGCCACTAACCCTTCCTCTCACTGTCCTACATTCTGAAATCACAAGAATATTAGAGATTTTTCAGAGAAAGCTATTACACAGTATTTTTTCAGTTTCTCCCAGTTTATGAGACTTAATGCTTGGCATTCGAGCTTGAACACTGATTATTGAAAATAAAGAGGAAAACATCCCATGAAAGTTATTCATTAGTTCATACATGAGGAAACTGGGGACTGGGTGGCTCAGAGGACTCAGCAGAAAACAAAGCAGTTTATTTCTAGCTCACTGGTTTGAGTTTGTTCCAGCCCAAGAATATGGGTGGTTCAGTGACTAATATAAAACTGAGTCAGATGTTAGTCCACTTCCAGTTAGAAAGGTGACTATCACCCGGGGAGGGGGGGGGAGAATTACAGTAGATAATGATTGAAACACTTGTGGTAATTTTGCCAGTGACCAAAGGTTAAAGTCGACATGGAGAAATATATCAGTTTCGGGAAACTTGCACCATCAATGCCCTCCTGTACCTATTTTGTGAGGAAAAAATAAGGTTTTCAGTGCATAAAACTGGCACCTTTCTTTACATTTGGTTTGCTTCCGTGCACCAGGAACAGAATTAGCAGCAAACTGGATGTTAGAGAAGGAGCAGAGATACTGTGCGGGGGAAAAATCCACATCCAAAACCTTTTGTTTGTGATACTGCAATGAAGCGGCTGCTTTGCATACCAGGGATATCCATCCTGTGGTCCTCATTTATAGTCCCTGAGGTTCTAAACCCTGGCCCTCAAGGACCACTGTGTTAAGAAGAGAATCCGTATAGATTTGTGACGGGTTGGATCACAGAAACCCCCCTGGAAGCTGCCGCCTGATGTGCAAAGACTACCTCTGCTCCTGTTTTCCCTGCCAGCTCAGGACTCCAGCACCCTGTCTTGCTGAGCCAGACTCTCCCATCTGCTTCAACATGGACCCAGGGTCTGAATCACTTGCCCCAAAGCTGCAAGTTTACCTGAAAACAGCTCACAGAAGTGTGCTTGTCTTTAGCACTCAGATGCCCAACTCCCAATGGGGTCTAAACCCAGATACATCCGTTTTACCCTGCATAAAGCTTAGGCAGGGCAAACTCATAAATTGTTCGCCCTCTATAACACTGATAGAGAGATATGCACAGTTATTTGCTCCCCCAGGTATTAATACATACACTGAGTAAATTATTAAATAAAAAGTGATTTTATTAAATACAGACAGTAGGATTTAAGTGGTTCTAAGCAGTAACAGACAGAACAAAGTAAGTCACCAAGTAAAATAAAATAAAATGCGCAAATCTATGCCTAATCAAACTGAATACAGATAATCTCACCCTCAGATGTGCTTCAGTAAGTTTTTCTCAGACTGGACACCTTCAAGGCCTGGGCACAATTCTTTCCCCTGGTACAGCTCTTGTTCCAGCTCAGGTGATAGCTAGGGGATTCTTCATGATGGCTCCTCTCTCCCATCCCTTTATATATCTTTTGCATAAGGCAGGAACCCTTTGTCCCTCTGGGTTTCCACCCCCCCCCCCCCGCCTCACTGGAAAAGCACCAGGTTAAAGATGGATTCCAGTTCAGGTGACATGATCACATGTCACTGCAAGACTTCATTACTCAGTTGCCAGCACACATACATATACAGGAAGACTCACAGGTAAACCCAGCCATCTGCAGACAATGGGAGTCATCAAGATTCCAAACCATCATTAATGGCCCACAGTTTACATAATTACAATAGGCCCTCAGAGTTATATTTTATATTTCTAGTTTTAGATACAAGAGTGGTACATTTATACAAATTGGATGATCACACTCAGTAGATTATAAGCTTTGCAATGATACCTTACAAGAGACCTTTTGCTTGAAGCATATCCCAGTTATGTTATATTCACTTTTTACCATATTTTTCTAAAACTATCCCAGTTACATTATATTCACTTATTATCATGTTTTTATAAAACCATATAGACTGCACAATATGAACCAAAAATATACTCCCTGAGCCACACTTAGCAGTTGAAGTGTCTGAATCTGCACTTTTATTAGAGGGGATGAGGACAGTGGCACTACCCTTCCCAATTTTTCTCCCACTGCTTCCTTTGTAGTCCAGGAACTGCTCTCATATGAGCTTGGAATGTTCTGAGCAGCTGGTCTCCCTTCTCTGCTGCAGCTACTAAGCAACTCCCCCACAGGATGCCTGTTATACTGCAAGGGAAGGATATTGCTGGCTACCCCATGCCCTGCTTCCCTGACAGTGAGTGGAAGCCTCAGGGACAACAGGATATGAGCTATACAGACTCTTTCTGACCCTAGAGGGCATGCTTAGCCCACAGACTCATCCTGAGACACCAAGAGAGAGTGGAAAAGAAAGGAAGCTGAGAACCAACAACCTGTTACATCTCCCTGATTCTCTGCTCCAATATATATTAGAGAAGCCTAGGTGCAACTCTAACTTGTGCCAGCTGGCTGTGGTCTCTAAGAGACATTGCACCAGCTTTGACAGCTAGAGACTGGTGCACACCTGCCATTTTCTTTCCCTGTCGTCAACATGCCCCTTCACAGCCCAGGATGCAGGGAGGTATGTGTATGAGATAAAATACACTTGTTCTGTGCCCTTTGGGGTTTTCCACCACACCAGGAAAATTCACTGCAAAACTTGTGGATGGTTTCTAATTCCTTTGTGTTTCCTTTGTGGGTGCAAATGGAATGGACATGGACAGAGAATCTGCCACAGTCATGCCTTTTGGGCATCTTGAAATAATACGTATGGCCTTCAAGCTGATTTTTTTTTGTATATGTACTACTGCACTGATAGATGGAGTCAAATCCATCAGAGGCTTTGTATCACTAACAAATCCAGTCGTACACTGATGGATGGAGTCAAATCTGTCAGAGGCTTCATACCACTAACAACAAATAAAGCTGCTCCTTTAATAAATGGAAAGATCATGTACACGTGGAGGAGAAGGATCTGATTTTATTCCCACACAAGGTCCATTGTCAAGTTCCTAGATGACCCTAGATTTCCTACCAATCTTACTTTTTGAGCTTAATAAATTACAAACACAGCACAAAGAATTAGGCCATTAGCAAGTTACAGAGCAAAAACACAGGGAAATGTAAAAGTGGAATGTCAGGCTTCCCTTCATGAAGGAGATGTGCTAGTGAAGGCTCTTGCAGATGACATCAATAACGCAGGCCATTGCTTTTCTAGTATCCAGCCAGCATGAATGTATTCAGATTCTGAAGGGTGAAGTTTTCAGTGCACTGTAGTAGCTAACACTTCAAAATTATAAGTTGTTATTATGTAAGAATTGCCAAGGCATTAATGCCTTTTAGAAGAGAGAGAATGGAGATCTAGAGAATAAACCCAGGGTCTAAGAGCTACAGATCTTCAACTGTCAGATGCAACTCAGACTTGCTGCAGCCTGCTGCATGAGCACACCACTGGTGCTCCTAAAGAGCCTTCCCCCTTTTTACAGGTCTGTGGATATGTTAATGAACTAAAAACCATATTAAATTATTATCAAACATTAATATTATTTGATGTGCCAGATGTAGGAGCAATATTGGGAACTTGATGGAATCTAATATAATTAATATGTGTATAAAAGGAAAGTAAACCATAAGAGGTAGAGCAAAATATTGAAAAAAACTTTAATGACAGGGTTTGCCTCTTGGGCAATCCAGTTAGTAAAGAAAGAGTTGTATTCATATTGATTTCTTTTAATTTCAGTGATAAAGTGAAGAAGTAAGGCTAACATTTGCCATCAAGCACTCATATGCTATCAAGTTAGTGTAATACACCTGTGCAGAACAAGGCAGGAAATAAAAGGAACTAAACGCAAAGAGTGTGTTTATAAGGACACTTGACCATAAAGAGGAACAATCAGAAATGTAATAATTGTTTGGTTAACAATCCACAGACTCAGCTCAGACACACATACTATAGTCCTACTATTGTTATTGAAACAAAGAGAACAGAAATGGAAGATTCATAGAGCTGTTCTGGCCCGCTGGAGAATAGTTCTTGAAATCATAGAGTCATAGAAGATATGGGTTGGAAGAGACCTCAGGTGGTCATCTAGTCCAACCCCCTGCTCAAAACAGGACCAACACTAACTAAATCATCCCAGCCAGGACTTTGTGAAGCCAGGCCTTAAAAAACCTCTATGGATGGAGATTCCACCACCTCCCTAGGTAACCCATTCCAGTGCATCACCACCCTCCTAGTGAAATAATGTTTCCTAATATCCAACTTAGACCTCCCGTACTTCAATTTGAGACCATTGCTCCTTGTTCTGTCATCTGCCACCACTGAGAACAGCCGAGCTCCATCCTCTTTGGAACCCCCCTTCAGGTAGTTGAAGGCTGCTATCAAATCCCCCCTCACTCTTCTCTTTTGCAGACTAAACAAGCCGAGTTCCCTCAGGGTTTCCTCAAAGTCATGTGCCCCAGCCCCCTAATCATTTTTGTTGCCCTCTACTGGACTCTCCAATTTGTCCACATCCTTTCTGTGGCGGGGGGCCCAAAACTGGACACAATACTCCAATGCAATGACTTTGCATTATATAATGGATTGTTAAAAACAAGTTTAAAGAGCATAAAAGAATTTGGAGTGACTTTGCATGAACTATATGGACTTTAACTTGCACATTTCAGCAACTAGCAGAGTGTTAATGAAGAATCTGTAACTTCAGCAAGTATATCTGCAAAGATACACCATAGAGGCGCCAACGGAAAGTGATTTCAGAAGGTAAGTTGCTAAGTGGAGCAAACCAGACACTGTTCAATGTATGTCCCAAGATAGTTGCAACAGCAGCCATGGCCCAACTTTACACAAGTTGGTGTGACAAGATATGTTGCCTAAAGAGACTGGAAAATTCCAGTCCCTGTTGCAAGAACTCAAAAGCTGATGTCTAATTCCCTGATTGGATGGTGAAAGAGGTCACTTCTCTTTTTGGATGGTCATTTTGAATCTTCAGAAGAAGCAGGGATCATCTTCTGATTCATACAAGCCAGCACCTCCAAGAAAAGGAACAAAGTTGGACAATGCAGCAGAAATAGGATAAAACAGCCTGTCCTCTTCAGCACATTGCTTCCTGAAAGCCGAAGACACCTGGAAGGAAGAAGACTTAGGTCCTGAGCTGACCACCTGGGAATCCTCTTGGTGACATCAAGTACCTATCTCAGACAAACACTCTTAACTGTCTCTTTCTATTTTCCAGAAATCCAGGTGACTGACTAGTGAACTGGGGAAAAGACTATAGTTGTGTACACCGTGTCAACTCCTGCTGTGAACAATAACTGAGCTGAAAGCTGACAACTGAGCAAAGATCTGGTGATAAATAACACACACATTTTCTCTTGGGTGATGACCCAAATCCACCAGTTGACCACTTCCTGAATCAGAATACCTAATTAGTAAGTTTACGTGCTTCTGTATGTTTTTTTTTTTTAAAGATTGTCATAGAGTTACAATGTGTCTTTTTTTGTAACAGGTTCCAATCTAGATTGCTGTAAGGTAGGTTTAAAACTGAATAAATTACTGTTGTTCACTAAGATTATAGAACACAGTACATGTGCCTACCATACTTAGTGGTTTCAAGCTTTAGGTGTATACAGACAACATAATACAAAGTGTACATGCTTTTTGAACTGCACTCAGTCTGTACACACTGTCATAAATGTAGAAGTTTATGTTAGATAGTTAGGAGTGACAGATCTTGAGGCTAATATAATTCATTAGGAAAAAGGTAACAAGGGTTGACTATGACTACTATCAGTCCATTGGGAAAAAAAACTTGGTGAACTGGCATGTAAGTAATTGACCAAATTGTTTTGTGATCTAGTTTTGGTTAGCAACACCACAGTTGATAGCCAGTTAGCACAAGTGAGGCCCTATTGTGAGAAACATAATAAAAAATCTATACAAAGTCACATTCCCAGATAGTTATTGAGTATAAATGGTATTTTCTATTGTGGTTATATGATTTAATTCTGAAAACCTGAATGGCTATATTAACCAATATTCTGTTTTATGTTAGCCAAATCATAGTCCAATACTATTGTTGCCCTCTTATATTCTACACTATTAGTTATTGTTGTTGTTGTTAAGGATATTTAATAAAACTCTATAAATTCAATTATTGAGTCATTTTCTTTAGTTAAGCAATCAACATTAATATAATCCTAAGAAAGAGGGTACAGGTATGTAGTTGCCGAACTAAGGTTTGTCCTATACATTGTCTTACCTACAACACTGTTCTTTCTAATGGATGGGGTCTCTCTGCTTTAAAAAAAAAAGTTCAAAACTATGCCATCTCCCTCATCATTTAGCTCCCTGTTTTGAACTATTTTTTAGATCAAACAATAAAATGTTGCTATATAACATTTCTTTTATAGGTATTATAGCACCTCACCAGTTAAAAGCTAAAAAACAGAAGAGTTCCTCACACTTTCCTTTACAATTCCCTAACTTGTCCTTTAGTGGCACATATTTTAAAACAATTCACACAATGAACATCCATAGATCATGACATTTCCATGAAAGTTTTTTAAATGTCCAATTGTAACATTCTTATGTGGACCCTGCAGCATAGCATATATGTAGAGTTAAACAAGATATCACCTAGTATTAATGACCCAATTTGTCCTGGATCATAAAAATAGTTTCATAGAATTCTCTGTACTTATTTATTTAGAATGCTTAATGCGGGATTTTCAAATACTGAAGCATTAATACAATTGTGGGCCATAAGATTTTGGTCTAATTTCTATTGTTGGGTTTAGTATGCAGGTGCTGGGTGATGTTGGTTGCCTATAATATACAGGAAGTCAGTGGTCCCTTCGGGCCTTAAACCTGATGACTCTAAAACTTTTTGCAATTTGCCATTCTCTTTCCTTACCTTTTCATTTGGAAGTCTGACAGAGTCATCCAAAAGTTATGATGTTGTATAAAATATGCATATTAAAATAATAAAAAGGTACAAATAATAAGGGTGGAGGGGCTAAATTAAACCAGCTTAAAATCCAGGACATTCTAGAGGTTGGCTGAAACTCAACTTTTAGCCATCCTTAGCTATCACAAAAAATATTGGGATATATTCTTCTTTTGTCTCCACTGCATCTATAATTACATCTTGTTCTTTAAATAGAGCACTTATCTAGTTCTTTACTCAGAGTTCACTCTTTGACAAGCTTCAGATGATTTAAAACTTACATATTAAATAACCCTGCTGAGATAATGAGATGAATACCAATAATTAGTTACTAGTAGTAAGCAGATAATTTTGCTTTTTTATTCAAAGGTTTGAATATTAACAATCAGTTAACATGAGTTGTTGAAATATTATGCTTATACATTACATTGTCTTACACAATTAAATGCTTTAAGTATAGATGATTGTATGATCTTATGGGGAATAGACTACATATTAAGTGGGGAAGTTTATTTGGCTTTTGTTACTCTTTGATAGTTTCTCTTTTTCTTTATTATGTTTTTATCATAGAAACATAGGGTCAGATTCTAAACCCTCTATTCACATAGACAAGCAGTTAATCTTGTGTATTCCCAGTGAAATCTAAAGCTAAACTAATAACTAAAGCTGCAGGGAAGTCAAAGAATTATGAGCCCTGAGATGTGGCCTTTATCAATTAACTTTTAGCATCACTGGGGTAGTTCCCATATTCTGCCCCTATCTGGTGCTTGATTTCAATGCATCAGGGAGTAGGGGCAGAGTTACAGAGTTGATCAAAATTTTTCCAATATGATAACCTTCCAAACAGATTTGATGAAATTGAAATGTTTTCTGGGAACATTATGATTTCATCGAAATTTTCACAGGACATTATCAAAATGTTTCATTTCAACAAGATCAAAACATTTTGTTTCTACTTTATTGTTTTGACTTGTGTTATATTCATAACAAATAAATTATTTATCAAAATGATAGTCAAAACAAAACATGTTTGATAAGATTGAAAAAATATTTTTGGAATATTTTGTTTCACCAAAAAATACGAGATTTTGAATTTTTGTCTTGATTTTAGATAAAACCAAACTTTGAAATCTTGGCGTGATGGGTTGGATCCCCCCCCCCTTCCTGGGTGCCACCTGATGTACTGGAGTTCCACTAAGCCCACCTGTTCCACCAGCCTGAGCTCCCTCACCCTGTCCTGCTGCACGGACATACAGGTAGGGACATACCAAGCTGCAGAATGACACTGATACTGAAATCAGTGCTGCATGGGAACGCTTTCAGCTAGGGAATTGCCCAGCAGTTAAGTGCACACCACCTTTGGGATGCAAACCCAAAATTATATTGTCTTGCGCTGTACAGAGATCTATACAGCATAAGCTCATGAAATTCGCTCCCTCCCTCAATGTGAAGGAAGATATGCACAGTTTTCCCACCCCCATTATGAATTACACAAATTGGTTATAGAATACACAAAAAACAAGTTTATTAACTACAAAAGGTAGATTTTAAGTGATTATAAGGGATAGCAAACAGATAACTGAGCAAATAAAATAAAACACACAACCTAAGCTTAATACACTAAATTAACTGGTTAATAGTAGCACATTCTCACCCTAAATGTTGTTTTGTGCAGGTTGCAGAGTTTCTTGAAGGTAAACTGCACTTCTTGCAGCTTAAATCTCCAGGTATTCCTTTCACAGACTAGAGCTTTCTCATCAGGTCTCAGCCCGCACCCCCCACCCCCCCATGGCCACAGCTTAGTTCTTTTCTCTCTTCAGGTGTTTTCAGCAGTCTTCCTTCTTGGGTGGGGAGGCAGTGGAGAAGAGCCCAGATTAACTCACTCCCCAGCCTTAAATAGGATTTACATATGATGGGTATACTTTGTTTCCCAGTTTGACCCCAAACCCCTCTTACTGGGAAAACAGTAGAAGTTCCAAGATGGTGTCCAGTGCCAGGTGACACGATCACCTGATCCTGCAGTGTCGAAGCAGCATCCCAGGAAACTTCTCAGAAAGAGGGAGATTAGCATCTTCAAAGTCCTATGGTCCTTCCTAATGGTCCATCCAGACTAATTGCATACTGTCTGGTGGGCATTCCCCAAGTGTAAACATTTGTTACATAGACAATATTCATAACTTCAGATACAGAAATGGTACATACATACAAATAAGATAATCACATTCAGTAAATCATAACCTTTCCAATGATACCTCATTGGATATCTTAGATCTCTATGAAGAATACGGGGCGTAGGGTCACACTTGGAATTTCCAACAGCAGGGAAATTCTGAATTTTGACCAACTCTAGTTACAAATAACTTGGATGTCACTATTTTCTCACTGACTTTTCCCTAGGAATTGGAGAGAGGTTGATAGTCCAAACAGTTTCCTGTACAGAGTGTTGCTTTTTGAGGATTGGGAGGACTATTACATTTTTCCTCTATGTTGGCAGGTTTGCTTGTCTGACAAAGCAATGATAATTCCAGTTAGCAATCTGTGACTTTCACCAGAAAAGGGTGATCAACAGTGTTGTCAACTTATGATTTTTATCACAAGTCTTGTGATATTTAGTGGTTTTGTTAAAGACTCAGCTGTTGGAACCAGATTGTTAACTGAGAATCTCAGGTTTTTTGTTAAAAAACAATGAGGAGTCCGGTGGTACTTTAAAGACTAATAGATTTATTTGGGCATAAGATTTCATGGGTAAAAAACCCCACTTCTTCAGATGCATCTGAATAATGTTCTTTTTGAATGACAGGATCAACAAAACCCTCCAGTTTCCTTTAGCAGCCCCAATTTATTCTCTGATACCCAGAAAAATGAGGGAGAGATTACTCTCTTACTTGGATTTCTTTACCAACATACAAAAATGTAAACAAATGGATTGAGAATCCAGTACAGCAGCAATTTATACAATGTTAATTTATGCATGCCTTTTTGGGTTATACAACTTTTTCTATTCAATAAAAATGCATAGTTACCATAGAAACCGCTACATAGCACATGGCAAGATGCAGGCCTTTTTTAAAACAAACAAATTCTGTAGACATACAAATACTAATTGCCAATGTATATATTCTCAGAGAAACAGAGCTTTGTCTCTGGTTCCCTGTCCTGTTAAAGCCAGAAATGGTACTTCCCACGACAGCCTACATCATCGCCCTTCTACACATGCAATGATGATGATATTTTCCTGCCTCATTCTTCATGCTCTGATAATGCATCTTTTGACAATTCTGTTCAACAGTTCCTCTTTCCAAAAAGAAGGCTATCAAAATAGGATCCTTTCACTCTTGGAAACTTACCACTCAGAGTGCCAGCATGAATGACTCCTTGTAACTAAGAGGCAATTAATAAACCCATGAGTGTACCAGTAGGAGCACCAGAGGTAAGACATATGCATATTGAGACTAAATACATAGGATGAAAAAGACAAATGTGATTTATTTCACTGTCCTGCCTAATCTACTCTTCTTTCATTCGTTATTCCCTCTATATCGTGTTTCAGTCTGTTTCTTCTTACAAAAATACTTGGCTTTTCATTCTTTATCACTTAGAGTTTAAAATAACGCCTCTCCCCTCTGGAAACTACCTACTTCATAACTGTATCTATTAAAATTCCTCTTGGTTGCTATGTGAACACTGTCTGCTTCTAGTTCTCTCTGCCTCTTTGTGCTATTTAACACTTTCATGTTTAAAAAGAGTTATCTTCGTTACCTAATCTATTGGTTACTTAAACATTTCAAATTAATACTTTGAGATTTGATCGTTGCTCAGACCAAGATTTGGCCCAGTATTATTAGAATTCCTGTTTAATTGGGAACCCTGACATGAATGGTTGCAACATTCACACTTAGGAAAAACCTTCTGTATTTATTACAGTTTATTAACACAGTTGCCAAAGTTACAAACACACCAACCCTGCAAGGCAGGTAGAGATAATACAGAATGAGATAAGCATCCATATACTCACACCATATCTTGTAGAACAACCTTAAGTGTTAGTTATCATCTTCCCCTTCATCATCATCACAAGTGGTAGTCATCTGGCATCTTCAAAGGCATGGAGGATAGGATACAGCTTTCATAGTGTCTTGCACCAACACCACTATGCCTAATGCATGTTCAGTAAAGGTCAGTACCTTTTCTTTATTTGTAGTTCCTCATGCTACCAATGTTGGGGTGATCTTCTCCCATAGATTATTAATCCTTTTACTTCAAGTTCATCACCATATATGTCAATTAGGCCTAGTCTTCACTTACCGGCTGGTCCGGCGGCACGCCATCGATGTTCTGGGATCGATTTATCGCGTCTGGTTAAGACGCGATAAATCGATCCCGGATCGATCCCGGAAGTGCTCACAGTCGGCGCCGGTACTCCAGCTCGCCGAGAGGAGTACGCGGCGTCGACGGGGGGAGACTTCCGGCCGCGTCTGGACCGCGGTAAGTCCGGACTAAGGTACTTCGAATTCAGCTACGTTATTAACGTAGCTGAATTTGCGTACCTTAGTCCGAAGTCCGGACTAAGTGGGGACCAGCCCTTAGTTACTATGGCATTCTCAAGGTCAAACATTTGCTGATCTCCCTAACTTAAAATATCCCAAGCTGGTATAAACTAGCATCTTGCAGTTACCTGTCAGCAGGTTAGTCATTACAGCATTCTATCTTGTGATATCTTATGATCTAGGGTTACTCTTAGTTAACTACTTATGCTAAGGCTTTTGGAGCCTTATGTCTTGATTAGTTTGGTTAAGCTATTGTCTTACAAGAGTTGAGGCCTGTAGGCTCATTGTATTACTGCCTTAACTTACACCTATGACTATACCTGTGCACTGACAGAAGCGGCGCCAGGGTTTTTGCCACCCTACGCGGCAGCGCTCCTCCTCTGAGCATTCGGCGGCGGGGGTCCTTCTGCTCTGCGTTTTTGGGGCACTTTGGCGGTGGGTCCCGGAGCGAGTGAAGGACCCGCCGCCAAATTTCTGCTGAAGACCCGGAGCAGGAGGACCCTCCACTGCCAAATTTCCCCCGAGAACGGCAAAATGCCGCACCCCAACTGCTGCCACCCTAGGCGATCACATAGGGTCGCCTAGTGGAAGCGCCAGCCCTGTGCACAGATATCTATAAGCTACACCTTTAACAGAGGAAGTTTCAAGAAAATATTTTGCAATTATTAAGAACACTTGGATTAGCCTAAATCTACATAGTTTAAAGTTTAACTTTCTTAATGATGTATATTATCTTTCAATGGGAGAGAACTTATCTCCTATTAAGTGAAGAGCAGGAACTACCTTATGCAAGAGAAATTTTTTCTCCTTTAGTTGCTGCATGTAATATCAATCATACACAGACACATTTTCAGACGTGTTCACTAATCACAGGTGCCACATTTTTGGGTGCTCAGCTTAATTTGTTGCTTTTATCTGTGCATCAAATGACCACTGGGCAGTTGAGATTCATTTATGAGGAAATACTTAAAAACAGTAAAGTTTGTATATAACCTGCCAGTGATGACTAAGCAGTGGGATATGAAAACAATCTACAAATATCTGAAGAGCATAAATGCAAAGGATGGAAAGGAATTATAAGTAATATATAATGCCTGATGTTAGATATGTGGTTGTAACAGAGTGATTAAATTAAATTAAGAAAGGGATTAGTTAGGGTAAAAGTCAGAGAGAGGGAAATAAACCAACCAACCAATCTCACTATTCTTGACACTGTGATATATTACAACCATCCCAATGTGCAGAAAGGCTAGCAAATATGTCAGGCGACCAGCTTGGCTTAACAGTGAAATCTTTGGTGAGCTTAAACTTAAAAAGGAAGCTTACAAGAAGTGGAAATTTGGACAAATGACTAGGGAGGAGTATAAAAGTATTGCTCAAGCATGCAGAGATATAATGAGGAAGACAAAGGCACAATTGGAGTTGCAGCTAGCAAAGGATGTGAAGGGAAACAAGAAGGGTTTCTACAGCTATGTTAGCAACAAGAAGGTGGTCAGGGAAAGTGTGGGACCCTGACTGAATGCGGGAGTCAACTTAGTGACACATAATGTGGAAAAAGCTGAAGTACTCAATGCTTTTTTTGCCTCGGTCTTCACAGACAAGGTCAGTTCTCAGACTGCTGCACTGGGCAACACAGTATGGGGAGGAGGTGAGCAGCCCTCAGTGGTGAAAGAACAAGTTAAGGACGATTTAGAAAAGCTGGACATGCACAAGTCCATGGGTCCAGATCTAATGCATCCAAGGGTGTTGGGGGAGTTGGCTGATGTGATTGCAGAGCCACTTGCCATTATCATTGAAAATTTGTGGTGATCGGGAGAGGTCCTGGACAATTGGAAAAAGGCAAATATAGTGCCCATATTTTAAAAAGGAAAGAAAGAGAAACCGGAGAACTATAGACCAGTCAGCCTCACTTCAGTCCCTGGCAAAATCATGGAGCAGGTCCTCAAGGAATCCATTTTGAAGCACTTGGAAGAGAGGAAGGTGATCAGTAACAGTCAACATGAATTCACTAAGGGCAAGTCATGCCTGACCAACCTGATCGCCTTCTATGATGAGATAACTGGCTCTGTGGATGTATATCTTGACTTTAGCAAAGCTTTAGATACGGTCTCCCACAGTATTCTTGACAGCAAGTTAAAGGAGTATGGATTGGATGAATGGACTATAAGGCAGTGTGACGGGGTTGGGACTCACTACCTGGCGCCCCCTACTGGTTGTCTCGGGAATTAGCTCAGTCCAGTAGAGCGCCCCTTCCTGGTGATGTCCCGACCGTCATCTCACCCTCGGTTGGCATGTCTGAGCCCACATCGCTCACCAACTCGCGGCATCCTCTTCAGGACCACTGCCCACCAGCAGTGCCCCTCAGTCCTTCCACACACCCTTCTGGGGGTGTGTGTGTGTCAATCATCAGTCTCTATGTTCCAGCCACCGTGGTCAACCACACACCCCAAAGGCTAATCCCTCCCATCAGGGATCTGGCGTGGTCTATAAGGGCTGCTCCCTACTGCCAATGGCTGGGTGTACTGCAAGGAGGGTAGGGGGGGACGCAGGCCCGCCCACTACTCTGGGTCCCGGCCCAGGAACCCTTTGGTGGCACCCTCACTGTCCTCCTTCTCTCCCCTCGTCTGTCCGCTTCCCTGGACCGCTTCCTCTACGGCCCCTTGCACCCGCTAGGCCCTTCCACTCAGGGCCTGCAGCCTGGCAGGCCTTAGGCTAGAGCTCCCCTCTGCTCCCTGATCCTGTCCAGCACTGCACTGTCCACAGTGCTAATCTCCCAGCTTGGAGATAGACCTTCCCCTCTTGAAGGCCTGGGACAGACTGACTGCTCTATCCCTGAGCAGCCTTTTATAGGGCTGAGCCTGGCCCCGATTGGCTGTCTCCAACCTGGGCCCTGACTGGCTCCCAGTAAGCCCTTCTCTCATTGGCTGTGCATCTGCGCAGGCCTCCTGGCCTGCCGCAGCCCATAATCTCAGGGAGTGGGGCAGCCGTCCCACTACAGGCAGAAAGAAAGCTGGCTAGATTGTTGGGCTCAACAGGTAGTGATCAATGGCTTGATGTCTAGCTGGCAGCCGGTATCAAGCGGAGTGCCCCAGGGGTCGGTCCTGGGGCCGATTTTGTTCAACATCTTTATTAATGATCTGGATGATGGGATTAATTGCACCCTCAGAAGTTTGCAGATGACACTAAGCTGGGAAGGTACTCTGGAGGGTAGGGATAGGGTCCAGAGTGACCTAGACAAATTGGAGGATTGGGCCAAAAGAAATCTGATGAGGTTCAACAAGGACAAGTGCAGAGTCCTGCACTTAGGAAGGAAGAATCCCAGGCACCACTACAGACTGGGGACTGACTGGCTAAGCAGCAGTTCTGCAGAAAAGGACCTGGGGATTATAGTTGACGAGAAGCTGGATATGAGTCAGCAGTGTGCCCTTGTTGCCAAAAAGGTGAATGGCATATTGGGCTGTATTAGTAGGAGCATTGCCAGCAGATCGAGGGAAGTGATTATTCCCCTCTCTTCAGCACTGGTGAGGCCACACCTGGAGTATTGCATCCAGTTTTGGCCCCCCCACTAGAGAAGGGATGTAGACAAATTGGAGAGAGTCCAGCGGAAGGCAACAAAAATGATTAGGGGGCTGGGGCACTTAACTTATGAGGAGAGGCTGAGGGAACTGGGGTTATTTTGTCTAAAGAGAAGAGAAGAGTGAGGGGGGATTTGATAGCAGCCTTCAACTACCTGAAGGGGGGCTCCAAAGAGGATGGAGCTAGGCTGTTCTGAGTGGTGGCAGATGACAGAACAAGAAGCAATGGTCTCAAGTTGCAGTGGGAGAGGTCTAGGTTGGATATTAGGAAACACTATTTCACTAGGCGGGTGGTGAAGCATTGAAAGGGGTTACCTAGGGAGGTGGTGGAATCTCCATCCTTAGAGGTTTTTAAGGCCCGGCCTGACAAAGCCCTGGCTGGAATGATTTAGTTGGTGTTGGTCCTGTTTTGAGCAGAGGATTGGACTAGATGACCTCCTGAGGTCTCTTCCAACCCTAATATTCTATGATTCTATGATTAGGCTATTGAATAATCTTCTCTCAATGTAAGTCATAGAAACCCCAGTTCTGGAGATGTTTAGATTGGACAAAACAGTGAAACATGTCATCTGGGAAACAATCCTGTACTGATATGGAGCTGGACTGTATCACCCAAAATATCATTTACATTTCTACTCATGTAAGAGCCAGACAGATAATCTCTAATTTATTCATCTATATTTCTTTTTTTAAAGAGAATATCTAGACTTTTAGGCTCTAATAATATACTAAAAACTAAAAAGATATTTATACTTGAACTATAAGAACTAAAGACCCTATCCAAATCCTGTTGCAATCCATGAAAGGACTCCCTTCGATTTCAATAGGAATTTGATCAGACCAAAGTGTTCTACATCTAAGGACAAATTTTCTTCCCAACAACTTATTATCCAAAACTACTGTAGCTAATTTGTGGACTTGGAAGTTCTAAATTCAACAGTATCCATAACATTTTACTCTTACTTTCAATATAATCTACAGATTGTTACACTGTAGAACTGGTCTGGAAATGGCTTTTCCATCCCATGAAAATTTGAAATTTTGAATCTTTTTTTCCATCCAAAATTGGATCAAAAATATGAAATGTTGAACCAAAGATCCAGAAAAAAATCACTTTGTGTCAGTCTAAGTGTTTCATTTTGATGTTGACCTTTTCTAACTTTTTAAACTATAAATTGAACTTAAATTTGAAATGGAAAGTCATTTCAAACTGAACAGAATTTTTCATTTCATTGCTAAATGTCCAAAATGGGACATTTTGATCATTTCTAAATTTTCTTTTTCATTTTTTAAAAATGGGCAATTTATTGAAACTAATCCTTTCCTACTCCATGTTTCAGTTTTGACAAATTGGCATGAAAAACTTTAGTCAAAAAATTCCCAACCAGCTTTATAAATAGCATATAAATAACATATCCTTGGCAACAGAACTTATGACAACTGCAGTGAACCGCTCACTGTTCAGACAAAGACGGATTGGATCCAGTTTGAACTGCTTACTTTGCCTTTGTTTCCAGAGGACTTTTCCCTAGGTTTTCTTATCATAGATACTCCAGTCCCAGTACTACCAGTGGTAGCAATAACGGGACTGCTAAAGTAAACTAGGCACTGTCATTTTAACTACTATGCCTTCACTGATGCATTTTAAAACACATCATCTAGACATTGTCTGAGCAGGGTTAGACAACATGGCAGTTAAAATGCCTGTAGCCCCCAGGAGCATTCTATACACTGAAACTCCCACTGATGCTATCACCAATGGAGCTGAATCTTTCCATCAGCAAAGCCATGCAGCACTCTACATATTATCTTCACTTTATGAGAAGCAGTGATGGCTTCTACTAGGGAAACAGAGTGTGTTATACTGTAGTGAGGAGATGGAAGCACTGATTATATTGCTTTCATTTTCAGAGGAACGTATGGTTAGAACTGGTTAAATGAAGTTCCATGCTCTTTTGAATTGAAAGATTTCATTCATACACACTACATAATAAAATGTATGCTATTTGATTGTTTACCACTTAATATTTTTAGGTACCCAGACATATGGATTAACCAAGCACAGAGTAAGTGAAATTAATTACAGTACTTTATAGCATTTATGTCACTAAGTGTACTTACCCACTAACTTCATTGCTGTTACATTTACAAATCCAATAAATTACATTGGATCCTGAAAAGCTACCTTGTAATTAGTGTCAAATGATTACCATAATTAAAATCTATAAATCAAGAGGGGGAAAAATAATGAAGCAAAAATGGTTGGCAACTAAATTAAATAGGTCGCATGATAGAAATACTAAAAGTCTGCTGGGATTTGAAATCTATTTTTGCTGTTTACCTTGGGATGGAGAAGTCTCAGTAAAAATTTGCCATGCCAAACTTTCATGTGGAATCACTTGAAATGTGGAATCAGCCTTAGCGGATTTAAAATGCTGTAATTCCAATGATTTGAAGATCTGTCCTGTAAGCTACTAAGGTCATAATAATAACTATGGTATTTAAGGCCATGTTATCAGACACTGGCTTCTAGTTCTGTAGGTGTGGATTTGCACCTGTAATTATTTGCCTCAGAAATGTAGACAAGTGTGTGTATATATATATATACACCTGTAGGTAGGTGGGATGAGGGACTTAAAAATCAAAATGACCTTAGTTGTGGACCGAAGCAATTGAAGGTGAAAAACTGCACCTACATTTATTTGCTCCCACAGAAATAGAGGTTTACTTAAAGCTGGGCTAAAAATGTGGCTCTTCAACTAGATTTTATTAGACACACTATTCAAAACAATCACATATGGCTAGATTATAGCTTTACACTCAGGCCTTAGTAAGGAGGAGACAGTAGCCAGAAGCAGACTCTGAGAATCACAATTCCTATCCTGCTTCTCCTTGGTCTGGGAAGGGTGTAAGACACTTCATCCCTTTTCAGCATCAGCTCACTCTCCCCTTGCACCTGGCCAGTTACTTTGACAGGTGAACAAGAAGAAACCAAAGCTCTTCCCACTGCCTATCACAGATCTGATCAGACTCCCCCTGCTCGCAGCCAAACTGATTGCTTTGGGGAGAGCCAACAGCTGGATCCTGGGTTGTCACAACTTCCAGAGTCTAAACAAAGTCTGGGAACCTATAGTCACACTCTTGAGGTGCAGATCCTCTGTCTAACACACTCTACCTTGTCAGCCATCTACCACTAACATGTTGGCATTTCAGTCCAACATAGAGGTAAAGAAACAACTGATAAGGCAAAGAACTTCACATCCAAAATGGAGTTCTGCACTCTCACACAAGTACATAAAGAGTTAATAATCTCATATGGGATTAATAAATTGTACAGACAGATTCCTCAGATCATCACAATGTCTACTTGTGTGCAGCAGGGAGTATTGGACGCATACTCCAGTTCTTCCCATGGCTCCTATAATCAATGTCTGAGCAGGTCCTAGCAGGGGAATAAGGGGAGTCTTACTCTCTCCTACTCTCCAGTGCAGCCTAGTAAGGGCTGTGACAATCTGTTTGTTACAACGTACTTTAAAAGTATTGTACAATATATGTGAAATGGCCCGAATATAGACATTGGCAATATCTTAAAGGGGGTCACAAAAAACAGACCTCATTTAATGAAGTTTTTAAATACAGACTTCAGTACATATGCTATGGTTAGAAGGAAGGACGAGCTATCACGGATTGTTACTAGAAGAACTGCAATAAGAATATTGATTCAGTCAAATAATATTATGAGCTCATCACACAAGGTCTTAACATAACCTCATGTGAGAGTGTAAGCTCCATCCCAGAATACTGAAAGAACAGGTACATGAATTTAAATTCCAGTAGCAATGATTTTTAATAAATCTATAAAATCGGGGTGGTACTGGATAACTAGAGAAGAGCAAAGTAGTATGTGTTTATATTTATAAAAGAGAAAAAAACACGATCCAAACAATCACAGACCCATTAGACTGCCTCAATAGTATGCAAGGCTTTAATAATTTTTTCCTTCAGAATTTGTTCTAAAGACATCTGGATAAATGGAAATAGGATAAACTGCAACATGGGTTTATCAAAGGTAGATCGTGCTAGATTAACCTGATATATATATTGTGACAGACCCAGACCAGTGGGATACAGGAGTCTGGTAGAGGGAAAATATACTGGTCACTGGATCAGTAGTTTTCTGTTCCCTGAGTGACCAGAGAAGGGGCTGCACTAGAGTAATCAGGAACTTGCTAGAACCAGTTAAGGCAGGCAGGATAATTAGGACACCTGGAGCCAATTAAGAAGAAGCTGCTAAATCAATTAAGGCAGGCTAATCAGGGCACCTGGGTTTTAAAAAAGGAGCTCACCCCAGTTTGTGGTGTGAGTGTGAGCAAGAGGCACAAGGAGCTGAGAGTGAGTGCTGCTGAAGGACTGAGGAGCATAAGTGCTATCAGACACCAGGAGGAAGGTCCTGTGGTGAGAATAAGGAAGGTGTTTAGAGGAGGCCATGGGGAAGTAGCCCAGGGAGTTGTAGCTGTCATGCAGCTGTTACAGGAGGCACTATAGACAGCTGCAGTCCACAGGGCCCTGGGCTGGAACCCGGAGTAGAGGGTGGGCCCGGGTTCCCCCCAAACGCAGGACCCACCAAGATAGAGGAGGAACTTTGTCACTATATATATATATATATTTCAAGATATTCAATTTCTTAGAAAAATGTGGTGCTGAAACCTTATCTGGACTCCAGTAAAGCATTTGACATAGTACCACATGGGAACTATTACTTAAATTGGAGAAGATTGTGATTAGTACAAGAATTGAAAGGTTGGATAAGTAACTGGGTAAAGGGGAGGCAACAATGGGTTGTGCTGAAAGGAGAACTATCAGGCTAATAAATAGTCCATGATAACATGGCCTTCCCTCTAACTGTAGTGGAGTTCATCAGAGATCCATATTTAATATTTTCATTATTGACTTTGTCACAAAAAGTAGAATTATGCTAAAGAAGTTTGGTTGCGACAAAGTTGAGAGGCATCATCAATGTAGAGGAGGATAAGAATATTATACTGGAAGAACTGGATGGCCACGGGGACCTGAATCACAGAAATGGGATTAAATGTAATAGTACATAGTGTAAGGGACTAATAAGCATTTATGCTATAAACTGAAGGTTTATCTGTTGGAAATGACAGAGGAGTAGAAAGAAATGAGTGAATTAGTCAGTAAATCACAGGTTTGTGATGACTCAGCAATGTAACATGGTCATAAAAAAAAGCAAATGTGTGCCTAGGATGTATTGGGAGAGAGAATTCCAGTTGAGATAGGGGATTATTAATGCTGCTGTACAAGGCACTGGTAAAACCTCATCTGGAATACTGTGCACAGTGCTGGAAGGTTCAGGAAGATGAAATCAAATTAAAAGAGGTGCAAACAAGGTTTGCTAGAATGATCAAGGGAATGAAGAGTTTATCTTACAATAGGAGATTAAAAGAACTTGGCTTGTTTAACCTAGGAAAATGAAGGCTGACAGGGTATATGATTGCTCTATAAATATCAGAGAGGGAGAAAAAGCTAAAGTACAATGTTGGCACAAAAACAAATGGGTAAAAACTGTCCATGAATAAAGTTAGGATGGAAATTAGAAGAACGTTTCTAATCCTCAGAGGGGTGAGGTTCTGGAACAGCTTCCCAACAGGAGTATGGGGACAAACACCCTACCTAGTTTTAAGATGAAGCTTGATACATTTCTGAATGTGACTATGTAGTATGAGTGCCTGTGCCAACAGAGGACTGGATTTGATCACCCAATAGGCCCCTTCCAGTCTGGGTGACACCAAAGTACTTTAATTCCTTTTCTTACCTTCTTACAAATGGTTCTCTCTCTTTTTGTACTAATCAATGCATAACTGTTGATGGCCACTGATATCTTATGGTCAGTGTAAATGCACTGAGAATTAGTCTATTTAGAGCAATATAAATTAACTTAAATCAATTTTGTGATAAGTGAGAGCATCTTTCCAGAATGATTTGCAAATTAAATGAAAAAGTACATTTATGTAAATGCAAAGTACTGTGTTTTTAAATGTGTACACACACACACACGTATATATTAGCAAATACTGCTTTGAGATTGAGATGGTTGTTCCTATGGTAACCAGTTATTTGTGCTGCTTGCATCATCGTATGTATTTCAGGAACTGGAACGCAGAAGAGAGGGGGTGGCAAAATGAACAGGTGCTACAGTGAATTAATTCTAAAAACATGTTGGTATTAAAATGCTTGACCCTTATAGGTGAGAGAAAAACACCTTATGTGATTTCACGTGCCTGACACTTGAAAGTATAGTTATTATCAGAAAAGGGACTATATAAAATTGGCATTCTCTTACTCATCTGTACTGCTTCTGTGTGTGTCATGAATCCCCTCTCTGTAATTGATTGTCAAATAAAAGTTTTACTCCTCTTAGATCTGCAGAACTGATGCAACTATGAGAGAAAGAGCTGGGTTCTTTTCTGGATCACATATGCCAGCAGACTGTGTCATTACAGCATGGCTGCTGGTCCTTGTGTGATACCATAAACCAACGAGGTGCAGGGCCAGTGTGGAAGGTGTTAATCTGCACATTCATCAAGATTCATGAGGTTGGGACTAACCCATATTTCTAGATTCTACACTCACTTGGTTTAATGTCCCTCACCCCATCCAGTCCTGGAAACCAGATGAAAAAGGTGTCCTCTTGTTGCTCCAGACTTTTGCATCAATTTGTTCCCAGTCCATGTGTTTTGGTCCTATATTCTAATTACTGGAATTGACTATTAATGGCACTCAAACCAGAAAGATGCAATCTTGCCTTTCAGATCCCAGGCTAAGTGTACAAAGGTGACATCCTTTCACTTGTAATATTAGAACATTTGATTTGGTGTCACTGAGAGACAATAAACATAAAACTCTACAATGCTATTTTAGAGATACTATTCAATGTACATTCACTCTTGAAAAAGAGATGATTAAGTGTTAGATAACTTTGTGATTAAATTGCAATTAAGCATATGCGGATATACATATATGTGAATAATTTTTATATGGCAGGGGTTGGGAGAGAAAAGGTTATACAAATGTAAAATAGCTTCTTATCTATTAATGTCCTTTTGCAATATTCATTACTATAAACAGGTTGAGTGTTTGCTGATTTTATAGAAAACTACCAAAGTTCTCAGAACACCCATTTTTCATCTACTTTCTTATTTTTCTAGAAAACTACCAGTATCTTAAAATATTTTAAAGATGATCCTCAGTTTAAACCCTCCATTTCCTCCCAAATAAGATAGCATATAAAAATCTATATTACTTTTCGGGATATGAATGTTTGCACATGCACACCTCCCCCATCCAAACTACAAGAAATGCATTTATGGTATCAATATTTTGTACAGGGAATAAAGTTTAATCAACATGTACATGTTTGCAATCTAGAGATTACAAGAACCAGCATTTTAGCTATGAATACCTTTGTCAGAATGGCAAAAGTCCATTTTTCAGTATGCTCAAGAGTTATATCTAGGTGGGGTGAGTGTTGGGAGAGGGTATAGTTTGTGATCCCATTACTCAAACTGGTGAGTAGTTACTTGCACAAGTAGTTTTATTTAAATCAGTATGTGTAAAGTGTTTGCAATCTAACCATCTTTTTTTTTTTTTTTTAAATTATTGGGGACTTGACAGACTCCCAGATACAGGGCTAGATAGTCTGGCTTTCTCAGATCCACTCAACATTCTACCTTGTGAGCTGACGTATGCATTCTCTTACTGCAGCCAGGTGTGGACAAAACATGGACAGAAAATTTATCATTCCTGTCAACTATTATAATCATTTCACATTCACTGGAGCTGACATGTCTTTGACTGCCTTGATCATGTTGGGATTCACTTTCAGTCCTTCTGCTGTGAGCAGATGTCCAGTGTATGTCACTCACTCAGTTTGTCAATTTTATGTTCTTTTCCCTGCATGGCTATCAATAACCTTATAGTTTTCTGCCATGGTACTATTCACCTTCTATATCATAGCTTCCTTCACCTACAATGAAGATATCATCTGCAATTATTTTCACCACATGCAGTCCTTGCAGTGCTTGGGTGAGTCTTCTCTGGAACACCTCTGTTGCTGGGCTTATGACCAATGACATGTGAAGCCATCTGTAGCAACTAATTGGTGTTGTAAAGTTTGGCAGCATGATAGAATCTTTATCCAGACATATGTGCCAAAACCAGATCCCCACATCACACACTGTAAAGATTCTGGCACTGGAAAGTTCAGGCAAGATATCATCAGTTATGGTCAGTGGCATTTTTTTCAGTGCCTGGGTTCAGTGGTTTTGGGTCTATGCAGATGTACAATTTGACTCATGGCTTCTTTACCATCACCATGTTGCTTAGCCAGGCTATCCTGGCCTCTACATGTGCTTTGATGACCCTGGTCTGCAGACTTTCAAGATCCTTGCATCCTGGATTGCATAATGCCACTGAAATTTTAAGCACACAGATTCCACTGTTCTTCTTCCAACTTTCCTTTGAGGCACTCATCACCTTTGAAGATATCCCTCTATGTTTTTAAAATGGTCTCTATGGGACTCTTCTTGCGCTGCATCTATAAAATTCTGACACTGCATCCTAATCATAGCCATGGCTATATTCCTCAAGAGGTGTCTGTGCTGTTTACCATCCACCACCACAAGCTTCAGTTGGTACCGTCTATTATTTTTTGAGCTACTTACTACATGATTCAGTTGTCTGCTTTTTTGTAATGGTTATGTTCAAGTCCAATTCAGCTTGGGGAATCACATTGCAGGAGGACCCACTATCAAGTTGAAATTTCACAGGGAAGTTCCCTATTACCATTGTTGCAGGCACAGAAGCTTGTATTGTCCCTTGTTGTTTTTCTGTCCCAACAATTTGAACCTGTTAAAGTCATTATGCTATCACTGCTGTCTGATGTGTCATGCCCTTCTTGTACAAGTCTGACTGAATCTTTCTAAGACCTTGATCTGCTCTTGCACACGCTGCTAAAATGGTTCAACTTGCCACATTCCTTGAAATCCTGTTCTAGTGCGGGGCCCTTCTCCTTTATTCCCTCATGCTGTCTTCCTCAGTAAATGCATTTAATTATGGGTGTGTAATCCTGGCCACTTCCTCTTCTTTGCTCTTGTCTCACTGTACATACTTCTAGGGGTGTTATGCGTCCTTGGCCTTTCATCCTTTCTCTCAAGACATCTGCTTCATGCCCCATGTCTAAACATACGCCAAATGTGAAATCGCTTTCCAGGAGCCACTCCTGTAGGCAGTGGAGGATTAGCCACTGGGCCTATGGGGACCATGCAACTGGGGGGCCCTGGAGCCCCGGCCACCGGGCATGCGTGGTGGGAGAAGCCCCCATGTCCCAACACTGCTTCCTGGTAGAAGCCATGATGAAGCCCCAATACCTCAACCCTGTTCCCCAGCAAAAGCTGGGGGGTGGCACAGTTAGCCCCCTGACCCTGTCCACAACAGAAGCTAGAAGTGGCAGGGGAAGCTCCATGCCAGACCCCACTCTCCGGCAGAAATGCCGGGCGAGGCAGGAGAAGACCCAGCACCCAAGCCTGGTTTCCTCACAGAAGTGGGGGTGGGGTGGGGTGGGAGAAGCCCCAGCACTGGGACCCCCGCTGTGGACCTGGGACTGGAGGAGCTCTCGTTACCTGCTGTGGCCTCAGGGTTGGACCAGGCTGCAGCGGGGGGACAGAGCTTCTCCAGTGTCAGGGGTGGGGAGGGTTCCTGCACTTGCTCTGGCCCAGGGCCCCAGGAAACCTTAATCCACCTTTTCCTGTAGGGGGTGATCCCAAATGCCGCAGACTATCCTGTCTTTAATCAGAAAGTCTGTCAAGTCCGCAATATTGCATGTAATAGTCAGATTGCGTAAGGCTATAACATGGGGGGCTATCCCCTCCCCTTTGGACTGGTCTCTAGTGAGGAACCTGTGTTGCTCCATAGTTTCAGTCTGGTTTTCATTCAGTAGGTCCCCAGAGATTTTAGGATTGCTTTTAGGTTTGAGGCAGTGGTGAGCTTCAGAGTGATGCAGTATCCTCTGCCTTGTTCTGCAATAAGATAAAATAATAATTATACTTTACTGTTTCTGTCATCCTCTTGCATGGCCAGGTCTGTGTAAAGCTCAAACTCCTCTTTCCATCGTGTTGATTGCTAGGCTACATTTGTGTCTACAAAATCCAGTGCTCTGAAGGGTTTCAGACTGAATTCCACAACACACATTGTCAGCTTGCAGAGATCTCACAGCTCAGATGGTGCCACCATATTTCATTCACAAAGTGTGAAGCTGAATGTAGGTTAAGTTGAACAAGTGGAACTTTATTAAACCATGTGCACTGCTCTGTCCCTTTGGCTGAGTTGCTTCCAGTGTAATGCCACATGATTCCTGTTCCACTGGTGTCCCCTCCATAACAGTCCCTCCAAGGGACGTGGGTCCAATTCCACTGGTCATGATATGTGAAGGGAGGCATGTGCTGGTGGAATAAGAAGCAGATGGTTAAGATGTCTGGATGGAATCTGGGACCTGTCAGAAGTGATGCTGGATGGATAGGAATGCCTGGACAGAGATGACAGGTTGCTGGGGGAGATTATACTGTTGCCAGTATTAGGACCCCATTACCTTCTGTCCCTACTGCTGCCTCCTTTTCTTTCCTGATCCTTGTGGTTGCTCATTCCCTGCTTATATCCAACAGAGACAGCAGCCTCTTGGCAGCTTGTACAGCAGATGCCAATGCAGCCTCTGGCAGCAGTGAGCCAAAATTGCAGGCTATCCCTGCAGTCCCTTTGAATGAGTGAAAGGCAAGATACGTGTCTGAGTGTCACGAGGGATGAGTAACCAGTATCAGATCTGCAGAACACTTACACACATATAGTCAATGGGGCTACTCACATGCTTAAGTACTTCTCTGGATAAGCACAAGACAGTGCGTTCCAAGAGCTAGAGCAAGAATCTGGTCATCCGGGCTCTGGGTTTTGTTATTTCCAATTCTGCTTTTGACTCATTGCAAAATACTGAGCATTTCACAGAACGTCATTGTGCCTGAGAGGCTGTCTACACAGTACAACAAAAAACCCGCAGCAACGAGGCTCAGAGACCAGGTCAACTGCATCAGGCTTGTGGGGCTCACCCGTGAGGCTAAAATTAGCAGCCTAAACATTCGGGTTTGGGCTGGAGTGCATGCTCTGAGAGCTTTCCCCCATCGCTGGGTTTCAGAGACTGCTATTTTTAGCCCCCTAGCACCAGCCTAAGTCAGCTAAGGCTCTGAGACTCGCTGCCACAGGTCTTAGTTTCCTGTGTAAACATACCCACAGTTTTTTTTTCCCCATAGTAAACTGGGTAAAATGCAGTCTTGCCCACTGATATCCATTCAGAAAGCTGCTACAAAGATCATTTTCCTTGCCCATCGCTTTGACCATATCACCTCATCTTTGCATCACTTCACTAGCTCCCTGTTCTTTATCATATCACTTGCTTTCACTTTCAAGACCCTTCAGAACCTAACTCCATTTTACCTATCCTCTCTCATTCTGTATCCAAAAGCTGACTCCCACCTCCAAATGGCCCATGATGTCAGCCTCTACCACCCACTTGTTACATTTGTAAACAAAGCATCTTCATGCTTTCTCCCATGTTGCCCCTCACACTTCTCACTGATTGTCCTCCTTAAGAGTCTATTTTGCTGTGACGCCTACAAAAGTACTTGACAACAGGTGAAGTTGAGAACAATGCCTATCATGCTGACCAATACAGTCTCATAGTTGCCTTGTACTCCCCTGTCTCTCTATATCCATTTATTGCTTTTATCTTACACTTTCTTACACTTGCAAGCTCTTTGGCACAGAGACTATTTTTTTTTTTGTTTAGTGCCTAGGACTTAATCGTGCTAGTCCATGTCAGGGGTTCCTAGATATTATGGTAATATAAATAATAATGTAACCTTAAAATTAACATCTTTGTTACATTTTTTTTCTTAAACTTTTTTTTTTTTTGCTTTTTAAACTTCTGCAATGTGATAGAAAGATTTGTTGCTGTACATCTGCTAAAAACCTGTTTTTACTACTTGAACTTTACTTCTCATTTCTCTAGTCGGATCTCTCTGTCACACACACACACACTTCCACAGTACGTTCAGTGTGACTACTGGAGAAACAAGGTATTGCTTAATCACAGGCCCTGATCTAAAGTCTAAGTGGGCTATGGATAAGGCTCATTGTGAAGAAGGGGGACAGAATCTTGCCCATAATAAGAAAAGGATCCATTATATCTCTTTTATATGGTTTTCCTATTTAAAAGCAGAAACAATGAAATATATACAAATCTATTTAAAATATACTATTTTGGGATAGAAAAATTATGATTCTTACAAATTATAGAGTACTATACTACCACCAGCCCTCACAGGAAAAAGTGTAAGTTTGAAACACTGAATATTAGGAGTCAATTTTCAGGCAGCTTTGAGTTGCAGTGATCAAATATACATACACATGCAAAAAAAGGTAATTGGTCAAAAAAATTTATTTACACATGAAAATAGGCATTTTTTTGTTCAAATGGACATTTCTTCATGCAAATACTTGTTTGAGAGTCAAATAACTCATCTTTTGCAGGCTCGGCTTAGGCATATATGTTTGATAGTTGGGCCTGACTGTATTAATATACCAACTACAGAAACATAAGTCTTAAGTAAATGTTTAAAAGCAGCTCCCTGAATTTCTCATTTTTAGTTACATAGGGGCTTTAGCTCAAAGCAACTTAAACACATATATTTCCGTTTCAATATCATAGCACCTCTGGGTTTTTCCACTACCTGAAATGAGTCTATTTCAGAAATTATACCATGCAAACATCCTGGCTTTCAATTGCTTTTAAGAAATTGCTGATCAAATTATTAAAAAAAAATAAATATCAATATAAAGTAAGGGAGAAAAATGCAAACATGAGTGAACAGAGATGCATTCCCTCCTCTTCCCTCATTCATTCATCCTCTCCATTCATTCAATGGATGAGTTTTGACGTTACATTGGGGAAGTAAATTTAAAACTTGGCGGGAGGAGCCAAATCCACAGGTAGATGTGGATGTAAGCTGTACTTTTGATCAGTAAATGTGACTCTAAGTAGGTTTAAGAAAGTCTAAATGGGTCAAACATATTGAGGAAGCTAGGGGAAAAAGTAAGTTACAATAACTTAGATACCCTGTAGACTTTTTTAGATCCACCTCCACATTTCACAGGAGGGGTTTGGTGCAAATGTAGAAAATGCTCACTCATACTGATTGTGGATATCCGTTTATACTCATGTCTGACCATACTCACATTTTTTCTGAATGAGTTTAGCCAAACTCCAATTACATTTTACTTTGCAGACTAGTGAGTAGCACACCTACATATACCAAGGGAAATCAGCTACTTGGCACTATTAGAATTGATTTTCCATTTAAAAAAAAAACATACAAAAACATTATATATACTAAAAGCACATCAAGCAACTTGTTTCCAATTATTTGTTAATAATAAAAAATCTAGATAAGCCAGTTAAAATGTAAACTCGATTTTTACCTCTTTAAAATTTGCAGTGCAGATTCTCTAGTGCTGACAATGCTGTAGCTTAGTGTGGGGTTCATTGTGAAGCAACAACTTCATTCTGCTTTAAGGCTGACACATTTTTGTTTTGTTCATTTAAAAATATACACTAGATGCAATTTAACTTGTCAAATAGTTTACATTTATTGAAATTTTTTGCACATTGTTTTTCCCCCCTCACACTAATGTGTTTCAACTTCCAATCTCACTGTCCAGTTCAACTTGCTCCTTTGTTTACAATACATTGAATTTTCTTTAAATCTTTTCATCTCCTGCTCTATTGATGAAATCATATGTCTGCCTTTTCACCACTAAGAAATAAGTCAATAGAAAGTTGTACATCTTTTGAAAAAAGTTAATAGTGAGAGCAAAATGATCATGTAGTTTGAAGTTCAGCAGTATGACAAACAAAAGGACTTCCAGAAGAGCTTCCCCATATTACCTCTTAAGAAAGAGTTTTTCCTCAGACACTTAAATTGTTAGAAATCTTGTAATTACTGGTCTAATAGAGATATTGTAGAGTGCAAAAAGAAGAACAGGAGTACTTGTGGCACCTTAGAGACTAACAAATTTATTAGAGCATAAGCTTTCGTGGACTACAGCCCACTTCTTCGGATGCATATATGCATATATGCATCCGAAGAAGTGGGCTGTAGTCCACGAAAGCTTATGCTCTAATAAATTTGTTAGTCTCTAAGGTGCCACAAGTACTCCTGTTCTTCTTTTTGCGGATACAGACTAACACGGCTGTTACTCTGAAAATTGTAGAGTGCGATATTCATTGTATATCTATTATGTGAAAAGAAAATATTCATTTATTTCAGTTCACAGAGAACTTTATCACACAACAGAATTTGTTAGGCAAAGATTTTATAAAAGATTTTTCAGTGGATCAGTGCTTGAGAAAGGCAAAATGAGTTTTGTAGATCAAGGGATTGATCTAACTCTGTTAAAGTCAATAGAGTCCAATTGAGATCATAGGGAGTTGGATCAGACTCTAAAAACATTGCAATGCCTGGACAGTATAGTGAATACTTTCTGCACTACCCAACAACTATGCTTCAGCACTAACTGAAAAGGAAATGTCCTTAATATGCAGAAAGCAGTCCTGGCTCCATATCACATGAAATCCTTAACTCCTCTGTTCAGGCGTCCAATTAATGTCAATAGTGTGGTTATGTGATCTGAACAGTTGTTTTCTAGAAATGGAATTGAGACCACAAGCTTATTTTATGTTGGTCTTGAGATGATATTGTCATCAGTCACTACTGATCCAAGCTCTGGCTGAACCAGTGACACAGATTTCCATTACTAATGCTGACAGCTGGTCAAACAGTAGATGGTTATATAAAACATATAATTTGAGGCACAAACAAAATGGCAAGATGGGCTGAGTAAAAACTTACCAACTGTACTCATCTGCTGAGTCATTGAGCTCCTCCGTTTATAGGAAGCTTAATACTAGATACTAGAGTACTAGACACAACTTTTGTTTTCTGAAAAGTGACCAGTTTTCTTAGAATTTTTTTTTCTGAATACCTGAAATTAGAGTATAGCTGACCAAAATGTGGTACAATAAATTTGTTTCTTTCCCGTATCACAAAACCAATCCAGCACCAAACTCCTTGGGACTGTAACATGGTATGAAATTCTAAGCATACAATTCTAAGCATACATGTTAAATTCTGTCATCCAATGCAAAACTGATCATCACTTAAATCCCATTAACAAACATATACAATGATGACACACAACTATCCAAAATTGGACCTGTGTAAACTTCTAAAGAATATAGCAGAAAGATTAGGGTCCAACAAAAGGCAATTAAAGAGACTAGACCAAGAACCTATTAAGATTCAAAAAAGGATTAGACATTTACAAAAATAATGATAACATCCCAGTTACATTAGATGAAATAAAATATTTATAAGGTATATTAAACCTCATTCTTTAGTGCATAAGCCAACTACTAACTACCTGGGGTTTAGGAAGATATTTCCTCTGTGGGCAGTTGTTCCATAACAATGCACTGTGGCCTTTCATATTTATGTATTTAGATTTATAAGAAGATTAAAAATGTCTCTCTGCAGCAGGTCCAGGCCATTGTCTGAAACAGGATACCTGGCTAAATAGAGCACTTGCTGTGATTTGACATAAAAAATTTTGTGTTCATTTTGTATATAATTCTTTCATCACTTTAGTATCATTCACCAACTCTTTCTGTTTTATTGCAACTTTGCCAATGAATTAAGAGGCTAGGTCTTAATTCAATAATTATGAGTAGAGAAACTGCCCATATCGCTGTTTTGTAGAGCTACGCCTCCAATTATCCTTGCTTCCCATTGCTCTGCCACACTATTGAATGCTCAAGACGAGAAGTTGTATTCCTGGCCCTGCATTCATAGTGTGCTACCAAAAACTGGAAAATAAAATTTACATTTTTATGCAAGTTGTACAATAGAATATTTTCCTGAAGACCATCAAATTTAGGGAAGGACAAATGAGATTTTCGGGGGGGGGGGGGTAGGACAACACATAACTTTTGCCACTTTTAGAACCAATTCATATCTGAACCTCTTGTAAGATTCCAAAATGGCAGCAAGGTGGATTTATAGAAGATTGTACCCACGAAAACAATCAAAACAAACAAAAACAAACAATAAACAAAAATGCCTCAAAGCCAGAAGAAGGAGCAGGCCCATTGATAAACCCAGTCTTTGGTTGTTCCTTAAAGACTTTGGACAGCTAGTGAGAGATCTGAGGGAAACAAGCTTATTGAACAATGACCTAAAAATATAAGAGGGGGACTATACTGTCTGGCTACTCCCCTGAGAAGAAATGGGATTCCAGAGAATTCATTGATACTAAGGCCAGAAGGGACCACTGTGATATCTAGTCTGACCTCCTGCATAACACAGTCTGTAGAACTTCCCTGAAATAATTTCTGTTTAAACTAGAGCATATCTTTTAATAAAACATGTTCCTGTAGCCCCCCCAAAAAGAACTGCCATCAGGTAGAACTATTGGAGAAGTCTGTGGGAGAAAGAGAGAGTCTTAGATCCTGCTATGTTGAATATATTGTGTAGGAAATTAGGGGAAAACATGTGGCTGCAAGGGAAGTTAAAATTTGGACAAGCATCCAAAATTTAAATGGCTAATGCAAACTGAGCTTTTAAAGTTTTAGGCCCTAATTCTCATTTATATGTAGGTCCTTTTACGCTACTCTGAGCATAAATTAAATTTACATTAAATTAAATGAAGTTACATTTACTATTTTTAAAGTATTGTCTGAGCAACCTAAAGAGGTATTAGTGTTAATGAGAATCTTGCCTGCCTAATCAAAATTCCACAAGATTGAGATATATGTAAAGGTGAACTTTTTGTACTGATATTAAAAGGTTGAAAATCTTTCTAGTTTTTACCAGTTCTCTTCACTTAGACCTTGGTTTGGTATTTTCCCTTTATACATCCAAACACACCTAAAGAGCAAAATTTTCAAAACAATCTATGGAAATAAGCACTGGACCCCATTTTTTCCCCATGTTTTTTCTGCACATAGTAAGTTATTTTGTCTTAATATCTCTTTGTAATGGTAGCTACTAGAAGTGAGACTTCTTTACAAACTCCTTTCTCATTAACATTTTCTCCAGTGTTTGAAACAAAGATTATACAAATCAACATATGATAAATCTTCTTTTCAGTATCTTTCTGAGGGCCATAGCAGAGTGTTCAGATTGCAGCCACTGTCAGATTCTATGAATCCTGCTGAAAACCAACCACTACAATATAACCAAGACTATGTCTATGCCTGAAGACCAATGCAGTTATTAGCATAACCGATGGACTGTACTTGAAGGTCAACACAGTCATAAGTGTAATTCAAAACCATCTTCATTAGGGCTGGCTCTGACAATATTATAAGCAAATGTTGAAGGGCTCTTGGGTGCCAACCAAGATGTTATAGCCAAAATGTGTGCTGATTACAACTGCCAAGTGTTATGCCTCCAGGAGACACACAGAGGGATTAACAAGAACAGCCTCCAGATATTCAGGATTAACTTGGCTATCAAAACACCATACAAGCAATACAGCAGCACCATTTTCATCAAACCTGATCTTGTCATCAACATGCAACATCTATGATCAATAATAATGACATTGAAGTCCAGACTGTAGAGACTGGTGGCATTTCCATTATATCTGTCCACAAAATGACGTGCAAATAATTCAAGTTTGCTATCCCACATAACCTCAAACATGAAAAAACACAGGTGATCTTTGGTGACTTTAACAGCCATAGCATAACTGATGAAAATTGTGAACTAGTTGACTCGTGGACAGATACACAACTCCAAACTCTCCATATTCTTTCAGCAGCAGGTGATGGAAACAGAGCTACAGCCCTAATCTGGCATTTGTCAGCAACAACATACCTGGTTCATTAAACAAACTTAATTTGGGTCTGGTTCCACATTCAGAGCACCAGTCTGTCACAATCCAGATCAATGCAGCCATAGCACTGAAGTAAGTACCATTCTGGCACTGCTTTAATTTTCAGAAAGCAAAATGGAAGAGCTTCACCAATGACCTTAATGTGGCTATAAGAAAAATCAAAGCACTGCAGAAAATTACAACCAGTTTGTCAATGCGGTGCACACTGTCTCAAAGAAGTAGATTCCACAAGGCTGCAGAACAAACTATATGCCAGGACTAACATCCAAGTTATCAGATCAATATGCAAAATACAAGCAGACCCATTTCTTGAGCATACCATCACAGCTGGCGAAGAATTGGTCTCTGCACTAAAGGGAGAAACACAGAAATCATAGCAGAATCTCACGGAAGAAAAGTATGGATAATCATCCAGGAACTTAGTAATGACACAAGGAAGGCAGAGCAAAACTACAATGTTACTGCAGACCAGGTCGCACATCAATTCCTAGAAAATACCAGGAACAAAGAACCCAAGACATGGCTTAAGCAGCAAGAAGACCAGGACACTTATAATTTTAGTACACAAATGACCAAATTAACCTCTGGAATTGACTCCCTCAAGGATGGAAAACCCGCAGGTTTAGATGACGTTTGCAGTGAACAAATCAAACGCTTCAGACTAGCAACAAAAAAAATAATTAATCATGCTAAGTAACATACAAGTATCCAAAAGCTGGTGATGAGCACATGTTGTAGCACTCCTAAAAACAGGGAAGGATGCAATAGACCTGAAGAACTTCAGGACTATATCACGACTATGTCACTTCTACAAACTGGATGAGTATCTTACTTTAAACTGCCTATCACTACTGTTTGAAAAGCACCTAGTCCCAGAGTAACCTGGATTTTGCCCAGGCAAGTTATGCACTGGTCAAGTGCTAAACATCATTCAATACATCAAAATTGCTTTGAAAAGGGTATAATAATGGCAACATTTGTGTTGACCTACCAGATGACATAGTGAATCACCGAAGGTGCCTCACTAAAATATAGAACATGACAAAAGATCACCACCTCATAGGACTGCTATAATCTCTAATAGAGAGCCGATGTTTCAACTCAGAGTGGTAGATTAACTACATTGATGGGAAAATCCTCCTACTAGCGTAGGAAGTGTCTGCACTTTGGCACAACAGCTGTAGCTGCTATAGGGTAGACATAACCTTATACTTTAAGTAAACTGATCTAAGAAGTCCTTGAGATTGAATCAGGCAACCTATATAGGTCCACACATGGAGCCACCATGATAAATTAAAACCAAGATATAATGCCCAAAATAAGAGAAATCACACAATTAAATACAGAAAGAAATTAAGAGATGTGTGAAAAATGTTGTAATATTGGTTGTTAGACAATAGTATTTGAATACACATTCAAGCTGTAAGTCATTTACTATTTTGTATTTAAAATCACGAACAAAACACTACATACAATTTTACTGTGGGAGCGGGGGGAAGATTGATGCAAGAAAGAATAAAACACATGACAGATGTTAGCCATGTTGCTTAATTCACTACTGGAAGACGCTTAGATATCATGCTGATGAGGGTGGTATAAGAACTAGAATAAAATAGAAAGTCTCTTGTGATAAAGTTTACTCCTGTAATCATTGGTGGGTAGGAGAGTAATGTAATAAAGAACACACAATCCATATATGTAGAATCTACCAAGGTCTCTGTCTGTCAGAATGGGATATGTCTGTATAAAATTATGGACTCCATTTTATATTGTGTTAAGCACTTATCTAAACTTGCCTGTCTATTGTACTGCATTCCAGAAGCAGCTCTGCCCAGGAAAGGTACTCAACAACTTGCTGGAGGGTTACATGTTCTAGGAATAATTTTAGGCAAGTTCAATATCCTGTCTTTTACAAGAGATCAAACTAGAGGATCACAATGGTGTCTTCTGGCCTTGGACTCTATGAAATACTTCAAAACAACATTCTGTTCTTTGCAGGGGACTCAACCATCAATCACCACATAAAAGGAGGACTTTCAGGAGAGAGAGGTCAGGAAGACTCTGCTCAGCCTGAAACATGAATGCACCTTGGACACAGAGGGGGGTGAAAACATACATGGGAAAGGTACACCACAGGACTTTTGTTATTTTCAAGATTTGTTACTCTTAAAGCACTCAGGAGTTAAGTCATTCCGGTCAAAAAATTCTGTTGCTAAGCCTGTGTTCCCTGCTTACCTGCCACATTGTCCTCAAAGGGTTTAAACTAGAAGCCAGAGAGCCCACAAATTAAACACAGCTCTGGGGATGTGTGTATTAATGACTGGGGAGGCTCAGGTTTGAAGATTCAGGATGGCTGAGCATGGTACCCTATACCTCAAGGAAGGACTCGGATAAGAAATTTGAGCCCAGGAGTGTATCCAAAGGTCCTAGAGTTAGAAATAGTGACTAGAGTCTACTTAGTGGGTGTGGAAACCCATGGAATCCAGCGATTGGGTCCACATACAACACTATACAGAGACCAGGCCATGGTGTAACACTCAACATAAGTTCTATATATCCTTTAAGGAGGGTCTTCTGCCCACCCATGACACTAGTGTTAAGCAGTAGTATCATGAGTCTAGTCATTACAGTGAACTCTAGTTCTACTTTATGTAAACTACTAATTCATACTATTGACTTCTTGAAATGGTAATCCTAACTGGAACATCAGGACATCCCATTGACCCACAAGGGCTGGCTTTGAATATAAATTGAACTGGATATTTGACTTTCACTAATCTTCTTTTACTGCAGTTATATTTAAAAGAAAAATTTCACTATGCTTTCATATTAGTTATGGATATGGGTACTTTTAGTCTCCACTGAATTCATAAAAATGGATCTATCTTTAGCATTACATTAATTTTATACTGATATGATTATACATTTCACTTTTCATCTATATAGGCCATAGAAAAGACCCTGTTTTGTCTCTCCTCCTATCATGAGTATTTACTTTGGCTTTTATTTCATTGAACAAGAAGTAGATGAGTAAGGTGTTCATTCATAGAAAATTGTGTGTGTAGGAGTCAAATACATACTGTCCAGTTTCCTTTCACAGTTAAGCAGCTGGAGGCACTGTATAAATACTTACTCTTACTGATGTAACTCTAGCCCTGAGGAGTGACTGCAGCCTTCTCCCTTTGCTCCTCAGGGTTCTGGTTTCATTTATAAAAGCTCCTGATGCCTCCACCCAAGGGAACCTCTCCTAGTGCAGAGAACACAGCGGGCTTGTCCCTTGGAAAAATACTCAACAGCCAATCTCATACAGAGGAGTATCAGTGTGAGCACACAAAAATAGAATAGCTAACACGATTCCTAAAATTCTAAAACAATAACTAGGGGGCTTTATGAGATATGTGGAACTCAGTATAAGAGATGGCTGAAAAGTGGATTAGAGTAATAAAAGACAAAAACAATGCTAAATAAATTCTCCCCTCCCAACATTTACAGCCAGTACCAACCATTCTGTGTTTCTTCTCATCACCTGCCTAGACAAATAGCGAGTTTATTCTCAGTCTCTGGATGGTGCAGTGCTGAAGTTGGTGGTCCAATTAAGACAAAATAGAAAAATAAATAAACTAGGATCTTCTTATCAAGTATCCACACCAAGGAAGGTAAGACCATCCTTGTGGTTCTCTGGTCAGGATTCCAATGTTCAGTTAGGCTGTCCCTTGGTAGCCTGACTGTCACTCTCACTTCCACGGTTTTTGGTCTCTGCTGAGTTGACACTGCTCAATGTCCCAGAAATCCTAAAAGGACTCAAGTCTTCCATTGGGTAGGAATGTGGAGGGTAGAAGGGTCTGCCCTGTTGAATAGCTTCTCTTTCTGCTCCACTCCAAAGTCCAAACTCAGCCGAAACCCAAAGTAAAAACCAAACCCTTTGTCTCTGAATTCTGGCTTATGATTAGTTCTGGTAGTGGTTCTAGCCAGTTCTATCTCTGCCCTGGACCCTAGGTAATCTGGAAAACAGAGTACTGAACCTCTGCCACTATTGCTGTTACAGTCTAAGGCAAGTTCACTAGACGCTCAATATGGTAGTTCAGGAACATCCCCTCAAAAGGGGTTACTGTGATATAAGAGCGTGTGCACTACCAGACTTTTTGATCTTGGATTATACAGCAAACCATATATTATTCAATAACGTACTTTTTTAAGTGTTTGCAGATTTTGATAGCACAAATCTCACCCATTGCCCGTTTACTTTAAATAATCAACTATGTTTGGTCGAACAAAGTAGTAAGAAAATCAACTGCTGCTTCAGTTGTTGGAAAGTATAAACTCTTTCTGGCTATTTGGAAAGGTAAATCAGTAGCACAGTGGCATACCAATTGTTAAGGTGGTAGTTATATGCACCCATAAAATCAAAACTATATTTTCTCATGTCTTTCAGGTGATGGCACTGGGTTCAAATGTGTATCAGGAGTTTTGGTTTATTTGAAATAGTGTCCACCTTCCTCATAGACTTATAAAATACATTCTCCTGACTCATTACCTTTTAATCCCTGATTGCATAAGCAAACCATCATTTGCAGGCTCAACAATAATTCTAACAGTTGTTCCCAAATATGTTAGAAGTTTTTTCTGCCCTTTTATCTTTCATCCTGCACAGTACCAGATGCCCGTGTTCTTCGAAAGAAGTCATAGACCTGCCAATGGGCCCTGTACTTTACCTCTGAATTTGTAACATTATGTAGTGGCATTGACAGTTGGTTGAGGTTGCTGGTGTCGTGTTTTCAGTGAAATTATATATTCTTGCTGTGTGAATGCTGAAGCTACAGCTAGGGTGACTGTGCCATAAATTCTGTCTTTCTTCCCCTAGGCAATGCAGTAAAAGTATCTTCTGGTAAATATTTTTTTCTCCTGAAGTAGCTATTAAATATATTTGGAATATTAATATCAGTGTCCCTATGATGCAGTTGGAGTCCCTGATGTAGGCAGAAAAAAGTGGGGAAATAATTTCATTCTCGTGTGTGTGTGTGTGTGTGTGTGATCATCTGTGTCTGTCTTTTTCCCCTTGGCTTTATTGCCAAATGTACAGAATTCAAACTAAATCCCAGTTTCCGCATTGGCTTTTATTATGCGAAGAACCTCCCTCACGTTACAATATTTTACTCAGATAATCAATGTACATTGTGAAAACACAACAAAATTTACCCTGTTTTCCTGCTTCTCACACTTTTACCTGGGAAGTAGAACCAAAGGCTATTTAACCATTCACTTCAGAAGTACATCACGGGCAAATTATACCACCAGTTTGGAAGGTTCTTGATGAGAATAGCCACAGAGGGGGAAAATAGCTTCTAAATAAAGGTGACAACTCTATTATTGCTTCTTGACTAGTGATGGAGAAAGTAGGTTGAGAGAAACAATCACTGAATTCGAATTGCAAAAGACCTACTGGGGTCATATTATCCATCCTCTGTTGTTGCAGGTTTGTTGCCTACAACATGCTCTTGCGTGTATTGTCCTAGTAAGCTGATAAGAGATGGCTCTAAAGTTCTGCTTGCTTTTGTTAATTTGTTCTTCTCTGTTCCCACTAAGAAAACAGTTAGATTTTAACATCTCTTACAGTCTCTATTTATTTGGTAGTCGATCTCAGGGACTACATGTTGGTTAATTTGTTCTTTCCAAATGCTCTCTCTAGCTGCAAGCAGTAGAGTTCCCACTCTATTTCATCTTAATACCGCTATTGTTTCCCACACCCTTTATACTGCTGAAGTTGACTCGAGCACAGCTCACTCACTCCCAGCAGTCATCCCAATGTTTAGTGCTCTAGATTTGGCTCCCTGTAGTTTTTCACTATTGCTTCACCGTTTATATCACTCGATCTAAGCCAGGATGATCAAAACTTGCTGAGACTGTTCTGCTTTCCACAGTTATCAGCAGACTTCTGGGCAACAGGCCAAGGTACAGGTCAATTTGTACCTGGTGGCTATCCTGGGGGGAGGAATAGCTCAGTGGTTTGAGCATTGGCCTGCTAAACCGAGCATTGTGAGTTCAATCCTTGAGGGGGCCATTTAGGGAACTCAAGTAAAAATCTGTCTGGGGATTGGTCCTGCTTTGAGGAGGGGGTTGGACTAGATGACCTCCTGAGGTCCCTTCCAACCCTGATATTAAAAAAAAAAAGCCTTGGTGTATGCACTGGGTCTACTTCACTCTTGTTTTCATGGCTATGCTAAGTAAGAACATGACCCTGCTGTCAGGCTGCTGCTGCTGCTGACACACTTTTGAGATGTCATGTCATGGAACCAACTGCTCCGTTACCATTATTTTTTGTCATATTTCATTGTATCCGCTTGTGTTAAGCGTGGGCTGGATCCAGCGGCTTCCTAATTTATTACCAGTCTAAGGTCTCACACACATATGCAAATAGAAACTTAAAATTAAGTAGACCAAAGATTAGAAACTAGGAATTTCAATAAAAAATTGAAACTAATGGTCCTTATTCATGTGACTAGTTCTTATTTATGTTAGGAGTTCCATTGACTCCAAGGAGAATGACAATATTTATTACAGTTATACTCCTCCCATGTCACAACTGAAACACTACCATGTGGCTAAGCTGACAAATTACACAATTAAAGTAAGAAATAGCACATAGTGAATATACAGAGGGCCCAATTCCAGCTCCCATTGAAGTCAATGGAAAAATTCCCATTGACTTCAACAAGAGCTGAATTGGAGAATATAAATGGGAAGATATCCATAGGCTCCCACTTGTTTACATTCATCAGTTTGATTCAAATAGTGGATCAAGTTTCAAACTCAGGATCTGTTCATATACTACTTGCAAATATATATAAGCTCGATTATTCAACAAACATGTTAAACCTATGGAAGACGGCAATTACATGGACTCCAGGACCAGCAGTATATACTCAGCTCCACACTACCCTCATGAGATGTAGAAAGCACTCATTGCTTGATTTTCACAGTGTCAAGGCAAGATTAATGCCTGAATGAAGAGCTGAAACTGAATCCATGCAAGATAGAGGCAACATTGGCTAGAGACAGAAATATCTGAAGAACCAGTCAATACAACTCCAAAGCATTTGCCCTCTTTTAGTCAGTGGTATGCAGTCTCAGGTTCCTTCTGGACTCTTCTCTGCTCCTGGATACCTAATGGTTTCAATAGCCAGAAATGCCTGCTACAATCTTTGTCTTCTGCAGCTTTGTCTAACATACCCTTATTGATTACTTGTCCTGATTCAACTCTGCCCTTCTCCCCACTTGGAGTATAAATTACACTGATTTACACCATCTGATGTTGATTTACTGACATGTCAATAACACCACAGTTTGTCATTTCTACATTTGGCCCAATACTTCAGCATTCCCATGTTACAAATATGAAAAAGGCCTGGACATTTATATAGATAACAAGATTGTGCTGATTTACAACAGTAAGGCTTAAAAAAAAAACCCACACATACACACACCTCAGGAGTTTTGGAAGAGATTGTAAATATAGCTGTGCAGAGAAGGGAAATTCCAATTTGTAGAGGATTTCAGGATTTTGAAATCTGGTTGCATTCCAGTTCGGAACAAAGTCCGAAAGTTTTGTAATTCTCCTCAAAAGGGAAAAGTCTGAGGTCTGCAACCCCAGAATGACTGCCTGGCTGCAGCCCTGGACTCGCAGATCTTGGCTGGTAGGGAGCTGGGAACCTGAAAGACCTGGGAGTCTCAGAAGGTGGGATCCAGTGCTTCCAAGTGCTTGGCTCCCCATCAGTCCACCATACAGGCTGCCAAGGAGCCGTGAGGGTAAGTGAGCAGACAATCAGACAGGTTCCCAATGGAAACTTGTGGAACACTGCCTGATTTCCATCAGCCCTTTGTCAAAATCAAACCATCTCCACAAAATATTTTGATTTTGATGAATTGGCATTCCCCAATGGAAAAACCTTCTGTCAGAGAATTTCCGACCAGGGCTAGATCTAAACATTTTTGATTCAGAGCATATGCTAACCTAACAAAATAAATTTTCATGGGGGTAGGTTATTCCAGAAGTGTTTACTGCAGGGTTTCTGGCACCTTTCTTTGAAGCATCTGGTACTGATCACTGTCAGAGACTAGATGGACCTCTGGAATAAAATCCTGGCCCCATTGAATTCAGTGACAAAACTCCCATTGATTTCAATGAACCGTTATTTCACCCTGGTGTAATTTAGTATGGCAATTCCTATTGTGTTCCTGTGCTGTAATTCCGCCGTTTAATTTACCATCAAACAAAATGAAACAAACAAAAAAAGGGAACAATAATATGGCTAGGTAGTATATAGGATAACATTAAAATCTGATAGGCAATTTCCAGGAAGTTCTGTGAAATTAATGATTTACCACTAGCAGATTTCATGTAACACTGCTCTACAGCCAAAATCCTTCTGAAATAAATGTAGTCAAACTTGACTAATTCTGGCTCACTGAGAAAGAAAATGATGCTTAAAATTGTTGATTGGCTCTAGTTTTCAAGATATGCTATTGGGTCAGTATATACGACCCTTGGCTTGGGAATGGCGGAGGGTAAGTGAGTTATAAAGGGAAGGGATCTCAATTTAAACCAGAAATGACTAAAATACATCTTTGTCAGGATCTATGAATAAATCTATGACTGGGTTTCGACAGTACTTGCTTTTTAGGCAAAACAATGAATGATGCAATCTGAAGCTGGTATTGCGTCATACATGCTATGAATTGCATCATGTTATTCCTAGAAGTCATGGATGATGCAATCATAACGAAGCTTACATCACTCTGCTGTACAAATTGCCCTCTATCAGCTCTAGAAATCATACAGTGTCATGCTCTCTTATTTGTCAGTGTTTGATTTTGCAAAGGGACACATTTCTGTTTAGCCAAAGTGAGCAGAGATGCCTCGTACGTGTGTGAACAGTGCAGATAACTTCTGCTATGTTTGTGGTGAAGTGACTTTTGCATCATAAAAGCGCAGTATAACCACTATGGTTAAGAAAGCCTATCACCTTTATTTTGGCTGCAAAATTGGAGATCAGGACAAGAGGTGGGCCCCACACATATGCTGCAACATTGTGCAACAAATCTTCGCCAGTGGTTGAACAGGAAAAGGAAATCTATGCCTTTTGCAGTGCCAATAATTTGGAGAGAGCCAACAGATCATGCCAGCAATTGTTACTTCTGCATGGTGCCTCCAGTTGGGAAAGGTGTGTCAAAGAAGAAAAAGTGGACTGAGCATTATCCAAACATTCCATCAGCTATATGCCCAGTACCCCACAGAGAAGGACTGCCGGTTCCTGATGCACCAGAATCATTCTCACTTGAGTCAGATGAGGAAGAGGATGAAACGTCTAGTCCTGAACCATCAATGTCACAGGACCCACATTTTCTCCCATCCTCCTCCTCTGAACCACCCCTCATAACACAAGGTGAACTGAATGACCTTGTTAGGGATTTGGAACTACCCAAGAGTAAGGCAGAGCTGTTGGGCTCCTGACTACAGCAGTGGAATCTCCTGGCAGGTAATGTTAGGGTTTCCATGTTCTGTGACCATCAAAAGGATCTTGTCCCATTCTTCTTCATGGAAGGTGATCTTGTAGCCTGCAACAACATCGATGGTGTGATGGCAGCCCTCAACATTGTTCATGATCCAGATGAGTGGAGACTGTTCATTGATTCATCAAAGACGAGTCTTAAAGCTGATTTAATGCATAATGGCAATGTTTTGCCATCAATTCCAGTTGGTCATGCAGTCCATATGAAGGAAACCTATGATAACATGAAACAACTTTTGAGGTGCATAAACTATGACCAACATCAGTGGCAGCTTTGTGGTGATTTGAAGGTTGTTGCTGTCTTGCTTGGTCTGCAGACTGGATACACAAAGTACTGCTGTTTTCTCTGCGAATGGGATAGTCGTGCAAGAGATTCCCACTACATCAAGAAAGATCGGCCAGTCATTGGAGCCTGGGAGGAAAAGTGTTCAGCATCCACCACTTGTTGAATCAAGATTTTGTTACCACCCTTACACATCAAGCTGGGTCTGATGAAGAACTTTGTCAAGGCCATTGACAAAACACAAACAGCTTTCAAGTACCTCCATGGAAAATTTCCAAGGTTAAGTGAAGCTAAGATAAAGGAAGGTGTCTTTGTTGGTCCTCAGATTCGCGAACTTCTTCGAGATGATGCATTTGAACATGCACTGCGTGGCAAGGAAAAGACGGCATGGAAAGCCTTCCAGTTAGTGGCAATAAATTTTCTCGGAAACAACAAGGCAGACAACTACAGGTTGTTGGTGGAAAACCTCCTCAAGGCATACAAAAGCCTTGGTTGCAACATGTCACTAAAGATACATTTTTTGCACTCTCATCTAGATTTTTTTCCACCGAACTGCAGAGCAGTGAGGGCGAGCGATTTCACCAGGACATTGCAACAATGGAGAAACGCTATTAGGGCAAATGGAGCCCATCAATGCTTGCAGACTATTGCTGGACAGTGACAAGAGATGCTCCATTTAATGAATACAAGAGACAAGCCAAGAAGCGCCGAGTAGGCACTGAAGGGGACTAAACTATGTACAGAATAGTTTTTTGCCTTTTGTTTTATAATACATTTTATTTATATAACCCTTTTGCTGATTTTTAAAGTGTTACATAATATTTCACCTGTCCTGTTTATCATGTAAAGCAACCATAAACACATGAAAAGACCTAGGTTTACAATTTATGATTACAACTCTCCTATCTACACAATATACATAGACATAAAATGTAAAAACGTAAATATCTTAGAAACAGTAGCCAATCAGTTGTTTTAATTGTCATATTTGAATTCAGCACATCAAAATACATAAATAGCACATTTTTATCTCTGAAGCAGATGACTTCTCAAATTGTAGACCAGTGTAATAAACAAGCTGTTGGAAGATTCTCAGAGTGCTTTGTTTTGTTTCTTTACAATACAACCAAGCGCAAAATGTTTAAGTAAATCTCTCCCAAGCATGTGGAATCTTTTAATACTTGCTTTAATCATTTGGTCCTTAGTGCATCAGACCTTGTCTAATAAACTTATTTGAACTTGTGTACCAGTTTCCTGCTTTGTATATTGTAATCTAAGCAAAATTTGACTCTCTCATACAAAAAGGGGTCGAGGAGGAAGTGAAATTTTCAACTTTGTGCCTTATCACAGAAGAAAAAATCTCCCACCATTCTAAACAAATTAACTGAGTTAAGCTAGAGCCAAGAGTTGATTAGTTTGATTAAAAAATGTGAACTTTGACTTGCAGACCTTTTACCTGCATTTAAAAAAAATGAAAGTGGGATGCTTTCCCCACCAATATTACAGATACTATCTATGATAACATTTCTGTGGTTGTATCTATCTTAAGATAGAGGATAATATTTCTCTAATTTTTATATAGTATGTCATATTCTGATCTCAGTTCCATCAGTGTAAATCTATGGACCTCACTGGAGTTCCTCTGGATTTACAAGAGAATAACAGAGAGCAGAATGGGGCCCAATATCTTCTAAGTGCAATGTGGATGTCTGAAGTTAGACATCTAGGTCCATACCTAAGCACCTAAACTAGTAGCCTGATATTCAAAGGTGCTTTCTTTTTACCCACAACTCCTGTGAAATCAGCAAGCGTGCTCTGGTCCACTGAAAACAGAACTACTTATTTTAGATGTCTAAATATGAATTTAGTTGTCTAACTTTAAACAATCAACTTGGAAGATTTTTGCCACAGTGTCCAATTATCTGAAACTCCTGCAGTGGACTATGATGAAATTTCAACCCAGTCAAATGAAAACATTTCAATGAAAATATCATCTGCGGGTCCATGACCTCTTTCTCTCTGTCTGCTGCATGTTGCCCTTTATTTACAATTCTCTCCTGTCTTGACCCAGCAGGACTTTAGGAAAATAGAACACTTCCCAGATATTCATATTTTGTAGAAGTGTTTCAAGACGTGAATATGCACCTGAAAGCTGGCTACGAATCTAATGCTGTGGTTGTTTGCTGATTTAAACTCAGTCTCCTCCTCCCTCATTTCCTCTTTTGAAAAGAATTTGCACAATTTCCAAACTGGAAATCCTTCCCCCCACGCCCCATTTTCTTTAGCAATTTCTGAACCTTCTGATAAGAATATATCAGCAGCCGACCTATGCTTCCTTGCCAATTATTGACGTTGAGCCTGCACCCAAGGTGTAGCCCTCGGATGGCAACTACTGACTGAATGCCTAATGCTCCGTTCCATTATTCTGATGAGGTGATGAAGTAGAAAGCTTGTACAGGGTAATTTTGCCATATGTTTCTTAAGAGATTGTGAAAGAGGATCAACAGCTTAAAAATAGCCAATAAAACAGTTCTACATTTTGGAGAGTAACATAAGGAAGGTCATGCTTTGCATTTTCTGAAATTCTGTTTAAAATATGCCTGAATCCAATCCAAACAAATCCAGACTTATTGATCCCAGATGTAAGCGTTAGTATAGTATAGTAATAATTAGCAGGACTACTGTATAAGGCATGCATTACATTAAAAAAAAATCCCCGATTTTTACTGTGGGGAGCCTCTTTAGGAGCACAAGAGAGTTAAATTTCATTTAGCAAAACCAAACCCAGAGGAGATTAAGCTTTTTTTTGGTTTCAACTACAAATGTGTGGCACTACAATTGAAAATACTAATAATACCACAAGTTATCTAAAACTATTATGCTAATATTTAATATTAAAGGTTTTGATTTTAGATGTACTATTATTATTTAATAATTCAGTCTTCCCACTACTTTATTCTAATCATCTTAAAACCTGGCCCACAAGCTCTAAGCCTAGTACTCCCTTTTCTTGCTGAAAATTGGCTTTAAATTATCATTGTGTACTATTTCTGCATTGAAATGAAGGTCCTCATTTGCATGTGTTACTGGATTGAAGCCCAAGTGCTCAGTGCTTTACAGGCTCACAAAAAGAGGAAGGATGATCCAGTGTTTGGAGTGCTAGCCTGGGGTGCAAGAGACTTGGGTTCGCCACTCTGCCACAGATTTCCTATATGACTTTAGGCAAGTCACTTAGGGTATAGCTACACTGCAATCAAAAGTGTGACTGCAGCATGTGTAGTCATAGCCAAACTAGCTTTGACCAAGCAAGTTCAAATAACAGTAGCTGGTAATATGCAGCCGCATGGGCTAACCACTCAAATACATACCGAGGGTTGCATCTGGGATTGTATAACCCAAGGTGCCATGGCTACACTGCTATTGTTATTGAGCTAGCTGCATCATAGCTATCTTGGGTATGTCTACACGGGCTGCAGTCACACCTCTGATTGCTGTGTAGACATCATCTTAGGCCTTGTCTACATTACAGGGAAATTTGATCTAAGCTACACAATTTGAGTTACATGAATAGCTTAACTCAAATCGACGTAGCTTATATCTACTTACCATGGGGTCCACACTACATGATGTCAACGGAAGACGCTCTCCCATCGACTCCCCCTACTCTTCTCGATCTGCTGGAGTACAGGAGTCAATGGGAGAGCGATCTGCAATCAATTTAGCAGGTCTTCACTAGACTGTAAACTTGAAATAATACTACTTCCTTATTCTCAGAGGTGTTGTCAAGATACTATGGCAAAGGAGGCCAGAAAAGCACCTAAAATAGACAAGCAGTATTCAGCTTTAATAGCTTGATCCAAAAGCCTTTTGAAGTCAATGAAAAGGCTCCCACTGATTTTAATGGGGTTTGGATCAGACCCAATATTCATAAACAGGATAAAAGTGGCTATGTAACTAATGGCTTTGGATTGATTTATCAAAGAGTAGGAACTGAGTTTAGTCCTCCCCCCCCCGCCCAGTTCTGATAATGTTTTCTTCCAGTTTTGCACACATTTTATGTTGTCACGCTTTATCTAGAAAAGGAGATCACTTTTGAAGAGCAAAGTTTGTACTCGTGTATAGTATATTGGTGCTTTTTGCTAAGATTTAAAGAGGCTAAACCATATGGGACCAAATCCTGAGGTCCTGACAGTTTTTGTTCTATCCTTATCTGGGTAAACCTCCCACTAAATAGGGTTCTGCCAGAGTAGGGACTGAATTAAAATGGAGACAAATATTTTACACTTACTTTTAGATGGAACTATTGATTTCAATTGGGGATTTCTAATTAAACGTTGATGGTACAATATACCCATTGTAGGGCCTCAGGATTTGGCACATGAATAGTAGCTATTTTGATAGCAATAATTTCAAAAGAGAAGGTGATCATATATGTATACACACGTGCACCCCTTCATGTCTGTTAGGAAGGCAAAGATGAAGTGATTTTTAGCACCAGCAAAATATGATTTACACTATGACAATTAAAAGGTCAGATCCTCTCCCCAGTCATTCTGCAGTTAAACTGGTGTAAATGACATCAAAATCTGACCCTAACTCAACTAGGAGACTTCTAAAGAAGTATTTTACATTTTAAAAAAGCAGCATTTAAATACACTTTTGATCAAAGCCACACTCTTGAAAATAACAGCCTAACCTATGAAACTGTTGAAACTCATGCTTATGTTTTAATATTGTTAATATCCTTACTTCCATTTCTTTTTAGCATATTTGAATTCAGACATTAGCCCTCACACACCCAGAAACCTGTAGCAGTTTTCCTATTCATACCATACCAGAAAGGTTTAACTTCTCCAGCTTTCCATCTGGTAAATGAGTGCCTTTTAAACTGACCCAGCAGCTGTACTCTCAAGAAGAGAGAGAAATTGTCAATGCACACTAATTACTGTGAATTATTAGGCATCGACTCCATTTAGTAAATAATTCTTTATTAAAAAAAACTGAATTTCTGTGTTGTTTTTAAGAGTTTTCATTGTTTGTATTACACTTCTGGAAGCTTATAAACATGCTGGACCAGATCTCAGCATTACATTTCTGATCAATTATTTTTAGTTTTCTGCAAAGTTTAATTGCTTTTACTGTGTTTGTATTGAAAATAATATTATCTGCATATTAGATCCAATCTTGGAAACCACCCAGTGCACAAGTACATGCTAGATGAGGATGGCCACAAAGATAAAAGGATTGGGGTGAAGATGTTAGAGCCTGTCAGATGCTCACACTAGGGCTTTGATGTCCTCCCTTCAGGGGAAGTCCAAGTAATGTACTGTACCAAAGCTCTTACTACATAAACTGCAACAGCAGGGGAATATGTAATGGAATCTATCCACTCTAATCGAGTCTAATCTGTGATCCATTCTCCCCCACAAAACCTACAGGGAAGCTACACTACAGGCTACCTGCTCAGGAGCTTTTGAGGGATGATATGAGACAGCACTTAGAAGTCACCAGGAATGGTACATATTATGTACACATGGATGCCTCTGACTTGGCAAATGCTCTCATCTACACATTCCCATGGTCAGATTATCCCTTTTCCTACAGTAGGAGAAATAATCTATAGAGGAAAAGGAGCTATGCATGGAGCTGCTGCTGGCCAGAATGTGGGTGCATATTAATGCTGCTATTGTTGCTCACTGCATGCATGTACCCATTTAGAAATGACTAAGATTTGGTCTTAGACAGAGTACATAATCACATTTCTGATGTTCATAATAGAGCACTGTTATTCTCACTAAATCATAGGATAGGTTTATAAATCATGTATGTTTAAGAGTCAGTTAACTGATAAGCAATTTGTAAATCTGAATTATGGGCTGTTACTGATTTATAAATTGTTTGATGGTTTCCCTAAATCAAATTACTCTTTTGTGTGAGTTAGTGGACATGATTAGTAATGCCACTACATAAACTGTATATCTATTAGAAATGATGTAAGTAACTTTGCACTCATGTAATAGATAATATAATATTGTTATAAGTCTTGTTATGAGATAATGTTTCATTTTCTCAAAACTATGGCACTATTGTGTTTTAACCCTATAGTACAGATCTGATTTATAGTCCAGTTTGTCAAGTCCGGTTCTTCTTTATAGTATATCCTGATTTGGAATGAGTCTGCATGTTTTGCATACTCTATGACATGCTAATAGTGTGAGAAAGAGACAGAGAGAATGTGTAGACCACCATTAACCAAGATGAATTAAGAAACCTGAACATTTTATGAAATTGTTTCTGCCTGAAGTTAGTGTCATATCTTATCACATCTTGCCACTTCATCTACTGCCCATATGACACCTTACACTGTACTTATGCATTAATTTTATTCCCCATTCCTTTTGTCTCCCTTCCTTACATTTGATATGTGGCTGTTTATCTGCAGGCATCATTTAAAGGCAAATGGAAATCTCTTTACATTTTTCTTGCCTATTGGGTCTCTTTATAATCACCTAAATGTTGAACAGCCTGCCATTGGAGTAGATTGTGAACAGTCTGGATGAATTTAAGAACCACATACTGAGCTAAATTGACCCTGGGCTGCATTGTTATGATTCCATCATCTTTAAATTCTGCCCTTAGTTATATTTGTGCCACATCAGGGGCCCACAACTGGAGTTACAAAACAAAACATTCCTTCGTTGACACTGGGCATCACAGCCATCTACATCACAAGCTGCAGGAGATCATTTTCTAACTACATGCCAGTGGCATGGGTCTATGTTTTGTTTTCCCCCTGAGAAACAGAGGTTCTGGTGCATTTCCCTATCCTCAGTGCTGAATGAGAGCTGTCCAGCTGTGTCTGTATTATGGTATGTTACAACCTTGCTTGTGGGCAGGGAACTCACCCAGGCTGTGCCCTGACCAAACTATAGGACAGTCTGATGCGGGCCTCTCTTTTCCATTGTGTATAAATAAATATGTATTGGGTCTGAGAGACAGAATGACTCTTTAGTCCAAATGTTAGCGCACTCCCTTGAGAGGCGGAAAACACATGTTCAAATCCCAGGCAGAGGGGGGAACTGATCCAGGGTCTCCTAAATCCCAGGTGAGTGCCTAACCATTGTGTTAAAGATTATACCAGCTGCTGCTTGCTCTCTCTCTCCCAGCCATTTTGAAGACTTACTTACACTGACTTGCATCTGAAGACGTGAGGTTCTTACCCACGAAAGCTTATGCTCCCAATACTTCTGTTAGTCTCAAAGGTGCCACAGGACTCTGTTGCTTTTTACACACCATTGCTATTCTTTCAAGAGACAGCTTAGGTGGCTGATTCCAGGAGAAACTTCCAGGCTGTGAATCCCAAGCAGCGATAGGCACCTAACTCCCTGAACGGGGGCAGGACTGAGCAGATACCCCTTTCCCCAGCACCTGCTGTTGGCTAGTTTAGGCAGCTCCCTCCTAACCTGATATCTTTTGTAGATCCCATTCTTAGTCTATGTCTTCACTACAACCTAGGCACGTGATTTCCCCTGCTCATGTACACATATTCACACTAGCTTTCATCAAATTAGTGCTATTATAAATAGCAGCATAGCCACAAGAACACTTTAGCAACAACAGAGGCATGGAATGCATCAGGAATGACAATATACAAAAACCTGTAGGAGAACACTTAAACCTCCCTGGCCACACAATAGCAGATGTAAAGGTTGCCATCTTACAGCAAAAAAACTTCAGGACCAGACTCCAAAGAGAAACTGCTGAGCTCCAGTTCATTTGCAAATTTGACACCATCAGATCAGGATTAAACAAGGACTGTGAATGGCTATCCAACTACAGAAACAGTTTCTCCTCCCTTGGTGTTCACACCTCAACTGCTAGCAGAGCACCTCACCCTCCCTGATTGAACTAACCTCGTTATCTCCACACTGATATATACCTGCCTCTGGAGATTTCCATTACTTGCATCTGAAGAAGTGAGGTTCTTACCCACGAAAGCTTATGCTCCCAGTACTTCTGTTAGTCTCAAAGGTGCCACAGGACCCTCTGTTGCTTTTAACAGAGGCATGGCTGAGCTGTGCCAAGTACAGTGCCTTCCATATTCAAAACATTATACATACTTTTCAAATTCCCCATAACAGGTTAAGTAATATTATCCCCATTTTATAAGTGGAGAAAACTAAAGCAACAAGGGTACTTACTCACCTAAAGCCACTGAATGATTCATTCTAAAACTCTCTCATCGTTCAGTGAGTCCCTATGTCCATAAAGCCCAGCACTTCAAAGTTTTCAGATGGAAGTCTAAAAAACTCCAATGTTGAAGGCATCAGGGATTAATTTGGACCGAGGGCCTTTCTGTAGAGAAAGTTCAATAGATCAGAATCATAGTAGCAACCCTAGAATGGAAAAATTACTAGAATAGAGCAATTTGCAGTCAAGTTTGGTTAATTCCAAGCCTGTAAATTGCACCATTTTTTAGGATGCTAGCAAGTTGCTGTGATTATATTAGCCCCTACTCAGACATGCTTCAGTGAACATTTTGCTATGTTTGCTCTCTGTTGTGAACCTGAATGAACCTAGCTGAAGACCACCAATATTGTTGTTTCACTGAGTCAGTGAGAAATCCTGCCTACTACAAGGACAGGGGAACTGCTGAATTGCAAGGTAGCATTCTGAATTAGATTCATGTATTATAATATTTTTGTGCAAAGTCTGAGTGTGAGAGAGGAGACTTAGGCCACACTGGAGAGAAACAAGGTACATGCAGTGAGCACAAAAACACTGAAAGCAGAATTTTTAAGTCTGATTTTTTTTTTAAATAATTTCTAAAACTGTCAGAGACTCAGCGAGCAGCAGTATGGATTAAGCAGTAAAAACTCAGCAGCATAATCTGTGGAGTTCAGAGCATATTGCTTACTTCCTATTTTGACTTACACTAACAGAAGAGACCCATATTCACCCAAACGGAAAAGACCTATTAAATTGTATAGGTATTAAACCAATAAGGTTGCACAGACATAACTGTAAAATGTATGCAGTTTAATAGAGAATAACATTGATTTCTTTTCTTTAGCTTTAAAAACACCCCAATTTATGCTAAAAATTAGTAGTAGCAATAAATATTTATATTATGATAGAACTCAGGGGCCCCAATGGAGATTGGCACCTCATTGTGCTAGGTATTTTCCAAACATAGAAAAGAGACAGTCCCTGCACTCAAGTGTTTAGTGTCTAAATACAGAAAGAGCTTTCTGTCTTTAGACCCTTTCTGAATGGGAGTACAATATGCAAGCCAAGGAATCTGATGAAAAATTGTCCCAGCTTTGTTATATGTATTAGAACATAAGAATGGCCATACTAGGTCAGACCAAAGGTCTATCTAGCCCAGTATCCTATCTTCTGACAGTGGCCAATGCTAGGTGTCTCAGAGGGAATGAACAGAACACATAATCATCAAGTGATCCATTCCCTGTCTCCCATTCCCAGATGCTGGTAAACAGAGGCTAGGGACACCATCCCTGCCCATCCTGGCTAATACCCATTGATGGACCTATCCTCCATGAACTTATCTAGTTCTTTTTTGAACCCTGTTATAGTCTTGGCCTTCACAACATCCTCTGGCAAAGAGTTCCACAGGTTGACTATGCATTGTGTGAAGAAGTACTTCCTTTTGTTTGTTTTAAACCTGCTGCCTATTAATTTCATTTGGTGACCCCTAGTTCTTGTGTTATGAGAAGGATTAAATAACACTTCCTTATTTACTTTCTCCACACCAGTCATGATTGTATAGACCTCAATCATATCCCTCCTTAGTCATCTCTTTTCCAAACTGAAAAGTCACAGTTTTACTAATCTCTCCTCAGATGGAAGCCGTTCTATACCCCTAATCATTGCTGTTGCCCTTTTCTGAACCCTTTCCAATTCCAATATATCTTTTTTGAGATGGGGCAAGCACATCTGCATACAGTATTCAAGATGTGTGTGTAACATGGATTTATATAGAGGTAATATGATATTTTCAGTCTTATTATCTGTCCCTTTCTTAATGGTTCCCAACATTCTTTTCGCTTTTTTGACAGCACATTGAGTGAATGTTTTCAGAGAACTATCCACAATGACTCCAAGATCTCTTTCTTGAGTGGTAACAGCTAATTTAGACCCCACCATTTTCTATGTATAGTTGTGATGTTTTCCAATGTGCATTACTTTGCATTTATCAACATTTAATTTCATTTGCCATTTTGTTGCTCAGTCACCCAGTTTTGTGAGATCCTTTTGTAGCTCGTCGCAGTCTGTCTGGGACTTAACTATCTTCAGTAGTTTTGTGTCATATGCAAATGTTGCCACCTATCTGTTTACCCCTTTTTCCAGATCATTCATGAATATGTTAAATAGTACTGGTCCCAGTACAGACCCCTGGGGGACACCACTATTTACCTTTCACTATTCTGAAAACTGACCATTCACTCCTACCATTTGTTTCCTATCTTTTAACCGGTTACAAATCCATGAGAGGACCTTCCCTCTTATCCCATGACATGGATGTATTTTTGCTTATCTTGTTATAAAATACATGGGGGTAGAGGTATGGACCAGGGAAAGGAAAGAAGGGACATAATTTTCTATTAAATTCTGTAGAATGACCCCAACTCTTATTGAAAATCATTTTTCAATGGACACTCAGACACTTTTTTTTCCCCTAAAAAAAGAATGGCTAAATCAATGGGAGCTTTGCCTAAAAGGAAGTTCAGGATTGGGATCTAAGACAAAGTATGCACACACTAGCACAGGTTCTTAGCTTTATGCACGTGAATAGTCCCACCGAGGTCAGGGAGACTAATCATTTGTAGAATCAAGCACATTCAGTTTGCAGGATCAGGGCCAAAATCCATAGATTCTTTTCTTCATGCTGGTAGCAATTACAGTTTCTCTTGATTGAGTCTGAAGAATCTGCAACCTTTAAAAACAAACAAACAAAAAGTCATGAAAATGTCACTAAGTAGATTTCCCCAACTCCTATCAGCTCTAAAGCATATTGTTGCAACAATTTTAACAGGGCTCCTTATCGATCACTGTTTGTTTGTTTTTCTAGACAATAGGTTAATTGCTTGTTTGTTAGCTATTCTTGCGAATAATTAAAAAAGGAAAAATGCAAGGTGATTGCCAGTGCAAAAAAGCTTTCAGACAGAAAAAATGTTGCTTGGTCATTCATGCCAGCTTGAGAAGAGTGCTGTGAAAAGCAAGTGAGGCCCATTAGAACTAGGTCACAGCTGTGCATAACCAAGTACAGTTATAAAATGATTGCTTTTAAACCCTCAAGGTGAAGTAAATGCTAGCTTGTAACCTGAACTGCAGTGTAATGAATTGCATTGGTCTTTAAGGGCGATAGGGATTTAGCTACCCTGATTTGTCTTCATTTAAGTTCCTCATTACATTAGCATTTCCACTGATCTGAAATTCATTATTAAAAAGCATATATTATAGGCTTTATCCTCCTCCCATTGAAGTGAATGACAAAATTTCCATTGCTTACTTCAGTAAGAGAAGGATAAGCCCTATAAGTTTGTTTGGTAAGGGGAGAGTTTCTTTCATGAGAATGAGGGCCTTCAGGAAGTTCTTCCAGAATAATTTTCAAGAGTGACTAGTGGTTTTGAGTGCCTCAGTTTATTGGTACCCAACTTGAATCAGTTTTTTCTGAAAATGCTGAACAGCTATCCTCTGAAATCACATCCCTTAAGGTCTCTCTAGTTGGGCACCCACAAATGAAGGGTTCCAAACAGGAGCCAGCTAGAGACTGCTGCTGGGAGGCCCAGAAGCAGCCAAAGCAGGAAATGCTGTATAGGGAAAGGGGGTAAAATGATCCCAGCCAGGGCCATCTCTCCCTCAAGCAGCCCCCTGAACCCAGAAATGTGCAGGGGAGACTTTTCCACTCTGGGAGCACTAGGACTAGGTGATGTTTCCCCCATTATTCAACCCTGGGTAAAGCCTGCAGAGGGGAACCAGCCAGAGACTACAACTAGTAGGAGGAGAAGCAGCTAAAGCAGAGATCTCTGGACATTCAGAGAACTTTCTACACTTTTGACTGGCTTTTCTTTGTCCTGTGCTGATTGGCTGTTTGCTCCAACCCTCTACCTCACATGCCCTTCATCTCAGCTTCACTTCACACCTGCCCGTCTTACCCTCTTCTCCACTGGCCTTTCCTTCTCTTTTCTTTCCCATTTCTTTTCATTCTTAATTCCATTGTTTATTTATTATTTGGGTGTACTTAACATAACATTTGCTGCCATCACATTGTTCATTCAGCTTGTGTTATGTCCCTGTCTCTGTCTAGTCTAATTAGATTAGAAACTCTTCCAGGTACAGAACCTTTACTATTCTGTGTTTGTACAGTGTATCTGTTTACACAATGGGACCCCATTCTTGGTTGGCCCTAAGGCACTATTGTAAAAAAGATGATTAATAATGTCACTTTTGAAAATTTATCCCAAGTTTAGTGATTCACATAACTGGTGCATACTTCTGGGAGAGCACCATAATGATCACTTATTTTGACAGATGAGACTTTTTAGATTAAAACTTCACAGATGTATGCACTTTCATCCATATGGCTGACTTTGAAGGTGATAAAACCTTTTGGCCCTGATCCTGCAAACACTTATGTACATGCATACATTTATGCCTGTGAGTAGTCCCAATGAATTCAATACGGCCACTCGTATGTGCAAAGTTATGCATATTAGTTGTTTGTAGGTCTGGAGCCATATGTTGGTGGGGATTTCTTTAAAAGGTATGCACATATAACAGTGGACAGCTTTGAAATACACAATTTGAGTTAGAGGTTGTAGGATTGCAGTTTACCATACTGTTTTATGCAGTGTGAATGCAAATGAAGACTGAAGAAATCCAGGGCAGTAAAATATCCCAGGGAAAATCATCAAGACAGAGGAACACTTAATCAGAATCCAGGCCATTTAGTCAGGCAAGCATAGATATATATGGTCACTAATGAAAAAAAAGAGACGGAATAAAATTGTGTATGGCATTAAATTTAATGCAGGGGAAAAAACTGATAAAGCTGAAGAGACTATCTTCCATTCTCCCAAGTATATACTGCAATTAGGCTCACTGGCTGTAAACTATATATGACCTTTATAAGATGAGGGTGGGGGGAGAAATGAAATCAATCTAAATTTTGTTTCTGTTCAATGAATCTTTAAATAGTGGATTATATTTCACTGCATGGAGTTTTTAAGACTGAACTTTCATTTAGTTGGCAGTTGCAATAAATACAGGTGGGTACATAATGATATATGACATTGTTAAATCAAAATATATTGCTTTAATTGCTACCTCTCAGAGCATTTATCACAAAGATGAATGGAGAAATAACGGATTTAAATCAATGGCCTAGCAACCAGGTTTACTAAAACTAGTTACTGAGTGTTCTGTAAGCCAGGTACCTAACAGAAGATGTACTACAAATGGAACAGGATAAGGATTTTGGAATGGTTATTTAAACATATAGCATTAGATTAGATTACAAAAACAGGTTTTGATAGATTAATAGTAACTTGAGTGCTGCTAACTTTGGAAATCTTAACATTGAGATACTTATAAATTAAATCATTCACATATGTCAAAACACCTTCATTAGTGTGTAAAATTCATGTAACCAGATAAAAGTTAATTACCATGTAATTACTAGAGCACTGTGATAACCAATTTTTGGGTTCCTTGGTCAATCTGGAAACAAGGTTTGTTTGGGGTCAAACAAAACATTTAATTTTCAGGGTGGTTTTTTGTTTGTTTGTTTGTTTTACATTTTTAAATGTTGTTTTAAAAATAAAATAGAGGAAAATTCCAAAATGAAATGTGTTTCTAAAACTAAAAATCTTTTTATTTTATTTTTTTCAACTGAAACAATTTGCCCCAGTTGACCCAATCTTCATCTTTTTGGTGTAAAAAAGGTTTCACACATAAACATTTACCTAAAGCTAGTCATTATATCACTTATTATTGTTACATAGAAGCAACTAACTAACACTACTTGGCTCCAGGCTGTGGAGCTCACTAAAGTTGTGACCTGCTTTGAGTGCTGAGAATGACGATATTATTTACAAGAGGGTCATACCACTCCTGTGCAGCACTGCATTTCATTCCTACAAGGTAAGGCAATTTTTGTGTTCCTGTCCCCATGCCAGGCTGACAGCACTCAAGATCAGCCACTCCACTACACACCCAGATGACTCAGGGTCAGATTATTCTACCCTTACTCACCTTGAGTAGTACTATTCCAGAAACAAGATACCATTGAAATAAATGAGTCTGTTATAGTAAACGTTCAACCATGAGCCAGCCTATTCACTGGTACAGGGGAGTTAGGGGTGTAAAGACACCCCTTCTCTCCCTGTATATGGGCTATTCATATTGTGAGTCACAAGGCCAGAAGAAGAGAAGCCTGTTGCTGCTATCCCTCCTATCATGCAGTAGGGTCAGCATTCCTCGAAGTGCTGGCCAGTGTAGCTGAGCTGACATGAAGAGAGAAATCATAAAGCAACTGAGAAGAAGGCTTAAATCATAGAATATCAGAGGTGGAAGGGACCTCAGGAGGTCATCTTGTCCAACCCCTTGCTCAAAGCAGGCCCCATCCCCAGACAGATTTTTGCCCCAGATCCTTAAATGGCCCCCTCAAGGATTGAGCTCACAACCCTGGGTTTAGCAGGCCAATGCTCAAACCACTGAGCTATCCCTCCTGACTCCCTCACTTTGCTCCTGGGGCATCACTACTTCTTAGTGAAGGCAGACTGGCAACTTGCAATCAAGACCAAGATGAGTAAGGCTGGTAGAATTACGCTCTGACTCACTTAAGGTTTTATGCTCATAAGGGATTATAAAGAAAGCACAGTGTTTGGCTCACAGTTACAGCATTCTATTTGTACACAGATACCAGGATGCCTCTTTATATTATATAGTTTTTCTTGTGGTTTCTCATAATATTAAAAGGCTCTTAGGTGCCAAAAATGGACCATTCACTCCCAGTATCTGTTCTCTGTACAGGCTAAAAATGCTTTTGGGTTTGGTCTTTGGGCTAATAAGAGTTCAGAAATCCTCAAGATATTTCCTCTCAATGCATTTCAAAAATGTTCAAGGAATTCCCTCCTTGATTAATTTAGAAATGCCTTTGGAGGAATCTCAGAACTTGCATAATCTCTCTGATGGCAATGTAATTTTTGGGTGAACGGATAGAAATCAAGTTCCTCATGAGAGAGTATTTTCTCAGAGGACTTACTACGTACAAGGAATTTTCATTCCACTCTTGTTGTTATTTCTATTAGATGTGCAAATGTGTATCCCAGTAATTGAAATAAACCACAGCTTTAAATCAAATCTGATTTAAATTAAATTGCATACTGTTTGAGCTTGAAGGTATTCTGAACCAAAACTGATATGAAGCACATATCAGTTAAGAAAAGTTTGTTCTCTCTTGCCACAGAGGGCAGGATAAGAGGCAATGGGTTTAAACTACAACATAGCAGATTTAGAGTAAATCTCAGGAAGAAACTTCAGCTATCAGAACGGTAGGACAATGGAACAGACTGTCTAGGGAGGTTGTGGAATCTCCTTCCCTGGAGGTTTTCAAAAGGAGGCTGGATAGCCACTTGTCTTGGATGGTTTAGACCAGTGGTTCCCAAACTTGTTCCGCTGCTTGTGCAGGGAAGCCCCTGGTTGTTTACCTGCCGCATCCGCAGGTTCAGCCGATCGCGGCTCCCAGTGGCCGCAGTTCGCTTCCAGCAGCTCCCATTGGCCTGGAGCAGCGAACTGCGGCCACTGGGAGCCATGATCGGCTGAACCTGCGGACACGGCAGGTAAACAAACCAGCCTGGCCTACCAGTGGCTTTCCCTGCACAAGCGGTGGAACAAGTTTGGGAACCACTGGTTTAGACAAAACAAATCCTGTATCTTGGCAGGGGGTTAGGGTCATCTAGTCTTTCAATGTCTTGTAATACTATGATAACAACTGGGCAGAACGTACACTGATTGTATATGCTTATTCATAGGAAGAATTTAGCTACATCAAACATTTGGAAAAAAATTAGGATGTAAGTGTGGGGGCTTGAAACAAAGCTCTGAATCTACATCTTTTATCTTATAATCATAGGTTTTTCCAAAATTATTAGACTTCTAGGTACAGTATCTTACCACATTATTAAATGTGATCTATAAAAGATATAAAAAGGCTGCTAGTTTAACTTTTATCCCATCCTGAACCAACTAAAATGCACATGGGGGAAGAGTGCAGATGGTGCAAAGCCTCTACCTGTTCCCTGCGTACTACTCAGCTGCTATTCCTGCATACCCTAACCCAAGTTCCAGATAGCTCATGCAGTGGCTTAACGGACAAGCAGTTACTTTTTGTTGCACCTGCACACTGAGAACCATGGGACAATTATGCCCCAAATTTGGATCCCAGGTAGGAAGTTGTAGGGGTGCTGGCCGGGGCTCAACCCTCTCCAGGGCGGCGGGGAACCACACCGGCTCACTGCACACTGCTGAGGTTTGGGGAATTAGTCCGGCCGTGGGAGACTTTCCTGGTGGTCACTGGAATGAGCACCGTAAGCCCAGGCCCTGGGTCAGGGCGGGGCAACAATGAGTCGGGTGCTCTGGCAGGACTGAGCAGCCACAGTACAATTGAAATTAACCCAGGCCCTAGGTCAGGGCGGGGCAGTACAGAGTAAGGAGCTCAGGCAGGGCTGAGCAGTGACCGTAGGTCCAAGCCTCCAAAGGCCTGGGACAGGGGGAGACTGCCACCCATGAGTTGGGTGGCAGGGGGGACGCAGGCCCTCCCACTCCACTGTGTCCCAGCCCAGGCCCCTAGTAGCGGCAGAAGACCCGCTGCTTAGTCAGTGGGGATCCTGGCCACAACACACTGACATGGGCTCTGGCAGTGCTGCAGCCAGACTAGGGTCAGCTGTCCCCGGGCTACTTCCACACTCCCCCTTGGGTAGTACCTGGGTCAGGGTGTTGTCCTCTGGGGAGTCCAGCACCATGGGTTCTTCGGCGAGCGGCAGGTCCAGCAACTCCTCTGGGTAGTGGGCGCAGGGCAGGTCCAGCCAGTCCTGGAGGCCGCCTTGGGCCACGGGGTTTTCCCAGGCTGGAGGCGTCTGGCCTCTCCAGCGTCTGGGGCCTTACTGAGCTCTGAGGGCGAGCCTTTATACTTCTGGGTTGCTGCGCCTGACCCTCTGAGGGGCAGGCTCAGAGCTCCCTAGCTCCGCCCAGGCTTGTCCCGCTCCGGGGCGGCAGGGAGCCACACCGCCTCACTACAGGCGTATAGGGTTGACCTCAAGTAGTTATGTCAAGTTGAAAGTTAACTCAAGTTAGTCACCTTTGTAGGAAACACACACACACACATAGTTTGCAGTGAAGAGAGATCAGGGTTAGGATTCCAAACTTGACCAAAGCTTTCAGCTATTCAGATTTGGGGGGTTGATTTGTTCTCATCTCTAATGTTGATATTTTGGGGCAAAGATGTTTACCTCTCTCTTTCCAAGGTAACAATTTGTAAATCAACTTTTCTTCTACCTACTTGCATTAAATTACTTTGGAAAAAACAAATAAAATTAAATATAACCCCCCCCAAACTCCTAACCATTCTCTCTCCTTTTATAGGATTAGTAGTTGCTTTCCTCTGATGTTGTCTTAAAATAAGAAAACAATTTAATGTGGGACTCTGCCAATTTCTGCAATTGCATTGATATCAACTGCTCAAAACGGCTGCCTATTGGCCCATCCAGCCAAGTGTTAGCTTGTCACTGTTTCACTAGAGATGAATGGAATCAGGTACAGCTTCAGCAAAGTCCTCTCCTAAGTCGTGATAACATAAGCCAGTTACTCAGGTAGAGTTTGGTCTGATGTGATCAAAAAACAAGAAGAGAATAAGTCAACTCAAACACACTTTTGTTAGCACAACCCCCCTTGTGAAATATGTACATAAAAGTTACAGCCCTCGCACGCATACACAACTTAGTTAAATGTATGTGAATACATTGTGAAATGCTGGCCTGCCTCCCCAAAACATGAGAATACACATTAAATGAAACAGTAGCTTAGTAGAGTATTATACAAATTACTAAGTATTTCACCAAGGGACAGGTGGATTCTGATGTAAGCAATCACAAAGGTCATGTAAAATGGTTCCATTCTGTGGATTTTGTTCAAGGACATCATTTTACTTCTAAACCTTGGTGTGTTTTTCCTCTCTAACATGGCTGGTATTCAAGATCTAAAACTGTTTTTAAAATAAATGAATTTATTGTGACAATCCTGATAACACTGAATTTACTTATATAGGGAAATGAACTATGACTTGAACTATGTCCCAGACAGGTGAATAAGGAGTTGGGCAGAAGGGTGTGGGGAATAACTCCCATATTCATGTTACCTAAACCTGGTGAATACAAATATTGGCTTTTAGAGAAGGTAGGTGGGGAGTAGACAAGGAAGGGAAGGATCCATGGCTTCATTCCAGCTTGCTGTCCACACTGCAGAATTACTGCATCAAGTGTTGTAAACAGAGTTGGTCAAAACCCAGAATTTCCATGTCATGGGAAAACTGATGTTCATTTTAGGTGCTGTCTATGCTACCACTTTTGTTGGTAAAACTTTTGTCAGTCAGGGGTGTGAAAAACACCCCCCCGCCCCGACCGACATAAGTTTGACCAACAAAAGTGCCAGTGTGGACAGTGCTATGTTGGCAGGAGATGCTCTCCCACCCTCGTTGGGGGTGATTGAATTATTTCGCAGGCGAGCTCTCTCCTGCAGTCATAGAGCTATTACACTGGAGACCTTACAGCTATGCCGCTGTAAGGTCTGTAGTGTGGACATAGCCTTAGTTAAAAATCAGAATGAAAAATATTTTCAACTTTCCTGGAAACATGGAAATTATGGAAAAAAAAAAATTGTTTGGAAAATTTCATTGAGAAATTTGTTTATTAAATATTTTTTTTACATTATTTCATGACATCTCAGTAGTGGAAGTGCATAATATGTTACGTTATGTCAATTTATGACATAATATAATAGTCAAATAGCCTTTTAAAAATAGCTGTTTCTTAGTACATACTGCGTCATTACAACTCAAACAGGAAAAGCTTTGATATAGAAAAGAAAAGAAGATATTTCAATCTATACTAAATAGCACTATAGCTTCATTTTTAAAAAATTAAAATAAAATAGAATATTTTGACTGTCACATTATGTCATGGCATGGCAGGTTTTTATGCTGTGGTGTGTTGCAATGCATTACTACTGCTGACATGTTATGAAATAACCTAAAAATATAAAAGTGAAACAATAAACATCAAAGCAAATTTAATTTCTAAACTAAATGAACCTTTCCCCTGCTCCATTTTGAAAAAAAAATCTTTTCTAAAAAACTTCAGTGTTGGGAAAATTAGTTTTCCTGAGAATTTTCATTGAAATTGATACAATTTTGTGTGTGTGGGGGGGGGAGGGGGAGGGAGTTTAGTTGAAATGGCAGTTGGTAAAATTGAAAAAAAATCAGCCATAGTTTTTCAATCAGCTCAAGTTATAAGTTGTTGCTGGCATATACCAGCAGCAAATTAGTATCCCCTTCTTCTTCCACTCAAGAGAAAAAGGGAGGAAGGAATTTTGACTCAAAGAGGTATCTCAAAAATACATTAGCAGCTAGTACTACTCATGGTGGTACAGCTTATGCACCAATCCTTTAAACCCAAATTAAAATCCTAAAATTAAAATCTAGCTCTTACATTTATTGGCATTTCTGTGGAACTCGTCATAGTAGCTGTGCCAGACCTGAAGAAGAGCTGTGTATAAGCTCTAAAGCTTCTCTCTCTGACCAACAAAAGATGGTCTAATGAAAGAGATTACCTCACCCATCTTGTCTCTCTAAAATCCTGGGACCAACACAGCTAAAACACCACTGAATACACTTTCCTTCTGACATTTAGCTGTTTAGCTATTTCAAAGGGAAGAATAACACTAATTCAGCTCTAGGATATTTGCTGCCTTAGGCAAACTGTAAAATAAATAATCTCTCCTCAAAGGCTGTAGTCATTTACACAGTAAATATTTTGCTGGTCTGGAAGACCTAGATGCTCTGGTTATAAGAAGCCTGGGGTGATGAATATCTCAGTAAGTCACATTTTGACTTAATGTAACCCCTAGCACTCAAACATAATGTTTAGTCTAAGAAAGATAAGACACCATTCACTCATTCTCCAATATATAATCATAATCATAACCAACATTATACTTGTATTTATCTGTCATTATTCTGTGGAGCACAAAACTGAGATTCAAGTGGTCTATAGCAAAGATAGAAAACAATTAAGAGACCAGAGAATTCCTAAAAGCAACAAAGTTTTGTAATTAAGATTCCCTTGATTCTCTGTGAGCCTAATTTTCAACCAGAAAGTAGGTGGGCATTCTGATGCCTTAATAGGTGCTTAATAGGATTGCTATATGTATACCGCTGCCTACTTGAGTGAGAGAGAGAGAGTGTTCATGTGCAAATAAGGATTTGCATATAGTTTTATAGTTGTAAATGTCAGCATGTCTGCTTCTAGCTGAAAATCAGGTTCAAGACCCTATAAGGAAATTGTCCATTCTCACAATCTGGTTTAACACACACTTTTACTCTACAGCTATGAAACAAATTATGTAAGTAAAAATCCATTAAAGCCTTAAGATAGAATGTGAAAAATGTTATCAAACTAATGATACAGAGTTTTTAAAGCATCTCTCCACACTCCCTTCCCCTCTTCCCCCAAATTAAAGAGTTTTATTGCTGTTAATTTATCCTAAATTCTCAGAGTCCTATTGATCAGTAGACTAGAGTTTGTTGGGAAAGCAACAGAAAAGACTTCTTCCTGTTTCAGTAACTGAATTTTGCGATAGATAATTCTCCAGGTGAAATCTAAGAACCAATAACAGGAGCGGTTTCTGTGAAAACATACCTAGTGACTTCCCCTGCTGACAGCTATATTAAAAGTCCTTGCAGAGTCAGGAGATAGATTAGATTCCCAGTGCAATTGCAAGAAGAATTAGTTTTGAGGCTATTATGTACTAAAGCTGGTGAAATACTGTATGGGCATATGCAAATCCTAATGTGTTAAATTCAAAAATCTAAAGATCTTGGCAGATGATGGGAACCTTTTACAAGTTCATTACAATTTTTAACAAAAATAATCAAGCAAAAAAGTTCATGTTCTATTACTTATATTCTGACCTTCATGTGTGTTTTTGACTTGTTTAGTGACTAGTAAGCATAGTAAATCTGTGAGTTCATATACCAAATAGCACTTAACACTAGAGTAATAAGGAAATGCAAGTGGAAAATATTTAACACACTGTGGGTCCAGTGGGTATTTTGAGGTGTTTGCTAGCAAACATGGATTTCTCACTTCAGAATTTTATTTTTTTCCTGTGAACTAAGTTATGAGCTATTAAACAAGTGCTATTTTCACTATGCTAAAATCCTACTTACTGGTAAAATATGTTTATAACTCCTAAATGCGATCACCAATACCTCTGACACATCGCATAGTCAAACTAAACCATTCTGGACTTTTCGTGAATTCTCTTATACCGTAAGCCATGTTGGTTCCCATTCCCCTTCCCTCTATGTTTTCAATATATTTTCTTGAAATGTGATGGCCAAAACTGGAAATGGGTGCCTTTGACCACAGATGACTAAAAACAAAGTCCTACCAAAGTTGCATTGGGCCAGGTTAGCAGCTGGTATGAATTGGCACAGTTTCATTTAAGTCAATACAGGATGCAAATTGGCCCAGCTTCACTAACTTCAGTTATATTATGTCAGCTGAGAATTTAGCCCACTGACAATACACTATTTTCATTGTTGTTTTATATCCCTTCTTATTCATGTCATTTATTTTAACAAGTGACATTGCTGATACCTTATTTGTTTATCCTGATTGATTCCTTTCTTTTTCTTTAGAAGCCCCCAAAGCTCAGAACCCATTGTCATGGAGTGAAGACTTTTGATTATGTTTGTCAGCTTGCAGCATCTTACAGTGAATATGTTCCTATGGTTAATACACATGTATTTAGATACATTACACATTTTATGCGGTTACCCATTTTGACCCAAGCAACTAGCCAAAATTTCAGGATCTTGGAGGATGAGCCAGTTAGGAGGAGAAAGTGATAGCAGTATTTCTTTGATGCAATTTAGTTCATTTATAAATAATGCCTAAAAGTCCTATTTCCCTCAACACTCCAGAAATCAAACAGCAGGAGATACTTCCTTTGTTCATTGTTCCAAATCTGCCTTTCCAGCCTTCACTCAGTATCCAAAAAGCTTTTTCTCTTAGTTTTCTCTCAGGGCCACATTACTAGCCTTCTGTGACTGTCTGCTTGGCATTCTCTCACTGCTTCAGCTTGTACTCTTCCTCTGTTTCACACAAAACAGGTCCATCAATCAAAGCTCTAGCCCCTACATTTTAACCCCTGCCCTCAGGGCCACGTGATTCAGCTTTTCCACATGCCTGTCTTTTAGGTGCTACTTCTGTTCTTTCAGGCTTCTTTGCATTTATCCTCAGTATAAGGCAGCAGCCACAATTGACCCAAAACAAGGTTTAAAACAACCAATCCCATTTATCCAAAACCCTGTTATTTGAAACTGCATTACCCAAATCCCTTCCTCGTCCCCCAGCACGATACACATGTTGCAGAGCTTATGTATGTCAATCTGGGGAAGCCACCAAGGATACCCTGACTGGTGCTGGGGAGTGCAAGCGCGAGGCACAGTGAAGGTATCCACATGCATGTATGCCCTTCTAGAGTCTCCCTCATAAAACAAGAATAAGCTGGGGTATCCTGTACCCTTCAGCTGTCTATGACTCAGGGGCAAATGCATGAGAGCACCCAGGTGCTCTATGATATGTGAACTGATGGAAGGAGAGGACTTTCTCTGTGTGGCAGAACATTGCCAGGGGGTGAAATCACACACACAGCATCCATACCTCAGCTCTGAATCCCCAAGCACTCACCCCCAGATGTAGGGATGCCAGTGGATGCAGCCCAGCATATGTCTGAGCACTGGCAGCCAATAAACATGTCCTCCGTAACTAGCATGGCTCATGGTTTGGTAACAAACCAAGCTCATGCTGTTCGAGGCACTTCATATCAGTGTTTTGGAGTCAAGGCACTGGCTAGTTTTGCCAGATGAAGAACTGGTCAAAACCTGGGAATTGTCAAGTGACAAGGAATTGCAGCACTCTTTTTCACAAAAGTCAGTTGTAGATAATTGGTTATCAGTGGAACATGAGTTTCCTGAGGTAACCCACCGAGCTCTTAAAGTCCTCATTCCTTTTCCATCAACATACTTATGTGAGTCAGGCTTCCCAGCACTGGCCACAATCAAAATCAACTATTGCTCCCATTTTCCAGAGGAAGTTGCAAGTGTACAACCCTCCTGAACTCCCCTATCCTTCTGCATTGGTCAACTAGTTGTGTTGCCCCCTCTAATTTCCTGGGGAAAACACTGGTGGAAGATGACTTATGTCTTTACCTTGTACACTGAAACCACAAATTTCACTGTTTTGTACTATACAATTAGGAAACAAAACTCACTCCTCCCACTGATAAGGTAGGACTGATGGATACTGACACAATCTATAATTATTTGGGGGTTTTTTTTGATTTCCTAAAACATTTGTGCAGTTTTATTTTAGCTGCTGTGATTTGTGCTCTTTTTAAACAGAATTGTGAGACAACATGAAAGGTGACTTATGAAATAAAATGAGTGCTTTTGACACTAACACTCTTATTATAAATATATTCATTAAAGCCCTTCTACTTAATTACTCCCATTCTTGCAAAGTATAGGCCTTTCAGTTCTTTGTGTTATCTTAGTAAATATTAGGGAGGCAGAATTGTTGTTTCTTACCACAGGGAGACTCACTATGACAAAGTTTGAAAACCCCTTCTCTAGACTCCCAAATAAATTGACAGGCTGAGGAACTGTATTTTGAATCCTATTGTTGGTAGGGAGACCATGAGCATACAAGCAAGCCCTAATTTGTGATAGGTTAATGCGCTGTTGCATATCTTGACATTGTGGTTCCCTCTAACACACTCTCCCCTCCTTTTCTTGGTGTCTCCCCACACTTTCACTCTTAGTTACATCAGGCATTGCAGTCATTAGTAAACTACTAAGAAACAGTTGATTATTGTACATAACATCAATAGCTACCTTGAAGGATGTGGGTAGAGCTGGTCTGAATTTTTGTGTTGAAACTTTTTTCAACAGAACATGTCTTTTAAACCCCCAAAATCAAAAGATTTCAAAAAGTGTGATTTTGACAAAAATTCCCATGGAAAAATATATGGTCATATTACAATATTTTAATATTTTATTTTTGATTTCAGAATTTCAAATTTTCCATTTTGAGAGATAGAGGGTAGGTGAGGAAATATCTGAAATAAAATATATTACCTCACCTTTCTTGTCTCTCATATCCTGGTACCAACACCACTGCAAAAAACAAATTCACTTTGTTGTTTCTCTCATTTTTATATTATTTTTACATTATTTCAGTACTTATGTGCACTACTACTACTACTACTACTGACATGTCATAATATGACAATGAAATATTGGTAATTATATTTTATATTTTATTTTTTAAATCATTAGGACCAGCTACTACTAGCAGTGTATAACACATTTTATCTTCTTTTTAGATCAAAGCATCTCTGGTTTGTGCTGTAATGAAACAGTTTGACACATAGTGCACATTATACCTTACCACTACTGATGACAGGTCATGAAATAATGTAAAAATATAAAAATGGAGAAACCTAAAAAATAAAATTTAAAATGAAAAATTGAAATTCCAAAACAAAAATTTGAAATTACAGAATAATGACAGTTGGAAATCTGTAATAGAAGTCTTCAATGAAAGTTTCAATGAAACTGAAGTATCTCAGAATTTCCAGTTTGTGGGAAGTTTTGAAAATATTTGGTTCTGTTTCACTAATGTGCCAGATCTCCAGAAATAACTAACTGACAGAAATATATAAATGATTCAGTTTTATGCCTTTAGTGAGGTCCAGAGGATACAGCAAAGGACAGAGTCAGATTTTATTCCTGGTTCAGCATTTGATGAGCTGTGTGACTTGCAGTAAATTATGGACCTTACATCCTTTGCGTCTCATGTTCCCCATCTTTAAAATGGGAATAATAATGCTCATTCACCTGTATAAAGTAATTTGAGATCTGTGGATGAGAAGTTATATAAATGCTAAGTATTATTACTGCCATCTAAACCAGGCAAATGTGCACAGTTTGTTGCCAGATATATATTATGTGCCATCTGACTTTGGTATTTTGCTCACAGACACAAACATGGGCAAAGAAAAATGAAAGCCTATATAAGGAATAAAATAATCCATGCATCTTGCTGGAAGTAATTTTAGGATGACAGGTAAGAGAAAATTATTTTCCCCCCTTTCAGCAAAATACAACATACTTGACATCTATGACAGTTGCCTCATAAGCTTTGAAAGAAGTTGTGTCACTGTCAATATTGACTAGATGTTACGCTGTAAATCTGACACTATCACAAACTGAGTTACTAACAACATTAGACCCATGGTAGCATATTGCTCAGTTTCCATAACAAGCAATGGTGATCTCAGCTTAAGTATTCCCTTAGGAAACAGTACAAAATTCATGCAAATTTCAGGTTCTACATTTTGTTCTTGTCATAAATGTATATGCTGGAAACTATATAATACAAAAGATTAAGCAAGGCATTGCAATAATGAGTAACTATTTGTCTATTAAATTTATGTTTACATTTTCATCATTTTTATTTAAGCTGTTGCTTATTTTAAGAGCTAACTAGAGATTCAACAACTGTCTGAAGTGTAATTTGAACCTGAACAAGCATCTGGTATTTTCCATTTCTTTTTCAAGGAAAGGATGCACTGATGTCTTTCACTAACTTGGGGTACGTCTTCACTACCCGCCGGATCAGCGGGTAGCAATCGATCTATCGGGGATTGATTTATCGCTTCTCATCTAGAGACGATCCCCGAACGTGCTCCTCGTCAACTTCAGAACTCCACCAGGGCGAGAGGCAGAAGTGGAGTCGATGGGGGAGCTGCGGCCATCGATCCCGCGCCGTGAGGAAAGGAGGTAAGTCAATCTAAGATATGTCGACTTCAGCTATGCTATTCTCGTAGCTGAAGTTGTGTATCTTAGATCGATCCCGCCCCCTAGTGTAGACCAGCCCTTGGATGTGCTGCCTCTGTTTGGTCTGAAGTCTACTTTGAAGATCCATTGAGAGCAATAAGAGTTTTATTTAAGTAAGCACTACAGGGTCATATCCTCGTTTTCTTGATGAATATTAGTCCTATGAAAAGCCAAAATTGTCTTTCCTTAGATAACAATGTTTATGTGTTTATTTGGAGTTTCTGCTCATCCATTAGTTTCAGCATAGCAGTGTATTTCACCTAATTTGTTCTTCTCAGAAGATACAAGTTCCCGGTGCAGGAGACCTCCTACAGACAAGGGAGAAGTCAGTTTTCCGGGTGTTCTTGTGGAATGAAATGTCCTTAAGAGTCATTTCATTTTTCCACTACAATATAACATTTTATTATTTACTATTCACTTAGAGTGTTAAATTAAAATGTAATAATTGTTCTAATGCTAACTATGTTTGGCATTTGTGACACTGAACCTGTGTATGACCCATAAACAACTTAACAAGACAAGATACATTGCTATTATAATCAAGACAAACCATTTATATATGGGTATCAAGTGTTAATTAGGCTAGTTATCCTCACCTCATTCAGAATAGTTCAGAATAGTTGCTAAGTGTATTTGTCTGTGTTTACCTGTATCTTGTTAGAAGTTTAAATGTAATCCATAGATTCTAGGATTGGAAGGGTCCTTGAGAGGTCATCGAGTCCAGTCCCCTGCCCTCATGGCAGGACCAAATACTGTCTAGACCATCCCTGATAGACATTTATCTAACCTATTCTTAAATATCTCCAGAGATGGAGATTCTACAATCTCCCTAGGCAGTTTATTCCAGTGTTTAACCACCCTGACAGTTAGGAACTTTTTCCTAATGTCCAACCTAAACCTCCCTTGCTGCAGTTTAAGCCCATTGCTTCTTGTTCTACCCTTAGAGACTAAGGTGAACAAGTTTTCTCCCTCCTCCTTATGACACCCTTTTAGATACCTGAAAACTGCTATCATGTCCGCTCTCAGTCTTCTCTTTTCCAAACTAAACAAACCCAATTCTTTCAGCCTTCCTTCGAGGTCATGTTCTCAAGACCTTTAGTCATTCTTGTTGCTCTTCTCTGGACCCTCTCCATTTTCTCCACATCCAACTGCTGTGACAGTTTCTGGGAGGAGGCTTGTGAGCCTGCTAGAGAGCTATAAAAGAGAAACTTCAGGCCTGATCCTGTCATTTCTAGTCTGCTGAACTTTGAACAGGGCACGTGTAAGTACTGAGATCTTCCAAATAGTTATTTGGAATACCCTGGAATATGCATGGACTCTACATCTAAACTGCATTTGAATTTGAACCTTTTGGGATTATTCCAGAGGGACTTTTACAAGCCAGCAGATATAACCTCACTGCTATGATCCTGATCTACGAACACTGAACATCACTTGTGTGTATATGATTCCTTAACCATGAATAACTCTTTTTTTCTTTTATTAATACATTTTTAGTTTTCTAAAAATTTCAAATTGACCTGAAAGGGTCAACTAAGTGTGGTGAATAGGGTTTACAGTAACCCCTCATTATTTTAGACTTGATTATTTAGATGGGAGCCAAGGGCTTAAGTGTTTGGCTTCTTGTTAACCAGTGTGGTACAACAGAAGCTCTTTTGTTATTGGCTTGAATCTAATTATGGAATAAACCTCCAGTTTGGGGGGATTGCCTGCCCTATTTCTTGCATTCTCAGTGTGGCTCGTCCAGGCACCCGGTCACAGCATTATATTATAGAAAATTTCTGACAAACAATTAAAATATATTTCTGGATAATATTTTTGAAACTAACAAACTACCCACTTATTTTTTTCTCACTCTTACGTATATGGCAATAATTACCAAGAAATCAATAGATCGACTTACTGGGGTGTCTTCACCACGGTGAGTTGACTGCTGCTACTCCCCTGTCGACTCCACTTGCACCTCTCGCGGCAGTAGAGTACAGGAGTCGATGGGAGAGTGCTCGGGGATCGATTTGAACCCATACAGCAGGTAGTGTAAACATACCCTCTGTCATTGTCCCTCAGAGACAGCAGAAGTGCAGGTGCTGAACTAAAATCAGATCTGCTGGGATAAGTACAGTGAAGTGCAAGGGAACTGCAGCCTTAGTCTTGAGGGAGACAAACTCGGGTTCCTGGTTTGAGAAAGGTGACTGCAAGAGGTCTGACACCTAAAAGGGTTCCCTGGAGAAGGGTGCAAAGGGGGCAGAGGAGCTGATAACCCCAGAACTGTAAGAACAAGGACCAGCTCCAAGTCACAAGGGCAGTTATAACTGAAGTGCTTACAAAATGACTCTGCATGAGGTAGTTCTAAGCTCTGCAGAAGGAGCATTTCTCACTGGGTGTGCTACTAGACACTATATCCTTCCTGGCAATTCTTTGTTTGCCAACAGATTGGGCTGAGGATTGCTGATATTGGACCCAGCTCACCACATATAAATCTGCTTCTTTGTTAATCCATGATATTTCAATTGATATTTACATGAAAACAAGTGTGGGTTAACTTGTGTGTCATTTTATTCACCAGTATATGCAAACACATTACCCAACTTTGGGGTTATAAGTATACTGAGAATGCAATTATTGCTCACTTCACTACTTTCACTCAGGTCTTGGGAGTTAAATTCAAATAATCATTTAGGAGAACAATACCTTCTTTGTTGCTAAGGCCTGATTTGCACTTAAAAATAAGATCGACTTAGTTATGTCACTTGGGTGTGAAAAATTCACATCCCAGAGTGCTGTACTTAAGCTGACCTAAGCCGCAGTGTAGATGAGGCTAGGATGACAGAAGAATTCTTCCACTGACCTAAGTTTCCACTGCTCGGAAAGGTGGATTAATTAGAGTATGTCTATACTACCTGCCGGATTGGCGGGCAGCAATCGATCCAACGGGGGTCAATTTATTGAATCTAGTCTAGACGCAATAAATTGACTCCCGAATGCTCTCCAGTCAACTCCTGTATTCCACCAGTGAGTAGATCTAAGTATGTCAACTTCAGCTATGTTTTTCATGTAGCTGAAGTTGTGCATCTTAGATCAATTTCCCCCTTCCCCCACCTCAGTGTAGACTAGGCCTTAGACTGCTGGAAAATCCTTTCTGCTGTTGTAGGAAGTGTCTACACTATGGCACGACATTGACTCAGCTTCAGCGCTGTAGCTGTACTTCTGTAGTACCTGAAATGCAGACATGGCCTCAATGTGAGCCTCTGGAAGTTTTAAAGCACATTTTAGTGCTGTTGCACATCCTGTTTGGCATAGTGACTAGTTCTACAAATCTGCCATGAAGCACGTATCTCTTCTGGAAATTTGTGCCACCTTTCTCACAGAACAGTAAAACTGTCTCTGAGAAGACACTTGCTGTAAAAACTTGAAGAGAGAGAAAGATTTAAAAGCAATATTTTCAACATATTTGAAAGCAAGAAACTGTCTCTTTTTCCACAAAAAAGTAAAGCAATATTCTAGTAATTAAATTTCCTTATTAAATATTGTTTCTTTACTAATAATAAATAAATTCTGCAATACAAACCTTTTCAGAAAGAAGCTCATGATGGCACATTCTAAGCAGAATAACTAGGGTAAGAGAGGTAGGGTAAGAGAGTCATCACTGGAACCTGCCAAACGTTCTTTACCTTTCATGGGGTTGAACTGTCCCACTCAGAGCCACTCCGGGAAGGGCACATACCTCCACCCCTCCTGTGTGGCAGTGAGGCAGTTCATCCTCTTACACAGCATCAGTCCTCCCTGAAACCTCCCTGAACGACCCTGGAAGGAGGCAGTGCTATGGGGAGAAGAGGTGAAGAATGGTAAGCTGAGGGCAAGAGTGAACAGAGGAAGGGCTGGGGTGTGTGGTCCCACTGGGGAGTGGGGGTTGTGGTCCTTCCCTTCTGGTCCCACAGATTTCCAGATTAAAAACCTGTATGGGAAACTGCAAAGAACTAAAGTATTGCTTTGGAGAAAATAATCTTTACCTCAGTTTATTTTAATGAGAAGAGGCAGGAGAACAGGCCTTCTTAACTGACATGTTTGTTCAAGAAATTCAATTAATAGCTGCTCTAACTCTGCTCATGGAGTTACACAATTGAGGAATTCTGGCTCTTTAAGTATTTTCCAGTCTCTTATACACATATATAATTAAAGAAATACAACACTATAACACTGGTGATGTACTGAAAAATGTCTCTTGTACTCCCACGTAGTGCAGTGCCCCAAAATCCCTACTTTGAAAGTGGAATTAGGCTGTTTCATCAATTATAAACCAGTGCCCCCATGACTATGACACAGGATATAACCAAATTATACTCTATAATTTATTTTACATATAGCTATTTACTGCATAATATCACACCCCAGGAGTTGACTGCTCTTCAAAGGTACTTTGTGTGAAGCGGGAGACTTAGGACAAATCTTAGCCTATGTATCAACTAAAAATCTGTCAGGCTTAATGCTGGTGGAATGTTATTAAAATTAAGTTGTTAAAATTTGCAGTAAAATATGTAGTGTTTGCACTTTCCTAAATGCTGATAACCAGATGACTGCAATACTCATATCCTAATCTTTTTATTTCTCAAGTTAAGATTGAGATCTGTACCTGTGTGTTACATAACTCTCATGTGATTGGGACAGACCTCATGATCATTGTTGAGATTCTTCCATAGAGATAGCTACACCTTTAGGGAAGAGAATGGCCATTTCATACCCATTAAAAAGCAAATCCTCAATTCTCAATACAGTCAATAGAAACCAATTTACAGGACAACGGAGAAGGGGAAATTCCCACCCAGAGGTGAGTAATGCAGGATGACTTCACTGACAAATGCACTCTCATCCCCACCTTCATAGAATCAAAGGACTGGAAGGGACCTCGAGAGGTCATCAAGTCCAATCCCCTGCACTCATGGAAGGACTAAGTATTATTCTAGACCATCCCTGACAGGTGTTCATCTAACTCTCCTAAAAATCTCGAATGATGAAGATTCTACAACCTCCCTAAGCAATGTCTTCCAGTGCTTAACCACTCTGACAGTAAGGAAGTATTTCCTAATGTCCAACTTAAACCTCCCTTGCTGCAATTTAACCACATTGCTTCTTGTCCTATCCTCAGAGGTTAAGAAGAACAATTCTTCTCCCTCTTCCTCATAATGCCTCTGATCCTACCTTATTTTCACTGGCATTCACTATGTTAGACTTCTAATCACCACCAACCTTCTCGGTGAAAACCAAAACAAAGAAATCATGAAGCACCTCTACCATTTCCACATTTTCTGTTATTCTTTTTTTCCCCTCATTAAGCCTACTCTGTCCTTGGTCTTCCTCTTGCTCCTAATGTATTTGTAGAATGTTTTCTTTTTACCCTTTGTCTTTAGCTAGTTTGATCTCGTTTTGTGCCTTGGCCTTTCTAATTTTGTCCCTACATACTTGTGTTATTTGTTTATATTCATTCTTTGTAATTTGACCTAGTTTCCACTTTTTGTAGGACTCTTTTTAGATTATCTCCTGGGTAAGCCAGGGTGGTCTCTTGCCTTACTTCCTATCTTTCCTACCCAGTGTGATTGTTTGCTCTTGTGCCCTTAATAATGTCTCTTTGAAAAACTGCCAACTGTCTTCAATTGTTTTCCCCCTTAGACTTGCTTCCTATGAGATCTTACCTACCTACTCCCTGAGTTTGCTAATGTCTGCCTTCTTGAACTCCATTGTCTTTATTTTGCTGTTCTCCCTCCTACCATTCCTTAGAATCATTAACTCTACCATTTAATGATCAATTGCACCCAAGTTGTCTTCCACTTTCCAATTCTCAACCAGTTCCTTCTTATTTGTCAAAATCAAATATAGAACAGCTTCTCCCCTAGTAGCTTTCTCCACCTTCTGAAATATTAAATTGTCTTCAATACATTCCAAGAACTTGTTGGATAATCTGTGTCCTGCCGTGTTATTTTCCCAGCAGATAGCTGATCATCTTTTGCATCTGAGAGCTCTGGGGTCAGAACAGTCACATGGCAGGTTTTTTTGGATAAAAGCTACCCAGTGGAAGGAAACAGGGCTGTTTTTACCACACTGTATCCTAGGAGGGAAGAACTTTGTCTGCCGGGTAAATGAGTTGTGGCTGCCACAGGTGGGATAAGCCTCAAAAGCTGAACCTATAAGACTGTGTTATTTTGTACAGAAGTTTTATAAGATAATAGCCTAGAGTTTGTCTTTGCCTCTGTGTCTTTAGTATTCTTAGCATTGTGCAAATATCTCATTTAATTTAATTAATAGAGCTTTAATAAGTTCATTATGGGATCAAATTGAGAGTTGCCTTATTGGACAAAGGAGGGAGACCTAAGAAGGAACTGACCTGTGGTATGTCTGGTCCTTTGGGAACAGAGGAACTTGGATTTTCTGAAATATTACAATGAAAGGGACCTAATATTGCTTACTTGATGTCAAGAGGGACTGAGGTTTCCAAGGGGACTGTATAAATTCGATATTAAGCCTGGCAAAACCCTAGGAAGTTAATAAGCAGTGCAATTAGCTGACGTGTCTAAGGAGTTAGTCACAGCTGGCACTGGGCTAACTTCCCTGTTATTGAACAATCTTCCCTGAACTGAAACCCATGTTTTTCATAGAATCATAGAATATTAGGGTTGGAAAAGACCTCAGGAGGCCATCTAGTCCAATCCCCTGCTCAAAGCAGGACCAACACCAAATAAATCATCCCAGACAAGGCTTTGTCAAGCTGGGCCTTAAAAACCTCTAAGGATGGAGATTCCACCACCTCCTTAGGTAACCTATTCCAGTGCTTCACCACCCTCCTAGTGAAAAGTGTTTCCTAATATCCAACCTAGACTTCCCCCACTGCAACTTGAGACCATTGCTTCATGTGCTGTCATCTGCCACCACTGAGAACAGCCTAGCTCTATCCTCTTTGGAACCCCCCTTCAGGTAGTTGAAGGCTGCTATTAAATCCTCCCTCCCTCTCCTCTTCTGCAGACTAAATAACCCTAGTTCCCACAGCCTCTCCTCATAAGTCATCTCCTCTCCTCAGCCCCAGCCCCCTGATCATTTTTGTTACCCCCGCTGGACTCTCTCCAATTTGTCCACATCCCTTGTGTCGTGGGGGGACCAAAACGAGATCCAGTACTCCAGGGATGGCCTCACCAGTGCCAAATAGAGGGGAATAGTCACTTCCCTTGATCTGCTGGCTATGCTCCTACTAATACATCCCAATAAGCGAGGGCCCACGGCCGACTCATATCCAGCTTCTCGTCCACTATAATCCCCAGGTCCTTTTCTCCAGAAGGACTGTTTAGCCAGTTGGCCCCCAGCCTGTAGCAGTGCATGGGATTCTTCCATCCTAAGTGCAGGACTCCATACTTGTCCTTGTTGAACCTCAGATTTTTTTTGGCCCAATCCTCCAATTTGTCTGGTCACTCTGGACCCTATCCCTACCCGCCAGCATATCTACCTCTCCCCCAGCTTAGTGTCATCTGCGAACTTGCTGAGGGTGCAATTAATCCCATCATCCAGATCAATGATAAAGATGTTGAAGAAAACTGGCCCCAGGACTGACCCCCGGGGCACTCCGCTTGATAGCAGCTGCCAACTAGACACCGAGCTGTCGATCACTACCCATTGAGCCCGACAACCTAGCCAGCTTTCTATCCACCTTATAGTCCATTCATCCAAGATTGAATACCAAGTGTCATGACACTTGTTCTGAATATACTAGCCTGTTGGCTCCATTCATTTAATGGCATACTACATAAGAGGAGCCCATTATAAAAGGATGGAAAAGAAAGATAGAAAAATACTTTGGAGTAGGTTAATCAGAACTGCCTCCCTTCATCTCTACTAAAAAAATCAAATAAAAGATGGCTATAAAAAAGTGTGACACACACACACAGTTTGAATTGTAGGGTCTTGTATCTCGTTAGAAATAATTCATTTTACAGAATAAAGTAGTCAGTCAGCATAGCCTTTTAAGGTGGTGGTGGTGGTTTTTGTTTGTTTGTTTGTTTTCTGTTTATTTACATTTACTTGAATAAAAATAAAAGCTTAAATTCTATCCTATTGCTTAGCTTTGTGACCTGGCCTTTTCTTAGCTGTTTGCCCCCATGTCAATCTTTTTGAAAAGAAATAAATATTATGATTATCAGTGACAAGATTTCAAAAGATGAGGAGGTCCATTTACTATCAAGAGAACAATGCATTTGGTTTGCTATTTATAAGTGAAAAATAAGTTTGCTATTCATAAATTATTCACATAGCTGAAGTTGCGTAACTTATATTGATCTCCCCCTTCTTCCCCCCACCCCCCGCCAAGTGTAGACCAGGCCAGAGTTAACCAGTGACCAGCCAGCTTTCACAAAGTACAATGCATTATTTCAGACAAAAGCATTAGAGAAAATGTACAGTAAAACAATAGTCTAGACTGTTTACCAGGTATTATTGTGACATTACCCAGGGTACAATCTGGACTGTTGAAAAGCTGTGTGCCCTCAATTATCCTACCTGGTGTGCCTGTTACACTAGGGTAACCACTCCTAGTCTGCTCACACGCAGCCTTTAGCATGTGAATTATGCCTAGCTGAATCATATGAGTATTATAGAAATCCACTCCTGAATTATACAGGAGAGCAACATTAGCAAGTTTCCAGTCCCAGACTTGTCCCCAGAAATGTTTATCTTGTACTGCACAGCTCTCTCCTCCTGTACAATACAAGTTCATAGAAAGTCAGTCATTTTATTAATAGAAAATGATATGCACAGATCCTATATCTCAAATGGAGTTTCCCAAATGTTTCATTCCAAACACAGTGATTTAGATAAAACATGTTTATTAACTACAGAAAGAAAGATTTTAAGTGATTACAAGTAATGAGGCATAAAAGTCAGAATTTGGTGAAGAAAACAAAAGGTAAAACACAATTAATATTTAACAACAGTCTAAGTCAATTCAAAGCAAAAATGTCTCTCATCCCACATGCTTTTGCAGTCTTACTGTCTGACATCTTTCAGCCAGGACCCCTCCTCCAGTTAAAAACTGTCTCTTTTCTTCAGTTGTTGTCAATGCTATAAGTGGAGAAAAAGGAAAGAAAGATAATCTGGAGAGTTTGCTCCCATTTTTTATAGTAATTCTCTTCTTTGAGAATTATCTCCAGTTGGGGTTCAGGAGAACAAGTCTGTGGGATGGGAACTTCCATCTGTTTCTATGCCAACATGTACATTTCTTGCCCACATCCATTTTCCTCCCATGGAATGGCTGCTTACACAGGTGATACTCCATTTGATTTTGTTGATACATGGCTGAGGTGTCATTTTCACTTTTGTCTCTGAGGAACTGGTTTGTGCCTCCTTTTCTAAACTTGGAGCATGTCTCAGTAAAGTCATACAGTAGAATCTTATAAGTGTACATACAATATTGCCACACATGTTTTACCAGAACAATAATGATCAGTAGATTATGAGCTTTCAAAGGATATCCCTAAAGGCATACATTTTGTACAAAATTTATCATAGTTTTGAAAAGGGGAGTGTGATGGGGTCAAGACTCACCTCTGCTAGTGTCTCCCGCTGGTTGCTCCAGGAATTAGCTCTGTCCACTGCGGGGTGCCCTCAGCACATGGTGTCTTGTCCACTGTCCTTTCTGCTCTGCTCTGGGACCTGCATTGCTCTCTGCTCAGCGGTGTCCCCTTCAGGACAATGCCCTCCGGCAGTGCCCATTACTCCAGACTCACCCCCTTCCGGGTGAACCACAATGGCCAACCACAACCCAGAGTCTAGCTCCTTAGCTCAGAGGCAAGTTGTAGTCTGTATTGGCCAGCATCTTCCATGGCCAGGTGCAGTATAAGGAGGAAAGGGGAGGGACCCAGGCCCACCCGCTACTCTGCGTCCCGACCCAGGGACCCTCTAGGGGCAGCCTTCTTCTGCCCTCCTTCGTTCCCTTCCTGTCTGCTTTCCTTCCCTGAGCCACTTCCCCTTTGGCCCTGTGCACATCCTCAGCCCTTCGTAGCAGGGGCCACAGGCTGGCAAGTAACATGGCTGGAGTTCTTTCTTGCTCTCCCCCGAGCCTGCCCAGCACTACTCTGTCCAAGGTGCTAGCTCCTTCCTCAGAAGGCGGTCCTTCTCCCTTGTCAGCCAGGGAGAGACTGCCTGTCCTCCTGTTAGGCAACCTTTATATAGGGCCTTACCTGGCCCTGATAGACTGCCTCTGCCCTGCCCTGATTGGCTCCCCACAGGCCTTTGTTGATTGGCTGCCGGCCTATGCAGCCTCAAAAACCTGTTCTAGCCCTTTTCTCAGAGGGTGGGGCGACCGCCCCACCACAGGGCAACATAAGGATACAGACTGTCACAATTACCTATAATCTGCATGTAATCCTGGTAGGTCTGTACACAGTTTTTTTTTTTTTTTTCCAGACCTTTGTTTTTGAGTGAATCTCTCTTGACTATTAGCTGACACTTTACATAGTTTTGGGGTCTTCCCTCAGGGAGCTTCAGAGGGCTGGACATTTGCATAACCAACATTAAGAATTTGCATTAATTTCCTCCACCCTCCAGTGCTTTCATATTCCATAGGAAACCCACCCAGTGAGCAAGGAAAACAACGATACATACACCGTTTATTTATATAGTAGTTGAGGAATATTCTTGTGACCTTAACAGCACCCCAATGCCGGATGGCTAGGGGCTCCCGGATATGTAACAGGGAAACTCAGCTGGCCTGACCAGATCAAAATACACCTCACACTGTTGTCATGATATTCATTTAGAAGGTGGCTTGCAATATATCATTTGAAAACTAAAAAAAAAAAAAACACTGGTCATTAATATCATTGTAAAACAATGTAATAATGTTGTATGTGAAATTATGGGTACTCCCTGATACAATGTTTTGGAGTCTGTAAAGAGACCAAGGAGACAAAACAGGTTTATTTCCAGACAAAGAAGAATGGCCAACACCTAGGAAGAGGGTTTTGTTTTACTTGCCTCTTCTATTCTTCCTTATTACCACGTAATTCTCAGTTCTGTGTAAATAAACTTATTTTATTACAAAATCATCTCAGTGCTGTGTGTTAAATTAAAGGCTACTAGCAGGCTGTTGTGTGTATTCTGTGAGTTTGGAGGCAGCTAACTTGATAACTTCTGTGAGATCCCAGTAAGTGGGACACTCCAGGGAGAAAGTTTTGGAGAGACTCAGGACTGGAAGGACGGTTGATGTCACACTGCAAGAAGTAATCAGTCTGGTGGAAGCCAGAATGAAGCTACTGTGTGCTGCAAAAAAAAATGGCTGCTGGTGTCAGGGCTCTGAGGATTTGTCTACCCTTAAAACACTACAGTGGCACAGCTGGGCTGCTGCAACTGCGCTGCTGTCACGTTTCACTTGTTCATCTGCTTTTTATGGTGCTTGTTTAGCTCTGTGTGTGATATTTTTTGCAAAATTTACATCACAAAATATATATAAAACCCCACTAGCCCTTGCTCTCATGCATTTAGATTTGAGATTATAGACTCAATATCAATCTATAATAAATAGAGCTGGGGAAGAAATGCAGTTCTTATCCCAGGTGTGTGCCCTAAGCACCAGCCTATAGGCTATTCTGGGGGACTTTTTCCCGATTCATATTAATAATCACGGGAGAAGAAGCTTGAACTTGAGTCTCCCACATACCAGCTAAGTACGCCAACCACTGGTCTATAGAGTCAGTTTCTTGCTCTCTAGCCCAATATTTAAATTATTTATAAGAAGAGGAGTGGCTCCAACAATAGGAATTGAAAGAGACCCATCCTCAACCTGCGAAACCTTTCCTGATTAAAGTTTTGTTAACCCTGGTACAAGTCCATGAATGATTTGGTTTTTCCAAATCAACATTTTCTGACAAAATACATTGTTGTCAAAAAATTCCCAACCAGCTCTAATGAAAAGGACAATTTTGGCTTCGGCCAGTTTTGTCAAGAGGAAGAGGATGGTAGGATTATAACAAAAGCCAAAAACATTTGTCAAAGAGCAAAATAGCAATGAGATTTTTCAATTATAGCAGTAGAAATGAGGGCACACAAACAGAAGGGAATAAACCAGCAAGAAATTTGTTGATTTGGTATAAAGATGCTTCCATTATGCATATGAGTGACGTAGAAGGGGTAATTTTTGTCTTAATTGTAAAGTAGCACAGTTGATCATAGTTATTTTAACTACAGTAGGCCAGCTGAGCAATAATGACTATAAAAGTAGAACAAAAGAGGGGTAAATTAGATTGTGTGATCTCAGCAAAGCAGTTTCTGGCAGCATGTGTGACACAGGTTAACAATGAAAGCAATGGAGAGAAATGACAGGGAAAAAAAGAAAGTGTGCAAAGAAACGACGTCTGTCTCCCTCCAGCATGTGAAAACATCCATATGGGTAAAAGTGAAGATGGAAAGATTGATTGAAACAGCTGCATGATGATTAATTAATAATATAAAAGTAAAGAAATATTAGGGGGAAAAAAATCACAAACAGCAACAATTCAGAGTCTCTTATTAAGGCCCAAATTCTGATGGGTGCTGATCACCAAGTGCAAGTGCCTCAGTGTTTTCTTCTTTCACAGTAGGACCAGGCCCAAACAGAAGCAGTGGCAAAAGGGAAATCCTGAGTGCTCTCCTCACTTCTACACCATTGCTACTGTGGTTGATCTGTTCCATGGTCTCAGTCCCATTCTATCCGCTTACTAGTCATACTGGTTAGAGTAATTTGGGAATTTTTCAGCAAACCATTTTCCCATTGAAAAATGTTGATTCGTCAGAACAAAAACATTTTATGGGAAAGGGTCAGTTTCAGTTCATTTCTCAACTTGAAAAAAAAGTTATGAAATCATCATTGTTCCATTTTTACACTTTTTAAACAAAAAAAATCCACTTTTCTGGTTCAAAATGATGTTGGTTTTTTTAATTTGGATTAATTATAGTTTTAGAAAGTTTTAAAAGTTGAAATAAAAAAAATAGATTGATAAAAGCCCAAATTCTTTTTGATTTGTCAGCTGTTGAAGATTTTTGAGATTGATTTTTCATCTTAACTCAAAAGATTTTTTTCCCCAAAAAAATCTCAAATACTTCCTAGGTGGAAAAACTGTTTCCCACCAGCTCTAATACTGGGCCCCAGGCCAGCACATTACTGAAGCTGTGGCCTTCTCACTCAATATTGCTCTAACACTTGGTGTAATAAGTAGTGCCTCAAGAGACAAGGCTTGTCCAGTGAGGGTTTTTGTGATGACAGCATGTGGCAGGTGCCATCCTTCCTGAAGTTCTGCCATGAGAGACACAGGAGGACACACACTTAATAGAATCCTGCATATGGATGCAAGCGTTTGAAAAGTATTAAAATATTACTTTCTTTGAAAATAATGGACCACATGCTCAGCTGATATAAATTGGTATATCTCCACTAACTTCAATAGAGCTATTCTTATATGCACCAGCTGAGGATATGGCTCATATCAATTCAGTAACAGAAGAATACTTTAACAATCATATCCTCCAATATGTTAATACCTAGGACTAAATCCTAGACCAGGGATCGGCAACCTTTGGCACGTGGCTCACCAGGGTAAGCCCCTTGGCGGGCCGGGCTGGTTTGTTTACCTGCCGTGTCCGCAGGTTCGGCCGATCGCGGCTCCCACTGGCCGTGGTTCACCACTCCAGGCCAATGGGGGCAGCGGGAAGCAGCGGCCAGCACATCCCTTGGCCTGCGCCGCTTCCCACAGCCCCCATTGGCCTGGGACAGTAAACCATGTCCAGTGGGAGCCGCGATCTGCCTAACCTGTGGACGCGGCAGGTAAACAAACTGGCCCGGCCCACCAGGGGGCTTACCCTGACGGGCTGCGTGACAAAGGTTGCTGATCCCTGTCCTAGACTGTAGCAAGCAGGTGAAACTCCTTCAAGGTCAATGGAGTTTCACCCGTTTACTCATGGGTTTAATTTGTCCACTTAAGACTGCATTCCATGGTGTAGTAATGAAAGTTTTGAACTAAAGGTGATAAATTGTTTGTTTTAATTAAGATTAAATTATGATTTTTTTTTTACAAAACAATCAATAAAGCAAACAAAAGAAATCATGATAATGACAGTGATTCTAATTAATTGTTTCATACTGTGGCACAATCAATGAAAAACATACACATAAAGATAGTATTCAGTAAAATGTTCATTAATGTATGAGTATCTGTCTTTGCATGTTGATATCCTGGTACTTAGGCCTGTCTCTAGCTCTGTTAATGAGAATAACTCCAGCAAACCTCATTTACATCTAAGTCTATTTTTTCTCCTACGTATCTAGGGAAATATTCTTAAAGCAACTTCAGTATCTTTTTAATGAGTTACTGAAAAAGGAATCTGCATTTCTGCATCAACTTTCAGCATATCTTCAGAGCCCACGTGTTCATTTAGCTTTATAGAACCTAGCAGCACAACTATTGAAACTCTTAAAAGTTAAGAATAATTGCCAGATGCTCCTGATGGCTCATTATCACCACCTTAAACATTCTAGTCCTCATCTCACCTTTCTTCCCCTGTGAAAAAATTTCCCAAGGCAGTTTCATTGAGTAGAACCTGGGCTGCTGCTTGAATAAGCTAAGTGGAGAGTAAGTTACAGTGATGATTTCAATATACCTCTTGACTTAAAAGGATTATCTTAATTCTGGTTTGCTTATAAAGATGCTCAAAATATTTACCTCAGTCACTTAAAAATAAATAAATAAATAAATCACAACCCAAAAGGTAATGTGCTAAAATTAAGGGATGTTTATGGATTCTTTTCATATGTTCTTGGGTAACTGTGCATCATTTTGGTGGCTCAAAAATGTTTAACTCTACAAAATAATGTGCTGCGTATATCCTACAGCTTCCAAGTCTCACTCCACTTGAGATTTGCAGCTATGAACCCTCTCCTGGAGCTAGGTGCTGAAGCAGGTTAGCCCTTTTCCCCAAATGCACAAATGAGGAGAGAGGAGACACCGTTATAACATGTAGCCTAATGGTTACAGCACTTGCCCAGAATGTGGGAGATGTGGGTTGAAATCCTCACTCTGGCTGAGAGAAGCTAGTATTTAAACCCAGGTGATTGCTGTAACCACTGGACTACAGGGTATGCTTAGATGGGTCTCTCACACTCTCCTGTTGAAACTGTTCCACTTTGTATAACTACTTAAATATTCATTGGGCCAGAGAGTAACTGAGGAAGACTCTATAGCCAGGTTGTTAGCACACCGTGGGAGCATCAGGTTCAAGTTCCTGCTCCAATAAGTATCTATATCCTAAATGAGTGCTCTAACCACTGGGCTGCAGGAGGACCACCTGGCCATTTTGCATGGGGACTAATCCAGTAGGCGTGCTCTAAGGCAGCTGCAGAGCATGTCTACCAGATCAGCCCTGTAGGCAACACAGGCAGAGGAGCACCTGGTTTGTGACTCCTGCTGGAGCATAGGTGTGAACTAGGGTCCAGGCATCAAGGCTTAAGTGAGTTTGTACGTGCCCAGCAGCAGTAATTTAGGCACCTTCAGGGTTAGGCAGCAGCTAAACAGCAGTTTTTAGTATCTAAATGTTGGCACCTTAAATGGCAGTTTGGCACCTACATGAATCTCTTTGTGGATCTAGCCACCAGTTTCTGCATTCTCCCTCATTATCCTCATGTATCCTTCCACACACCTGTTTTACCATTCCAGGCACTGATCTATTTCTTCTTTTTGCCTCCATAAACTCACCCCGGGTACCACTAATCATTCCTCAAACACTGCATAAATCCACTCCCATTTTTCGTGTTAACGATCCTAGATGGCAAGTATAGCTATAGAGTGGTACTTACAAACACTGCAGGAGCACTGGCCTCAGCTCTGGCCGGCAACATCTATCACTATACGTTTACCATCTATTACGAAGAGGACAGTCAGAGGGCCAGAAAGACAGTATAGTCAGTTGAAAAATCCATTGCTTTTGCAATTACATTAGATATAGCTTTAATATAAAATTCCTTTGTGATAAATCACCAGGCTTAACAGGTGTTCAAAATACATAGTGGCTGAAAGCATTTTAAAATCCTACCAAGAATTATGATAATCAAACAGAAAATCCAGTTAAGTTAGCACAAGTATTCATAGTAAAAGTGGACATTTTGAAGACATCAGGAACGTTAGTCTAGTCTAATAACTCACCATCAAATGAGCCATTATAAGGCAAGCACAAATGAATGACATCCTAGATTTTTTTTAAAGGCTTCTGATTTTGCCATTTTTCTGCTGACATTTGAAAAGCCTTAAGCTGCTCAGGGGTGACTGGAATAATTCTTTCTTAAGACAGGTGTTTATTCTTCAAGTGTTGTTTATTTCAGAATCACATGATTAAAAAGTGCTTCTGCAAGCCAGGGACTTTATTTCAGCTTCACTTATATCCTCTGGGAAACCATTTAGAAATGAATAGATCTAGAGTAGGCTTTCACCATTAAAAATTCAGAACAAACTGCAAGATGAAATAATCTACTTTGCTCAGTCTGGTATTTCAGGAATCATTGTTTTATCTGAATTGTTTGTAAACATGTAAAACAGACTGAATTCCTGCAGATCAGTCAACACCTTTCAATTTCTACAGATTTAATCATTTTGGTCCAACGAGGAAAGGGCTCTATTTTCAGAAATATGCTTGCAACATAATGAAATCCCATGCTCCTACTCTCTAAAGAGTGTTCTTGGTCTGCAGGACTTCTACCTTGGCTCCTGTCAGACCTTGCAACACCTGCAACAATATTGCCTGAGGCCCTGTTGAACCTTACAAATCTGAGGAAGCATTGCCTCAGGCCTTGAGGACTTTCCAGTGGTAGAGTTTTGCTTCCTTTCTGTACTGCAACCTTAACTAGAAACAATCATTAGTCTTGTTTCCAGGAAAAGATTCAAATTAGATTCAAATGAATGTTCCCACCTCACTGTTGCTACATGCAGTGATTTCTAACAGCTTAAATTACAAAGCAAAGAGGCTGGTGCATTAACCAGTGAATGTGATAATGAATTAGTAGAAAAATAGTTATATTGCCTAGGAAAGTGCATTGTGTAATAAAACTTCAATGTCATACCTTTTCCATGCTTATATAGAAAACAGCATAACTCAGAAAAATGCACAGATTAGATGAATATTGCTGCTTATTTAGTTCTTACTATGTATTAAACTCTGACCAGACACATGATTTTTTTTAAAATGATGTATATCTCCAAGTCCATTAATTTCTACATGCTCTCACAGATGATAAAGTGATGGTGAGCACTCAAAGTCAGCACCCAGGTGAACTAAAAATGTACAGGAAATATACTTTTCAGTGGGTTTCTCCTCCAGATACACACACATATTTCAGCTTGTGTTATCTTGCAGAAAAAAAGAAAAAAAACATGGTTCACCCTTATCATACAGAATACAAGACAATACATCTGTTGGTGACTATATTGGCAGTAATGGCAGAAAGGTATTAAATGCCCAATCCAATGCCCATTGTGATCCTAGTCCTAAACTAGTTAGGAATAGTGTATACTCATTAGAATCAGAGCATGATTGCTACCCCTCTTTGGTTTTTGGTTTCAAATGAGATTCCAAAATGAACATCAATGAAAATGCTTGGACATTTGTGATCAGCATACATGTATCCAATCTGTCTGATGTGATTCCAGCTTCCTGAACATCTCTGGTTATCACAATGGTTACCCTTATTACTAAATAAGTATTATCTCCCCAGTCCAAAAACCTACTGGCAACAACCAATTACACAAACAGAGTCACAAATTATCTGGGGGCACTGAGTCTTTTTCTAAGTTTGGTGAATGCCTCTGAGCAGCTATTCAACTATTGTATATTTATTGTCACCTTTCTGCTGCAAATACAGCTGTCTCTGGGTAGCATTACTTTGTACCAACAGCTTACATTTGTACAGTTTTCCTGACTTCAGTATATGCAGTCATTTCTCAGACTACACCCATTTTTTTTTTTTTTTTTTTTTTTGCAAACATACCCCTTCCTCCTTTCAGTCACTTTTCAGTACTTTCTACTCCCGGACACTATAAAGCTACTTAACATTGACTTTACATTGCTTCAGACTTTCCTCTGTATATACTTTTAGGTGCCATACAGAAATAGTGGGTCTTATTCCTACTGCTTTGTGTAAGTATTTACACCTGTGGAAAGTAAATTCAAAATTAGAATTCTTTACTTACACTACTGCTTTATATCCACTTTCCAACAATTCACATAACTACACAAAGTGCAAGGCAGTGAAAAATTAGGCCCTATGAGAACTTCCATCAGCTATCTTGCTAATATATCTCCTTCCTGCTCCCTGCAGTGTGGTGGAGGATCAAGCCCATTGGCTAGAAAGACCAGCCAATGAGCACAGTTTTGGAGCAGGTGTTCTAGCATCAGATTGCAATTGGCAATTAGAACTAATTGAAAACCAGCAATACACAAAACAAAGCAATGTTTTTTCCAGAATTAAAAATAAATAAATAACCATTTCTACTGGCAATCTTGATTAGGGTGTGCTCCCGTCCCTGAGAATCTGGATAAACCTACTAAACACCAAGTGATATTTTATCCCTTGGTGCTAATGTTGGACAACTCTTCAAAAGCTGAGTTGGTTGTCAGTCCTGTCATTGCCCCTTCTCCCCACATGTACAAGTAGATAAAAGGCTTACTCTGCACAAAAAAGGTAATAAATACAGGACCGTATAGTTGAGGTACTGAGCATTTTGGTACATGTCTGATTGGTAAAAGTCTATGAGGCAATGTGGCAATTTACAGAGAAAGCTGAGGTTAATTAGGTGAAGATTAAGGGTATGTGCTCAATGTCTGTAGAAATGTATCCCGACATAAAAAAAGTAAAGCATATGGAAAGAAAAGAAACACTCCATTGATTTTTGAGGAAAGCTAAAGGAAGAGGGAGCTGCTGAAAGAATAAAAATAGAGATGTCATGTAAGAAAGGTACAAATGAAGGGGAGTTGACCCATTCTTTGCTAATGGTAATACAAAGAAACAATGTAACTTGTAACAAAAAGGTATTTATAATGTTTCTATAATACTATTGTGCCAAAAGTTACATTATTAAAGACAACAACAGCAGCAGTGCAGTCATTCTGTCTGCTCACTTGAACACAGAGAATTATATCTATAGAGTAATTTGCATCTTTGTACTCACTGGAGCATATGGTACTGTAACTCTTAAGCTATTTAAATATGCTGCTACTGAATGTCAGTTGACAGATTCACTGTTGGTGATTTTAAAGAACCACCACTGCACTGCAGCAAATGTTGAAAATTTAGATTTTTGTAAAAAAATCTATAAACTCTACTACACTGATATTTCTACATATTTCCCCCATTCTTCCTGCCACCATGTACCAAAATATTGTTTTTTGTAAAAAAATATTTTTCTATATACAAAGAGATGATTCCTCCTGGCTGATTCATTTAGTGATGTCAGATGTCACTATTTGGAGTATCACAGTTATTTCCATAGTGATGAACTATGGTGCCACAAACATAGGAATGTAACATAATGAGTCAGGTGTAAAGGGGAGAGTGACTAAAAAGATTTGATGAGGATGCATCATAGGGGATACCTGATTATAGCTGTAGCAGATGTCAGTCCTAAGGAGTGGATGGAAAATTTTACTTGCTACATGAAAGGTGTGATTAAAAAAAAAATCAGTGCTCATCTAATTCTGTTCCAGCTGCAGTCAATCTACCTTGATTTCAGAAGGAGCACATATAAGCCTTTGCTGAACACTATTGAAAATCCCACCCAAAGTCATCACTGTGATATCTTTGCAGGGGCTTCTAGAAATATTTCTACCATTATTGTAGTATGAGAGCACCACCCAGTCCTTAGTGCATTTATGCTCACATCACCCCTGTGTAGTACTATTAACCCCCCCCCCCATTTTATTAATGAAGAATTGAGGCAAAGACATGTGATGGCCCAGATCCTCAAAGTTATTTAGGTGCCTCATTCCCAATGGGAGTTAGGTATCTAAAGATCTTTTGAGTCAGGTTCAAGTCCCTATGCCAATTATTATTTAATCATTTATACAAAATGGAACAGCTCCAATAGCAGAGACTAAGGCTGCTTAACCCCAGAATACCCAATAATCCTATGGTTAAATTCCCTGTTAAAATTAGGCAGAGAAGGAATTTGAATCTTGGTTTCCCTCCATTTTAGATGAGTGCCCTAATCTCTTTCTCAAACACAAAATTCCTCACCAGCTCATCCTCAGCTATCCTTTGTGTGGGATAGGCATCCTCTAAGTCGGGGTAGGCAACCTATCCCACGCATGCCAACGGCGGCACGCGAGCTGATTTTCAGTGGCACTCAACACTGCCCAGGTCCTGGCCACCGGTCCGGGGGGCTCTGCATTTTAATTTAATTTTAAATGAAGTGTCTTAAACATTTTAAAAACCTTATTTACTTTACATACAACAATAGTTTAGTTATATATTATAGACTTATAGAAAGAGACCTTCTAAAAACATTAACATGTATTACTGGCACGCGAAACCTTAAATTAAAGTGAATAAATGAAGACTCGGCACACCACTTCTGAAAGGTTGCTGACCCCTGCTCTAAGTTTTCCAGCCTGATTGGATCGCGCTAGTGAGATACATGGGGAGTGCCTAGTTTGGGAATCCTGCTACAAATTTCCCCTTATTTTGAGAATTGGGAAAGGAGAGAAAGCATATGTCATGTATCTAATTACACAGTTTAATGCATTTTTGGAAAGCGACCATCCCCTTGAAGTGAGCGTGGTATAAGAGTCTTACTAGAATGAAACCAGATAGAACAGAATACAACAGAACCATCTGAATGTGTCACAAATTTACCACCACCACCGCTGAGGATTTTTCAGTGTGCTGAAAACGCTGTTCAGTACTGGGTGCTGTCCAGCATCTATGGTGCTGATCTGTCACCATCAGCTGAAGCAGGGAATGATCAAGATTTGGGTTTGTGTAAATTTAGTGCAATTGCAGAGATGACAGTGAAACAATGCTAAATTGTATATAAATATGTAATGTTTTGGGTAATTATCAGGCTTTAAATAGTTAATAAAGATAGTTTTAAGTGGTCATAGTGAGGGAAAACAAAATGGCGGCTGCAAGGAATCAGAACTGTGAAAATCAAAGTGGTGGCTTTAGGATGGTCTAGCCAAAAGCAAGCAGGCACACTAGGATGAAACAAAGATCACTTAAACACCTGAAGGGGGCAGGGGGTCAGTCAGGTAGAATACAGGTCTTCAAACAGGTCCAGCTCTAAAGGCACAGGTCTTCAAATAGGTCCACATTCTAGAGGGCTTGACATTGATTGGTGGATGCAAGTCATATGATGTGAAACAGCCAACCATAATAGGTCAAGATCTATTTATAAGATGGAGAGCTGACAGGCTTTAGTCTGTCCATCAGCACAAGTAGATGGCGCCAGTGTGTGTGGAAGAAGCGGCAGAAGAGAAGAAAATCAAGACATAGGAAAATCATCTAAAAGAGCTGAAAAATCACAAGATCAGAAGAAGGCAGAGTAGTGAGGGTGGAGAGGCAACATCAGAACAGAGCAGAAGGACCGTAACAAAGGAAGTGAAGACATCAGAGAAAGTAAGGATGATGATTTTTCCAACTGAAGCGTGTATGTTTATTAATTCAGTTAATTAATAAAGCTGGATGTCTATGTATTGTGTGTTCATTGTTTATTATTGTGTTGGGACGGGGAGACCCCATCCAATGCGGGGTAAGTTCACCCATTCCTTCAAGCTGCCCTCTGTCTCCAGGCCATGAGACCTAAGGGCAGGAGTCCATAGAGAGACCCTGATCCACAGGACTTTAAGGCCCAATGGCCAGAGTTTATGGAATCACCTTGTGCCACAGGGCAGTAGGGTAACATGACCCACATTTTGGGGGTAGCCCTTCTCTGCCAGGCACTAAGGCCTAGCGGCCAGAGTCCATGGGGTATACCAGGGTTTGCAAGGCAGTAAGGCCCGATGGCCGACATCAGTAGAGATACCCCGGGTCTACAGGGCAGTAAGGCCTAGCAGCCAGAGTCATTAATGATACCCTTGGTTTGCCAGCAGCCAGGTCTAGCAGCCAGAGTCGATGGAGATACCCCTCCAGGCATGACTGTATGGTCTAGCGGACAGAGCCAATAAGGTGACCTTCTGGGAAGGGCTGTATGGCCTAGCGGCCAGAGTCACTAAATTTGCCCTCAGAGTGGAGTTGTATGGTCAAGCAGTCACTTGGGGGTGAGATGTTGGCCGCCAACCACGGGGAGGTGATGGCCAGGTAGGGGGACCCAAGGCCTCCCTGCTTCACCAGATCCCAGCCTTGGGCCCTTGCAGTGGCGAGTGTGTCTGCAACACACTGACTGGCTTCAGGACAATGGCTTGTCCCCCCATGGCTACATCCTATGTTGTCACTCCAGTCATCTTTGGGATCTCTGGGTTCTAGGAGCTAGTAGGACTATAGCCTCAGCCAAGGCACCACCCACGTGAGCCCTGTTTGGAGGATTGTCCCGCTCCACTGATTGGTTCAACCACTCTTTTTAAGCCAGAAGGAGGCACAGGAAGTTTGTGTGAGCAGCAAGGTGATTTCCTGTTGTGGCTGCGTTGGATCCTGCTTGTTCTTTCACCCAACTCTTTTCCTGTTCCATTCCTGCCTCACCCCTGCCTTTGCTCCTGTTCCCACTGTGCTCCTGCTCTGTGCTTGATCTTTGCTTCTCCTACAGTTCATGCCCTTACACCTCATCTCCAATCAGCAGTTACTAGTCCCGGCTCTGGCCTCGAATGTCTGACCCTGACTATGGCTTGACTCTGGCATTTGGTATCTGATCTCAGCTTTGATTCCTGGTTCTAACTCGGGCTTGACCCCCTAGCTATGGTAATTGGCAGTTGACTATTGTCCTGATCCTTGGTTTCATTCCCCAACCTGGATGACTGCTCTGCTCATTAAACCTGATGTCTGTTCTGACTACTAGGCCAGACTGCCTACATCCCAGAAGCTGGAAGAAGTGAGTTTAATTTTTTTATCAAAGTGTAAATTAAACAACAAAGAGGGGGGAAGGTGGGAGGAAACATCTCATAACACTCCCATTTTCTGACTAATTGGTGGTGTAACTGTTTGCATGAACTCCCCCCCGACCGCCACTTCCAAAGTCCTTTCATAAGCAGGCACTCTAACTAGAAATGATTGGGGATTTTCCATTGGAATGTTTTTCTAACAGAAAAATGGAGTTTCCACAGAATCAAAACTTTCTATGGAAAACATTTAAATTTGCCAAAATATTCCATTGTAATGAATTGACCTAAAATGTTTTGTTCTGAATTAAGTAAACAACAACCCTGAACTATACTTCCCTAACACATTGCCTTAGGGCCCCATTGTCTCCTATGGGCTGAATTCCCTGGAGGACTGCATCTCCACAACACAGTGCAGCAAACCCAGCTGCCTGAGCTGCCTTGTGTACAATGATCAGTCAGCTGAGCAGATTGCACTGTAGGAAATACTGTCCTCCAGGGAGCCAGTTGGGCCAATGGAGGCCCAAAGAACAACTCCCATAAGGCAACATGAATACAGTTTAATGTTGATCTGACTTGAAAGGGAGCCTTTCAGGTCAATTCAACAAACAGAATTAAACATCTCAGTTTCACGAATGTCAAAGTGTTTCAGTTTGATCAAAAATGTCAGTATGAAACATTTCAGCATTTCCAAATTGAAGATTTTTTTGAATTTTTGTTGCAAGAAAAATGTTAACTTTTCTAATTTTGGATAAAAAACAAATGTAATGTCCTGAAAGATGGAAATTCCAAAACGTATTCACCTCTTATATTAATGCATATATTTATGGGTGGGAGGGGCAGGTATTATGAAGATCCACAGCACCTGAGCCCAGGCCCAGCAGCTGCTGCTGCAACACCACTTAACAACTCTACTAGTGACTAGAGAATAGGGATCCCTAAGGCCTTAGACTCCACTCAAAGTACTGCCCACAAGAACCTGAATGGATGTGCTGTATGGTGCCTGATTGGGCTGGGTATACTATTTAAGCCAGAAAGAGACACAAAGTTGTTTGTGCAATATGATGGATTTTAGCTCGTTGCTGTTACATACCTCACCATCTGACTTCTGGCCATGTCCTCCATTCCTGTATTTGACCATGCACTGTTCCCAGATCCTGGTTTCAGCCTTATTCTGGTCCCTGAACCCTGTCACTCTCCTTTCTGGATGCCCGAGCTCCATAGAATTAATCTCTGATCATTAAAATACAGGATTAGGCTTTTAGAGCATAAACAAGGTCCTGCATTGTGTATAGATTCATAGATTATAGGACTGGAAGGGACCTCGAGAGGTCATCGAGTCCAGTCCCCTGCCCGCATGGCAGGACCAAATACTGTCTAGACCATCCCTGATAGACATTTATCTAACCTACTCTTAAATATCTCCAGAGACGGAGATTCCACAACCTCCCTAGGCAATTTGTTCCAGTGTTTAACCACCCTGACAGTTAGGAACTTTTTCCTAATGTCCAACCTAGACCTCCCTTGCTGCAGTTTAAACCCATTGTTTCTGGTTCTATCCTTAGAGGCTAAGGTGAACAAATTCTCTCCCTCCTCCTTATGACACCCTTTTAGATACCTGAAAACTGCTATCATGTCCCCTCTCAGTCTTCTCTTTTCCAAACTAAACAAACCCAATTCTTTCAGCCTTCCTTCATAGGTCATGTTCTCAAGACCTTTAATCATTCTTGTTGCTCTTCTCTGGACCCTTTCCAATTTCTCCACATCTTTTTTAAAATGCGGCGCCCAGAACTGGACACAATACTCCAGCTGAGGCCTAACCAGAGCAGAGTAGAGCGGAAGAATGACTTCTCGTGTCTTGCTCACAACACACCTGTTAATACATCCCAGAATCATGTTTGCTTTTTTTGCAACAGCATCACACTGTTGACTCATATTTAGCTTGTGGTCCACTATAACCCCTAGATCCCTTTCTGCCGTACTCCTTCCTAGACAGTCTTTTCCCATTCTGTATGTGTGAAATTGATTTTTCCTTCCTAAGTGGAGCACTTTGCATTTGTCTTTGTTAAACTTCATCCTGTTTAACTCAGACCATTTCTCCAATTTGTCCAGATCATTTTGAATTATGACCCTGTCCTCCAAAGTAGTTGCAATCCCTCCCAGTTTGGTATCATCCGCAAACTTAATAAGCGTACTTTCTATGCCAATATCTAAGTCGTTGATGAAGATATTGAAGAGAGCCGGTCCCAAAACAGACCCCTACGGTACCCCACTCGTTACGCCTTTCCAGCAGGATTGGGAACCTTCAAGAGGGCGTGAAACCGTTAAGAGGTAAACGGGTGGGGTCCGCACAGAAGACCCACTCCCCGGTGCCGCTCTCGGGGGCCCAAGTCCTTCTGATCGAGGCACAGCCCGTGGACGGTGTGAGGCCGGTAGCGGCCCCCGGCGCGCCGGGACCGGGTCTTCTTGGAGTCGGGTTGCTTGGGAATGCAGCCCAAAGCTGGTGGTAAACTCCATCTAAGGCTAAATACCGGCACGAGACCGATAGTCAACAAGTACCGTAAGGGAAAGTTGAAAAGAACTTTGAAGAGAGAGTTCAAGAGGGCGTGAAACCGTTAAGAGGTAAACGGGTGGGGTCCGCACAGAAGACCCACTCCCCGGTGCCGCTCTCGGGGGCCCAAGTCCTTCTGATCGAGGCACAGCCCGTGGACGGTGTGAGGCCGGTAGCGGCCCCCGGCGCGCCGGGACCGGGTCTTCTTGGAGTCGGGTTGCTTGGGAATGCAGCCCAAAGCTGGTGGTAAACTCCATCTAAGGCTAAATACCGGCACGAGACCGATAGTCAACAAGTACCGTAAGGGAAAGTTGAAAAGAACTTTGAAGAGAGAGTTCAAGAGGGCGTGAAACCGTTAAGAGGTAAACGGGTGGGGTCCGCACAGAAGACCCACTCCCCGGTGCCGCTCTCGGGGGCCCAAGTCCTTCTGATCGAGGCACAGCCCGTGGACGGTGTGAGGCCGGTAGCGGCCCCCGGCGCGCCGGGACCGGGTCTTCTTGGAGTCGGGTTGCTTGGGAATGCAGCCCAAAGCTGGTGGTAAACTCCATCTAAGGCTAAATACCGGCACGAGACCGATAGTCAACAAGTACCGTAAGGGAAAGTTGAAAAGAACTTTGAAGAGAGAGTTCAAGAGGGCGTGAAACCGTTAAGAGGTAAACGGGTGGGGTCCGCACAGAAGACCCACTCCCCGGTGCCGCTCTCGGGGGCCCAAGTCCTTCTGATCGAGGCACAGCCCGTGGACGGTGTGAGGCCGGTAGCGGCCCCCGGCGCGCCGGGACCGGGTCTTCTTGGAGTCGGGTTGCTTGGGAATGCAGCCCAAAGCTGGTGGTAAACTCTCTCTGAGTATGGTTATCCAGCCAGTTATGCACCCACCTTATAGTAGCCCCATCTAAATTGTATTTGCCTAGTTTATTGATAAGAATATCATGCGAGACCGTATCAAATGCCTTACTAAAGTCTAGGTATACCACATCCACCGCTTCACCCTTATCCACAAGGCTCGTTATCCTATCAAAGAAAGCTATCAGATTGGTTTGACATGATTTGTTCTTCACAAATCCATGCTGGCTGTTCCCTATCACCTTACCACCTTCCAAGTGTTTGCAGATGATTTCCTTAATTACTTGCTCCATTATCTTCCCTGGCACAGAAGTTAAACTAACTGGTCTGTAGTTTCCTGGGTTGTTTTTATTTCCCTTTTTATAGATGGGCACTATATTTGCCCTTTTCCAGTCTTCTGGAATCTCTCCCGTCTCCCATGACTTTCCAAAGATAATAGCTAGAGGCTCAGATACCTCCTCTATTAGCTCCTTGAGTATTCTAGGATGCATTTCATCAGGCCCGGGTGACTTGCAGGCATCTAACTTTTCTAAGTGATTTTTAACTTGTTCTTTTTTTATTTTATCCGCTAAACCTACCCCCTTCCCATTAGTATTCACTATGTTAGGCATTCCTTCAGACTTCTCGGTGAAGACCGAAACAAAGAAGTCATTAAGCATCTCTGCCATTTCCAAGTTTCCTGTTACTGTTTCTCCCTCTTCACTAAGCAGTGGGCCTACCCTGTCTTTGGTCTTCCTCTTGCTTCTAATGTATTGATAAAAAGTCTTCTTGTTTCCTTTTATTCCCGTAGCTAGTTTGAGCTCATTTTGTGCCTTTGCCTTTCTAATCTTGCCCCTGCATTCCTGTGTTGTTTGCCTATATTCATCCTTTGTAATCTGTCCTAGTTTCCATTTTTTATATGACTCCTTTTTATTTTTTAGATCATGCAAGATCTCGTGGTTAAGCCAGGGTGGTCTTTTGCCACATTTTCTATCTTTCCTAACCAGCGGAATAGCTTGCTTTTGGGCCCTTAATAGTGTCCCTTTGAAAAACTGCCAACTCTCCTCAGTTGTTTTTCCCCTCAGTCTTGATTCCCATGGGACCTTACCTATCAGCTCTCTGAGCTTCCCAAAATCTGCCTTCCTGAAATCCATTGTCTCTATTTTGCTGTTCTCCCTTCTACCCTTCCTTAGAATTGCAAACTCTATGATTTCATGATCACTTTCACCCAGGCTGCCTTCTACATTCACATTCTCAACGAGTTCCTCCCTATTTGTTAAAATCAAGTCTAGAACAGCTTCCCCCCTAGTAGCTTTTTCAACCTTCTGAAATAAAAAGTTGTCTCCAATGCAGTCCAAGAATTTGTTGGATAGTCTGTGCCCCGCTGTGTTATTTTCCCAACATATATCCGGATAGTTGAAGTCCCCCATCACCACCAAATCTTGGGCTTTGGATGATTTTGTTAGTTGCTTGAAAAAAGCCTCATCCACCTCTTCCACCTGGTTAGGTGGCCTGTAGTAGACTCCTAGCATGACATCTCCCTTGTTTTTTGCCCCTTTTAGCCTAACCCAGAGACTCTCAACACTTCCGTCTCCTATGTCCATCTCTACCTCAGTCCAAGTGTGTACATTTTTAATATATAAGGCAACACCTCCTCCCTTTTTCCCCTGTCTATCCTTCCTGAGCAAGCTGTACCCATCCACACCAACATTCCAATCATGTGTATTATCCCACCAAGTTTCAGTGATGCCAACAATGTCATAGTTGTATTTATTTATTAGCACTTCCAGTTCTTCCTGCTTATTCCCCATACTTCTCGCATTTGTATATAGGCATCTAAGATACTGGTTTGATCTTTCCTCCCAGTTTTGTCCTGACTCTCCTTTCTCTCTGCCAATGTAGCCCACACTCCCTCTTGTTTCCGACCCATCTCCCCAGTCTCCATGTTCCCCACTTACCTGTGGGCTTTGCTAGGATCGCTAACATCTTGAAATTTAGTCTAAATCAAAATGAGTTAGAAATAATTCTAGATATTATGCTTGCCCCAAGTCTGCCTGTCACTTTCTGTGGGTCTATAATCACTTTCTTATTTTTAAAATATTCTGCTTCCCTGTTGCCGTGTAAAAATACATATAAACAACAGGTTTGAAACAGGCTGTACAGGATAAAGTGAAATTGGCTATTCACAAAGTGCTGTCAAATGTACTAGGCAGACAACCTGAACAAAAAGTATATATATACCCTAATCTCATTTTGAGTGATAGTAATCTTAGGTTTTACTTATAACAATAGTAGGTTAAACTTTTTTGGAGAGAAATGTAAATTGTAAGCTCATTGTGTCCCTTAAAATAGACAAGGGAGTAGGTGGACAAGATATTGTGTAGGAAGAGAAGCAATATGAAGTAATCGTTTTCAATCAGCTCTAGCTTAGTGAAATTCTGTATTCATTTTCACCTGTGAAAATCTATTGGAGTACACAGGTATAAACGAGGGCAAAATAAAACCAGATGAGTTGAAAATAGTTTTATGATAGAATTTTCAAAAGGGCTCAAGGTTTGTATGCTTAACTTTGTTCCCATTGTTTGCCATTGACAGCGATGGGAACAGAGCTGAACCAGCTTTTGGGACTTCTGAAAGTTGCACCCTGAGACTGAATGTATTTCAGTGCCGTTTTATCCTTTTGATATTGGAGAGCACTCACAGTGCAAAACTTCTAAAAACTAAAAAAAAAAAAAAGAAGTCAAAATCCACTGGTTTCCTACATAAAGACAGCTACTTGAACACTTTACCATAAAATCTAAGATTACACTAAAGTTAAACTATTAAAACAATATTTTCTACCCACCCAGTTGGGTTCAAATCCAGGCAGAATCACCTGCTGATCTAGTTACATATTTTTGATAAATGGAGACAGTGGAAAAATAATCTCACTCCTATGATTTTCACTCTTACTGCTCTTTACCAAGTCCTATAAATTATTGTTCCACACAGACAGTAGAGGCTGCAGTAGAGAGCACTATATTCATCCCAGCATCCTTACTAATCCTTGAAGCTCTTCTTATTCCACTAACATTAGGTGTAACAACTTCTTCCTCGGTCACCTTGATTGTATGTAATTCCTTTTCTAACAACTTTGAAGTAAGATGTTGTCATAGTCTGGTGAGCTCCCCCTCCTTTACTATAATAGTACATATTGCCTTATGCCAGTCCATAGGATGACCTGGTACTCCTCCTGATCCTGAGGGATAACTGACACGTTGATAGCAACATCTACGGCTTTCTCCTCTTCTCTCAGAAGAAGAAAAACAATGACATGGTTCATCCATAGATGATCCATCCTCTTCTCCAGGAACAAACCCTTAGTGTCCTCAATCTATGCTTGCCCAAAACCATTCACCGCATCCTCCCTACCCAGAAAGGCCCTCCTTGGTCCATGACATTCTGCTTTTCATGGTCAAATTGTGCAAACTAGACTGATAATTCTGTGGGTTGTTCACTGTAGTCTGTCTCTGACAGAAGGATTATATGGTAAAACCAAAATTAGTTTAGCAGTGCTTATACTGGGTCTGTATTCTTCCTTTTTCTAAAGGGCCTAAATGTGATTTTTGGAAGACATAGACCTCTTTTTTTTTACTTTCTTTTCTGTTGATTACCCCATTTTAAACCTGATCCACTCTGGGATCAGACTGCCATTGACTTCAGTGAGAACTGGCCCAGCCCTTATTATATATGCATATACTAATAGGACATTGCTTCATATTACTGACATAGCAGGAGCACGGAGGTATTCCTAAGTCTCCCGAGACACAAGTTGTTTCAGTGATCTGACTACACCTTTTTGCAAGTAGGGCTAAGTGAGCATGTGTGTGTGACAACAGATCAGTGCTGTATATAATGACTTCAGGAATAAAATGAAACTAGTACTGTATATTAAGAAAAATAAATTGGATCAATATAATTGTTTGAGGTAGTACAGTCATTACAGAAAGTGTCCCCCAAAACTGTGGCCAGAGGTCTAACACTCAGGCAGTTGACAGACAAAAAGCACTGATGCGCTACACATGATTAATAGCAGGCTGATTGATTGGTGATAAATAAACATAAAATGGAAACCAATAGATTCAATCCATATGCTTGATAGATATATCTATTGATGTATGCTCTACTGCCATATATAAGGTGGGGAACAAGCAGTAGCTTCTGAAGTCCCCTGTCCAAATCCTGCCACAGAGACAATTAAATAATTCAGTCAAGTGATCTGACCACAACATTTGCAATTAGGTCAAATATATACACCCATGCAATTACTTGCTGTGAATGGGACAAGAGAAAATAGAATGCAGTATCTGTAAGGCTTAATTTTCTGAACAGCTTTTTTTTTTTTAAATCTGGGCCTTTGTATGTAGCTATATATACATAAAACTTTTTTTTCCTTGTGCAAAAGACAACCAGGAAAAGATATGTGTCCTAGGCATGACTGGGAATCTTATCTTTTGTTATGCATCTCCTCAAAATGTTCCCTTATATTCCCTGAGAGCACCATTTATACACAGGATTTCCTGAGGAAATCAAGGTCAGCTTGTCCAGTCAGTGAGCAGAAACCATGTGATGCAATTTTAGGTGACCAATCATACTGACTGACATTGACCCCAGGCAGAGGTCCAGCACAAGAACTATTCACAACTTTAGTACCACTTAAGCACTGATAATAGTCATTAAACAGAATTTAAGTGATGCAACTGCCTTGCATAGTCCCCCCTGCATAGTCATGAATTTTCCATTGTATGAATAGTTTATAACCAATACTTACACCAAACAGTTCGTGAGCAATTCTTGGCTGTAAAATATTTGTACAAAAAATTGAACAATGATGAATAGCAAACAAATTCATAAAGATCATGACCTGTTCATGGATAATTCATGAATAGCAAAAGGTCTAAGTGCACTGAATACATTATTCATTGTAAATTGTTCACCCAGATCTACACACAAGCCTTTTACGTATTGTACTATCAGCATCTTTAATTCCAGTGTTATTTGACTGTGTATTTTCCTTTCAACTCTATTTATCATACAATATGGTTTTTTTAAAGTTTATCTTTAAACCAATGGCAACTTAAATTATACAGCATTAAACTGTACTACAGATTACCCACATCACAACACTGCTTCTCTGGGGTTCTGGTGAAGTAGCTGAAATAATATAGAAATGTTGACTTTAACGAGTGTTATATTCTATACTAGTGGATAGTGAAGTGCAATGAACTTCCATCAGGAGTGTTATAACATCACTACAAGGATTCTTTTTATATAACCAATGAAACTTATGAACGAAAATAAAGAACGCTTCTAAAATGGCATTTCTATAAGACTCCATAATGTTCCGATGGCCAATCTGAATTATGTCTATCAATATTAAAATTATATTCAAGTTTGAAACATCCTTTAATCATACAATTCTTCAGTGTACCAGTTCTGGAAGAGGGAAGGGTTTTCAATGAAGGATTATAAATAAATTAAATAGAGAAAAATACCTGATGGCTTTGCCTAGTCTAACACTCCTAGCAGTCAATAGTTTAAACCACACATTTTACATATTCAGTAAAGCGACAAAGCAAATTAGTCTGCTGTTTATTAATCCAAAATTTTAATCCATCCTTCCAAGTTTAGAAGAGTTTAAAGAGAGTGGCATATTTAATGAGTTGTTCAATGGCTGGATAAATTCAAAGAAACTAAAGCTTGTAGAGGCTTTTGAGAAGTCAAAAACAAAATGGAGATATTTCTAAAATTAATTCATTATTGTAGATCAGATGAAGGAATTGTTTTCACTTAAATACGATTTTTCTAACGCTCTTGCAATAAAAATTTGAAAGGATTCTCCACTGAAAAAATAAAAAAGGCTTTGGGTGTTCACGGAATAGCTGGGTTTTGGCATTCAGTGTATGGCTGGGTAACTGTGTTAGCTACATAATAGTCTAGTGATAAGTTTCCAAAATTATTAGGATCAAATTGCATATTACGCAATATGTCCCCTTTTGCACAATCAAATCTGTAACTTACTTGAAGGTCTGTGCTGTAATCACAGACCATCACAGCGCAACTTCATTTGCTTATGTAGAGCAGCCAAGCATCTGGAGAGAAGGGGGAGAACTATGTACTGTATTCACAATAGGATTATGTTCCCTATACAGACAGAACTTCAATGTAAAAAGTGCAGAGAATAACAATAAGAGCAAGGAGACATTTTAGAAATGACAATTTTATCCTATCTTGTTATTTATATTTAGAATGTGAAACTTTCAGGTGTAAGTAGAACTGCACGTAACAGAAATATGTAGAGCCCTTACATTGATCTCTAGGAGCTGTTCTATCCTCATAATATAGTGACAGGAAACTATATTTATTTATTGTTTATGTTAAGAAGAATAGCCTCTCACAAATTTACAGCATTACATTTGTATAGGAACACTTTGACAGCTTTTACTGTCATTGTCAATCAGAAATCTCCTCCCTTCCTTACTTTAACTTGCCTAGCAATATTGATACTACAAATTTGAATCATCTGTTTTTTTTTAAACAAGTTATAGTGATTTCATGTATTTTATACAAAAAACAAAACAAAATCTTTTGGTCCAACCCATGCAATTGCTGGTCCATTTGGCCTATTGAGTGGTTTTATATAACCCATATCTTTGTTTTACCACCTGCTGCCATTGTAAAGAGCAATAACAGTTCTGGAAATGTGGGTTGAATAGAATTATGTACTGAGACAATAATTGCAACATTGGACCAGAACCTTGGCCTCTATTTGCACTGTTCCAGTGGTGCTGGGGGTTATTGAAGCTGAGGATTCCCCTGGCCTGGGGAAACCTCAAATGGCAAAATCCTCTACTTGCCTTTTATGTACAGATGTTGCACTGAGTACAGTTTGGCCAGACCTAAGAATTGGGTCCACTCAAATCTGCACCCAGTAATTATTCAAAGGCAGGCAAAAAAGTGCAACAAAGTGTGAGCATGGGAAAAAAGGAGCTTTGTTCCACCTCTCAGTTTGCAAATTATGCCAATTTACACTCACACCGACTTACCAATGTGCATCTTACTGTGGTTACTGCTTATCACACTAATTATAATTGTCTCACTGCTGCCTTATGTTCCCCTAATTAGTTATTGTATCCATATATTGTCTCTAATATTATGCTTAGACTGTAAAAGCCAGATTTTCAAAGGTAATCTGAAAATCCCACTAGGTGCCTATTTGACTCTTTAGGCACCTAAATATCTTTCATAGAATCATAGAATTTAAGGTCAGAAGGGACCATTATGATCATCTAGTCTGACCTCCTGCACAACGCAGACCACAGAATCTCACCCACCCACTCCTGAATCAAACCCCTAACATATGTCTGAGCTATTGAAGTCCTCAAATCGTGCTTTAAAGACTTCAAGGAGCAGAGAATCCTCCAGCAAGTGACCCCTGCCCCATGCTGCAGAGGAAGGCGAAAAAACCCCAGGGCCTCTGCCTATCTGCCCTTGAGGAAAATTCCTTCCCAACCCCAAATATGGTGATCAGCTAAACCCTGAGCATGTGGGCAAGACTCACCAGCCACCCACCCAGGAAAGAATTCTCTGTAGTAACTCAGATCCCACCACATCTAACATCCCATCACAGGCCATTGGGCATATTTACCGCTAATAGTCAAAGATCAATTAATTGCCAAAATTAGGCTATCCCATCGTACCATCCCCTCCATAGACTTATCAAGCTTAGTCTTGAAGCCAGATATCGATTTTGCCCCTATTGGTCCCCTTGGAAGGCTATTCCAGAACTTCATTCTTCTGATGGTTAGAAACCTTCGTCTAATTTCAAGACTAAACTTCCCGATGGCCAGGTTATATCCATTTGTTCTTGTGTCCACACTGGTACTGAGTTTAAATAATTCCTCTCCCTCCCTGGTATTTATCCCTCTGATACATTTATAGAGAGTAATCATATCTCCCCTCAGCCTTCTTTTGGTTAGGCTAAACAAGCCAAGATCTTTGAGTCTCCTTTCATAAGACTGGTTTTCATTCCTCGGATCATCCTAGTATCCCTTCTCTGTACCTGTTCCAGTTTGAATTCATCCCTCTTAAACATGGGAGACCAGAACTGCACACAGTATTCCAGATGAGGTCTCACCAGTGGCTTGTATAACGGTACTAACATCTCCTTATCTCTACTGGAAATACCTTGCTTTTAGTCCAATCCACTTCCCTAACTAATTTCACTACAGTGAACAACCCACAGAATTATCAGTCTAGTTTGCACAATTTTAGCCCTTTTGAAATCATAAACCCTGGTCACAGATCTATTTTTGTTTATCCTTCCATTTAGTTTGAACTGAATTAGCTTATGATTGCTCAAACCAAGGTTGTCACCTACAACCTCCTCACTGCTCACCAAAACCAAATCTAAAATGGCATCCCCTCTTGTTGGTTCAGCAACTACTTGGTGAAGGAATCCATCAGCTATTGCATACAGGAAAATCTGAGCCCTATTATTATTACTAGCACTTGTCCTCCAGTCTATATCTGGGAAGTTAAAGACTTCCATGATCACACAATTCCCATTAGTATTTACTTCATTAAAAACATTATAGAGGTTTCTATCCATATCCAAATCAGTTCCCGGTGGTCTATAGCACACCCCAAGCACTATCCCAGGGGAGGCTCTAGTAGCTTTCTTCCCCAATGTGATTTTTGCCAAGACAGACTCTGTCTTATCCATTTCCTCACTTCTTATTTCTTTACAGTCTACCTCATCATTGATATATAATGCTACTCCACCACCTTTGCCATTATTTCTGTCTTTCCTAAATAGCACATACCCTTCAATACCTGTACTCCAGTCATGACTACTATTCCACCATGTTTCTGTTATCCCTATAATATCTGGTTTCACTTCCTGCACCAGTAACTCTAGTTCCTCCATTTTGTTACCTAGGCTCCTCACATTGGTGTACAAACGTCTTAATTTTTTTCTATTTGGCTTCGCTCACATTCTTTACCCAATTAGGCACAGACATTCTACCACCAGTATCACCTATTAGACTGGTATCTACACTACACTTCCTCCTTATGTCCATTCTCCTACCTACGGCTGTATCCTTTCTTACTTTGTTTTCTTCCCTCTCAATGTTAAAATTTGGCGTGGAGATTACCTGGACATCTCCCAACCATCTCCCCAAAATTCCTAGTTTAAAGATCTCTTAATCAGTTGTGCCAGCCTCCATCCTAGAAGTCTATTTCCCTCCCTACTCAGGTGAAGTCCAAACCTCCTTATAGCACCACTGCCTGAGCTATCTGTTGTTCATCATAATCTTGTCACGCCTTTGTTGCCCTTCTCTAGGAACAGGCAGAATCCCACTGAAGATCACCTGAGCCTCGATTTCCTTAAGCATCTTCTCCAGCCTGGCATAGTCTCCCTTGATACATTCCAGCGAGAATCTAGCTGTATCATTTGTTCCCACATGAATGACAATCAGTGGATTCTTTCCCGTTCCTATGAACACCACAACACTGCCAGAACACCACACACTCCCTTCACTAGCCTGTCTGTTCCTCTGTCCACCTCTCTTAGTCTTCCCCCCAAATTTCCCTTGCAAACTCCCCTGTTTACAGCTCTGTTTGCTGGCTCCTGTGCCGCTGCAGCTGTCTTTGAAAATCTGTCCCTACGTTCTTGGGGGAAGAGACTGCCTTTTTGTTATGTATGTATACAGCACCTAGCACAACAGGGCCCTGAATCCTGACTGGGGCTTGTAGGTGCTACCAAAACACAACTAATCCACAGAGAATATAATTAATAATAAACTACACCAATTTTTATGATACCTCTGAATATGTGGCTAGATTTCCATTCTGATTTAAGAATTGTATATTGTAGTTTTCAATAAGGCCTTGTAACTGCATGTCACTACCTAGTTCCTGATGAACAAAGGGTTAACCCTTAGTTTTACCCTCACCTTGCCCAGACTGTCAGGGATGGATATGAGAGTGGCTACCTTTGGGACTGGTGAGATTCATATTGGGGAACTTGGGTGAACCCCAAGTAGAGTGTGTGTGTGTGGGGGTCATCTTTGCTCTCTGATTATTACATTATATTTTCCTGTAGAAACCACGTGCCTTGGAAGAAGGAACTTTGCTTATTACAACTCTTTTCTCCTTTAAAATCATTCCACCACTTTGTAACTCCCCATTAATTAAATATTAATGAAATAATTAAAAATCTAGATAAAAGAGATGGGAAAAGTGAACCAGGAAAGAGAGACTAATGAAAGGGGGAAGAGAGAACAAAGGAAGAGTGAAAGAAAATGCCCTGAGAGTAGGAATGTATCAGAAGCACAGAAGTGAGCAAGAAAAAAAAAACAGCTTTGTGCAACTCAGTTTTGCCTGTTGCTCAGGATTCTGGCAAGTTTCCAAAAAGCCAGTGCTGGAAAGGTTGTGCATCAGTGAAATATGAAGTTCGCTAAATAGGCAAAGCAACAGTTTATCAACTATTCTTTTTAAAGCACTAACACCCCACAATAGTTGCCTGAAATAAATGTTGAATATCTTCATTCATTAAATACAACAAAAAATGGAATACTTAGAAAGAAACAGCCTGTGCCCTGTGAAAATTAGGCATTTGAACATTTACATTTTCAGGAGCCGGTCCTTTCATTCCAGAACAAGACATTTGTCCTTGATTTCTATAGACATTTGGGTCCCAGTTGTATCTTTTTTTTTTTTTTTTTTTTTTTTGGAGTCTGCTCGTCTGTTTGATTACTTTTATAGCCAGGTGTGAGGCAGTGAAGCATGGAAATCTGCCTTCTACTTCACCTTCTGGGCCTTTTGTTTTGTGCCTGAAAGGTTTTAAATGAGATTTGTATTCCTCTTAGTCACATGGTTTATTTTCCAAACCATCCTGTGCATTTAAAAGGGTAAGGCGTAAGCTGCCAAAAGGATCCTGTTAAGTGAAATTCCGCGCTGAAGGTGCACTGGTGATGCCAGCTGGCTACTGAGGTTTACTGCTGTGCAAGCCATTTACAAGGCTTCTGGGCATCTCACATTTGCTAATTCCTGAAAATGTTTGCTGCCCTAGATTTTTTTTTTCATCTAGACATTCCATATCCTTTAGCTATATACATGTAGAAAAATGGAGAGATTCTGTGGGAAGTAGGTTTAGAAATATATTTATCAAAAAATGAACTGGCTGGCCTGCTAAAGATATTGCTTTGTTCATCCTTATTTTCTTATCCATATATTGTAACAAAAGAAAATTGATGATGGTTGTTTGGGATTTTTTTCCTCTTTTTTTCCCTTCTTTATGCTAGGATGTATTTTTCTCTTTTCTTTCATTGTTTTAGGCCCAGAATTCTCTCTCAAACCTTTTGCACCATTTCCCAGACTGACACTTCCGACTATGGAAGTATTCTGGTTTTTTTAACTGTGGCTCTTCTTACAGTGTAGCTCTGGCCCCTGACACTTCTCATAATTACATGTAGTGACAAAAGAAGGTCCCATGGTTCAGACATTATCCTAGAACTTGGAGACCTGGGTTCAAGTGACTGTTCTGCTACAGATTTCCTGTAGGACCTTAAGGAAGTCTCTCAGGACCAGATTTCCAAACACATTTAGATGTACATATGTGCCTAGTAGCATTTTCAAGGGTGCCTATTCAGGTGAGATGTCTAACTCCCATTGTTAGCTAACGTGCTTTTGAAAAATCTCATAAGGCACTTAATTGCATCTATAGGTACCTCAGTACCTTTGAAATCATAGTCCTTAGGCTCTCTATGCCTCAGCTCCCCATGTGTAGAAAGGAATATTAGCACTCCCCTACCTCACAAGGGTGTTATGAAACTAATCACATTAAAGATTTTGAGGCACTCAGAAACTAGAGTAATAGGGATAGATACCCAGATTGAGACACTTTATGCACAATTCAGCTCATGTGATATTTGCCAAAGTAGGGTGGATAGGTGTAGGGGGAAAAAAACAGAAATGTTTGCCTATTTATAAATATATAATACTCTGTGGGTATTTATTGGTATTTATAGAGTATTGGTATTGGTATTTATAGAGTTCAGTCTTGCCCTCTGATATACAGTGCAAATTACATAAGCATATTAGATTTTACTCCTCCTTATTGTAAAAGCTTAAAAGTGTGATTTACAAAAGTGCCTAAATGATTTAAAGCCAAAGACTCACAAAAAGTTAATGGGATTTGTGTTTCTATGGCAGTTAGGCACCCTTGAAAATCCCACCCCAAAATCTTTCTCCTTCTCTCTTTACTGAAGAGGCCAGTGTTCTCTGGTGCCAGAACATAAACAAGGAAAATTATTCACCGGGAGCCACTTTTTTTTTTAAAGATATGTGCCCGCATTTGTGAAGGCAGATTGATTAACTGAGCAAGTGAGTAAGTGCCTATGAATCTTTCACGTGTAGACTTCAGCTTCTCTGTTTTAAAAATTTAGCCCCAAAGCCATTTAGACTCAAAATAACTCAAAAATGGCAAAACAAATGTTTCAATGTTCTGTTTTAAACCCAAAGATAAATCTATAGGGCCAGACTGTACCTGGGCCTTGTGCAGAAGCATTTCTCTGGGCTACATATCATAGGTGCTGACTCCGTGGGTGCTCTAGGACTGGAGGACCCATGGAAAAAAAATAGTGAGTGTTCAGCAGCCACCAGCGGGCCCCTCCTCCAACCACCCCTCCTCCTTTCTGCTGCGATCAGCTGTTTAGCAGCATGCAGAAGGCGCTGGGAGGAGCGGGAGGAACAGGACGGGAAGAGGCGGGAAGGGACAGGAGGAGGAAGAGATGGGGTGGGGGTAGGGCTGGGCAACATGTCAGAGGAGACTTTCCCAGATGCCGTGTAGTGGAAGTGGTGAGACCAGACCCTTCCAGCCACTGGGATACTGCTCTGAAGCATGGCCGACGGGGGCTGCCTAAGAGAGCATGGCTGGGAAAGCAGCTTCTGCTCCCTGCCCTGGCTCGGGTGCTGGAGGCGAGCAACCTGGAGCCCCTCCCGGCACATTTCCACTAACTTAGCTGCAGACCCCAGCAGCTGAGCCCAGGCAGGTAGCAGAAGCCACCTCACAAGCCAGGCTCTCTCAGGCAGCTATTGGGCTGCAGAGCAGCGACCAGAAGGGGATGATGTTAGAAGCAGGTCTCTCCCACTCCCCGCCCGGGCTCCCTCCCACCAGGGAGAATGGTGGAATGTGCCGGGAGGCAGGCGCAGTGGGAGGACAGAGCGCCCCTGCCTGAAGATAATATGTGGTGGGGAGACTGCAGTGGCCCCGGGCTGGATGCGGGGGGAGGGTTGGCTGGGGGGGGAGACACATGACCTCCCCTTTAGATTGTGTCCCTTCACCCCAGCATGGGGAGGCACCAGTTGTTTAAGCACTCTTGGAGGAGGGGCAAGAATGGGGCAGGAAGAGACAGTGTTTGGGAATGGGCCTTGGGGGAAAGGGTGGAGTGGGGGTGATGCCTGGGTTGGAATAGAGGTCAAGCATCCCCCGGGAAATCAGGAAGTTGGCGCCTATGCTCCATATACAAGGATATGGTACAGGTTTGATATCTACATTCTCTTAAGCATAGAGATGGCTTCCTCACAGTATCTCCAGAGGGGTCAGAGATGCCAGAGCACTGCCTCTCCATACACACAAACACTAGCCAGCTGACATTTCAGGGGAAACATGAGCACCACCCCCTACATTCCCTTTGAGCTTTAGAAGGCATGAGGTCTTCTTGAGCCACAATGCCTCTGGGAGCTCACTGTGAAGTGGTACAATCCAACACTGCCCCAAACCTGTTTCTGTATAAATTACTCAATCTGCCACATACTCTAGGGGTGAAAATCACTGATGCACAGAGTGCCAGCAGAAAGCTAATGCACCACAGATGTTCTAGGTGAATTTCTCCTTATGTGAAAAAGTGTCCAAGTGAAATTAATGATATTTTGGCTCTAGCTCTAAAGGTAGTTCTGCTTTCCTCTGTGATTGGATAGACTTGAATGGTAATTGATCTTCTAAGATAAATTGGCATGCAGGAGGAAAACTGGCCTTGTTTGAATGTCTATATTATATTTAATAAATATGAATTCTTATAAACTATACTAGAAAATCTTTCCAAAACAACCAACACTGAATACTTAACAGATATCCTTTGTAACTTCATTTTGGCTTAGAAAGTTTGCAAATGATTTTTTTTACAGTGTTACATCCATATTGTCCTTAAAATCTTCAAAGTACAAAACAGATTCTGAGTGAAATTTCAAATAAATTGTCCCCAGGTTCAATATACCTGACAAGTCAACCTACTGAAAAGCTGTAACCTATTGAAGTCTGAATTCCAATTCTGAGTGGCTTCTGATAGTTCTGTCCAAACAAAATGCTAGTAGTGTAAGCCCAAAATGTTAGTATATGGCCCTTCCAACTGTGGTGAAAGTCATTAAACTTAAATAATGGGTTAATTTCAGTGGGGGAAGGGGAGAGGGAGTTTTAGCTCACCCAAAATCCTCCTCAGCATCTTCAATCAAGATTGGTGGAGATCCCATTTTCTTGAATGTAAACACGCTACCTTTTTACTTCTAATGTGCAGTATGAAGGGGTGTGTTCTACAGATACCCGCCCCCCAAAAAAGTTCACTGTCTTTGCTCATACGATAATCTCCCCATGGCTTCCCCCCCGCCCCTCCCCGTGTGTTCCTTTCCTGTTGACTGTGTATATAAATGGGCTATTATAACTACCCACAGCTGTAATTGTTTGGTGGCTTGACTGGCAGTACCCAGTACTGGCAACAGCCATGCCCCTTTATTTTTGTCAGTAATGTTTGGTGTCATTTCTACATTGAAACACAAAACTCTTTCAAAGAAATATGTAATTCTATCAATTATTTTTGCATTGAATTTCTTATTTTTACCTAGTCTCTACTTGGAGTGTTGCAATGCTCAGCATTTTTCCAAATGCCACCAGATCATTGTTCAACTTGTCTCACAAGAAACTTTTTGCCCCTTTCTTTGCTCTAAAACAGTATTTAATTTTCTAACATAGTATTTCAATATAAAAGATAACATTTTATATATGGTCATGAGTGATCTAAGCAGTACTTAATCAGTTGTGTAAATTGCTGCACTTATTTCAATGCTGTTGCATGCATGAAGCATAAAACAAGTGAAAAACTCGGCACAGGCAGAGGCAAAACAATTTTTGAAAGGTTAAGAAAAACTAAAACCTTTATGTCTTAAAAAGCTTTAAACAAAACTACCATTTATTTTTTTTAATTTTTGTTAAGAGTCCTAATCTCTGAATCAAACTATTCATGTCCATTTTGAAAGCTGGCATAAAATCTACACTTTAAAAATGAATCTTTAGATAAACACACATACTTTTTTTTCTACATTTATCATGCCTGGTATACTTTCATTGTGCATCATAGTTGATTGAATAATAAGCAAATGACATTCCCAATCAAGACTTGTTGACAGTCATAACTACTCAGTAAGTTACATAAGACCCAGTAAGCTACACTCTGGAGAATAGCAAGCTTCTCCTCCAACTCTTGTTACAATGCTATTTCTAATTTCATTGATAAGCAACATTTTTGTCTTTTAGCACAAACATAAAGATGAAAGAGTAAGATTATTATAACATTTTAATACCCAGATTATGTAAATTCCAGGTGAAAACCTTTCAGTTTATTACCTTTCATTTTAGATAAGAATTTATCTTATAAATAGTTTCCTAAGAGGAACATAATATGGCACAGAAATATTAATTCGGGAGATGGCTACTGCATGTCTAGTCTTTCTTTTTCAGGTGACTGGCTCATATCCAGACCCCACTGAGCAAGATAGATATTAAATATGAAGGCTGTTTGGGAGCTTTCTGAATGTGAAATGACAGCTCCACTTGCCTAGGTAGCGGGGCTGAGTTGGCTAGGAGAAGATGTTGCTTTTCCTCCTGGCCAGCCACTCAAATTATTTTTGTGGGTGCAGCTCTGGTGTGTGAGGTGGGGGGAGAGGGTCAGAGGCTAAGAGAGGCCAGGGTTCCCTATTGGGTAGGGTTCTGGTACCTGAGCAAGGCCATAGGTAAGGTGTCCTTGGGGATCCACCTCCACAAGCCTGTGACTGGCAATTGGGGATGTTGAGAATCCCTATTAGGAGGTATTTCTTCATTCCTTTGCTTTCACCACCGCTAACACCAGAGCTTGGCACTCCCCCCTCCCACCCCACCCCCCGCCCAAGTGTCCATGGTTTTGTGGATTCCACCAATCACTCTTTGATATCTTGCTGAGAGTTGAAGTGCAGAGTCTTGAGACTCTAAAGTAGAAGGTGTTGAAGGAAGATCCCTTTCATCTTTTTCTATAACGCTCATATGAGGAAGGGGTAGGCAGGGGAATTAGTCTGCTGTGGCTATTTCCTTATTGTTATGTTACTTGCTATCTGTACAGTACAGACTCACCAGCTTGTGATTGATTGAGGCCTCCTACATGATGAAGGTCTAGTACTAGATTACTTCTGAGGGGTATCTGGGAGGGTGATTTAACTATTTTAATTATATTTGGTTTATTGAGTTAATAAAATTATGGCCTTAGTTTAACCACACATTGTCCTATGTCTCATTCCTGTGTGTGAGAAGGTCAACAGGATGGAAATAACTGGTACTTTTTTGACAGTTCAAAAGAGATACAATAATGACATGGATATAGAAGTGTAACCACCTCGTTAACCTTTGAGGTGAACAGGGGTTATTTGTGGTAGGACAGTGTGGGGAAATTTTAACTGTCTCTTCTGTGGAGGTACAGTAGAGTAGGAGTCATTCTCAGGGGCTGTCAGTCCAGCACACTTCATGATCACTAAAGGCCTGATCCATGGTGCATTGGTCTTTCTAGTGAGGGCTTTGGATCAAGACCTAAATTCATTTAATATTTATTATTTGCACTAGTACTGCTAATAGTTGCTTCATATTTCCAATAAATTCTTGCACATTATTATGGCAATTTTGACTAAAATTGATAAAAATCAGTCATCGAAATAATATTTAAAAACCTGTGAAGGAGTGAAGCTATTCAGTGTGGCTCTTTAATGAACTACTATACATATGAGATTCTACTTATCTTTCAAATCCTCTTTTAAAAACTCTATCTGGTACTGGCCACTATTGGAGGAAAGGATACTGGGCTAGATGTACCATTGGTATGGCTGTTGTTATGTTCCTCCATAACACTCATATGAGAGTAATGTTTTGTCACATGCAAACACATTTCACAGATTAGCCATCGTTCCCTACTGCATTTTATAGCCATTTCGCTAAACTGTTTGTAAATATGTCCATAATTTTGCCTTTCCCCCCCCTAATTTCTATAGAAAAATGCTATAGTTTCTGAATCTGTTGTATTCTCAGTCCCACAATTTTCCAGTATCACAAGGACTTCGTTTTTCATAACTAATTTTCAGTGCTGAAAAGATTAAGTTTGTCCATTGCCCAGGACATTTAAAAATAAACACAAAGCATTTTTTTTTTCTGGTCTGGCCATTTCTCACTTGAGTTGTTATTGGCGGAATATATTTTGTAAGAATATGAAGCGCATACGCATGCCTGACAAATGGGTTAAATTTTATATGAAGTCTGTGAGAAAACAAATAATGACTTCTAGTCGTATGAGCATTGGATCAACAAAACTCTGATGTTCTAAGCTCAGATGCAACAATAATTCTCTTGGGCAAGTTACTTAGGTTGACAATTAGAAAAGTGGCATGTAATTTTGAATGGATCAGTTTTGGGGTTTGCAATGGGAGACAGCTTGTACTTGATTTCATAGGTGGTCAAGCTCTCAAAGTTCCCACTGATGTGGTCTATAGCAGTTCTGAAGATCAGAAACAAGATGTTTCAGATTCCATATCCCAAAATGGATGCCCTTGAAATCAGATGTTAGCTACATTTGAAATGTTGGCACCTCTCTCTCTCAGTTTGTTAAATGGGGATGATACTGACCTCCCAGCTGTTTTGTGAAGGTAAGGAAACTAGATAATATTTGTTAAGTAGTTTGAAAATACAAAGTTTGTAAGATGTTTAATGCTACATTATTATTTGGCCAAAGTCTAATTGGTATTGACATAATTGATCTGTAATTTGTGAAATTTGTATATCTGCATGTGCAATTACTTATCTTGCACATACAATTTAGATGTCCATTTTTTTGAGAAAGGTTAACTCTTAATTTATTTTTAAAATTGAATTGTTTAATAAGGCTTGGTAGCCCTTGGGCTACACTCTTGTGGAGTTGATAAATTAAGCTAATATGTGGATGGGGGACCTTGAAGGAAAAGCAAGGTGATTCAGGAAGTGGTGTTGTATTCAGTAGCTAGTTCTGTTCAGCATGAATCAGTAACCTACCAGTGCCCTCAGTGGTATTGGAGGTTTTCTGTACTACTGGAGGTGCCATCTTTCCAAAGATGCAAATATCAAGGCTTCGATAATTTGTGATCAATGAAATGCAAAAAAGTATTACTCGTGAATTTCTGTCCAAATTCAAACTTGAATAATTCTCTGATGTCTATTTAGATTGTCCCTAAGTTTTAATTGCATATGGTGTCCTTTGCTTCCTGTCCTGAATCTTGTGCTACGTTCTGTCCCTTAGATGGCTATTTTTGTGCAAGATTAGATAAACAGTTTTTTTAATGAAAATGTAATATACAAATGGAAGTTATTACTAGCATGAACTATTTGTGGTGATGAAATATCTTCATAGCCAAATGTCTCCTGACAACACCTTGCCATGTCCAAACATTAATTATGAATTTTCATTGATGAAATACCAGGAATACAAATAACAGATTTGAGAAACAAATATATAGCATATAAATATTGTAAGCAGATTCATCAGCTTCTACTTGCAAGGGAAAATATCATAGCTATAGTCTAGTTGCATAGTATTATGGAAATCTGATAGTAAAACCAACATCTATCACTCAATGAGAAATGGATGAACATTGAAATTAAATCACCAGGCTACTAAAACAGTAATTGATGTCACATTAACACATTCTTTTTCTTATGACCACATTGGTTATTCCTCATTAGACCAGCAAACGGTGATACAGACCTCAGATCCCTTAATGTAGTACCAGAAGTATAATTTTAGACATTCTTTAACATTTTAGACCTCTTTTCTTGCTATGAGGGTGTTTTTATGTTTCTTTTTAAACATTAATGAAAACAGATTGTGTAGCTAGATTGTAAACTTCAGTTAACCTTAGTTAATTAATCAGACTCATTTTAAATAAGTCCTAAGATTTGCATGCCATAGAGTTATTCTGTCTAGAACTGGATGGTGGGACTGATATCAGAGGTTAATGATAACTGGCTAATTCAATGTAATATGCAGTTGTTGCTTTTAGTTAATCTCTTTAAATATATGCTCAAAAATAAAGTGACCATTTTACATAGTATACTTCTATTATAGGATTATATGAAAATACAGTTGGTCCCCATCTTGATTAACACTAAAGATGTAAATGACACATCCTCTTAATTAACTTGAGTGCTCATGCATCAGAAGCTAAACTAAAAAGGGGTAGCAAAATCTAGTGGTAACTCCTAGTATCCATTAAAAAAAGCCATATGTCTTCTCAGTGCTTAATCCTGTTAAACTATAGTAGCAAATGTAGGGCTTTTTTACTAAAAGCTATGTGTCTGTGGAATCTTAATTGTGAGGGAAGGCATGAAATAATACTCACATGGTGTAATATTTCCTTAAACATCCCACAGGATTTTTTTTTTAAAAGCTCTGTACTCCTCTTCTCTTTCCTTTTATTGTTTATCTATTTAATTTTTCCCTCTTTAATAACACAGACAACTATGGAATTTAAAGGTGGAGTTGATGATACCCCCTTTATCTAAGGTTGCCTGACACTTCTCAATGTAAGATCCTGTTTTCAGTTGTTGATAACTTTACCAAAATTTAACCATTAAGGACAATTTTCCATGTTGGGTATCTGCCTCAACCTGATCTTTTTTTTAAGTTTGAGCAAAAATGGTTCAGCCACTTCTGAGTATGCAAATAGGGGAAAATATGTTGTTTTGTCCACGTTAAAAATAATTCTTATAACTGCTTAGGTGGGAAGGTCTAGCACCTCCATGCTTTAGAGCAGGGACTTGACATTTGGCAGAAGAGTCACCTCTGTGCCAGGAATGTGGCTTTTCCTTTCCCTGTGAAACAATATCTAAGTTTGGCCAAATCATATGCCTTTGAAAAGCTTGTACTGGGCATGCTCCACCCTGGGGATGCAGGTTTGTGTGGTAGATCTAAATGTTCCTACCCTCCTGATACTCCAGGGGAGTCAAAATAGTTCCACATGATGGAGTTTTTATGTTTTGTTTCAGTTTGCTGTTTTAAAAACCAAGGATATTCAATTTTTGCAATTGCAAATGAAACCATTTAAGCCGAGATCCACCAAGGGACTTCAGCATTGCAATACTCAGTGTTGGAACACATAACTTTCAGGCAGCTAGAAAATCGCTGGAATAAAAATGCAATTCACAAAGCCTGACTTGGATGCCTAGGCTCCCTATACAATGAGTGGTGGTAGGTGTCTAAGGTTGGGATTCATAAAAGCCAGTACACTAGGTGGGGACTAACCTAATCTAGCAATGGGAGATGCTGATGTGAAGGGTACACTCTAAGCACCGTCCCTCTCACAGAGTTAGGCACCTAAGTCAGGATTGCAGGGAGGCACCTATTTCTGCTTGCAATCAACAACTGGAAACCCCTCTCCTGGAGTCCAGAGGCTTAGGCACCTAAGTCATTTCCTGTGACAATATCTTAAGCATCTGCTTCACTTGGCACAAAATAGCCAGTTGTGGTGGTCACCTAATAACGTTCAGCCTAGTGGTTAGAGCACTCAATATGTGATATTCCCAGGTTCAATTCCCCTCTCTCACTGAAGGAAAAAAAAAAGGATATGAGGTCTCCTACCTCACAGGAGAGTGGGATATTATGATGTAGGGCAGGGATTGGCAACCTGTGGCCATCAGGGTAAGCCCCCTGGTGGGCCGGGCCGGTTTGTTTACCTGCCGTGCCTGCAGGTTTGGCCAATCACGGCTCCAACTGGCCGCAGTTTGCTGCTCTGGGTCATTGGGGGCGGCGGGAAGCGGCGTGGGTCAAGGGATGTGCTGGCCGCTTCCCGCAGCCCCCATTGGCCTGGAGTGGCGAACCGCAGCCAGTGGGAGCCACGATTGGCTGACCTGCAGACGTGGCAGGTAAACAAACCAGCCGGCCCACCAGGGGGCTAACCTTGGCAGGCTGCGTGCCAAAGGTTGCTGATCCCTGATGTAGGGATTTCTCAATCTCTTCTGTGGAAGCTTATCCACTGTGGATAAATTAATAGCCATTGGAAAAGGGAACTGGAACCTGGGTGTTCCAAACACCAGACTGTAGAGTCATTTTCTCTTTCATGCATTCTCTAAGGCCCTGCTCCTGCAACTATTTCTTCGTGTGCTTAATCTTACTACTGTGAGTAGTCACATTTCCTTCAATTGTGTATGCTTGCAGAAGTGAGGCGTAAAAGTGTGATACATCAGACTAAAGTTTTGTTGGGAGACAGGGCTTTCGAGGAATATTTTATTTTTATTTAGTTATTTTTAAATTTAAGTGAAGGAAGTGCTCCTGGAAGATACCAGATAATCCTAGCTACTGAAGTAATCTATTTACCTATCACATATTTCTTCACCCTGCCAAGTCAATCTTCCTCAGCTATTTTGCAGAGGAAACATGGCTATGAAAGATGCCAGATTCCATTCTTAGGTTCTCTAAAGCAGTGGTTCTCAAACTAGGCCCACGCCGCTTCCTGCAGCCCCCATTGGCCTGGAGCGGTGAACTGTCGGAGCCATGATCGGCCGAACCTGTGGACGCAGCAGGTAAACAAACCCTCCCGGCCCACCAAGGGCTTTCCCTGAACAAGCGGCGGCCTTAGTTTGAGAACCACTGCTCTAAAGACACGTGCCAATTAGAGAGTTGGATTAGAACATTGATTCCACCAATTCACTTTACAAAATCCTTTCAATGAATTAAAGAGCTTTTCCGTGATTTCAGTGGCCTTTGGATCCAGCCCTGAGTTTTGAATTGGCAAGCTAGAAATGAAAGGATCTCTCTCATTTTCAGTCCACTGAGCAATACAGAGCTTAATGTTGCAGACCATAGTAGTTACACCAACTCCTATGGAAAAAAAAATCCTCCATCTTCTTACTTTCAACTCTAGTTGATTTGCTTGAATTGGATGTTATCATTTCTGCAAGAGAATCATTAATCACTAATGCATTGTGTCTATAATTTTTTGAACTTTGTCAAACTAACAAAAAATCATGGCCATATCACCTGCATTCTCAGACTACCTTGGCTTCACCTCCCTTTCAGGATCCAATCCAAATAATCCTGGTTGTTTTAAAACTCTACATGGAATTGGTTCAGCCTTCAACATAGACCTTTGCTCGTTACTGTCCCTCTTTGTTTCTTGCTCTCTTAGGGTATGTGTATATTGCAATTAAACACCCGTGGCTGACCCATGTCAGCTGACTCTGTCTCATGGGGCTCAAGCTATGGGGCAGCAAAATTGCTGTGTAGATGTTCAGGCTGGACCCTGAGTCATAGGACCCTCTCCCTCGCTGAGTCCCAGAGCTCAGGCTCCAGTTTGAGCCTAAACATCTAGACTAGCCCACAGTTATACAACCCCACAAACCTGAGTCAGTTGACACAGGCCAGCTGTGGGTGTTTAATTGCAGTGTAGACATACCCTTATAGATCTTTCTTCCCTTTTACTACCTTTTGTATGAGAGCTTCCCCACTCACTCCTACTATCAAGAACAGTCTTCCTGTATGGCTCCACTTCACTGATTCCTCCCACTCCATCTCTTTTTAAATATCATATAAACTCTTGCCTATACCTCTTAAATTTTCTCCTTCTGCTATTATTTACCTTGTAAAGTATTTGAGATGTTAAGGAAATGCAATACAAAATGAAGTGTTATTGTATCATGATGTATTATTTGTGCTGCTTCTTCAAATGTGCTTTTTAAAACATTCTAAATAGGAATAGGTCTGGTGATTTCCATCCCATGGTGGGAGAATCTTTGGTTGTTTGCTTAAGCTCATCTATTCACCTATAATCATGCTTTTCACAGTACTCCCCAACTTCTGTATTTGCCGAAGACATGGAAAGAGAACTTAGTGGGGGCAAGGATCTGGCCCATGATGTTTTTACCAGTTTGACTAGGTTTAATGAACATTTCCTATGCAGACAATGGAGAACACTGGTAAAAGCAACAAAAACGTTCAAAGATCCTTTTTAAAGTGCAACCACTAGATTGATGTATATATTAATAAACACACACACACACACACACTGTTTGAAAATTAAAGATGAAAGAGTACATCGAATGAGTCTACCTAACACTAAGCAAGTGTACTATAATTTGCAAAGAGTAAGTATTTTACCTATAAGAAACTGAAAGTATGAAAGTTTGTAAAGTGGAATGTTGAGAGATACAGCCCATTCAAATATGCCATATACTCCTTCTTTACTTACTGTTGCTCCCCAGTCACAAGTCTGTGTGTGTGCGCACAGGTGATCATTTCTGCGAGTTCTTGGTTCTGCGAGTCATAGACAGACACAGTTTATGTTCAAAATGTATACTTTACAAACAGTAAAAATGATACAATATGCATTTTCCAGAGAAACTCTAAATTCCTCATCTGAAGTTCCTAGCTGTGCAATTGGACATGAATTTTATGGGCCCAAAGAGAAGACCAAGTTGAGAAAGAGCTGAGATTGAGAAAGATGGCAGAACTAATGTTAGAATAAAATACCAATTGTTGGAGTGGGAAAGCTTATTTAAAAAAAAATAAGGATTGCAGGCTGGGCCAGAATAATAGAAACCTTTAGCTCAAATGATCACCTCTTATGATAGATTCAAATATGATACTAACCTTAAAACAATGTTGGGAAATTATTTGTACAAATTTGAGCTTCCTTTCTTTCTATCTTACCTATGTTCATAGATGCAAGATTAAGAAATGAAATACCTTTCTTCACTTCTTTTTGAAATCTTTTAAAGCCCAATGATGCGACCTGCAGCAGAAATTATTCCATAACGGACATATCATTTTCATTGTTTAAAACTTTAGTATTAGAGAAGAAAGAGTGGCACTTTTTGGCAATTAATGACACTTCTTATAGACTTCTATTTCTTGGCAAATGGTAAGTGACAGGGGACCAGTCATAGACATTCAGCAAAGGCAAAAGTTGCACTGACTGGGATGACTAGAGTTTCTAGGCACCATGGTAATACAAATAATGCATAATATTTCTGGGGTATTATTTGTATTGCAGCCTTCTTCTTAGCATATTTGCAATGTGCCTCAGGTGGCACATAACCAGGATTCATCACAGAATTTGGTCGGCTGATGGAATCATTAGCTTCCCCAGCCCGGGCTGGGTACTGATAAGGAGTGTGACATGAACGCTGATCCACATTGCAGTAGTACATGGGAGCCTTGTCATTGGCCAAGACTCTTTTGTGCTAGGTGCTACATAAACACTGAACAAAATAAATGGTCCCTGCCCCCAAATGCTGAAGTTCAAGTATTTTTCCTATGCAATATTAACGAGTTGAACTGTCCCTGCTTGCTACATGCTGACATGAGTTTATGTAAAGGCTGAGGAATACCATGTAGAACATGTCTTGTGGGTAAATAGTTGACTTGCTCTCCTGTGGTCAAAATATGTTATTTTGTAATTACCGTATTCCAAATACATGCTTAAGGAAGCATTTCAGGAAATATAATTTAGAGATGGCTTGTGCTATGTAATAATCTGTCCTGTCACAAAGAATTGCATAAACATGAAAACAAGCTACCAATCTTTGCCTGAAAATCCCACCCTGTTAGCAGGTGTTGATCCTGCTGGGAAATATTAATTGATGTCAAGTGTGATTTGCTGACTTGCTGCTGCAGGTGACTTGTTACCTAGTTTTACCTAGACTTGCAGGTGGAGTATTTAGGAGAAAAAAGTCCTAGGGAGAGGGCTGAACACTATTCCCAGAGGAATCCTAAAAGCAGACAATCCCAGGGAATAGTCATGGGTTAGATCGTGTTTCATTTTGATTCTTTTGTGAATAAAACAAAATCTCTGGAAGGGGTAAGTTTTTGATCTGTTGCATGTTTGCCTGATTAGAGCGAAAAGAAATTATTGGAGCCACTTCTGTTTTTTATAAAATATTTTTTCATCTTAACCTTCAGCACCTGCCCTACAAAATAGCTTATATTTATTGATCATCCCCAAATTAAATGGATATCAGGAAATTTGTCTTGAGCATCTTGAATATTTACATTGTCATTGGGAGGCAGTGTCTCCTGTCTAGTGGTTAGCATCCAAGGCAGCAGTCACCACCAATGGGTTCCATTTTGGGGTGGCACCTCCGCCTAATGGATTCCATTTTGGGGCAGGCTTGGGGAACCTGGACCACTCTACCGGGTTCCAACCCAGGGCCCCAGCTGCTCATTTGGTGGCATCTTCTGTCATCCTCAAATCAGCCTCCCTGGGTCACTTCCTACCACAATCTGCATCCCAGCCTGACACTGTATGTCTCAGGGGATCGCTGACTTCCAGCCCTGGTCCCAATTACTCTGGGCTGCAGCTCCCCTGGTTCCTTGGTTTGGTGCGAGCTCAGCTCACATCCATGCCTGGAGCCCTCAGAGCACATCCTTCTCCCTGGCCTACCAGACCCTGACTGGACAGTTTGGCTGCCTTTTAAATCCCAACTCCAACCTGAACATGCTCACTTCAGGCAGAAGGGCTGGACCTCCGTAGCCCAGAGTTGCTTCTTAATCCCCTCTTGTCCAGTGTGAGGTTTATACACCCCATCAGAAGCTATCAATTATTTCTCAGTGATACAAATTATGTCCCAAATAATATATTTCAGATATATTTGATATAGTTTGAACTTTGTGGGTACATAGTATTTGTAGGGAACTGAATTAGTCATTTATATTCTGTTATGCATGCAGAATTATAAAAGGAAATCATGGTGAAGATGGTGGGCAGAGATCATTGGGAATAGAAAGAGGCATGTTTAAAGAGAAAGTGGGGAGCGTGGAGAAAGTGGTCTATAAAAATGGGAGAGAAAAACATTGAGACACTCAAAAGAGAAATCAAAAACAGTGAACAGAGGGCAGCCAGAAAAAGAGATCCAAAAGAGTGTCCTTCACAGGGGAATTCCAGCCTGGGGTCAAAATGATATATAGCCATATATAAACTTAGAAAGGCCCACCATTTTATGGGGACCACTTGTGACTTCTGTAAAAGGAACTTTTTAAATTCCAGACCTGTAACTGGCTTATTTTAGAATGACTGGGGATAGAAGCCACATTTTCAAATGCTGTCCTGGAATCGGAAGTACCTCAGTGGTTCCTTGAATGGCAATATAAATTGAAAATGTTGAATGCCAGGCACTGCAGCAAATTCAGCAAATGCCAGCCTCTAGAATCAAATCCTGCTTGCCTTACTCATGAATACGCCTAATGGCTCCAGTAGGAGTGGTCACATGTGTAAAATGAGTAGGATTTGGCCTTTAGTGAAACAATGGTGAAAAATCAGTCAGTGACAAGGTAAATGCATGACATATAGATGGGATCCTCACTACACACACTCTTCTGGTTAATTTTCTTTACAGTCTGAAGACTTTCAAACTCCTGCATTTTGGAAATGTTAAGTTTCTTGCCCTATTCCGTGTACTGCTGCTATGAAGCAATGGATATGATGCCAAGAGCTTTGGGCTAAATTGATCTGGATGATAGCTCATCAGGAAGCTTCTGTTCCAACATTCCCTAGCAAGACAACTCACACAACCAAATTCAATAAATCAATAAGCTTTCAGAGCTGGTTTTAAATGGAAACTATTAACATTTCAAGAAAACATAGGGGCATGAGGGATTAAAAAAATACATCAAAGAATTAACCAAACAAACCATCAAAATCATCTCAAAGCAAATCCAAACAATCCTAGCAAAATATCAAATTCTGGCAAAATATCAAAATGACAAGAATAAAATTTAAAAGTTCTGAAAACTGTGAAGAATCAGAATCCATAAAATATGGGACACAGATTTATTTTAAACCCCCATGAATGTTAACATTATATGAGCGCATTTTATGAATATTTGTAGAAATGCTCCTATTTGCTTAATAAATACAAAGAAAAATTAGCAGAGTTGTCATCGTTACCACTCCTCAAATATAACAGACTAACATCTTAAGGATTGCAGGCTGGGCCAGAATAATAGAAACCTTTAGCTCAAATGACCACCACTTATGACAAATTTAAATGCGATACTAACCTTAGCTTTTTCTTTTCTCTTTACAATTGAGGCATATGAAAGTTATTATTTTTAATATTTTGTTTTCTAAATGGCAATATTGCTTGAGTTCCATCCATACCAAGAAATCAAAAGCTGTGTGTTAATATTTTTGCCCATTCATTTCAATCCATTCAGATGGATTTCTCTTTCCCAATTTGTAGTATTAATGTGCATCAGAAAAAAAGTTAAAGAACGATCCTGTTTACTGAATAATAAAAGGACTAAATATAACTGTAGCAGAAATTAACCTTACTCTAGCACTGCCAAAATACACTTTTCAGGAGTCTTTGCAATTACAGAAGGCTTTTGTATTTTAGCAGTATTCTACTGTCCTTGACCAATGGATAGAATAATAGACCAGCATTCTCAACATTACCAGCAGGTTCAGTGGATACTTTTTATGAACAATCTGCCAATTGGCTGGATGCCTATGTTCAAACTCTGACCTAAATATGGTGAGAGCAGGAGCTGCACAGCCAACTGGTTTATGACCAAGTGTAACCAGGACTAAACCAATTGAAATACTCCCTGTAAAAGATATTGCTGAGATTCAGGTTTCACATTTTTTTCCTGCCTGCCTTAGATCAGAATTATATTAGATGATTTTAATTGGCTCAGATAAAGCAAAATATAATTTCATGAAGTAAACTACTCTAATGTGAAAATATATTTTCCTCCTGGCAACTCAAAGAGCTGTTTCATTTATTTTTGTTGTGTAGACAAATTGCTCTTTGATTTTCCACCTTCCAAAATATATTAAGAATGTTAGTGTTTTTTAAAACTATTTTATGACTTTTCATAAGAAAAGAGCCACATGTGAAAAATCATTATGATTAAAACTGTTATTTAAGAAACTGAACTCAAGAAATAGGCTATGACACAAGAAACTTCTACCAAAATATGTCACTCCTGTGAGGGGAAAGACAGCCTTATTCTCTTCTACCATAGAGGTAGTGAAAGTTACACACTGCAGAAAATTTATGGAATCTAAATTGTTTTATAAATCAAGAGTTCCTTCAATCATCCACAGAACCCAGCATCATTGGTGCAACAAATTATCATATTTCATAGAGAAACTCACCCAGAACTGGGATGGCCTCATGTAACTCCAAGAACAAAGCACATTACTAGAAATACAACCCTCTCCCCTCCAAGAACTTGGATCATCCACACTGGTAGAAGTCATGGAAGCACTGAAGGAAATGAGTGCTACCACCTGTGACTTGTTACCCTTCCTGCCTACAAAAAGTGTAGCAGGGCATGCATGAAAACAGAATTACTGCCCTGCAAAAAATTCTGAAATTTTCAAATTTCTTTCCATTCCAAATTTGAATGAAAAGTTGAAATTTCTTATGGAATGGAAGTTCCAAGACATTTTGTTTTGGGAACATCAAATCATGGTTTTGCTATTATCAAAACATTAAATATTAAACATAACACTTAATATAATATATAAATATAGCATAAAATATAAATAAAATAAATGCACTTGAAATTAAATTAGAAAGTAAAAAATTAAACAGTTTCACCTTATCTAAAATTTTTACATTCCCAACATGAAAAGAGAAAGCCAAAATGAATTGTTTAGACTTTTTTTCCACCTAAAATGTTATGGAACTCTCTACATTCCCACAAAAAGTTTGATTCAAAGAAACAATGTTTTTCAACAGAAAAGCATTCAATTGACTTTTTTTAACTAGCTCTGGATCATTCATTCTAAATCATGCAATAGTCTGACCCATGCTAAAGAACTTTCGGTCAGTGCTACTACTGCCCTTATAAACCATTGTTTAACTTTCCTCTTCTAAGGAAATTAGCTGAGTGAAATACAGTCCCCATAGTCACCTATCAACTACCAGTATCCTGGTTCTCTCGCTCTTCACAGCAGAACATGATAAATAGATAGTGTTTCTGGCTCTGTTGGCTGGCTTCCAAACATACATCCAAACTCATCTTAGACTTCTCTGTGGCTCTGCTCACCAAATATTTCTGAACTCCTTCCATGAGGCTACAACTGTGAACTGCAACATCAAAAAATGGCATGAAATCCTTCTATTTAGATGGAATCCTGTGTTTTTGTAGGGGGACTCTTCCTCCATAACTCTCAACCTGAGGATTCCTACAAGTCTTCAGGTCTCTTTCTCCTTCATATCAATATCTTGATAGAGCTATTGCAGTAGCTGGTGAGACAACAGAGGCTGAAAAGTCAGTAGTGTGTCCATAAAACTCAGCTCTCCACCTTCTTTATATCAAATCTACCTGACATTGTCTCAACATTCTTTCATTTAGTTTTTTTTCTCAGTAAGTTCTTCATAAGCACACACATATACACACAAACACAGTTTTGTTTTGACATTTTTTGGGGGGAGGGGTGTTCTTGTTGTAAATCAAATTATCAGTGAGACTGTATCTAATGTTATTCTGATGTTGGTGATTGAGTAGCAAGTACCAGTTACATGTTGCCTAAATCCAGGCATTTTAATAGCCCAATTTGGGTGAGCAGGAGATCTGAGTTCTCTCCCAAACCAGGAAAGCCACTGTGTTCAGCTCCGTAAATATTTTCTTTTTATTGACTAAGTCAATCTTTGTAGGAAATGAAGGTTCACTTAGCATCCCTATTGATTATTGTATTGTTCCTACTGATGAAAGAGGACTGACAGACTGATCAAAGTACAACATTGTATATACTTAGCATGACATTGAAGAGAAAAGATCTCCTTCCCTTTGACTAAAAGTTATGTCATTGAAAACTTTATAACACACCATCTTTATCCTTTTGTTATACTACAACAACCATCAAAGTTCCCCAACTTATTTGATGAAGCAGGCTGTGTCTGAACCGAGAAGGAAACTTGTATCACCAGTGTGAAATATAGAAAATCTAATGTAAATGCCGTATCTGGTGCATACTGCACTATAAAACATTATTCATATGCTCTACTATAAGAGCAGATTGGTGGTGTTTTGCATGCCTCAGCATGGGCAGGTGCATTCTATTTGTCTAGAATGAAATATTTATGTTTTCTTATGAAATAATGAGCAACGGAAGCTTTCCGGAATGCCATATTTATAAAAGCAAATTTTGGGAACTGACCTCCAAACTTATTTTACAATGAATGATTTAGATAGGAAGAATAAACAAAATTTTAACAGAGAGGCTGGAGACAGATTCCAAAATACCCAGGCGAGATTATCATTAGCTTGAAGTTTCATCAGTATTTTATTTATAGTGAGACTGGTCTATTTCTCATCTTTCAGCTTCTCAGGGCAAAGGCCATCTTTATGCTGTGTATTGTGCAACACTAAGCACATTGTTGGCACTTACCAAACAAAAAATAAATAATGAAAATAATGTATATTTTCTATATTCACAACCATTTGTCAGTTTCTCCCCGACAAAAGGTAATTTACTCCATAAGGCCACTCCTCACCAAAAAGGAAAGATGGGCCAGAACCCTAACCCTGAAATCAGTCAGAACTATAGGGACACTCAAAATCCAATCTGGATCCAAATCTGAATTAGCAAACTGCCACTTGCCTTGTAACGGGGTGAACCAAAATCTAAGAATCCAGCTTCCCCAACCCTGGGGGAGATCTGATTTAAACCCAACCCATGTTCCAATATACTGAATAGCTTGTACAAAAGTTTATAGTTGCTTTTATTATTGTCATCTCAGGACATAACTTTCCACAGGGCAAATGACAATAGTCCATTAGAATGGACAAATTCAGATTCATTAGACAAGTCAAATGATTCTTCTTATGTGTCTACAAGCACAGCAATGGAAAGTAAAATCCTGCCCTTATCTCAATGACCCATACAAAGTAGTGGAGGAATAGAGCAGTGCAGGCATACATCCAGAACAGAATCCATCCTTGACAAGGTAATGCTGTACTTGTAGGATAGGATCACAAAGGGAATCTTGCCACAACATAATGCTGGCTACATTGAGCTTCCCCTTTAAGTGGCAACATCATGCACCCTGGTTAGTGTGTGCAGCTGAAAATAACATGTACTAACAGGATATGATCCCTGCTTGCAGACTGCATGCTTGTGGCATTGTGATGTACAAGGTGGCATGCTAGTTGTCCTCCAAGTGCTCTCTTAAATACTAGGAAGATATCCTGTTTTGCTGATTCTGGAGTGGAAAGAGGAGTCCTAAGATTTCTTAACCCCACAATGCACCTGTACAACACAGGGCATGAGCTAGGTTCTGGGTTTCTTTTGTGGGGGAAGGGTCCTATCTCTTTAGATATTCTTATTTATTTTTATTACACTTTCAGTATGAGAAAATTAACACTTTAAATCAGAAGGTGAATGCTGTGCTTTATCCCTCCACTGGTTTGTATATCAAATTGTCTTTTCTTGAATTAAGCCTGGACACGTTCACACGACGAAGCCCTTTCTTTCGACTTAAAGGGCCCTTTAAACCGGTTTCTTTACTCCACCTCCGACGAGGGGATTAGCAATAAAATCGGCCTTAGCAGGTCGGAATTGGGGTAGTGTGGACGGAATTCGACGTTTTTGGCCTCTGGAAGCTATCCCACAGTGCTTCATTGTGACCGCTCTGGACAGCACTCTCAACTCAGATGCACTGACCAGGTAGACAGGAAAAGCCCCGCAAACATTTGACTTTCATTTCCTGTTTGCCCAGCGTGGAGAGCACAGGTGACCACGCAGAGCTCATCAGCACAGGTAACCATGATGGAGTCCCAGGATCGCAAAAGAGCTCCATCATGGACCGAACGGGAGGTACGGGATCTGCTCGCCATATGGGGAGATGAATCAGTACTAGCTGAACTCCGTAGCAGTAAACGAAATGGCAAAATATTAGAAAAGGTCTCCAAGGCCATGAAGGACAGAGGCCATAACAGGGAAGCACAACAGTGGCATATGAAAATTAAGGAGCTAAGGCAAGCCTACCACAAAGCCAGAGAGGCAAACGGAAGGTCCGAGGCAGAGCCGCAAACATGCCGCTTCTACGTGGAGCTGCATGCCATGCTAGGGGGTGCAGCCACCACTACCCCAACCGTGTGCTATGACTCCGTCACTGGACAAACACAGAGGGAAGCGGGTTTGGGGTATGAGGAAGATGAGGATGAAGATAATGTAGATAGCTCACAACAGCAAGGAAGCGGAGAAACCGGTTTCCCCAACAGCCAGGATATGTTTATCACCCTGGACCTGGAGCCAGTAACCCCCGAACTCACCCAAGGCGTGCTCCCAGACCCTGAGGGCACACAGGGGACCCCTGGTGAGTGTACCTTTGTCAATATTACACATGGTTTAAAAGCAAGCGTGTTTAATGATTAATGATTAATTTGCCCTGGCAATCGCGGCCAGTACAGCTACTGGAAAAGTCTGTTAACGTGTATGGGGATGGAGCGGAAATCGTCCAGGGACATCTCCAGAAAGCTCTCTTTCATGTACTCCCAAAGCCTTTGCAAAAGGTTTCTGGGGAGGGCTGCCTTATCCTGTCCGCCATGGTAAGACACTTTACCACGCCAGGCCAGTAGCACGTAGCCTGGAATCATTGCATAACAAAGCATGGCAGCATATGGTCCCGGTGTTTGCTGGCATGCAGACAACATCCATTCCTTATCGCTCTTTGTTATCCTCAGGAGAGTGATATCATTCACGGTCACCTGGTTGAAATGGGGCGATTCAGAGGCCCCTTCCTGCTCTGCTGAACAGAAATGTTTCCCGCTGTTAGCCACGCGGTGGGGGGGGGAGGGGTGAAGTGATCATCCCCGATAATTGGGTGTGGGAGGGGAGGGGGGTTAGTTGGGTTTATGCTGCATGTTAACCCGGAAACCGCAACCCCCCCTTTTACATTGCAAACCCATTTTAAATGGCCAACCCAAAGGGTGCTTGGTATGGGAAATGAGGGCGCTACTGTTTGAAACCATTCCCACATGTTAAGAAGGTTAAAAAAGCCAAAAGACTGTGGCTTACCATGGCTGCCTGCAAGCCGAAATCTGTTGCCTGGCACTGCATGAGTGATCTCTCACACCAAACCGGCAGGCCCTCAATATAAGAGGAAAAATGCGACCTTGTAACGAAAGCACATGTGCTGTGTAATGTGAACAGCAAAATTTAACGTGAAAGAGTGTACCCATTGTTCTCTAAAATGTGTCTTTTTTAACCACCTCTCTCTTCTCCTCCACCAGCTGCAAATGTTTCTCCTTCACAGAGGCTAGTGAAGATTAGAAGGAGAAAACAGCGGACTCGGGATGACATGTTCACGGAGCTCCATATGTCCTCCCATGCTGAAAGAGCACAGCAGAATGCATGGAAAAAGTCAATGTCAGACTACAGAAAAGCACAGTATGAACAAGAGGAGAGGTGGCAGGCTGAATCGCGGGATGAACAGAGCAAGTGGCGGGCTAAAGAGGATAGGTGGCGTCAGCTTGCAGACAGAAGGCAAGAGTCGATGCTCCGGCTGCTGGAGCAGAGACCGCTGCTACAGCCCCTGTGTAACCAACAGCCCTCCCCCCAAGTTCCATAGCCTCCTCACCCAGATGGCCAAGAACACAATTGGGGGGCCTCCGGCCACCCAGTCACTCCACCCCAGATGATTGCCCAAGCATCAGAAGGCTTGCCTTCAATAAGAGTTAAAGTTTTAAACTGCAGTGTGTCCTTTTCCTTCCCTCCTCCCCCACCCATCCCGGGCTACCTTGGCAATTATCCCCCTAGTTGTGTGATGAATTAATAAAGAATGCATGAATGTGAAGTAACAATGACTTTATTGCCTCTGCAAGCGGTGCTCAAAGGGGGAGGGTGGGGTGGTTGGTTTACAGGGAAGTAGAGTGAACCGGGTGGGGGGGTGGAGCGGATGGTTCATCAAGGAGAAACAAACAGAAGTTTCACACCGTAGCCTGGCCAGTCACAAAACTCGTTTTCAAAGCTTCTCTGATGCGCACCGCGCCCTGCTGTGCTCTTCTAACTGCCCTGGTGTCTGGCTGCGCGTAATCAGTGGCCAGGCGATGCGCCTCAACCTCCCACCCCGTCATAAATGTCTCCCCCTTACTCTCACAGATATTGTGGAGCGCACAGCAAGCAGCAATAACAATGGGGCTATTCTTTTCGCTGAGGTCTGAGCGAGTCAGTAAGCTGCGCCAGCGCGTTTTTAAATATCCAAATGCACAATCCACCACCATTCGGCACTTGCTCAGCCTGTAGTTGAACAGGTCCTGACTACTGTCCAGGCTTCCTGTGTATGGTTTCATGAGCCATGGCATTAAGGGGTAGGCTGGGTCCCCAAGGATAACTATAGGCATTTCAACATCCCCAACGGTTATTTTCTGGTCCAGGAAGAAAGTCCCTTCCTCCAGCTTTCGAAACAGACCAGAGTGCCTGAAGATGCGAGCATCATGTACCTTTCCAGGCCATCCCACGTTGATGTTGGTGAAACAGCCCTTGTGATCCACCAGGGCTTGCAGCAGCATTGAAAAGTACCCCTTGCGGTTTATGTACTCGGTGGCTTGGTGCTCCGGTGCCAAGATAGGGATATGGGTTCCGTCTATCGCCCCACCACAGTTTGGGAATCCCATTGCAGCAAAGCCATCCACTATGGCCTGCACGTTTCCCAGAGTCACTACCCTTGATATCACCAGGTCTTTGATTGAACTGGCAACTTGGATCACAGCAGCCCCCACAGTAGATTTGCCCACTCCAAATTGATTCCCAACTGACCGGTATCTGTCTGGCGTTGCAAGCTTCCACAGGGCTATCACCACTCGCTTTTCAACTGTGAGGGCTGCTCTCATCCTGGTATTCTGGCGCTTCAGGGCAGGGGAAAGCAAGTCACAAAGTTCCATGAAAGTGCCCTTACGCATGCGAAAGTTTCGCAGCCACTGGGAATCATCCCACACCTGTAGCACGATGCGGTCCCACCAGTCTGTGCTTGTTTCCCGGGCCCAGAATCAGCATTCCACGGCATGAACCTGCCCCAGTAACACCATGATTTGCACATTGCTGGGGCCTGTGCCTTGTGAGAGGTCTATGTCCATGTCAATTTCCTCAGCACTCTCGTCGCCGCGCTGCAATCGCCTCCTCGGCTGGTCCTGGTTTTGCTTTGGCATGTCCTGGCTCTGCATATACTCCAGGACAATGTGCGTGGTGTTCATAGTGCTCATAATTGCCACAGTGATCTGAGCGGGCTCCATGATCCCAGTGCTATGGCATCTGGTCTGAAAAAAGGTGCGAAACTAGTATCTGACGGACGGAGGGAGGGAGGGAGGGAGGGGCGAGTGACGACATGGGGCACAGGTACAGGGAATTAAAATCAACAAAGGTGGCTGTGCATCAGGGAGAAACACAAACAACTGTCACACAGAATGCCCCCCCCCCAAAGATTGAACTCAAAACCCTGCGTTTAGCAGGCCATTGATTTCACGGAGGGAGGGGGAAGCAAATGAATACAGAACAAATCTATTTTTTACATCTTAAGCTGGCAGCCAATGGTGCAGCATGACTGATAGCCCTCAGCATCTTCTGGGTGTTTGGCAGAAAATACTGGGTGTTTGGCAGAAAATAGCATACTAGGAGTGATAGCCCATCATCGTCAAGACCGCCCACGTGCCCATGATTGACAGCCACTGCAGAATGATGACGACGGATATCAGTCGTAATATACCATCTTCTACCAATAGGCAAGGGGCTGCTGTTGTGTGCAATGCAGCCCCACATCTGCCAGCCCCACGTCTGCCAGCACCCAGATCGCTGATGAAGGCTACCAGTCATACTGCACCGTCTACTGCCAAAAGGCAATTAGCTGCTGCTGTGTAGCTGTGCAGTACCACGTCTGCCGGCAGCCAGAGGACATATGGTGACGGTGAGCTGAGCTGAGCTTAGCTGAGTGGGCTCCATGCTTGGAGTGGTATGTTGTCTGCACAGGTAACCCACGTAAAAAGGTGCAAATCGATTGTCTGCCGTTGCTCTGACGGAGGGGGAGGTGCCTGACGACATGTACCCAGAACCCCCCGTGACACTGTTTTGCATCATTCAGGCATTGGGATCTCAACCCAGAATTCCAATGGGTGGCGGAGACTGCGGGAACTGTGGGATAGCTACCCACAGTTCAACGCTCCGGAAGTCGACGCTAGCCTCGGTACTGTGGACGCGGTCCGCCGACTTAATGCACTTAGAGCATTTTATGTGAGGACACACACAATCGGCTGTATACAACTGATTTCTATAAAACCGGCTTCTATAAATTCGACCTAATTTCGTAGTGTAGACATACCTTAAGACTTTCTTTCCAAGAAAGAATATTGTTCTCAAATCGTACCAAATCACCAGGACTTGATGGGATTCGTCCAAGAGTTCTGAAGAAGCTTAAGAATGAATAGGCTGTGCACCTACAAAAATACGCAGTGTCTCGTTACAATCAGTTACTATGCCAGAGGCTGAGAGGGCAGTAAATGCTGCATTTATTATTAGAAAGGTGGTAGGTGTGATTCTGGGAAGTTATGAACGAATCAGCCTTTCTTCAGTACAAACAAATTAACTGAAATAATATACAAAGATACAGGGGCAGATCCTCAGCCTATCTCCATTGATTTCCAAGCTAGCTACACCAGTTTAAAGTGTTAAAATACCTTTGTATTACTTAACCATAAATACACTTGTATTATCACCAGAATATTTTTAAGGACCTGCTGTTGCTATGAAACTAGTCTGGATTCCAGCATTTACCTTGTATGTCTTTATTTACAAGATCTTTTGTAAACAGAAATCTTTCAATTTGATGCACAAATGGACTCAAGATATAGTTCTCAATGGACTTGACAAGGCAATGCACCCACTTGGAGCAATTAGACAAAAACTATTTGCCAAGTATTTTCTCTCAGATGCTTCTAACAAAACATTAAAACAAATATGTATGCTGTCTTTTTGCAATGATAGAAATGAAATTGTTCAGCATGAAGTTAATCCTTTCAGCAATTCTCAAAAACCCTAAAACATTGAAAACCAAAAGGTGAAGCAAGCAAAATAGTGGGCCTAAGAACCTAGCCGTCATTACGTTAACAACTGTCAACATCAATTTGCTCTAAGTGAAAAATCAAGAAAAATCTCACTAATGGGTCCGTGCTGGTCAGCTACTGTACCATCCAGCAATATATAGTAGCAACATTCCACAATAAAAGGATTTTAAAAGGTCTTCAAAAAGATATTTGATAGAAACCTTTGATGCTGCCAAATGAGCCCTTATGAAAGAATGGCAAATACACGTCAATCCACAACAGTAAAAAAAGAAAATACAGCAAATCAGTATTGGCTAGAAACTTTGTAACCCATCTGTCTTCTTAAACGGAGGAAATAATTTCAGTCTATTAATCCAAGTTCAATAAAAAAAAAAGAGAGCTGAAGTGTGTTATAAAGGGAACGGTACTTAGAGCTGCTAAACTGCCAAAGGCATTCTAATATTGTGGAAAGACATACATATAAATACACTTTATATACTTAGGCCCAAATATATGGGATTTATGAACAGTGAGATGCTGCCAGTGGAAAGAAGACATGGCATCAGCCAATCTCATTCATCCTCATGCATGCTTTTATCCAACAGAGATATTACAAACACACAATGTGGTAAAAATGCTCTCCTAGTCTTCTAACAGCCAAAGACTTACTTGTGGTTTGCTATTTCTGCCTGCCAGTTTGCCCTACCAAATGACTGCTTTATTTCACAAATATTAACTACCATCACAGGTTTAAAGGGAGGGAGGTTGGAGTTTGAAGTTATGGGGAATCTAGAATGGTAAGGGATACAGAAAAGCAACACCAAAACTCTCCGTATCTCAGAAACTAATACCTCCAATTCATCTGAAAAAAACCCAGAACTCTCCTTAGCTGGCAATTATGGGTGGGTAAACCTCAAGAGTTTATTATGATTTCCAGTAATCTCTTCTAGCATCCTGGTTTGTTTTGAAGGAATCAAAGTATTTGATTTTGTGTGTATTGTTAAAAGAGAGATCAATAGAGTCATAAAGACCCTCGGAGAAGGGCCAACTGGACTGTTTAGACTTAAATGAGAATAGACAGGGAAGGGGAGAGACAGAAATTGGGCATGCTAATTTTGATTGAGTGTATCTCAAAAGCAAAGTAAGATATGAAATAATTATTAATCTAGGATTCCCTCAAGTACAATGCAGCAGCTTACAGCTCTATCTGTGCTCATTATTACCCCAACCATTCAATTACCCGAAGGCAGGAGTTTTTCTGATTCTAGTACCTCAGAACATGTGCTGCCAATAGAGCAAGTAGAAATGCAATAGTTTCCCCAAGGAATTTGGAAATCCAAAAGGAAGATTGATTAATTAAATCTAGACTCTAGCAAGAACCATATTGTGAAGTGGCAAACCTTGAAAAGCTGTTTAAGTCTTCTGTGATTCTCTGGGTGTGCCTACACTTAAACAAATACATCTCTGCTGCAGCTGCACTGTTGCAGCACTTCAGCATAGACACTACCTATGCTAATGGGAGCCGCTCTCCTAACCGCACAGGTAATCCACCTCCCCAAGAGATGGTAGCAGGGTTGACAGAAGACTTCTTTTGTCAACCTAGCACTATCTACACTAGGGGTTAGGTTGGCATAGCTATGTTTCTCAGGGGTGTAGTTATGCCAACATAAGTTCCCATTGTAGACCAGACCTTTATCAGTTTTAAAAGCTCTTACTGCTAGTAATGGTAATGCACTTTATAAAACTGAAAGAAACAAAGAAAGGAAATGGTCAGGAAAATCATGCAGGCAGGAAATATAATATCTAAACGTTTCTACAAATTTATGAATAAGGAATAAGATACAAATTCAGCTGAGTATTGAGCAAATTTAGGGCTTGTCTACACTGCATTGAATTGCATTGCAGACATGTGAATTTGCTAAGTGCACCAAAATGTTGTACTCCAACTGCCATAGGAAGACGTTGTTGGCTTGAATTAAAAGATATCTCATTTGTATTAACATAGTCCTCTTCAAACAGGACTATATTAGAATGAACCAGATACCTTATAGTTTGTACCAGCAGTGTCCCCCAGTGCAGTTAGAGTATAACATCTTGGTGCACACTGCAATTCACATCCCCATAGTGCAAACAGCAGTGTAGTGTAGACCAGTGTTTCTCAAACTAGGGCCACTGCTTGTTCAGGGAAAGCCCCTGGCGGGCCAGGCCAGTTTGTTTATCTGCCGCGTCCGCAGGTTTGGCTGATCGTGGCTCTCACTGGCTGTGGTTCGCTGCTCCAGGCCAATGGGGGCTGCAGGAAGCGGCGCGGGCCGAGGGACGAGCTGGCCGCCCTTCCTGCAGCCCCCATTGGCCTGGAGCGGCGAACCGCAGCCAGTGGGAGCTGCGATTGGCTGAACCTGCAGACGCGGCAGGTAAACAAACCAGCCCGGCCACCAGGGGCTTTCCCTGAACAAGCAGTGGCCCTAGTTTGAGAAACACTGGAGTAGACATAGCCTTATTCTCTGATGCAGCACATATTTATGCCTGTGCTTTTAGCACATGAGCAGTCCCCTTGATTTCAATCTCCCACTTTTAGGGATTAAGTATTAGGCCTCAGACATTTTATCACCTCAGTATTTTCATCTATAAAAGGACTTTAAAAATAAAAGTTGTTTTATTTTATTTTCTTTCTTCATTTTTATTCTAAATTCCCATCTCTCTAACTTCTGCAGCCCTGTATCTGGGTTTATGTGGCACTTTCACATCATATATCAACCACATAATAGTTTGGGCTTGAATACACTAGGAAAAGCACAGCCAGAAACAGGAGATGTCCAACTGAGATGTATTAGTGACACTCAGGTTTACCCACTGAAATCCTAGATTGCGTGCAAGCACTACAAATACAATACACGGACAAGATCTAGAACAGACGTATACAGAAGTTATAATTTTTAAAGAGATATTTGTTTTTAAATGGCTACTTCTACCCAGCACTGCTCTGGAGATACAACATCTGGCTTTAGATACATTTTCCTTTCACTCTCTTTTCCAGTTTACTACGGTGATAAATAAAGTGGGGGGGATAGCTCCCTTCGATGGACACCCAGCCAGCAAGTTAATGTAAAATCCCTCTTGGTAGCTGTTCTTTACTTCCTTTACCTATAAAGTTAAAAAGTCCCCCAGGTAGAGAAAAAAAAAGTGGGCATTGATCAAAAGAGCCAATGGAAAGGGTAGAACTTTTTAAAATGGGGAAAGAAACTTTCTGTTTGTCTGTTGTTCTCTGGGCTGCAGGAACATGGAGCAGCAATGCTATAAGCAGGAATGCTGTGTAAGGTTTGAACCAGGTATGAAAAAGTATTTTCCATATCTAGAAGGAATATTTTGGATAGGGAATGTTTAGTTAGACACTATCAGGTTTATTTCTTATTTTGGCTTGTGGATCTCCTCTGTGCTAACTCCTGATGCTTTTGTTTGCTTGTAACCTTTGAGCTGAACCCCCAAGAAAGTTAGTTTGGGTGCTTAATCTTTAGAATTGCTCTTTTAAAATCTAGCAAATGCCTAAGTTCCAGATTTATTTTCTTTCTTTTTGTTTTAATAAAATTAAACAGGATTGGATTTTTGGTGTCCTAAGAGGTTTGTGCATGTTGTTTGATTAGCTGATAGCCACAGCTAATCTCCTTTGTTTTCTTTCTCAGATTTTCCCTGGGGGGAGGAGGGAAGAGGTTGTAAGGGCTTGAGGGTACCCCACAGGGAGGAATTCCCAAGTGCTCCTTCCTGGGTTCAAAGGGGTTTTTTTTGTTTGCATTTGGGTGGTGGCAGCATTTACCAAGCCAAGGTCAGAGAGAAGCTGTAACCTTGGGAGTTTAATACAAGCCTGGAGTGGCAAGTATTAATTTTTAAAAATCCTTTCAGGCCCTGACTTCCTGCCCTTGGAGTGACAGAGTGGGGATTCAGACTTGACAACTACCTTATAGGAGAATCTACTATAGAACTGCCATGTGCAATTAAGTACCTATCCGTTATAAGGATTCTGCACTTGCACACTTTGGAAATCTGATTTTCTCCATAGGGAGCCAGCATTATCCTCAAGAAGAGAGAGAAGGATCTCTCTGCCCAAGGCTCTGTTGCTCACTGCTTTAATATACTGTAACCTTGAAAGTCCAGACAATTCAGTTCATGACTCCAGTTTCATTTTTAAGCACTACAGCTGATCACTTGTTTTTCTTGTCCTGAAGCCCTGAATCCTTTCATGGCTATTGCTCTATCTCTGCTTTGTTGCATGGTTTCTGCAGATGGGTACTTTCCTTGACTAGAAAGCCTGTGCATAACAGCCCTTGGCACTTTTACTATAATGCCATTAGATTTAATGGGAAATTGCTTCAAGCCGCTGTACTCTCTTTTACTCGGCTGTCATACTTCTTAGGGCCAAATGCTCTCCTGCTGTAGAAAAGCCACAGGAAGGGAAAAAGCATTCAAGAACTGGACAGATTATCCCACCAGGGGAGGTGGAGAGTATGCAGCCATGCACAGGAGTCCATTGCTGCATCCTTATTCAAGATCTGTGCTCCCACTGTGAATGTGCACTGGCAGGGGAGCTAATGTTGCTACTAGGAGCAGCATTAACTTTTCTATGTTTCCACTCAGATTTCTACTTTTGGAGATTATATAGAGAGAGAAATGGTTCCAAAGGGTCATTCCTTTCAGCCAGCTTGACATGACTCACCCTAAAACCAAGGAGCCCCAATTTCATATTACACACATGCAGAGACTTCTGCAAGGTTTGGGGGAGAGAGATAACTTCTGCTCTTCCCTCCTGATGTTTTTGGGCCTTTCCTACTTTTATTTTTGCACATACTCTGTATTGCACAATAGAAGGGAGCATTTGACTCAGTCTGCATTGTGGAGTGAATCTATATATGTATTTGTGACAGATTCGGAGCTGCCATATCATAAATTATTGATAGTACATGTTGGCCTTGTTATTGAGATGTTTTATGTATGACTGAGTTGTTTCCTCAGTAGGGATTGGTCTAGAATACTGGCAGGAAGGAGGAGATGCCTCAGAATGCCTCTTAAATGTCATTAAGGAATGTTTCTGAGGACTCTGTCTCAGTCTTCTACTGAGGCTACAGGAGTAGTTTGATGAGAATGGTCAGATACTGCGAACACAGAAGAACAAAGAACTGTGGCAAGGTATAGAGAGGTACTTTTTCTCAGGATCTGACCATTCTCATCAAACTAGTCCTGTAGGCTCAGTAGGAGACTGAGGCAGAGTCCTCAGAAACATTTTGGGGGGAGGGGCTCAAACTGAGGCACAAAAGCTGCTGGGAGTGTTTGAAGAAGATAGGCCAGCTGAAAGCTGCTGTCACAGGATGGTTGGGCTTTAGGCAGGACAGATAGGTATGTAGACTGTCTGGTGTTTTAAAATTCTCTTTTTCTCTAATGCTTTGTTCTTGTTATATCAATAAACGTACATTATGATTACTTTATTTTTTATTTCCAGCAATATAATAGGTGACAACACAACTACCACCAGATCAGTCGTAAAGGTAGATAGTATAGAATTCTATGAGATATGAGTGTCAAATATCTCCTGTCTATTCTAAACAAAAATCAAGTGGGAGGCCAATAAAAATGATGATGGGCTAGTTTGCCTTTTTTATATTCACTGCTACTGTAGCCTGTGGGCTAGCTTGCCTTTATTATATTTACTGCATTATATTCTGCTTTACATTATATTTAGCAATAATGCAAGAAACCTACAAGCCTGTATCCTGTAAGACATTAGCTTCAGCAAGTTAGCATAAGGCTTGAGTCCTAGGAACTTTGCACAGATAAACAGCCCAACGGATAACCCCAAGTATTTGGGGAGCTGAAAATGAAGTTTAAGAAGAAGTCTGACCATAGGTACATAATTCAACCACAGAAGTGTTCTGGCAACAAATTGACATACATAACATGTACCTGAGATACATCTAAGGCTAGCCAGCTTGCTTGACTATATATCTTTTCTTATGTTTCTTATTTTCTTATGGGTTTGAGTATTTGCTTTATTATAATAGGTTTATAGGTTTATATTAGAGTATAGATTGGCTGTAATGCAAGGGAACTGCAGGTCACCTCCTGTATGTTGAGCTAAGGCAAAGTTAGAATACATATATTTGGGACCTTTCATCTAGATAGTTGGTGATGAGCTAAAGCATAAGGTCCATATATGGCTGTGACTTTTAACATAGAGGATGCGTTAAAATAGGTGGGCATAGGGGCTTTCCTAAGTTCATATATCCTTTTACACTTAACAAGTATACCACAACTTTGAAAGAACCGGATAGGACAGAAATAACAAATGTGATACCTAACCACAAAAGGGTCATGGCAATGAGTGGACATATATGATAATAAGTTGAGATCGCTGATATACTAACCTATGGAAAAAAGATACTCCAACGTTAGTAAGGTGAGGAAATACAGAAAAGAAAAAGGGGAAAAATCCCTACTGAATATTCATCAAACATAGCGGCGTCAGCGTAACATATTATAAAAGTGGCATCCCAGCCTAGGGGTGGTAGGAGAGAGAGAGAGGTAGTACTTGGGAGGTGCCAGAATAAGGCTACTGGTGATGATGGGGAAGGTGATGATGATGAAGAAGATGATGGCTAACATTTCAGGTTGTTGTACAAGGGATAATGTGAGTATATGGATGTGTAGATGTACATTTTGTAGTATCTCTATCAACCTTACTGAGTTGGAGTGTTTGTGACTGTGCTAAATGAATTAATAAACTATATTTGTAAATATAAAAGAGTTCCTATAGTGTGAGTGTTGCAACTGTGCACATCAGGGTTCCCAACTATATAATAATTTGAATAATACCGGGCCTGATTTTGGGGTAAGAACCTGGCAACCCTCAAAGTAATACCTGAAGATTCTTAAGTATTCAATATAATTAATACACAATCTAAAGATTGGGCAACAGTCTGTGCCCTCTAGATCCATCAATTAATCTCCTTCACTCTGCATCAAAGGGGAACTCAGCCCCTTCTTCATCCTGCAGTGGCCTCTCTTCACACTCCAAGTTCCACACTAGATAAGGGAATAGAAGAGTTAATAGGTTGGTGTTACAGTTAGAGGAGATTCACATCTCTCCTCTGCCCTCCATCCAATGGGGCTGTATTTTCTTTTCCATGTACTGTTTTTTCCATCGGAAGAGATGATTAGGGCCAATGTTATTTGTCCAGCAGAGCATGTGAGGACTCCAGGAGACATGAATGAAAGCTCTGAAATGTTGAGGAGAAAGGTGGCGCAGAATACATAAATTGATTACTAGGTTTGGATCAGCTGGTCATATTTCTCATTGTGCTAGGTAACATTCTGAGTGCACTGAAAGCCTGATGAAATGACTCCTACATTATAAGAAGATTATAGTGACCTGAAATAGAAATGGGGCAGGTGTTTCAACATTTGTAGAGAAGGGGCATTTAATTTAATAACTTGTTAATGAAAAGTGTCCCATTAAATCCTTTTATATATTATACATTCTAGCTCATGCTATTATATTAGGTCCATTGAACAGATGCCTATTTTATGTATTTAGCTATTAAGCTCTGTTCCAAACATTTTTTTCTCCTTAAAAGGTATTAATACAAAATTAACATTATTAATTTACTGTATCTTGGGGACAATTGTTGCAAATTCAAACAGACATTTCCTTAATTTAAAATAAAAGTGAGAGAGATAAAATGATAGGATTTCATTATGTATTTTTTCTTTATTCTTTCCATTGGAAATCTCTCATTATGTTTCCAGCAAAGGGAACACAAATGAGCCATGAACTCCCCTGGAGTTCCCTTCAATGTTGAAAACAATGCTGAGCATTAAGACAGTTATTAATATTACATACAAGCTTTAATTTAACCAGTTATTGATTTTGATGATACAATATGATGAAGAGAATCTCCTAAACTGTGAAAGAAATGATCAGAAAGATTCAAAATAAAAGACCTAAAGAAGACTTACTTCTATTTCACTCCAGTTTGTTTCTATGCCCCCTTGTTTTGCATTGGTGTATAAGTGTATATGATCTCAAAGAGAATATTTTATTTTAAAACTATGTAATTCCATGTATCTGAGAAAATTAAAGACACATTAATTTTTCACAATTATGTGCTTAGCTGTCCTAATCAATTATACCAGGTGTGACATGTCTAAAAGTTCTTGATCTTCTTCTGTTTTTAATATTTCTTATATCCTTGCCTTGTGAATTTTGAGCTGGATGTGCAGAAAAAAGAAACTAAGAATTAAATAAAACTATATATTTTTTGAACATTTTAAAGGAAGAATTCAAAATGATAAAGCTAGAAACTTATAAAGGAAGATAGTTCTCTTCCACACCTTAAACTAGTATTATAGATTACGCAGCAATTTGGAAATAAAGATAGTAAGACATAACTACAAAATCTCAAAGATATGTTGATCAGAACAAGTCCTCAGAGGATACAACTGATTGGCTCATTACAATGTTGTGGGACCCTTCTCATCTTTCCTCTTCTGACTTGGGATCTGAATGAAGTGGGGCTATTTAGATAAAGCAGAAGGATTAGATGTGTGTGGAGAGAGAGCTAGGAGGGGAAGGTGTGATTTTATCAATTTATCTAACTACAAAGGATGAAATTCTGGCCCCATTGAAGTCAATGGCAAAAGTTCTATTGACTTCAGTTGGGCCTGATTTCACCCAGAAAGTTTACATACATACACAGACTACCAATAAGAACAAAGGTGGAACAAACAAAAATGTACCTATTCAAAAATAATGTGTGTGTGTGTGTGTGTGTGTGTGTGTGTGTGTGTGTGTGTGTGTGTGTGTGTGTGAATGCATAGTACTGCTTTATTTTCTACAGGTGGAAGCAGCATCGAAGACTTGCAGCTATCAGATTGCATTTTTCCATGTCTAAGAGTTTTTAGCATTGTTTAATGGTGGTCCTATCCTCATACCAAAGAGTGGAGGAGAGCACAGTGAACATGTCACAATCCCACTGAACGCTACAGATGCAGTTATCATCCTACTGAGGTGGCCCCATTCTTGGATATATCCAAACTACCCTTTTCATTTTCACACAATGCAAGATACTGTTATACTGGATGTGACAGGCTTCCAGGAACCTTCCAAAGAGATTATGCTGTATCCGGGGATCCAGCTGGGGAATACATTGCAGAGTTTAGGGTGTGTGGGGGGAGGAGGGAATCTTCAGGGATGGGAAGTGGCAGGGAAGCTATGCCAGCAGCTCTATACAACCAGAGGATTTCCCTATGTTGGGGTGATCATACTGTGGCCCAAACATGTGGCTTTTATGACTGCATTTTGTCAATAGTCTGGCACAGACTAGCTCCTGGAAGTTATTAAGATCCCCTCCAGCCCATCAGAGCTGTTGGAAATGCTTTGGATATTAGGCCAGCATTAAGAAGCTGGCCAACAACACAGCTGGGTCTACACCATGTCCAACTCTCTAGCAGGCTTATTAGAAAAATGTGGGATGTGGTTGGAGAACCACACATGCTGGTGGTCCCCAGCTGTGTAGCAGCCCTTCAGACATCATTACCAGCTGGCATAAGTTTAGAGCAACTCTGAGACTTCTCTAAGTACCTTGGGGGGAAAACTGTCTCCCTGACTGCCCCTTAGATCATTGGAAAGGGCAAAGATGTCTAAGTCACACTTGTTGCTCCATGACTCACATCCTACAGAGAGCATAATCCAAAGAATTTGGTCCATTATTCCTATTTATCTCCAACACACTATTGTTGTATAGCTCCGAGAATTAGCCCAAAGGAATCCTTCTAAATTATTATTAAGTAGAATGCCTAATACATTGGTACCTCCTCCCAGTTCTGTGTTTGTTTAGAGACCGAACTAGTTCTCCATGCTCTGAGAATGCCTACCAGATCAGGCACTGCAACCAAGATTAGCCTAGTTTAAGTATCCTGCCAGAGCTTGGGCATGAGCTAAATGCCAGGCATCAGGACTGAGGCAGCTTTGCACATGCCCGCTGCCAGAAATTTAGGCACCTAGGGGGATTTATCAGAAGAAATCTAGATGGCTAAGGAATTTAAGCACCTACAGTATTAAACAATAGCTGAACCGAGATTTTGAGGATCTAAATCTTTTTTTGGATATAGCCTTTAGCTTTTTTAGTCAATGTCCCTAGCTACTAAAGCTCCTAAAGCCCTAATCTGCCCCATAAAATAACCTTTCGTAAATAAATTACGATTAAATTATTGAGGGTTGTTTTGGAGATTTTCAGTATTTTAGGGTTAGTTTATTTACTATTTCAGAGGCAGAGCTACTGTAATACTGTGATATGTTGTAACATTTTTAATAGATGTGTATCATTGCTGCACATTTTTCCAAGTAAGCAATACAATAGGTTCTTTTGTTGTTGTTTTTTAAATCTAACACTGGGGGTCTTGACTGGTGTATGGATAAAGGTTAATTGGTTTTGCTCATTAAGAACTTGATTTTTCAGGGCCCATTTTGACTCATGTTGAAATAAATTACTAAATATAATCTAGCGGTTCTACAGTATGTACTCAACTAAAGAAACACTGGCTTTAAAAGATCAATTCTCAGCTGGTGTAAATCAGTGTATGGATTTCAGTGGAGCTACATCCATTTCTACCAGCTGAGAACCTGTTCCTTCACTTTCTGGTGAAAAGATGTGAGTTTCAAATGCTTTGGCAGCACTGTGTAGCTCAAAACTCCATATTTTAAAATGTTATGTTTTATATGTATTGTTACATTTTTAGTCTTGAGATTTAGTACTTACAAAATGAAATATTTTGTACAGAATAATAAAAAATCACAGAAACTTTATCATCATTAAGATTTTCTAGTGCCTTTTGTAATAATCATAGCAAGTACAACAGCCCCTACATTTACAACCTCCTTATATTTCAGTTTCTCTTTTTGTGGTGGTTTTTACATTATTTTATGTGCTTTTAGTTTTTATGCTTCTATATGTGAATCCATTTTTGTTGCCTATGCTTTGTTCTAGATTTATGAACTCTTCATATATGTAACTGAGAAGTAGAAAGGAATCCACTCACATGCTAGAACATGAATAAGGCTTAACGAATTACGGAGAAATTTATTTGAAACACATTCTACTGTTTACAATCTTAAAGATTATGATATTCCTGTGCAAATGACCTAATATTTTTTCTTATGAATGCATTGCTTTGCATTTATGATAACCATTATATGCCTGCAGCATGCTCGATTGCATGGGCGGTAGGTATAATAGCCCAGGGAAGGCTTTGTCTTTCCTGGCGCTGCGGCCGACCTGCTGCTGGACAACTGGGCCAGGGTGGCCCTCCCTTCCCTGAGACCCCCACCACCTCTTCAACTCCATCCCCCACCCTCAGGTGAGTGAGGAGCAATGTGGAGAGCCAGTGGCAGGTGGACTGAGGCTCGGCCAGGCGCTACTGAGGCAGCTTGGCTGGAAGCTGCTGGGGCCGGTGGCTTGGCGGGGCCTTCAAGGTAGTAGGAGCTGGTGCTCAGGGAGGCTGCAGCTGGCTTGGCTTGGCCCGGCTCGACTCTGGTGTGGGGGGGAGGCCGTCGGCTCGGCCCCACACTGGGGCTGGCCCGGTGCTTGGGGGGGGGACAGCAGTTCGGTCTGGTGCTGGGGTGGGGGGCGGTGGGTCAGGGGGACCAGCGGTGGCAGCTTGGCCCACTGTGGCTGGGGTGAGCTGTCCAGGGCTCCTCAGGAGGGCTCAGGGCTTTTCCTTTTATAGGGGAGTGTTGTGGGATCTAGCATGCAGGGGCCTTGAGTGGAAAGGGAGGGGCCAGCGGGCTAGCCTCTCCAAAGTGCGTGTTCACCCACCTCCCATGCGCGATTGACATACTTTCTAAATTGAGTCAAATTAGTCTTAACATTTTTATAACAATTTTTTTTCTTGGAAATTTTCAATGATATTTAGCCTTAGTGTAATAACAGTGTGTCATTTAAACTGGAAAAAAATATTTTTAAAGTGATACAGCTGTCTAAGCATAGTAGGTACATAGTTATGCTTTTAAATTACAATATGAAACATACAACCAATCCATAGTTTCATGGTAATTCTACTTATGTGTGCTTTAGCTGACATCTGGAATTATATTCCAACTCTCCATTATTCTAACAGTGACCTATACTACTACATCATTTTCCCTTCAGTGATTTCTATGTCTTTATATAAGACATGAAAATCTGTAGACCGAAAATCTTGTATTTTAGGTCTCATTTTAGTGGCCCAGACAACAGTAATACCCAGTTATCTTATTTACCTTCACATTGTTATCCTATGTTTGGCTTTTCTTCTATTCACTAGGTCTTTAAGGATCTGTTGCTGGTTTAAAAGGCTGGCATATCTATCTAAAAATGCATTCCCCCAGTCATAGTTTCTTCCCCTCTCCCCTCCCGCCCCCATTTCTCCAACAACTTGCTTACTATTTACAGCACGATCTAAAACTTGAGCAAGGTTCACAACCCAAATCTCTCATAGGGATAATTATTTTTATGTAAGTTTCACTTGCTTTAGTACATAAAGGGTTTCCATCAACAAGACTAAAGCTTGTATAATAGCCTTGCATTAATTTTAAGACTTAAGCAATTAAGACAAGCTTATTGTATTGTCTGTTCTATTTACTTTGTGAACAAATTATACCACATGGTTCTTTTCTGAATCTACCAAATATTACTGAGCATCTCAAACTGCTTTTCCCTTGTGAACATGTTCATTCCTGTAAGGGAGGTCTCAAAAGGTCGTGATGGGAACGTGCTCATCATCACATAAGTCTCTTTTCTGAGGATCACTGCAAGGTTCTAAAATGCATATGAGGCCACCAAAATGTATTAAAAGGGTATATAGATTGAATTATCATTTGTAAATTCTGCTCTATGCCATCTTTGATGTCTGTTCATAGTGGAGCTCTTTCTACATGTCTGACTGGTTAGGAGACATTTTTCTTTAGATGAAGTATGTTTGGCTCAATCCAGATGAGACTAAGGAAATGCTTGTGAGTTAAGGAGAGTGGCTGATATCTCCAACCCAGTTATCCATTCAGGTAACGTCTCATGAAACAGGTGCATAAGAGCTTAATGATAAGTCCGTATTATTCTCTTCATATAGAAACCTACATTGCAAAAATTTGCTGGAGGGGCTATTATTTCCTTGAAGTCAATTCTTAACTCTCTAGTTATTGAGGCCTTTCTTACTTTGAGGTTAGAATATTGTATTTTAATCCTAACTGGGCTTCCCTTAAAACAGCTCCAGCAGTAGCTGCTAAATGTGGTAATCTAAACACTTTATTGATAGGTACAGTCCTCTCCAGAACTACATTATTTGCTAGTGAGCAAACAGATTCAAATCAAAGTCTTAATGATTGCAGGATTGTCACTCTGAAACCTATAATGTCTGAGTTAGTGTGAAGCAATGGAAGAAGCTACAAGCATGGATGAGAATGCTTTGTATTTTGAATGTCAGCGGGTTCAATCACCACTGGGCCCTATAAGGGCAAGATGGAATATTGGAGGCCAAAAGGTTCCATAGCTGGAATGTGACAGTTGTTCAGAGGAGGTGGGAGTAACAGCTATCTGGGGTGACAGAGTTGGTTGTGCTTCCAGCCAGGGGGCAGCTCTGTGCACAAACTTTGGGGAACATGTACAAATAGCAACATGTCTCGCTACATCAGAGCTCATCGAAACAAGAGCCCCATAACACCACCTACCAATGGGACTCTACAGCTGCTGTATATGATTGCCTGTTCACTAGTATACACCATTTTGTGGTGTTAGCGTGTTTACGGCTGCTATATTTTGTGTATGTTTCCTGCTATAGTGTATAGGCATACTCATGTGAAGGGCAGGAACGAGTACTGAAATAATCCAATTCCAAGTTGTACAGAAATCAGGAACAAGTGAAAACAGTTTCCATATTATTACACTGTTACTAATGCCACTCTAAGGCCATGTCTACCCTGCAAACTTTGATTGACGCAAGTTACATCAGCATAAAGCCGCTGAAAAAAGTTAGTATATTGCTTGTATGTGTGTGGATTTGACTTCCTGAGTTGCCACTGCATGTACTCACCGGGAGTACTTGTGTCAATGTACAGTGTACCATGGGTAGTTACCCCAATTCTCCAGCACAGTCTTTTGAAAGTTTTGGCAATGCACAATGGGGCCAAAACAAATCATGCAAGGTGACTGGGAGCATGGGGTCAGCTTCCCAGTGTGCAGCTTTTTCCATTCCATAATGTCAGCTGCATCCCATAATTTTTGTGCCTTTTTAAAAAATCCCACAAACCCACGAGGCTCTCCTTTCTGTCAGAAGCAGGGAGCCTACACAGCTCTTCTCTATTGTATTAAGCTTTGAAAGCACAGGATACACAATCCTCCAGCATATGCAGAGCCATAAGAACAAGCAAATCGGTGGGGAACATGATGATTTCTTGGAGGACAGATTGCTGTGGCACAGTGAGAACCAGCTCAAAGGTTGCTAGTGGCGTTCATGGTGAGTCTGTGATTGTTGAACCTGTAGGTCCACAAGAGTTCGCAGCATGTGTTTGCCATCAGAGAAGCCACATTATGTCCTGATTCAGCACCATTTCCTTTGGCTGCTGAGACTTTCTCCTGATTGCTCTTTCTTCGCTAGGCTATCTGCAATGTTCACCCTCCAGGCCCTCTGCTCACTGTCTGATGCAGCACTGGCTAGCATGATCTCACTGAACATGTCATCCCACATTCTCTTGTTCCTCCTTTTTATTTGTCTTAGGTACTGTATTCCACAGGTGGACCTTGTTAATTCAAAAACCCTGCCTATTGAACTGGGAGCTGGCATCTTATCCACACTGCCAAAGATGTTCCCCTGAGCCCCTCTGTCAATGAGTGAAAGTTGGTTTTCTATATCTTTCACCATTTGGGCTCATATTTTTCACAAGCTATTCCTTTTTTAGACTATTTCTCTTCTTTGGCCCAATCTTGGTTGGAATGTCTTGTTTTTCTGGCCATTGGGGCTGGTTGGGTTTAATATTCATTCATTATGTAGAGTATCTCTTTCAGAGACAGACACTTTCTAAGCTTTTATATCATGCTGTCCTTTTAATAAAAAAAACAGAATGGAAATGGGGTGGCAGAAAAGATTTGAACTTCATACTCTATGGTCCAAGATTACATCATGTCTGCTAGCCACCACCCACAGGAAGGGGTGCTACAGAGACAAACTTCCCCCAGAAGGTTCTGCAAGGAGAAGGTGCCCATTAGAGCAAGGCAAAGATGTTTATGTACATCTTCTACCTTATTCAGAGAGGGGATGTGACTCCACATCTCCTACTTCCCATGTGAATGCCTCAATCACCAGGCTATAGAGTCATTCTCTAGTGGGCTAGCGTAATGAATATTGAAGTATTTATACAAAGGGAAAGTCTCTACAAGAGAAATTGAGAGCAACCCACCTCAACATAGCTTATAGTTTGGCAGTCAGGGCACTGACATAGGAGTTAGGAGACCTGACATAAAGTCCATGTTTCAGAGTGGGGATTCAAACCTCAGTCTCTCACATTGCAGCCAAGTGGCCCAATCACTGGGCTAATGGGACACACCCACACCCCTCCATCCTGAAGTGGACTCTTCCAATTTGCTTACAAATTGTGAATATTTCAGAACTGAATGTTTTCCCTGATTTGAAAAATCAAATATTCACAGCTCTAGTGCTCACTGCTACAGTTCTCTCTGTTTATTAGTTCTAGTTCTTGGAATGATGCAGAAAGGCCATGATCCCTCCTGATTCTCTCCATCCCTTTTGAGGCACCTTGTGCACCTTATAAGAACAGACAGAGCAGTACTTGAGCTCTTCTGAGCACAGGGGCAGTACCTAATGCTTCCAAAAATGGGAAGAAAGGCTTCCTGTCCTCCTCCAATGCACACCTGCCTGGAAGATCATGCAAAACTCATCTCCAGATTATTACAGTTGGCAAACTATAGACTTCCAAAAATAACTCTGGGCTTCATGGTGGGCTATCAAAAGCAACAGAGGGTCCTGTGGCACCTTTAAGACTAACAGAAGTATTGGAGCATAAGCTTTCGTGGGTGAATGCCCACTTCATCAGATGCAAGACTGATGGTGGGCTATGTTAATGTACTCACTGGAAAAGTGATGCATTTAATTTTGTAATCTCTGTCTGCCTAGAATCTTTAACTAAGTCTGTCTTATATTTCTAAGCAAATCATGACTAAGTAATAGCAAAAGGCTCCAGGCCACAAATAGTGTATTATTAATTATCAGATTCATTTTTAATCTAGCCATACATTTATACTGTTCCATCAATGATTTCTGAATTGTCTTTGGCACCAATGGAGTATAAATGAAGACGACAAAGAAGAACCAGTTATGCATACAGCTCATAAATCAGTGTCACTGATTGCAGAGTATTATACTACATGAGCAATGTATCTGTGCTTCACTGAAGGTCTTTGTATTGCAAAAGGTTCCCATGTATAGCGTCACTGGGTTAATTCCGTTTCTGAACTAGCGTGTTATTTTCAATATGGATATGCAGACTACAATAAATTAATGTGGTCTCAAACAATACCTCACTGATTATTATTATTATTATTATTATTATTGGTACTGTGGCAGGGCCTTGGAGCCACATTTATGGACCAGGACCCTATTGTACTAAGTAAACATGGAACATGGAACAAAAAGTTGGTTCCTGCCCCAAAGAATTTACAATCTAAGTAAAGCAATTAATAGGAATAATGAGGATTAAGAAGAATAGAAATCATGTGCCATAATGGTGAGTGAATAATCTTTCATACAAATGCAGATAACATATAGTACATACTCACAAAATACGAGGTATTCAAATCTTGGACCTAGCATAGACCTGTTCAACATGCGCTTTAACATGACATCCCCATTTTTTCTTGAAGTTCATAGCAGAAGAACAGAAATAATTTGCTGTTTCAATTAAGTCCTCAGTGCTATAAAGGCTAGATTCACAGAGGAAGTCGGATTGGCAGTTCTACACATTGTCTACATTTCAGTAGCTGAGCATGCAGACAGATGCCTCAAGCCTGACCTCACTCAGCACCTATCTCATGCCTAAGCCCCAGTGGGGTTCACAAACTAGGCACTGCCCCACCTATCTTGCCTGTGGGGCTCAGAGTAGTAGGAGTTTTCAGAGCTATGTCTAACTCCACACAAAATGATTGAGAAGAAGGAAGTGGTAGTAGTGGCAATCTCCCTTATTACCTTTAACCCAATGGGTAGGGCATTCAGTGAGGATGTGGGAAAGCCTAGTTCATTTCCCCCCTATACCTGAGGTAGAGAAGGGATTTGAACATAGGTTTCCAACATCTCAGATACCATCCATCTCAACCACTGGTCTTTAGAATCACTCTCTCTCAGTTCCATTGTATATTTATTTTTTTAAGTATTTATACACAGTGGAACAGGTTCAACAAGAGAGACTGAAAAATACTTACATCAGGACACCTCAGATCCCAGTGATTAGGGCACTTTCTGAAGAGGTGGGAGATCCATGTTCCAGTCACTTCCCCATCAGGCAAAGGGGGAGCTGAACTGGGGTCTCCATAACTCCAGTGTGTGCCCACACTACTGTGCTAAAGATTATAAGGGAGAGACTATCTCCTTTGCTGCACCACCCTTTTTGTAAGAAGTATCTTAGGTGCCTATCTCCAGGAGAAGATTCTTGGCAGTGAATACCAAGTGGAAATAGGCACCTCCTTCCAGCTCAGATTTAAGCAACTAGCTATCTAAGAGGAGTAGGGCTCAGTGGACCCATGCCTTTCATGGGCATTTACATTGACTAGCTTACACAGCCCACCACTCAGCATAGTGGCTTTGTAGACCCCATTCTTAGACACTTCTCTCACCCTATGCTCACAGATACAAAACTCAGGGCTTGTTGAATCCACTGGGTGACGAGGCAACTAAAAGTTAGATGCTGCAACACTGAGCATTGCAAGGCCTACGTCCCTTTGTGAATCTAGCCATTCCTGTCTATCAGTGGAACATTGGAACGGCCTTCCGAGGGAAACGGTGGGGGCGACGGACCTGTCTGGTTTTAAGATTAAGTTGGATAAGTTTATGGAAGGAATGGTTTAATGGTAAAACATAGTAGCCAAGGAAGACCAAGCAATGGTACATGAATAGCATAATGGCCAACAAGGGTCAGGCTAGAGACTCTTGCCTATATGCTCGGGGTATTACTGATCGCCATATTTGGGGTCGGGAAGGATTGGCTGAGCCTCTGGAGGTTTTTCGCCTTCCTCCGCAGCATGGGGAGGGATCACTAGCAGGAGGGTCTCAGCCGATTGAAGTCACTAAAACACAGGATTGGGGACTTCAATGGCAGAGTCCAGGGAAGGGTCTTGCGGCCTGCATCATGCAGGGGGTCAGACCAGATGATCATAATGGTCCCTTCTGACCTTAAAGTCTATGAGTCTATGACTCCCATTATACTTGTGGAAAGCAGGTGCAAATTGCTACTATATCAGAATTCTACATTCATGCTGGTGATCGTATTTTACAACAAACTTGAACTCATTTTGCACAGGTGTAAGTGACTAAGGGCTTGTCTACTCTTAAAACACTACAGTGGCACTGCTGCACTGCTGTAGCACTTCAGTGTAGACAGTACGTAGGCCAATGGGAGAGGTTCTCCCATCGGTGTAGGTAATCACCTCTCTAAGAGGAGGTAGCTAGGTTGATAGAAGAATTCTTGGTTTGGAAGAATTCTTCCATCAACCTAGAACTGTCTACACAGGGACTTTAGGTCAGCATAACTACGTCACTCAGAGTGTGTGAAAAATCCAAACCACGAGTAGCATAGATAAGCCTAATTTTCTAGTGTAAGGCAGTCCTAAATAGTGAAAGCCATGGAAGACCATACAAAACTCAACTTATGTATGGGCACGAGAGAGAAGAATTCCTGAATATTTTCCCAGGCTTAACACATGAATTCCACCTGGGCTCTTTGAAGTGAGAGGAGTGTAGTTTGGTTTTTTTTAATAGGTGTGACATTTTGGAGAGCCTTCAGATCAGTAAGGGATTCTGTCTCCGTCTTCCCTACAACCTTGGTGCCTTAATGCTACAATGCTATGACGTAGAGCCCTGACATGTGTTGCCACATTACAAGCATAAAGGTCTCACCAGGCTTCCACCACCTTGCAGGTTATTCGTTGCAGGGTGACCTCAACAGCCCTTTCGGTCCCAAGTCTCACCACATCTGTCTTCTCTGAGTTCTTAACTACCAGACCCTCAGATTTTCCCATCTGGTTCACCACCCCTGATGGAATGACACTTGCCCCCAGTTCACTTTGAGACATACTCCACACAGTTTGCACAGAGACCTGTTTGGGGTAAAAATAAGCAAAAGTTTATTTAATGGAAAAAACATAGATTCAAAGATGAAACAATGAAGAAAAGCAAACACATACAAGTTACACAGATAAATGCAACTTCAGGCTTCACATCTCTACATTAGCTAAATTCTCTTTTCTAATACAAGTTACCTTTTCTCTCTGAACAGTTTCCCAGTGTGCCCTCTGTTTTGTGTGATTCAAAAGCTTCTGTCTCTTACCAAAAGAAGCTAGTCCAATAAAAGATATGACATCACCCACTTTCTCTCTCTAATAGAGAAGATCCAGCATTTCACAGACAGCACCCCACATAGTTGTCGGCCCACCGATTCTGGATGTCCTTCCCTTCAAACCCATTCTTTTAAGGGTTTGCGGGGTGTGACATTGCACTCTATATGATTTTAGAAAACTATGCTAATGAGTGTGAATATAATGTAACTGGAATATGCTTCATGCAAAAGGTCTCTTGTCAGGTATCATTACAAAGCTTATAATCTACTGAGTGTGGTTATCCTAGTTGTATAAATGTATCACTCTTGTATCTGAAACTAGAAATATGAAATATAACTCTGAGGCCTATTGTAATTATGGGCCATTAATGGTGGTTTGGAATCTTGATGACTCCCATCAGCCAGGACAATTGATTATGGATGGCTCTGTTTGCAGGCAGGCCTTCCTGTGAGTCAGGCTGGGAGGAATGAAGGCTTGGAGTCTCACAGGAAAAGTAACCATGTCATCTGGTACTGAAATCCATCTTAAACCTGGTGCTTTTCCATTTAGAAGGGGAGGGTGGAGACCCAGAAAGACAAAAGATTCCCGCCTTGTGCCGAAGCCATATAAAGAGGTAGAACAGAACAAAGGAGGCTGCAATCATGAGAAATCCCCTAGCTACCATCTGAGCTGGAACAAGAGCAGTACCAGGAGAAAGGATTGTGCCCAGACTAGGAAGACATCCAGTCTATGATAGAAGCTTATTGAAATATTTGAGAGTGAGATTTTATCTGTATTCAGTTATCTTACTGTACTAGGTTTAGACTTGCGTGTTTTATTTTATTTTACTTGGTAATTCACTTTGTTCTGTCTGTTACTCTTGGAACCAGTTAAATCCTACTTTCTTTATTTAATAAAATAACTTTTTACTTATTATTTAACCCAGACTATGTATTAATACCTCTAGGGTGGGTGTGGGGGGCAAACAGCTGTGCATATCTCTCCATCAATGTTATAGAGGGTGAACAATTTATGAGTAAAACTGATTTATTTGGGGTTTGGACCCCATTGGGAGTTAGGCATCTGAGTGTTAAAGACAAGAACACTTCTTAAGCTGTTAGGGGACCTGGTTCAGACCTGGGTCTGGGTTTGCAGCAGGCTAGTGGGTCTGGCTCAAACCAGGCAGGGCACTGAAGTCCCAAGCTGCCCAGGCAGGAAAGCAGGGGCAGAAGTAGTCTTGGCACATCAGTTGGCAGTTCCCAAGGGGGTTTCTGTGATCCAACCTGTCACACAAGGATCCTCCCACCCCAACACACACACACACACACTTTCTCAGACTCTGTTGAATTACTGAAGGGAAAATTCCTTCCTCTTAGTTTTGCAAGACTGTTAAGTTTCAAGTTGTTTCAATGTTTTCCCCACTAACTCTAATAGTCCACCACTGTATTTTCCTTACTGGACAAAGCATGGATACTTTGTTAGTTTTGTGTAAATAACTGGCTTGGGAGGAGCCCTCCCCTGCTGTGAGGTGGTGTAGTGAGACAGATTGGCCCCCTAGCTCTGCCCCCCAGAAACCAAGGGGTGGGGCTAGGAGTATAAAGGCGGGACCCGGAAGCTCAGTGGGCAGCCAGCCACTGGAGAGGACAGCCGCTTCCCCTGAGCTCTCGCACTGGGAGAGGGCGTCAGGCCTGCAGAGTGCAGATGACTGGCCTGGACTGCCTGGACCCTGGACTGACCTGTGTGCGTGAGGAGAATTGCCAGTCAGGCATCCTGACTCTGGAGGCTTCTACCCATGATCGGGTCTTCAATTGCTGAGAATGAGGACTGCATGTCTCTGCCAAAGAAAGCAAAGCAAGCTAAGCCTTGTATGGGAGGTGTTTGTTGGTAGAGTCCCTCAGGAATGAAGATTGCTGCAGGAGAAGGTGGTTCTTCTGCATAGGATCCAAGAGCAAGAGGAAGTCATCTTCAGGATGTAGAGATGTGCTGGATGGAGGATACTTGCCAACTAGAGAAGACTACAGAGGCACAAGAAGCTGAAGGAGAATCAGCTTCTCTGTAGGAAGGAGACTGGTTGCTTGCCACCCTTGGGCAATAGACAGCGCTTCATCCAGATCCCGCATCCACTGATGCCAAGAACAGGCATGCAGTACTGGCAACAGAAGAAGAGGAGCAGTCTTTAGTTGCTGATAAAGAAGAGTGACTTGTTGGGGAAGAGGAATCACTTTTCTCCAAGATTGGGAGGCTCATGGCCACCACACGGTAGAGAAGACATGGACTTTCTTCGGATGAGGATGGAGGTATCCGTCTACTGACCTGACAACCTGGGAAGTGTGCTGCCTGCCGGACGACTGAGATGTTGCAGGAAAGTTGCTGAGGCTCATCTGTCCCTCTAACCCCACAGTGCTCATCCATGTGGTCCCTAATGATACTCACAGAGACGTGGTGGGATAATTCTCCCTGACTAGTTTAGCAGTGACTACAGGGATTTGGGAGCAAGAGTGAAGGAGGTGGGGGCACAGGTGGTGTTTTCATCCATCCTGCTAGTTGAGGATAAGCACCTAGGCTGGGACAGATGCTCCTAGAGATGAATCTATGGGTGGACAGATTCTATCAACAGAAAGGCTTTGAATTCCTTGACCATGGGATGCTGTTCCATGAAGACGTTCTTCTGCGAAGAGATGGAGTCCACTTGATGAAGAAGGGCAAAAGCATCCTCAATGGCTTGCCAAACTAGTGAGGAGGACCTTAAACTGGTTTAAAAGGGGACAGGTAACAAAACCCCATGGATAAAGATTAAAAAAGTGACCTGACAGAGGGCTAGAAGTTGAAGGGGGAGGGGAAAGAAATAGAAAGCTACAATATGGCATAGAAGCATCAAGAGGGAAAACATTGCGGGGGGATCTGGTCAACATGTTAGAGGTCTATAAGCAAATGCAAGGAACATGGGGAATAAAGAGGAAACACTGGACATCTTAGTACACAAACAAAATTATGACTTAATTGGCATCAGAGACTTGGTGAGATAATTTTCATGACTGGAATATAGGGGTATAGCTTGCTCAAGAAGGACAGGCAGGGGTATGGTGACCAGATTTCCTAATTTTAAAGGGACAGTCCCAATATTTGGGGCTTTGTCTTATATAGGTACCTATTACCCCACTGACCTGATTTTTCACCATTACTATCTGGTACCGTAGGCAGGGGAAAAGATGAAGGTGTTGCATTGTACATAAAGAACATATACTTTTGTTCTGAGGTCCTGAAGGGAGTGAGGCAGACCAGCTGAAAGTCTCTGGGTGAAGATAAAAGTGGTAGGGGAGACAAAAAAAAAACAGTGGTAACATCATGGTAGAGGTCTACTAAAGACAACCAAATCAGGAGGATGAAGTGGATGAGGTATTTTTAGAAAAAGTAACAAATAACCAAAACAGAAGATATAGTAGTAATGGGGGACTTTAACTATTCAGACATCTGTTGGAAAAGTAATACAGAGAAACATAAAAAGTCCAGTAAGTTTGTAGAATGTGTTGGAGACAACTTCTGGTTTCAAAATGGAGAGGAAATCACCAGGGGCAACTATGGCTATCAAGGAATTGGTTGTAAATTTTAAGGTGAAAAGCAACTTGGGTAAAAGCAATAATGAAGAGAGAGATTTCATGATTCTAAGGAAAGGAAGGAGAGCAGCAGAATAAGGACAAAAGAGTTTTTAAAAAAAATCAGGCTTTAACAAATTCAGAAAACTGGTAGAGTCCCCAGAGTGGCAAGGGAGGGAAATGGGGGAGAGAACCACCTAAGGGAAAAATGAGTTGAGAACTGGCAGTTTTTCCAAAGAGATAATATTGATGGCATAAATGCAAACTATCCTGACACACAGGAAACATAGGAAGAAAAGTAAGAAACCAGCATGGCTCCATCAGGAGTTCTTTAATGACCTAAAAAAGGTCATACAAAAAAGGGGACAGACAAATTACTACATATGAATACAAAAAAATAGCACAAGCGTTCAGGGACAAAATCAGAAAGACTAAGGCACAAAATGAGTTTCACCTAGCAAGGACATAAGACAATAAGAAGAAGTTCTATAAATGCATTAAAAGGAAGTAAAAGACAAAGGAAAGTGTAATCCCGCTACTTAGCAGGCAACGAGAGCTAACAACAGACAACATCAAGAAAGTAAAGGTATTTAATGCATATTTTGCTTTTGTCTGCACTGAAAGGTTAATTGTGACTAGATGTTTAACACAATTGATATGAAGGACAAGGTGGAAAGGGAAAAAGATTCCAGAATAAGGAAAGAACATGTTAAAGAATATTTAGGTAAATTAGATGGAATTCCCCCCTCAGATGCATAAGGAATGAAATGAAGCAATCTCAGAAACATTAGTGATGATTTTTGAGAATGTGTGCAGGATGGGTGAGGTCCCAGAGGAATGAAGAAGGGCAAACATAGTATCTATAACAAGGAGGACTGAGGGAATTATAGACCTAACTTCAATTCTTGGAAATATCCTGGAATAACTTAATCAATAAGGTGATAAATACTAGCCAACATGAGTTGTAAAGAACAAAATTTACTATAAGGTGGGTGCAAAACTGGTTGAAAAATGACACTCAAAGAGTAGTTATCAATGGTTCTCTGTAAAACTGAGAGGTCATATCTAGTGGGGTCCAACAGAGGTCTGTCCTGGATCTTGTATTATTCAATATTTTCATTAAGGACTTGTATAATGGAGTGGAGACTATGTTTATAAAATCTGCAGAGGACACCAAGTTGGGAAGAGTTGTAAGCACTTTGCTGAACAGAATAAGAATTCAAAATGGCCTTGATAAATTGGTAAATTGGTCTGAAATCAAAAAGTTGAAATTCAGTAAAGGAAAGGAAAAAAATCAAATGCACAGCTGCAAAATGGGGAATAATTGGTTATGTGGTAGTACTGCAGAAAAAGATCTGGGCGTAGCGTGGATCACAAATTGAATATAAGCAACAGTGAGTTGCAGCTACAAAAATGCTATTTCATTCTGCGATTAATTAATAGGAATTGTGTATGTCGATGACTTTCATGGACAAGTAGGTTCCACTCTATTTTGTACTTGTGAGTCCTCAGCTGGAGTACAGTGTCCATTTCTGGGCACTACACTTCAGGAAAGATGTGGAAAAATTGGAGAGTCCAGAGGACAAGCAACAAAAATGTTAACAGGTTTAGAAAACCTAATCTATGAGGAAAGGTTAAAAAAAATGGGTATGTTGAGTTTTGAAAAATGACAACTGAAGGGGACACCTGACAGTCTTTAAATATGTTAAGGGTTGTTACAGAGAGGATGGTGATCAGTTGGTCTTCATGTCCACTGAAGATAGGACAAGTAGTAATTGGGTTAGACTGCATGAAGGGAGATTTAGATTAGATATAAGGAAAAACTCACTAACTATAAAAGGTTACCATGGGAGGTTGTGGAATCCCTGTCACTATAGGTTTTGTAAGAACAGCTTAGACCTATCTATCAGGGATTGTCTAGGTTTACTTATTCCTATTATTTACTTACTTACCTATTCCTCCTAAGCATGTGGAATGCACTAGATGACTTCTCTCGGTCCCTTCCAGCTCTACATTTCTATCATCCAATGGCATTTGTACCCTCCACCATAGAACAGCAAAACCCCTTTGGATTCACTGCACACATTGCCCCAGGATTGTGATGTGATAAATAAAGTTTCCTGCTCAAATTAATATATACTGAAGATTTTATCTTCAATTCAGCTTTAATCAAAGGAACCCTCTAATTTCTGTTACCAGAAAATTAAGCAACTTACTTTGTGACATGAGGGACTTTGTGATGAAACTTAGTATCTGTGCCTTAGCTGATTTGTAAAATTTGAAAAAGAGCTTTGAGGGAACCAGAATTTCCATCCAAATGGAAAACGTTGTATTTCAGGAAGGGGGGTGGGGAGTTCAAAGTTGATACAAAAGTCAGAAGTACATTGTTTCCTGTGGAACAGACATTTTTTTTAAATACTTCCATTTCAGAAGAACAAACAGATTTTTTCAAAAAAATTCTGGGCCAGCAATCTATTTCCCTGGTCTGTCTAGCTCCTCAGCTGCCCAAACAGCTTGCCCAGGGAGTTGGCTGGGGAGCCACCTTGCTGGCCCAGACATTTTCAGAAAAATTCCATGAGTCAGGCCAGCTGGGGATCCCAGGGATCCCAGAGAGCCAGGTGGGGTGGTAGGAAGCCAACCAGGCAGACATACTGATCACCTGGCCAACCTGGCTGGTTTCTGTCAGAAGTTTAGACGGAATTGACACATTCCTGAGGAATATCTAGCTCCATTGTTAAGACTCACTTTCTAGTCCTGCTGTATATCCTTAATAAAAATTGGAGAACTTTAAAGGGTCTGATTCGCCACTCCCTTAATTGGTATTTAACCAGTGTAATACTACCTGGATTGAATGGATTCACACAGGCATAAAATGGATGTTGCTGAGGGCAGCATCAGGCCCTTTAAATTTATTTTTGAATGTCTCAAAATCCACCCCTCCCAAAGTCATTATTTCACTTTCACTTTAACAGGATGGCCCAAGTGCAACCACTTAGTTGTTTTTTAAATACAGGCAGCAACATGCTTTAGATTGAGAGGAGCTATAATTGAATATCTGTCTTTTCTTCTTCTGTTATTTTGACATGCTATTTTATAATGATCTTGTAATGATAAAAAGCCAGACTTACAATTATGTTACATTGTTAATAACTATTCTCACCTGAGTGGTATGCCTCCAAAGGAGGCATGGAGCCACAGTCTGGGAATTCTCCCTCCCCCATCATTAGCTCCCCTCCCACCATAATAAGCCATTATTTATGTGGTAATGTATGTGAGACAGTCATGATTTTCTTGTCAAATACATTGGTATGATGCCAGCATAATTCCATTGACATTATAGTCATTTACATCTGATTTACATTGATGAAGGTGAGAGAAGAATCAGGTACATGTTTTTATTTCCATTTTTTTGGGGCAGTACTGTCATGTTTTTATATCCCTCTAGTTCCATCCCTCTGAAACATGGACTCACTTCTCCTCTTCACACTTCATAGTGTGAAACATTGGCCTGGGGTCAGAAGAGTGAAATTATGTCCTCAGTTACACATGTGTAATTCTACTGAAGTCAACGAAATTAATTTAATAGTAAGGGTATAGTAACCACTGAAACAACTAGCAAAAGAAATGGTGGATTCTTCATTCTTCAAATGAAGACTGGTTGCCATTCAGAGAAGATAAGTTTTAGTAAAACATCAGTTATTGGGCCAATGCAGGAGTTAATGGGTGAAATTATATGGTCTGTATTATGCAGGAGGTCACGATAAAAGGATTTAATAGTCCCTTCTGGCCTTAAAATTATGAATCAATAAAGCTGAGAATTTGCTCTTTTCTTTCCAATATTGTATTCTTCCATTATCCCTTTATTGTAGTTAGGTTGCAAAACTATTTACATGCGTCTTCTTCATTTTATTCCATCTCTCATCATTTTTCTTACATATATTTTAGATTTGACATTAAAAATGCTAATCCAAAAGCTCTGAGATCCCTGACAATAATTACACTTACAGCAGCATTAATACTGATATACAAATATGCCAAGTATGTTAGTGAGCAGCCTTAAATAATCAAATTCAGATGACAATTTACCTCAGCCGGCAGACAATAAAAACAGAAAAGCCTCTCAACACCCAAATCATGTACCCCAAAATGCCTACAATATTACCTGCATGAGAATCGCTATATTGGTTCTAAAGCATTGTGGGCCGAATTCTACTCTTGGTTTCATCGTCATAAATCCAGAGTGGCACTGGGTTCTCAGTATTGTGACCAAGAGAAGAATTTTGCCTTTCTTGAAAAGCATTATGTTATAGTGCATGAAGAATACTGCAAAGGATAAAGGATAAGTTGTTAATCAGATCTATTGAGTACTCTTTATTTATGCAAGCAGTCCAATTTAAATTAATTGAAGCTGTGAATTTTCAGCATTTCTAAGAATCAGCTCACTGTATTTCAATGGCTCAGTATACATTTAGATATGCAAGTTTGAGGATATTGGTCTATATCTAGAGATCTGATGTACAGCCCAACCCGAGTTTACCCACTAATGTCCCTATAGTGCTACTGGATGAGAATACCTGCTAGCTTTAAAGATCAGATAATTTGGCAAATCAGATTCTGAAGGGTTGTGTGCCAACAGACATGGTCTCTTAAAAGCCATCTGGTTTATAAAGTTGGCCAGCATTTTCTTTTGTACAGAGTCTCTTCACTTTGCTCCAGGGTTTGGAATCAGAAGTGTATGTTGCCTTTTTAAGTTATGGGGTCTTTCTGCCTTCTGAATCCATAACCCTTTTTATCATAATGTTTTGGGCTTGGAGTTGGTTTGTCAGAATGTTGCTATGAACACAGCTAACTCCAGAAATGCCAGAAACTGAAATCAAGGAAGAAGAGACAGAAGTGTCCTTTACTCTCACCATAATTTCTATTACTATCTGATGAATATTGAAACTGAATAGTTTAATTAGTGTGAGTTCCTTTTTAATTTTAGTTTGTAAGGACTGGATTTACTTTTAGAGAAAGGGAAATTGTCTACCTGTAATTGGGTCTGTCTCCTGGTAGCATCAGCTACTAATATAGCCACTCACCAACTTCTCTAAGGGAACTGAAATTCTGACTTTATTCCTAATCCCTTTATTTTTAAATAAATCTAATTAGGTGATCTACTGGTCATCCTCCTAGACAAACAGACTAAGCAGGCTATTGTTACTATCTTCTATACTTAATTTAGTACATAGTGAGTCCATGCTTTTGTGATCAAAGATAATAAGGATAAAGCATTCCTGTCAGTAAGACGCAGCTGTTGAACCTATTCAATTGGTTGCCACATAATTGCACTTGACACAGCCCAGCTATTGAAACTACCATGTTTGCAGCATTGTCATTTAGCATGATGTGGTGGGTATGTACAAACCCAACACTGAAAAGGAAGGGTTAAAGAGCAACTCTGGGTTCAAACACACTACACATGCAAAGCCTGTACAGGCTGGAAGAGGAGTGTAAAAAGAGGAGTAGAGCACCTCAGTGGGAAGGAGCATTACAGAAGCTCTTGCTACCGTGACTAGACCAAGCCTAGAAAGAAAGGACTCTCTGAAGGCTACAAAAACTTCAAAAACAAACTCCAAAGAGAGACTGCTGAACTCAAATTAGTATGCAAATTAGACACAATTAACTTAGGCCTAAACAGAGACTGGGGAATGGTTGGGTCATTACACTAATTGAATCTTTTCCCCCCATGTTAAGTTCTCCTCACACCTTCTATGGGTCATCTCAATTATCACTTAAAAGTTTTTTCTTCTGCTGCTACTGATAGCTCATCTCAATCGATTGGCCTCTCACAATTGGTATGCGTACTTCCACCTTTTCATGTTCTCTGTATGTATAAATATCTTCTGTCTGTGTGTTCCACTCTATGCTTCTGAAGAAGTGAGCTGTAGCCCACGAAAGCTTATGCTGAAATAAATGTGTTAGTCTATAAGGTGCCACAAGTACTCCTGTTCTTTTTGCAGACTTTATCTTGTTGTTTAATTCATTACTTTACTTGGTGGGAAGAGAGGGAACTGGTGGATATTGATTCAGGAAGGCAGCTGTATAGCACTCTAGGGTACATGGCTTGGCTGCCTAACATTGGGCTCTGGACTAGTGCCCAGTGGAGAGGGTAGACCTAGGCTCCCCTGTCAACTCCTGAGATGGACAATGATGGGAGTCTATACCTTGGTGGAGAACCTAGCTGGGGAAAGACACTGAGTCTCTTGCTTAATCCCGAAGACTTCCCTGTTATTGCACTCTTTTAGTATACCCTGAAAGGGATGGACTTGAAAGTGATCTGGCTGTTGGGCGGATTCACTGATATATGTGACCACTGCAGTATGAAGCAATAGTAAGAAATGGAAATGCCCAGGAGGAAGACAATCTGCCACACCCCTGCCCAAAGACTAGGCAGTGCTGGCAGTGAGTGTTCCCCTTAACATGACCAGTTAGAGAAATCAGTTAATCAGATCCCTGATTGCCACTGATATATCCCTTCTACTAAAAATCATTGATGTCATTGGAAACATAATATTTAAAGATGCCCAGATTGATACAGTTCAGAGAGATTTGAGGCAACTCACAGTTGTCTCATCATCACCTTTTCAGGGATCATACCCAGCAATGAAAAATTAGGGGTGAAATCACAGCTCCATTGAAATTGGTGGGAGTTTTAGCATTGATTTCAATGAGGCCAGGATTTCAGATGAAAAGTGAAAATTGGCCAGATTTTCAGCTTTAAAATATGGCTTCTTGGTTGTACATATCTTTAGGAAAACATCCCAAACTGAATGAGGTTTTGAGAATCTCCAACAACTGGCACAATTCTTCACCACTAGCTTTCACCAGCCATAACAGACATGGCTACTAAGCACAAGTTGTTGAATAAGGTGCTCCCAACAGCTCAAGTAATCTAGAGAGAAATGTTGACAAAATGAAACAGTAGACTTTACTTTTGATCCATTCAGGATATTGCCCTGCCCTGCTCTACTCAAATGCTCAGGATTTCCCACACACAATATATAAAAAGAAGTTTTCTAACAACGGAAGGGACACAAATTAGTCACCAAGTTCGGACAGCTTGATTTCATTTCCCTAAAAAGTACATGTGCAATTCTTCCTATGCAAATCAAAATTCTGACGGTGTTTGGAGGTATGTGCAGGGGTCAGTGGATAGGTGTGTTTGGTAGATGTGAGGAATACACACAATGAAACTATCTGAATCAAGTGCATTCCAACGTATGGGCTGGCTCATTTGTGGGAACCTTCCCGCCATTACTGCTGAGTTGGAAGGTACAGTATTACGCAGCTCAACATCCAGCCAGTAGATGACACAATAATCCCCACAATATAGGAAAAGGAAGTGAAGATTATGGAGTTGGATGGAAGATAAGCTATATGAGAGACCAGGTTTCAGGGAGAGCAGAAGCAGCTGGCCAGAGGCAGCATAGTGCAAAGAGAAGGCAGGATAGGTTTGGAACTTGAAAGCTGGTTATGGAGCCAGAAGCAATCATAGCAGGGCGACACAATGCAGCTGCCTTATGCTTCACCATCTGGTACCTTCTCACAACTATGTGGGGTGGTGCATCAAGTCTGGCTCAGTTTCCCCCTAGCCCATTAGTAATAATTTACCTTTGTCTCTGGTGATTTCCTGGTATGACTTCAGCCAGGTTGTTAAGTCTCTCTCCCCTTCCAGGGCAATAATGAGTCTGGTGAGCCAGAAGTCCAGTGAGCATAGTGAAGGGTCAACGGTTCCAGAGCCCCAACACCTTTATGCTAAATTATCCCCTCTGCTGGGGATGGTAGGGGAGCCCAGGCAGTTTCAGCCCAGGGACTCTGTATGAAGCAGCTGAACTGGCTTCTCCCAGTCTTTTGCTGCTTTCCTACCTAACCTGTAGTCTTTTTTTCCCCACACTCAAACTCTGATTCTCCCATTCTGGAAGTCAAACTAGCTGGGCAATATCTTGACTTCCCGATGACAAAAGAATCCTTCTGGTAGCCACACCTGTCCTCTAAACTCCAGCCTTTTTATCCTCCCAGCTGTTACAAATCCAGCAATTGGTCTCAGGTGAGGCTAGTCTCCTTGTTAACCCCTTAAGGCATGTCTACACTACATGTTTAGCTTATGTAATGTAAGCCTAGGGCTAGCAGAACAAGTAAGCAGACCCTGGGTTTGTAAACCTAGGTCTTGAGAATCTACACTGATTTGTAACACCACTTTAGGGATTGTTAAATCCTGTGTTCTAACGTGAGGCTCCAGCATCTACACTGCATTATGTGGGCCTAAGTTCAACCACCTATATTCCATACTTCTTAGTACCCTCTCAAAATGTGGTTACTCTAGCCCAGAGGTGGGAAAACTACGGCCCGTGGGCCACAACCGGCCCGCGGGGCCGTCCTGTCCGGCCGCTGAGCTCCCGGCTGGCCCCAGCCCCTCACCTGCTGTCCCCACACCACCGCAACCTCAGCTCACTGTGCCAGCAGCACGGTGGCATGGCTGGCTCCAGCTGGGCGGCGCGACTCAGGGGCAGATTTAACAGTGAACACAGGGTGCCCTGGCACGTGCCCCACAACAATAGGAGGACCGAGGGCGGGGCACTTGGGCAACTCAGCACCGGCACACCCTGTGCAGGGGGAGGGGCTGCACTGCAGGTGGCGGGAGCAGGTGGGCGGTGTGGGTGGCGGGGAATGCAGCCGGGGGACTCAGGAGGAGCACTGGGCGGCCGCGCAGCTGGCTGGGGAGAAGCGGCGCTTTGAAGGGGAAACCACCACTTCTCTCCAGCTGCGCGGTTGCCCCTGCTCCTCCTGAGTACTCCACCCATGTTCACAGGGTCACATTCCGAAAGGGGCTGTGGCGGGTGGATGCAGGAGGGTTCCAGGGGGGCAGTTAGGGGCAGGGGTCCTGTGAGGGGGTGGTAAGGGGACAGGGAGGGGGGGTTGGATAGGGAGTTGCGTCCCAGGGGGCAGTTAGGGGCGGGTATTCCGGGCGAGGGCGGTCAGGGGACAAGGAGCAGGGGGTGTTGGATGGGTCGAAGGTTCTGAGGGGGGCAGTCAGGGGGCAGGAAGTGGGAGGAGGCGAATAGGGGGCAGGATCAGGCTGTTTTGGGGGCACAGCCTTCCCTACTCGGCCCTCCATACCGTTTTGCAGCCCCGATGTGGCCCTCGGGCCAAAATGTTTGCCCACACCGATCTAGCCCTTTGTTCATGGTGCAGTGTGGGAAAACTTTACTGTCCACCAAACATCATTGTCCAGAGGACAAAGAAAACCAGCCCATGGAATTGTGGGATACTTTTGGCAGACTCTTAGTGCATGAGTCCAGTGGGGCTGTGTCTATACTGCAAACCAATAGGACTTGAAGCCTGGGTCCCAGCATTAGTCAGGATTGGACCCTCCATCCCCAGGGAGTCCAAGCCCACCACTCTTCCTGGGCTTCAGAGCCCAAGCTCCAGCCTGAGCCATAACTTCAAAGTGCTGTCTACACAGCTATTTTTGGAGCTCTAGCATGAGCCCCAGTAGCCCAAGTCTTTCAACCTTTTCATTATTGCCCGTGACCTGTCCGTGACTTTTACTAAAAATATCCATGACAAAAATTTAGCCTTGCTCATGGTACATACAGAACTCTACCAAAACTGTGAAAAGGGACTGACATACTGAAAAATTCACAGCTAGTGCTGGGTAATTTTGCCCTACCTTTCTTCCAAAATATACAGATATAGGTAGACTGACATTTTGTGAATTCATGTTGATTTTGGCCAATAGTTTCTGATGAAACAAAAAGTATGTATATTTTTAGAGATGTTGAACAGCTGGAGACAGAGAATGATTCTATAGCCTGGTGGTTATGGTGGTTCATGAGGGAGAAGGGAGAATTGGCTTCAAATCCCTGCTCCAAAGCAGGGATTTGAATCTGAGTCTCCCATACCCCAGATGTGTGTCCCCACTACTGGGCTACTGGGTTTGAATTTAGCTCTTTTTTCCTTTGTTTTTATCTTAGAAAAAAAGTCTCTACCTTAAACATGAGTAAAGACTTTAGTCTGAACCTACATTGAAACTAATGTACAGTTACAGAATTTTCCATTTACTTTGATGCTCTGGCTTTTTTACCTGAACCCACTAAACCTCTATTTAAGGACTGCTCATCTTTAGTTAAACACTGTTTCAATTCCTCTTTTGAATACATTGCATGCTGATTTGGCTATATTTTTTAATGTCCAGTGGAAAGGTTGCTTGATTTGTAGACTCTTATATTGTAGACAATTAGTTTAATATTAATCAGAAGATAAATAGGTTAAAGTGCATAGCTTAATTATTGACATCTACTTCCTATTTGCATCTGCTACCATTTATTTTCACATTTTTTCTTATTAGTGCACGTATTCCTTTGCCTTTTCTTCCTTTCCTTTTGGAAACTATTCTTGTGAACCTGATGTGACCTGTTCTGAAAGGAAAATGTAACCAAATAAAGGAGTGTATATTTAAATAAGGAGTTCTCCCCCTTCCTCCAAACAGTATTGTCTAAAATTTCATTAGCTTAACTCTCTGAGGTTATGGGTTTAATAGCATTTTTAATTTATGACTGAATAGAAAACTATTGCAAGTCCACAGGAGAGACATTATCTCTTTTCTCACAAATGGAAAGGGCATTTGCAGCCTCATAACGACAGCTAATGTTTCTTTTCTTTTGGTTATTGTTTGCCAGCTTCTGCAAAAGAAAATACTTGCTAAGTGACATTAAGATTTATCATAAATTATATTGCATCATTGTTTTATTAACAAATGGATTGTTAATTATGTTCAACAATGTGCATAATGAGGCTACAACTTTTACCACAAAAACTCTTGCCACTGTTAATTTTTGTCTTAGATCATAGGATCACTACAAATTTTGGGACAAAGCCTGAAGTCTTTAGTCATTCCTCACTTAGGCAATGGGCTAAGGGTGATATCTTGCCCAACTGAAATCAGTGGCAAAACTCCGATTGATTTCAATGGGACCAAGATTAGTTGCTTCTATTAATTTCATTGGCAGTAGTTGGGGTGCAGCATCTTTCAGGATATGACCTTTTGCCTCAGTGAGATCAGAGTGAAATCTTAGAAATGAATATAGGATTTAGCTCATTGTTTCAAGTAACAGAACATATAAAATGTGAGCACTTGAATTAATTGAGTTTACGTTTCTGTTTCCCCAAATGTTCTTCTGTTGAACAGTCATAACAACTTAGCTCTAGGTCATCTGGAACTTGTTTACACCACATCTGGGTGTGACCCTCTGAGCCTGGACCCACAGACTTGTGATAGCCTGCAAGTAGCTCTATGTGCTTTACAAATAGCTGTGAAGATGATGCTTTGACATTGTGATTCAGGCTGGAGCTCAGGCTCTCCAGACCACCCCACAGGCTTCAGAACCAGAGCTTCGATGTCTATGTGGCTATTTTTAGCACGCCAGCACGAGCCCCTCTAGTACAAGCGGGTGGACCTGGGCTGGCAGGCTCACTACCAGAGGCAATGGAGAAAAGCCCTCAAGGACTCTAATCTATCCATACATGTAATGACTAGGCCTGGACATCATTGTCATCTTCTGCAGACATAAAACCTCAGAGGAATTTAGGCTCTGCAGTTTTAGAGGGCAAATTAAAAATAACCTGCATTCAGGACCTGATCCTGCACTTTGAAAATGGTTGTGACGATGAGAGATGTGATTCATAAAAATAAAGTTTCTCTGTACTGAAGATAGGACAGACAGATATTCCTGTGGTTATGTGGCTGTGGATGAGACATGGTCTGGCTATGCATGTGGACAAGCTTTGACTCCTATTATAAAAAAAAAAAAAGACCAGGTAGATGCATATTTCATAGAAACCAGTAGTTGGAATCAAAACTTGTTAAAAATACAAGAGTGTTTACATTTTTGTTTTTGATTCAGGCCCTTCTCTAATGATTCCAGGAAGAAATAAGTATCAACAGAATTTAAGGTATACATTTTGGTTGATTTGGAAACCCTTTTTTAGTCTGGAGGTGTACAGAGAGCCTCTGATTTGCTTTGCGTGAACAAAATATTAAAAGTCAGTGAATTCTCCTTTCACTCTGTGCATTCTCATAGTAAATATCAGACATAGGGTGAGGGTTCCATGCCTAAAATATTTAACTAATAACTAGACCCATATTTATGGGTAGCAACAAGTACAAGACACCTATTCTGTCTGTAAAACACAGAACACTTAGTTCTTTTCTAACTTGAATATAAATGTTACCTGGACTCCATTTGTATTCTGAAAGACCCAAATGGCAATAAATAATCCAAAAGGTTATTTTTTAGGAGAGAATGTACAAGAAAATATTTTTCTATAAATATCACCTCCCAAACAAGCCAAAGATCATGTAATTCTGGAAATAAAGTCTTCAAATCACTTTCTGTTTAGTGTCATCAGAAGGTATGTGCAAAGAGTCAAATTCTACTCAACTTGCTCTTACAAAGCTCTCATTGAAGTCAACCACAGTTGTTTGTACCTGCAACAGGAGCAGAAATCTGTATTGCTAACTTGAAGAATTCAAAAATCATAATTCAGGCCTCCAAAAGATCCAAAAGACTGGCTTAAAAATATGAGATTATTTTAAAGTAATACATTTGAAGGATTTTTTGAGGTTGTGTTTTTTTGAGGGGACGGGGTAGGCGTTCCTTTTTTTTTTTTTTTTTTTAGTCTTGACTATGCATGCAGGTAACATTATTTATTAACTGAACACTGAGATTCACATACCTTTACAAGCCGGGACTTTAAGGAAAACACCCACTACCATGAAATTTGTGATTAAATTGTGGAAATGGGCACAATTAAAGATCTGGCACCTTTTACTAATTCTGGGAAGATTATCTTTTTCTGTCTGGTAAAAGAAGCCAATACAGTGTCAATTTTCAAAATATGTAAAATAAAGGGATTTATTTTTAGATGCTTGTTATTAATTAAAAAACATTGTTTCACTACTTTTCAGTAGACTCAGGGGCTTCTTAACAGACTAAGATTTTTAAGAGTGATTTCTGCTTTGGGGTGCCCTGGTTGACATCTTAAAGGGATCTCACAAAGGGAGTGTTCAGCACTTTCTCAACATTATGATTAATATGGTTTGTTTTTCACCTTTGACAAGCAAATAAGTGGTTCAGTTATTAGTTAGAAATAGGGAAAATAATGTTTCATATTGCCATACAGAACAGAACAGAACTCACTGAAAATTTCCTCCTCTTTGGGTCACACCTGCGAACTTTTTAGCCATGTACTTGGTCAAACATGTAAGAATATAATACACCTCTACCCCGATATAACGCTGTCCTCGGGAGCCAAAAAATCATACCGCGTTATAGGTGAAACCACGTTATATCGAACTTGCTTTGATCCTCTGGAGTGCGCAGCCCCCCAACCCCCGAGCTTTACCACGTTATATCCAAATTTGTGTTATATTGGGTCGGGTTGTATCAGGGTAGAGGTGTACTTAGCTCTTTTATGATTTCAATAACAAATAAACTGGCTTATTTTTCAGTATTTGCAAATAGAAATCCCTTTAAGGAACTAGAAAATGCCTTAAGGCTCACCTTTTCAAGAATGACTTTTATAGATATATTCATGAATATTGTGTACTACAAATATTCAGTATTTTATTAATACAATTAGAACTCAGGTTTCCATTACTCACATTTTTGACAGCCTCAGATAAATTATCAGAATGTTGCAGTACAAATCTTTATGTACTGGTTTGTTGCAGATAGAGCCATTGCTCATTTTACTGGCTCAGACACTATTTATTTATTGTGCAAATAGGATATAACTATTTCAAAACAGTTTATTTAGCCTAACTGCTTGTTCACCATACTGACTAGAATCAGGAGCTTCAATGAGTTATAGAGGATTACCCTACTGAGCAAGGCAAGCAGAGTGTGGCCCTTAGTGCAAAAACAACTGCAGGCTTGATTAAGAGATTGAGGTCCCACATGTCATACATTTTATCTAGTTAGAGTTAGATGCATAGTTCCCAGTGATGAGTGCAGTATATACATATAAACAAATGAACAGTTTAAAATAGAATCCTAAAAAAAAACAGTATGAAACCCAGTAAATGAGATATTTATATTCATTACTTTGACTTCTGGATTTTTTTTTAATTGTGGATCTTTCAAAACAATATTCTATCTCTGTCCTCTGTCTCTCATATGGAGAGGAGACCATTGTATGTGACCGTTGTCTGAGTTTAAAACACTTCTTCTCTATGTTTCCTCAAACCTGCTTCTTTCTATGTCTCTTTTCCACCCCGTGTAGTCCTTCTTCCTCCTCCATGTTCATTCCTTACAAGCTATAAGTTCATCTGTTTTGCTCCTTGATGTATTGTACAATTACGTAGTCAACTTCAATATGCTAGAAGCATAGCCATCTGTAGAGACAACAGGAGACAGCAATGGTGGGGTTATATGGCATTAGTTCCTCCAAGTCGATGGCACACCAATATATATATAATTATCATAGTAATGGGCCATTGTTGCATATCCACTGTACAGTCCTACTTTGTGAAATGAGTCTCAGTCACAGATTAGTGCCTATAGCTAAATATTTCCCATTCCAAGTGGTATTTTACAAAATGTCCAAGCTCTTCATCAATGTTTTTGTTCAGTCTCTTCTGTGTCTCTGTTTTCCCCAATTCTTCGTGTAGTACTCATGAGCTATCTGAGATGGGGAAATTGCATTATCAAACTCAAACACACAACAAAAGTGTGCCGTCATGAACAGATGAAAATCAGTTTGAAAAAGGTATTATTACTTTCTGAGGAATCTAATACATCCAGCCTCCTATGTTTTATATCTATATATTTTTCATATTGTCTAAGAAATGTAAAGCAGTTCAACCTCTGTGCAAATAATCCTTTTGTCCCAATTCTCTTATAAGCACTAAACAGTAAGTGAATTATAAACATGAAACTCTGCTTTGTGTACACCCCATTTTAGCAATGAAATCTGTGAATCTGTATTCCTAGTGGGACTTGGGTAGGAACAACTTTGAGCACTTTTTCAACTATCTACCTAGCTGGTGCTAATGATGAGCTGGATCTTTTCAAGAGCAGGATTTGATAGCAGTACAAGGGATCCAGTTGAGGTTAGGCTCATATAACCTTCCCTTACTGGATTCCTCACAAGTTTCCCACCAAAGCTGGCTGAAACCTGGTTGGAGGCAGCCAGTCACAAAACAAAAATGGGCACGAAGAAATGGCTTCTAAAATGCAACAGAATTCAAAATATTATAGCCTAGAATGTCTAAATACGCAGGACAACTAAACTTCAAGTAAGAATTTTCCATAAAGAGCTACCTGACTAATAATAAAACAGCAGGAACACTGGTCACTTCAGTAGATCTACTGGCTATTTGTTCTTTAACTAAAAGTTCAAGTTCAGTTCTAAACAGATCAGATTTTCCAAAGGAGTAATGTACATCTATATCTACACAATAAAACCTGTTAACAATGGCAATCAAAGGGCCTGTACTTCTTCTGGTTGGCAGAAGAAGAGGATGAATAGTACAGTGTGATTAATAAAGCAGTACTTTTATTGGGGTTAAGATATTAATAGCCAATAGGAAAGATGATCAAAATTAGTAGGTGACAATTATATATTTCACTATATTCCAGCAAGTTTCCTTTAAGAACTGTTTAATCCCAACATCTGCAGCATGAATTACCGTTCATAATTATTTCTATACGCCATAGAGGTACTTACAAATTATTTTAGTCAAAGGGAGAAATCCTGGTTCCACTGAAGTCAGTGGGGTTTTTGAACATTGACTTTGGTGGGACCAGGATTGCACCCAAGGTCTCTGCCTCCTGACCCTGGGCTCCAATCCAACCCCCACTGAACACAATAGAAAGACCCACTACTGACATCAGGGGGAGTTGGTTCAGCCCTCCAAGATGCTTGCAGTCTAAATTAGTAATTCCAAGCAAAGTAACGGAAGCAACTGGAAAAGTCATATGATTTGGTTTATGTTGGGCACGCCATAACTCTTTAAATAGAAATGCACGAGACAGGTTGCACTAAAAACACCTATGATGGATAATCAGTTTTCTTTTCCTATTCAAGAAGGCATGTAGAAAATTCAGAATGTTAAGTCTTTTTTTAATTTTTGCTTACTTTAATGCGCTTATACTCCCACAGTCCATGTATCTTCTGTAAGGCGTGGTGGACGTGTAATTGGCCTAGAGCTTTAAATCACAGACATCATTCCTGGGGGAATTCTGCATCACAGCCCACATGCAGAATTTATGTCCCCCACAGATTTCTTTGCTTCCCCATAGAAAAATGACTTTCTGATGGGGAAGCAAAGGGAACCCACAAGAGCAGTCAAATGACCCTCCCCAGAAATATGTTTCGGATGCCCAGGACACCCAGCAGAGAGGTAAATCAATCTCAGCTCAGCTGCTAGTCCCAGAGGGGTTGGGGAGGACAGGACTTCCTCTTCCCCTGCACCGCATCTGGGGCTGTGTCAGACCAACCCCCAGATTTCTCCCCCGGCTGTAGGAAGCTCTGCAAACTCTCCCCACCCCCCCGTGCTTCCTGAACCCATCATTCTTCAGCTTCAGGGGGAGAGATCACTGTACAGGGAGCTGCTCCCCCATCCACCCAACCCCTGTGCATTGAGACCCTTTCATACCCAGACCCTCCCGCTGAGCCTCACTACCCTGCACCCAGAACCCCCCTGATGAGCCCCACTCCCCCTGCACCTGGACCATCTCGACAAGCCACAAGCACCTGGATCCCCACCCCAGTGAGCCTCACTACCCAACATCTGGAACCTCCCACTGAGTCACTCACTCCCAGACCCATTGCCGAGCTCTATCACTTGCCCCCCCCGGCAGACTCCCATTACCATTGCACCCAGAACTCCTCAACAAGACCTTGTGCATCTGAATTCCCCCAGATACATACACCCAGATCCCCCACTGAGCCACCTGCACCCACATTGCTCCACACAGAACCCTCTCAACCCACACCTGGATCCCCTGACACTAAGCCCCTCCACACTTGGATCGTGCATTGCTCAGCCTGCCTACCCACACCTGGTGTCCCTGGCACAGAGGGGCAGGGCTCTGAGGTGTTTCTGGGGCTGGCCCGGTCCTTGTGTTGTGTCAGGGTTGGGTGCAGCCTCACCACTGAGTCTGTGTCCTGGGAGGTGGGGGGGGGGAGCTGAACAGTGATCTCTCACCTCTGTGCAGCCAGTGACCTGTGATCCCCAATGCCATGCAGGAGTCTCCACATTTATTTGACAAACAAAATTTGCAGAATTTTAAAATATTGTGCACAGAATTTTTATTTTTTTTTTGGAGCAGAATGTCCTCAGGAGTAAGACATGAGAAATACATAGTTATGTCCCACACCATACAGAAGCACAGGATAGACTTTGGTAATACCTCAAAACTAAAACATGCAATTTTGTAGCAACCAATTTTGTACAATTCTCAGGACAAAAGGGGTGCAGAAGTCTCTGGCTATGTGCATCAAGTGGTGAATTTCACCCAGTATACTTGGGCATTGAAAGACAACAAGTATTCAGTTCAGAATGATATGCTTTATCTCTTTACAATGTTGGGGGGAAATGTGTGTGAATTGCAGGTGGGATGTTGAAGAGATTTACTTAAATCATCTTCCAGGATCCCAATGTAGTGTGCGAGTCTCAAGATGATTTGTAATTTGGCACCAATGGTGTTTCATGTGGAAGCAGCAGTCCTAGGGTTACCATATTTTGTGCCTCCAAATGGAGGACACTCCACGGGGCCTCGGCCCCGCCCCCAGCCCCGCCCATGCCCCCTCCCCAACTCCGCCCCCTCCCCAAAGTCTCCGCCCCCTCCCCTGCTTCCCGCGAATATTAAATTCGCGGGAAGCCTGAAGCTGGTAAGGGGGGTTGTGGGGGGAGCAGGCGCGGCCCAGGCTGGCCCCCCGGCAGCGCCAGCCTGGGTCGACTCGGGCCCTGGGGTGCCAGCCCTGGCCGACCACCCCCAGCCCGCCCAGCACTGCCGGCCTCCGGCGGCCCAGCGCACCCCCCCCGCTATCCCGGCCCGGCTCCCGGCCCCGCGGCCCAGCGCACCCCCCGGCGGCCCGGCCCCGCGACCCCGGACCGGCCCGCGGCCCCGCGCACCCCCGGCTCCCCACCCAGCCCCGCGGCCCGGCGCACCCCCCCGCTACCCCGGACCGGCTCCCCGCCCGGCCCCGCGGCCCGGCGCACCCCCGCTACCCCGGACCGGCTCCCCGCCCGGCCCCGCGGCCAGGCGCACCCCCCCGCTACCCTGGACCGGCTCCCCGCCCGGCCCCGCGGCCAGGCGCACCCCCCCACTACCCTGGACCGGCTCCCCGCCCGGCCCCGCGGCCAGGCGCACCCCCCCGCTACCCTGGACCGGCTCCCCGCCCGGCCCCGCGGCCAGGCGCACCCCCCCGCTACCCCGGCCCGGCTCGCGGCCCCGCGCACCCCCCCCGCTACCCCGGCCCGCGGCCCGGCGCACCGCCCGGCTCCCGGCCCGGCACCGCGCCCCCGGCTCCCCGCCCGGCCCCGCGCCTGGCCCGGCACCATGCCCCCGGCCCCGCGACCCCGGCCCGGCCCCGCACCGGCCCGGCCAAAGAGGCCCCGCCCGAGCCCTCCATCCCTCCCTCCCGATTTTCCCGGACATGCCCGGCTTTTGGGGATTTCCCCCCGGACGGGGATTTGAACCCCCAAAAGCCGGACATGTCCGGGAAAATCCGGACGTATGGTAACCCTAAGCAGTCCTCCTGTGAATTGCAATTAGCAGGGACAGGACCTTCAGTTACAAATTCTGAGCAGGGAGTATGTTCTCCTGTGTGTGTGTACAGCTTGCAATGGGGCCCTAACCATGATGGACCTTTGGTTTCTTTCTCAATATAAAATATGTATTACTAATACTATTAGTATTAGTAAATACCATGCACACCAATGAGATCTGGAATTTGAAAACATATACATCAGCGGGCACATTTATTATTAACACTAATCACTGGCAATTTGTTCTGGTAAATTCAGAGGGGCAAGTGAGATCATTGTCAGCTTTCACCTTTTTCATTCTCTAGCTGAATTAAGAAAAATGTGTTTGGCGGGGCTGAGGGAAGGACAGGGATTGGGGGATGGGGGGAAAGTGAAAATGTTTTTTATATTCCTTCCTTTTGGTCTTCTCTTTTTAGCTTCTGCATACTATCCAGAGACTGATAAGAAAACTGCAGGCAGTTACTTAATAATACATAAACACTACCACTTACCATTTACAAAATGGTGGACTCCTGTACCAGCACTAAATGCAAAAATTAATTAGGTAATATCAAGTACCAAATGCAGGATTCACACTTTTTCATGTTAAATGTAACAGCTGGATTTGTAACCCACTGCTTCTCTAGACCCCAAGCTTGCATAGATATTGTAATTGTATTGTGTGCCAAAAGAAATGTATGAGTATGTGATGCATGACTGTGTATTATCCCTGACTTAGATCAGGAAATAACTTCTGTAGGACAACAGAATGTGCTCAGATGCTGTTCTTAATAGGAATACTTTTCTGAATCAGCACCATACATGTTTTATGCAACAAGTCATGCAGAAAATGAAGTGTTTCAAAGTTAAAACTTATTTTATACCTGCACTATGAATCATATTATTTTCTCTGTATTCACACACTGAGTTCCCACTGACATCTGAGTTGCATATGTATAACCAATGGTAGAATATGGATTCATCAGTAGTGCTTCTGATTTTAGTTTTGTGTTTAACTATTCAGAGGCTCCAGTTCTGGAAGGAACTTAATTACATACCAAAGCTAGTGACTGTCCCTATGGACTTCAATGGGACTATGCATGTTCTTAAAACTAGGCTTAAGTATCTTGCTGAGTTAGGGCCAAAATGTGCATGGCAAAAAAAACCTACAGAGGGAAGGCAGGACCCACATGTTTCTTTTAGGCTATGTCTACACTAGCACTTTTGTTGGTATCACTTATGTTGCTCAGGGGTGTGGAAAAAACACCCCTCTGAGCAACATAAGTTACACTGATAGAAGCGCAGGTGTGGACAGTGCTATATCGTTGGGAGACACTCTCCCATCAACATAACTACTGCCGCTTGTTGGAGGTGGTTCAATTATGTCGATGGGAGAGCTCTCCCCCATCAGCATACAGTGGCTACATGAGCGATCTTACAGCGCCACTGCTGAATCAGTATAGCTGTGCCACTGTAAACTTGCTAGTGTAGACATGGTCTTCGTTTCATGGTACCCATGAATTGACTTTAATCATACCCAAGTTGACTTTAAATGGATTTGCATCTGTGCAAGATCATTTGACTACAAAGCAAATTGACAGCTGACCTGTTTTGAGCATACATCTCTTCACAATTCTTTTGTGCACAAAGAACATAAGAACATAAGAATGGCCATACTGGGTCAGACCAAAGGTCCATCCAGCCCTGTATCCTGTCTACTGACAGTGACCAATGCCAGGTGCCCCAGAGGGAGTGAACCTAACAGGTAATGATCAAGTGATCTCTCTCCTGCCATACATCTCCACCCTCTGACAAACTATCCATGATTACTCCAAAATCTCTTTCCTGATTAGTTGTAGCTAAATTAGCCCTCATCATATTGTATGTATAGTTGGGGTTATTTTTTCCAGTGTGCATTACTTTACATTTATCCACATTAAATGTCATTCGCCATTTTGTTGCCCAATCACTTACTTTTGTGAGATCTTTTTGAAGTTCTTCACAGTCTGCTTTGGTCTTAACTATCTTGAGCAGTTTAGTATGCTGAGGACCTGTGGGGTGGGCCGTCATTACACGCGGCTCATGAGATGCCTAATGGTCTCGGACACTATCCGTTGGTCCCGGGACATTTACACCGAGCACATCACCGGCCACCGCCAATACCAAGAGTGAGCCGGGGAGACCTCGTGCACCCACACACACACCCTGCTGGACCCTATCCCCTGAGCCCTAAACCCACCAAACCTAGCTGAATCCCGCCACGTGAGGGTCACCCCATCCCCATTACCCAGCCCGCTTGCTTATACCCATGACTGTCCCTGCCTCCCGTATGGGTGGTGGACCCTCACCGTTTATCGACTGTCTCCTGATCCCGCCCACCGGTTACCCACCCCTCATTGGGGACATTGCAGTGTGTATATACTATGTGTGCTGCCCAGCCCCAAAACACCAACATACCCCCTTACTCTGTATGTTACCCCCAATGACCAATAACTAACGCTTCAAATTTTCTGTATCGTTTATTTCTTTAAATATTCTCAACTGCAAACTTTGCCACCTCGCTATTTACCCCTTTCTCCAGATCATCTATGAATAAGTTGAATAGGATTGGTCCTAGGACAGACCCTTGGGGAACACCACTAGTTACCCATCTCCATTCTGAAAATTTACCATTTAACCTATCCTTTGTTCCCTGTCTTTTAACCAATTCTCAATCCATGAAAGATCTTCCCTCTTATGCCATGGCAACTTAATTTACCTAAGAGCCTTTGGTGAGGGAAAGAGAAATAACCACTTCACAATAATGTAAGTGAAGATGCTCTTTAAAAAATAAAGTACATCTAGCAAACATATGTAGGACTCAGAATAATGGCTGAAGGTGAGGAATGGAAAAAAATGGAAAGCCTCTGCAAGTATATGATTTATGTTTTGTTTTTTTCTAAAAAGCAAAATCACTATCACACATAGTAATTAGGAAAAGTAGTGGGGTTTTTAATAGAATTTCCTAAGCCCCCAATGCAATCTTAATTGAAAGCAATATTCTGTACAGTTGTTTTTTGTTGAATGCCAGGCAGGATTTTAATCAGCACTCTTCATTCATAAATTCAGCATCAGTCCATATTGCTGCTGACACGTAATACACTCACGTCAAACTCACTCTTCCTTCTTGCTTAAAAGGCAGAAACTAGATATAGCAGACAAAAATTGGGAGCATGAATCTGTTCATTATGTAGTAAGTAGCACACTATACTTTTAGAATGCTATAAAGGCATTGGGCAGCCATTTTTACCCATTCAGGGCCATCAAGTTTTCACTGTATTTTCACTACAAATAAAAGAAAAGACTGGAGAAAATTACTATTTACCAGCATGTAATCTTTAAACTGATGCCTTCCTGAACCTTCTTTCAATAGTCTTCTTTGTAGTTCTCTTATGCTGTGATTAGTGTGCTGTCCACATGGATTGTACAAACATGTATCCCTCCCAAAGTATATGAAGTCAAACACACTAGAAGACAATATTAAGTACCATGGCTGCTTTCCACCAAGAGGATAAAAAATAGGATTTCAGCTTTCATGGGCATAAATTAGGAACAGTGGAAAACTGATAAATAGCAAGTTATATTTACAAACCATCAAAAGCATGAAAATATAGTTCAGGTTACCTAAACAACCTTAAATTTGCTTTCAACCCTTATCCTATAAAGTTGATGAGTAAAATACATGTTGATAGTACACTTATATTTGCAACCACTGGTATAATAGATAAAATATAGCAGTATCAATATGTTTCTCCCTTCACTTGGTACATAAACAAATGCTAAGAAAAGACTGGCTTTTAGAAATCCCTATTGAAATTAACAAGATTCAGGACAATCTCCCCTGGTACATGAGGTTTCAGGTATTAATGTTGTCATAACGTGAAATTTAGCATATATGTGACATTATGACAACACTAATACATGAAACCAATTTCTATGGGGATTTCTAAAAGACAGTCTTTTCTAGCATTTGTTAACTAATTCAGTGAATGGAAAAGTTTATTGATACTGATATCTAAAGCAAGATGCAGCTTGATTAAAATGCTAGGGCAGGATATAAATATTACACTATGGGCATAATCTAATATGCATTGAAGTCAAGTGTAAAAACTCCCATTGACTTCAGTGGGCATTAAACTGGGTCCCATATGATCTCTGTGATGGAAGGGACAGGCATCCCAAACAGTTTATCCAGTAAACAAAGGAAAAAGATGGATAACATCTCATTTTATAATGGCACTATCCTCTTCAGTAAGATGAGATGGGACTTGCCTGCATTCATATAACTTGCAGCAGGCCAGATGTTTATGTTCCCTTCTTTTAAAGGGAAAATGAATTATAGGTTAATCTGTGGATATATTGTTATCTTAGTATATCCATTATGGTACACACCAGTGTTGACTGCAGCAGGGGACTGACTAGTGGGAAACCCAGAGAGCCTGAAAGCCCAGGGATACTTGTACTCTTCTAGCAGCCGGCTGGCTTCGTGGCTGACAGGAAACCAGGCATGCAATCTGCCTGCCTGTTTTCCATCTAAATTTCCATCACAATTGACACACTCCCTCAGAATTCTTAAATTCCATCAAATCAGATTTTTCCAATGGAAACTGTTGTGTTGGAAATAGTTTGACCAGCTTTAGTTGCAACCATTGCAAAGTTAGGTATAATGTATGATTGTAATGACATGGACATATCATGTAATGGTGCTATTCATGTGCATATATGTAAAATCAATATCTACTGTATATCACAATCACATAGAAAATAATTCACAGTGTGAGCTGCTATATTTTTTTTTTTTTTTACTGCAGTAAGTTTGGTCAAGCTAGGAGTAATGAATAAAGCCTTCCCAAACAAGTAGCTATAAAATGCATAGTTCCCGACACCATCATAGTTTCTTATGTCACATATGTTTGATCCACAACTCTGTTTACATAATGGTTAGAATTTTATGCCACTGTTTGTGAAAGCACTATTAAATATTTCATAGTGGTTGTCTAGATATAGCATATTATGGGCTCTGATGCAACAAAACACTTAATCATGTGCTTAACTTTGAGCATTTGACTACTCCCATTGAAGTAAATGAATGTGTTAATTGCTTTTTTGGCTTGGTGCCCTAGCTTCCACTATTGAGAATTCAGGGCTGCATCCTCAACTGGTATACACTGGCATTAAGGGAGCTACACTTGTTTAGAACATCTGTGGATGTAGCCTTCAATAGTTTATTTGCCCATAGTAGTGCCTGAAATACCACAGGATTTCCCTTAACTTGAACCAGGGAATAATACTTATTTTTAAGCATATGCTTAAATCCCACTGAAGTTAACCGGGTTTAAGCATATGCTTTAATTTTTACACACACTTTATTGAACAGAGATTAACATAAACATATGTGTAAAGTTAAGAATGTGCTAAAATATTTGCTGAACCAGGGCTGTCATAACTATAAAGGGAAGGGCAACAGCCCTCCTGTGTACAATACTATAAAATCACTCCTGGCCAGAGACTCCAAAATCCGTTTACCTGTAAAGGGTTAAGAAGCTCAGGTAACCTGGCTGACACCTGACCCAAAGGACCAATAAGAGGACAAGATACTTTCAAATCTTGGTGCGGGGAAGGCTTTTGTTTGTGCTCTTCGTTTTGGTGGGAGTTTGCTCTTGGGACTAAGAGGGACCAGACATCAGTCCAGGGTCTCCAAATCTTTCTGAACAAGTCTCTCATATTTCAAACTTGTAAGTACAGCCAGGCAAGGCGTGTTACTTTTATCTTTGTTTTCTCAACTTGTAAATGTACCTTTTGCTAGGGTATTTACCTCTGTTTGCTGTAACTTTGAACCTAAGGCTAGAGGGGAGTCCTCTGGGCTCTTTAAGTTTGATTACCCTGTAAAGTTATTTTCCATCCTGATTTTACAGAGATGATTTTTACCTTTTTCTTTAATTAAAAATCTTCTTTTTAAGAACCTGATTGATTTTCCTTGTTTTTTAGATCCAAGGGGGTTGGATCTTGATCCACCAGGAGTTGGTGGGAGAGGGGAGAGGGGATGGTTAATTTCTCCTTGTTTTAAGATCCAAGGGGTTTGGATCTGTATTCACCAGTGAATTGATGAAGAGTCTCTCAAGGCTACCCAGGGAAGGGAATTAGCACATTGGGAGTGGTGGCAGCGGACCAGATCTAAGCTGGTAGTTAAGCTTAGAAGTTTTCATGCAGCCCCCCACATCTATACCCTAAAGTTCAGAGTGGGGAAGGAGCCTTGACAAGGGCTCTAGCAGGGAAATTCAGACAAGAGAACTTGATTATTTTTAAGAAATATTTTTGATAATACTTATTTGCAGGAAGGAAGCTTTAAATATAGTCACATAAGTAATGAGATGCAGCAGAGTTTTAAAAGAAATAAAGGTAGATTTTGCTATTTCAGATCTTCAGTTTGTTCTTGTTTCAATTTGTCTGTCACTTGAATTTGTCATTTAACTTGTGGAGGTAGTATGGAAAAAAATTGCTAAACAACCAAACTATGTTGAGAATTAAGCAAGAGTCTATCAGATACTCCTGCAGTTCATGCAACCATTTAATAGTATAAAAATATTATTTGGAATCCACAGAATGTGTAAATACAGATTCTGGTAAACCACCGTACCTAGAAACAGTTTGTTTGATAGGGTTTTTGAAAATCGCACTAAATTCTTACCTAAACCTTTTTCTAAATCAGGCCCCCAGAGTCTTGGGTAAGTGTCTTCAAATTAAATCTAAATTAATAAATGTAATCCATGACAGATGTACCTACCAGATTGGAAGGCAAGAGGGAACCCCAGACAGCTATAAGGTAAACTTTCAATTGTGAGCCATGCTATGCACCTTCCCATGAGAACAAAGCAGCACCCTCATGCCCCAGGATGGAATGAGGAGTATATCTGCTGCCAGATCACCACTCCCACTCCTACACTGGATTTGAGGCTTAGTTTGGCTCAGCTCAACATTTCACCACCACCACCATTGAGCCAGCAAGAGCACTGGTGCCAGTGCAGAGAGGGAAGTCTGGTGAAGATAACTTCCCCTCTGAAATAAGTGAAAAAGCAGGAACCCAGATTGCTGAGAGTCTCAAAGGCACAGTTTGGATAACACTTATCTACTAGGGTAATGCACTTGGTATAGTCCCTCTTGTCTTCAGTGGTGTAGCGCAGATCTTCGGGTCTGATACTTCAAGAGGTTGTTTGTCTAGTCATTTACCTGTGTGCAAACTGGATGATATTACCCAATCTGAACAGCAGTGCTTTACACTCATGTAAATAATTACAAAAAGAGAAAAGCAGTGAAATATCAAGCCCTAAAGGTGTGCACGTAAGCTAATAACCTTAGTTCAGAATGGGAATTCACAATAACATATTGTATGAATTTAACATTTTGTAATTTATCATTTTTTAATTCAGCTGATTAGTCCCATGAATACTGTAAGATATTAAGTTGAGCTCCAGATAGTACCTTTCATTACACATTGCTTGCTTGTTTGTTTTTTTCATTATACTGTGGAGTTTTAGAACTTGCAAAGGGTGCTGCCTATTTGACAGATTGGAGATTGAAGTTCTCTAATACCATGACATTGGTACAGTGTGATTAAGAGAAATTCAAGCTTCCCTACATCCAAATCCTCAGCGGGTGTGAATTGTCATAGCTACAATGAAAGGAGTTATGACAGTTTACAGAAGCTGAGAATTTCTGAGCCCCTCTGTCTCACCAATACATCTCAACCCCTCCCTGGAGAGGCCATCACTAGGGAAGAAATAATCATTCACTTCCTATGTCTACTCAAACCCTCAGCTTCTCTGCTAGTTAATGTCTCTTCAGATGGTGTGTGTATTTGATATGGATACCTGTCCCTGCAGGAACTGGATTGGGACTACCCAACTCATTTCTCATATTCTACTAAATGTCCATCACATGGAGTAATTTTTAGTCATTACCTAACTAGGATGAATCGGTGATCTCAATAAATGGTAATAAAGTGAACCTGGTCTATATAAGCAGACCCCTTTAGCTAAAATTCATCTCACATGAGTATATTCTACATATTGTTCCATTTCTCTATGAAATACCTAAGGATGTTTGCTTTTTTAAAATAATAAATCTTAATTGATAATGAAAAAGGACCAAGTTCTGCAGAGACTTACCAATTGCTTACATGTGTAGTCACATTTAAGTTAAAGTTAATAAGACCTTGATTCCAGTTGATTCCATGATGATGAACCCTTGCATCCACACAAGTCAGCTGCAGGTTTGGTGCCTAAGTCTTTGCAGGATTGGATCCTGAAGCCATGATCCCACAATGAGTTCCATGCAGGCAGACTTCTGGCACCCAGATGGAGCCATGCTGGAGAAGGACCTAACTTCCTACCTCCCATTTCTGTCATGGAGCAGAAGTGCCAGAAATTCTATTCTGAAAGTATTTTAATAGAGTAACTTGTTGCATTCATTTATATACTTTCTGGGGAATAAATCATTCTAATAATATTTCTACTCACTTAAGATATGGGAATAATTAAAGATGAATAGTTGTTAGGGAGCTTTCGTGAATTAAAAGGTGGGTGGGTGGTGGTGGTGGTGGTGGTTTTTAGCCTGTTATTTTCTCCATTGCATCACCTTCCTTAGACCCTTCCCTGCTTTTTTCCCCTAGTTCTTCAAAAAATATTTTAATAAGTGCTAAAATGATTACTTCTTTCTTTATTCTCTAGGTACTGTGCAAATTAGAGACACTTTAAATAATCTCCACAGGCTTGTTTCTCATATTGCTACAGTTCTCTATGCTTCCTGTCCTCTTCCTCTGACCCAGCCTCTTTAGTTGTTCCTCACCTTGGAACAATGATCTTGATCAGGGGTCGGCAACGTTCGGCACGTGGCTCGCCAGGGTAAGCAGCCTGGCGGGCCGGGACAGTTTTATTTACCTGCTGACGCGGCAGGTTCGGCCGATCGCGGCCCCCACTGGCTGCAGTTCGCCATCCGGGGCCAATGGGGGCAGCGAGAAGCCGCGGCCAGCACATTGCTCGCCCGCGCCGCTTCTCGCCGCCCCCATTGGCCCGGGACGGTGAACCGCAGCCAGTGGGGGCCGCAATCGTCCGAACCTGCCGTGTCAGCAGGTAAATAAACTGGCCCGGCCCGCCAGGGTGCTTACCCTGGCGAGCCACGTGCCGAACGTTGCCGACCCCTGATCTTGATAAAATGAAAACCAAATAATACATTCACAAAATATGAAGTCATGTGAGACCGAAAACTCTCTCTCCAATATTACTGATTTGACTTCCCTATATCTAAATTTAGGGATCTGCTATATTGTAATTTAACAACTATACACTTGTTGTTATCTCTGCACTTCGGAAAAACAGCCAGTGGGCATATACTTCTATGTGTAAAAGAGGAGGAAAGAGAAAATAATAGCTTTCTTTTGAAGAAGCCTTTTGATAATTCTTATAATGATCCTTCACAATGTCCAAGGTAAATCTCAGTTTAAAGATTAAGAATTTCTCCTACCTTGGACACATCTGCATGAGCAAGATTTATTCCTAGTTATTTCATTAAAGGAATATAAAGATTGCTTGAGGCTAGCGTTGAGAGCAACATAATCTGCCCAAAAAGGAGGTACACAGCCTTAGCACTTGACTTTGAGGTTTATGGAGATAAAGTCTGTGTATGATGTTTTTATGAGTCTGAAAAATGTTTCTTCAGAGTTTTATCTGCCACATGTTTTTGGCATGAAATCAGTTCCTTGCTGTTAACAGTCTTTGAAACTTACTCCCCTTCCACTTTGTCCTGAACTGGAACCACCACTGCTTCATTGCCTTTAAAATGTTCTGGATAGTACAAGAAGAAAAGAAATTCATTAATTATGGGCTTCATGCAGAATCTCTGGATGAGGTTGTATGGATTGTGTTATGCAGGAGGTCAGGATAGATGATAATAGTATATACCTCGATAGCATTCATCACCATATACTTTTTGACAGGTTTCCATGCCCCATTTTGGGCTTATGTCCCACCCTCCGTTCCCATTTCCTTGGTGTTGAGGTTTAGCACTGTCGGCCATTTTGAAAAAGACTTTTTTGTAATTATTTTGTATGTTTCAATAGGGGGATTGTTGTGTGCTTGTGTTTGGCCATGTTTAGAGAAAAAGGTTGAAAGAATAGAAAGAGTTGCCTTAAAGATTAAAAAAATATATAGATTTGGTTAGTTTACAGGGGAAAAAAGGAAAGAAAGTTTATTAAACAGAAGAAAGATTGGTTAGGTTTAGTAAGGACAGATGATTTTTTTTTAAATAGAAAGAGAGGAAAAAATAAGCACAGGACAAAGTAAAAAAGGTTTTAGAGAATAAAAAAATAAAGCAACAAGAGTCTGTAAAAAGACTCTTGTGGCACAAGTACTCCTGTTCTCTTTGTGGATACAGACTAAACATGGCTGCTACTCTGAAGAGAGTCTGTGTTACTGAACACATACAGAGAAAAGCATCCTACCCCAGCAACTGTCGGTAGTGAAATAATAGCTGTTCTGGGCAGTGAACCTTAGGAGCTATCCCCACCTCTCAATGGACCAATCCAAAGTTTACAGCTATGTCACAGGATGCCCTTTTTGAAACAATCCTTTCATACCAATATTTTAAAACAATAGCCTTTCAGAAATGGGCTATCGCGGAGTGGATTATTTGAAAAACTGTAGCCAGTGAACATTTGACCATGTGTTATTAATCAGTATTTTTTGAGATGGGGCGACCAGAACTACAAACAGTATTTAATGTGTCGGAGCCCTGTGGGAGCTCTGTCTTGGATTGAAGGCTGTGTATGGCCCTTACTCATTAACCTGCTGAATGGCAATATTGTTATATTAAATATTCTAGACGGACCCACTGATATCAAGGTACATCAATATGGATTTGCAGGACTGTATATTAAAATGACTATTTTCTTGGTTGCCAGTCTAATATATCTCCCCAGTCTCATGGACTTTAATGTAAATATAAGGTATAAATGTGAAAAAGATTACAAAGTTGCCTAGGACTGTAACAGGCAAACTAGACCTGTTAGAACAGAGGTGGTATGAGATCCCACTTCCCCAACTCCCTGCCCTCAATGTATTTTGGAGCCAGCTAGTCTGTGGCGTGTGCTGCTGCAGCACAGCTGTTCTCTCTCTGTCCTGTAGCTGCTCAGTAGTAACGCTACTACTGGCTGCCTGTTGCCTCCCAGAACAGAACTGTATAGCATAGAATTGTTCCCCTTTGCATACAGCCATACAACCCACTTATGGGGAGAACAGAGGAAATTGCTTGCCCCATACTTTGTAGGGCAGAGCGGGGGGAAAAAAACCCTTCCCATAAACCGGTGTAGAATAACAGATGAGTTTACTGAGGAATGACAGCTGAGGACCATTTGGGTGAGGTAGACAGTAGAGACAGGGAAGAGGACCAATTTGTTGGTAGATAGGTGCTTGGTATGAGGCTCAGTTAGATGGGGTGGTTGGGTATTTTTGCAGAGGATGATTTGGAGTCTGGATAATCTGGGGAAAAAGAACTAGGAGCAGAGATCTGACTGGAAGTCTGAGGGACGTGAGAAGAGAATCTGTTGATTGGAGATCCTGGACAGAAGAGAAGAGAATTGATGAATAAGAGAGCATATATATTGATGGAGCTGGGATGGGTTGGGCAAGCTTCTGGTGAGTATAGGAAAGGATGACTTGATGGGGCTGAGCAGGGTACAGGATGCATTATAACAAACGGCTCTGGTTGCCTGTTGGCATAGTGAGAGAATGCCTTTGAAAGTTTGGAGACACAAAATGAAGTAATTGATATAAGCCCATGAAAAAGACTATGTAACAGAAGCCAAGGATCTGTGGTCCTTTGAAAATGTGTGTTCTACTTGGTGAACTGGGTCTTATTTAAGCTCTAAGCATGAAGGAAATACATAAAACATATTTTAGTGAAGTACAGCTACATTACAGAGGCTTGTGGACAATTCTAAGTAACTTTTTAAAGGGTATGTCAATTTATTTTTACTTTTGAAATTGTTCCATATATTAATTGTGATGGGGGGGGCCCCACAAAGTGTTATGAATAATAGAAATGCATTGTAAATATGATATTTGTTTTCTTTGTCTGACCCTGGCTATTTTTATTTTCATAAGAAAATGTAGACAGGGCTAAACAACTTTTTTTTTTAAATCTTCAAATTGTTTAATTCTCTGAATGTTTGGGGTAGAACTTTCAAAGGAACCCAGGCCTAGATCCACAAAGGGACTTAGGCATTGCAGCACTCAGCATTCCAACATCTTACTTTTAGATGCCTTGAAAAATCAGTGGAATCAAGCCAGTAAGATCCTCAGCTGTAGTGAAGGGTCTCCTAGCACAGCTCAGAAAGGAGTGGAAGAATAGCTTAAAACCATTTTTGCACTCCTACAAACTACATTGGCTGCTCAGCTGATGCAATGTAGAGCAGCCAAAGGGCAGTGCTGAATTTGTGTTGGCAGTCTATGGCCTCAAGGGCTCATTCCAGCAACTGGGGATTGTGAGACTCATTTCTGAAAGGACTCCTCCACAAGTTGCAGGAGTCCTTTTCAAATCTGAAAGATAAATATGCGTTGCATGCAGATCTCTCGCTCTCTCAATTAAATTATTAGCTAAGAAAAATGAACTGGTGTATTTATTCACCTCAAAAGTACTTACCAATTTTTTATAATCCACATTGCCAAGTTAAATTCAGGTGGGCACAGAAACACATTTCAGATTCATTTTCCTTGTTTTTTCCAAATAATTTAATAGATCTCTATTAGTCGGAACCTAATAACTTGTATTTTTCCCCTCTTCTGACACTTTATTTTCTTGCGTTTCCTGCAATGGATTTTCAGACGGCCAAGTCAACTTTGTCATTAGTCTCTTGTCTAAGTAAGCTGAGAGTTTTGAAAAAAATATTTAGAAATTTATATGACAGTATGGAAATAGAAACAGGTGAGAGATGGCAGCTCAGTAATAAATAACACTGTACTTTGAAAATCAGTGGCTGAGCATCCGCAAATCCCATTGGAGTCACTGGGAGTTAGAAGTGTTCTACATTGACATCTAGGAAAATCAGGCCAAAATTCTACAAACAGAAGACATCTAAATTACAGTGTACAGCATTTGTCATCTATTCTGGGGATCAGGAGGGGGAGCAGATGAGATGGGAGAATACCAGAAAGATGCAGAATCTATTATTCATTCTTAATCATCATTAATCATCAGCTGCGCACATGCCCATTTTCCTTCCCTTTGGGTATTTAATATAACCCTACTAAATGTGTTATGTACATTCAGACTTGAAATATTGAGCATGTTGATTTACTGTAGAAGTGTAGTGGTCCCTCACTCTTGAATGGGGAGGGAGGCCCTCTGCCTCACTACAGGCATACAGCAAGTAACTCTATTGGGGAATCTCCGGCCCTCTCGTGGGGCGAGCAGCAAACCCTCTTTAGCCTGGGGCAGACAGCAAACAACAGTTTAGGGGAGAGGAGCTCTGGCCCGCTGGTGGGGCACAGCCACAAATAATCTTTAGCCCAGAGACTTCTGGGCTGAGGGAGAAAATAAATAACAGTCTATAAGGGAGCTCTGGCCCTCTGGACAGAGCCACAAGCAGTCTATGGATCCACAGCCTTCTGTCTGGGGGGTGAGCCCACAACACAGCCCAGGACTTCTGGTGAAAAAGAGGAGGTTTGGTCACCACCCCAGGGGTGGGGGTCAGTGACAGGGAGGGGGGGTAGAGAGTCCCAGCCGAGGGCCCTAACAGTGGTGGATGGGTCCACCACTGGCTCAGTGGGGAACTTCCCAAAACATGCTGACTCACTCTCTGGCAGCAGAAACAGACAAAAGTCTGGTTCCCCTGGGCTATTTCCTACCACAGTCTTGGCATAGTTTTCTGTAGTCCAAAGGTCCTCTGTCTCCTCGGGGTACTTAGCCACTGGCAGTCCCCACAGCTCCTTGAGGCACTCATCTGATGGTGGTCCTGGCAGCTCCTTGGAAGACTCAGCTGTCTCCTTCAACCACAGGGTGCGGCTCCACTCAGGGACTAGTCCAGGATCCTGCAAAGATCTCTGCTCCCTGGAAGAGATATCTGCTCCTTCCAGCAGTCCAGCCCCAACTGAGCTCTGCTGCTGTACTTTTATATGTCCTGTCCCACCCCGGGACTTCTAGTACCGGGGGCAGCATTGTTTCAATTCTGCCCGCCCTGGGGAGTGCAGTGGTCCCTTGCTCTCCAGTTCGGAGGGAGGCCACTCAACATCACTACAAGGAGGAATATGAGACTCAAAGTTATAGTTGAGGTTTTGTTTTGGATTATTAATGTTTGGAATATTATTATTATTATTTTATTTGGATTATTTCTATGCAGAAATAGAGTTATTGTATGTTGTTAAATCTTCTGACATATCAAGAGAACAAAGAAGGTAGCCTGTGTCTTTGTTTTTGTTTATTTATAAAATTACCTGTTACCCAGAATAGCAGAAAAACATTTAGACAATGGTATAACTGCCAGGAAATTTATTTCCAGAACATTAAGTTTCTCCATATACCGCATAATTCTGTCCTTACTGAAGGATCTATGTAAGACATGGGATAGAAGAAATTGAGTTTGTATTGGCTCCAAGGGAAAAAAAAAGTACTCCTGATAGAAATTTGGTTTGGATTTTGTTGTTGTAGTAAATTGCATGGATTATGTTTAATTGCCCTAAACAGAAACTCATCTCCATAGATTCACAGAATCCCATCAAAGGTCTTTGCTGCAAAATAGCCTTGCAAAGCAAATGGAAAAAAAATCAAACTGAGAAGGTGGGTTTACCTGCCCACAACCTTCATGGGAGAGCCTTCAGCACAATCTGCTTCTGTCCCAGAGAGCTGGTTGAAAATCAGGAAAATGTTTAGCAAATTTTTTCATGAAAAACTTCTCCCCACCATCAAAAACAAAATTATGGAAAATGTCAACCAGCTGTATGCTTAGGCCTGTCTTGCTCTGTTTGAAGGGTCAGACACAGTTCCCTGTTTCCCAGCAGGCCTTGCCAGAACCAAGGATTACAAATGTGGCATCCATTTGTACGACATTTCCCAGCAACCTTGTTCTTCTGAATCACAGGAAAGTGATTGGCTGGCAACTAATGTGAGCTATACTTGTTCCTGTTGTTGGGAGAAGTGAGTTACAGTGCGTTCTGCTTTTCAAGCCCTAAAGCTAATGAGCAGTAAGGGCTCTATAGAAAACTCTAGACAACTTTCCCAGGGCCAGTTCCAACCAATCAGTGGTCATGTATCCTGGACAGGGTTTGTACTGTCCCAAAAAGGTTTCCCTCAAACTTTAAAAGGCCAATACACACCATTACGGTGTTTCTGCTGACCAATAAGGGCTTATCTAATCTTGGACCTGGCTACATGAGAGGGACTGCCTCTCTCTTCGCACTGTACTACCACAGCAGAAAGCAGTGTAGATGCTTCAACTGCATCTTCCTCAATATAAAATGAAACGGTGCTGCTTGCAGGCCATACTCCAAACAGGTTCTTCTTCAAGTGGTATCCACATGATTGCTGCACTTCAGGTTCTACTTCAGGTGCACATGCTCTCCTTGTGCCTTTGATCAAAGATTTTTCTCTAGCCTTTTCAGTCCATACATGTACTCCAGACATCTTCATTCCATATATCATGGATTTATAGAGCTGCGAGGGCAAACCACCCTCAGTTCCTTATTAACTACCCAAAGGCCTGAGATAGAGCATCTACTGTGCCCCTTCAAGTTTAACCTGCAGCTTAGCCTTCCAGTTCCAGTGTGTAAACGATGCGGGACTCACCCCTGTGGCGCCTCCTGCTGGTCATCTCAGGAATTAGCTCGTTTTCAGCTTTGGAGCGCCCTCTGCAGGCCAGTAATCTGCCTTGCCATGGCCACATGTCTCTCCCTGGACCCCAGTGCCCCTTTCTCTGGGTGCTGCCCCCTGGCAGTACCCCCACAGTTCTCGGTCTCCCCCTCCCAGGGGTACCCCCACCCACTATCGCTATTTCGCCTCAGTCTTGGCTACTGCCCAGTTTCCATCTAGCCCCCCTTCACTGGGGCAGACTGAAGTATCAGCCACTCATCACAGGCAAAGGGGTTCGGACCTGCTGCCTCTGCCTACACATGGGCTGCCCCCTGCAATCCAGTACCTAATAGACCTTACCAGGCCTGCAGCCTGGGGCTTTCCTAGGCTGGAGCTCCCTGGCTCCCTTGGCCTTTCCCCAGCCCTGCTCCACTCCACGTACTTAGTTAATCTCCCTGCAGCCAGGCCCTTCTCTCTCTGAATGCAGAGAGAGACTGACTGGGCTTCTGGCTGACAGCCTCTTATAGGGGCCAACTGGGCTTGATTGGGGTGTGGCACAGCTGCGTCCGCTTCCCCAATCAGCCCAGGTTTTAGAGCTGCAGCCCTCTCCAGGGCTGCTTTCAAGCCCTTCCAGGCAGGAGTGGGTGTCCACCCCGCTACACAGTGCTAGTGTAGTTTAGTTTAGTTTCAAGTATCAGAGGAGTAGCCGTGTTAGTCTGAATCTGTAAAAAGCAACAGAGGGTCCTGTGGCACCTTTAAGACTAACAGAAGTATTGGGAGCATAAGCTTTCGTGGGTAAGAACCTCACTTCTTCAGATGCAAGGAGTCTTATGCTCCCAATACTTCTGTTAGTCTTAAAGGTGCCACAGGACCCTCTGTTGCTTTTTAGTTTAGTTTGTTTACTTAGTTCAGTGTTTCCCAAAATTGGGACGCTGCTTGTTTAGGGAAAGTCCCTGGTGGGCCGGGCTGGTTTGTTTACCTGCCGCGTCCGCAGGTCCAGCCAATCGTGGCTCCCACTGGCCACGGTTCGCTGCTCCAGGCCAATGGGAGCTGCTTGAAGCGGCGCGGGCCAAAGGATGTACTGGCTGCTGCTTCCCGCAGCTCCCATTAGCCTAGAGCAGCAAACCGCGGCCAGTGGGAGCTGCGATCGACCGGACCTGTGGATGCGGCGGGTAAACAAACTGGCCCGGACCGCCAGGGGCTTTCTCTAAACAAGCGACGCCCCAAGTTTGGGAAACCCTGACTTAGTTCATGGTTCTTTATTCATTTCTCCCCACTAAATAATCCTTCCCTCCTCCCCTCGCACCACCAGGGGTTGACATGGTTGGGATATGTCATAATCACTAGGCTTCAAACACTGCCTCTCCTGTCAGGAGTCCATCTCAGCTAGTGACAGATACTCTCAATGCCTCCGCTGTTTAGGAGACATGCACATAACTACCAAGTGTAGGATCTGCACAGCTTTCAAAATCACATCTAGGAAAAACAAGGCAATTAAATTAATGCTCCTAATTATGTAGCAAGCTCTGAGGACAGCCTCTGATCCAGGCTCAGAAAACACCCCATGTATACTGGCCTTCAGGTGCACTTAATGTCCTGTCAATCTCCATACCTCACTCACCAAAATCTTCATGGGATAACAGCACAGAAGGTATCAACAAGGTTATCAACAAGAAGAGGAGTTCCAGATCTCCCACCAGAGAGCCTTCTTCAAAGAAATCTCCGTCACCTCAGAGATCAACTGTTTCAGAGACCCCTCGTTCAAGATGGAATACTGTTGAGGCTCTAAGCTATTCTGATTTCTGAATTCAAGCTCTTCAAGAAATCATGGTACGAAGCATTTTCTGGTACTGAAATGGTCCCTTGTACCACTTAAACATGATCACTCCAGCAGAGATTCCAAACTCTCTGCTTCAAGGAAGTCTGTGTCTAGAGACCCCTTTGTACTACTCTCAGTACCTAATCAGGTGTCCCAGACCATTGCATCAGTACACCAGAAGCTGTCAACATCTTTGGTACTAATGTCATCTACTGGGCATGGACCACAGAAACAAGCAGAAAACTTGGTACCAATGCCATCTTTTAGGTAGGTACCACTGAGGCATTCAGCACCCTTGGTACTGACACAGATCAGGCTCCATAGCAATCAAAATTTAGCACAGCTACACCCAGAACTGCAAGAATTTTGGCTCTCTGGAGCCTTGTTTGTTTCAGATCAGCTGGAATCACTTTTGTTAATGGGTACCAAATGTTTCCCAGGACTAAGATCTGCTGGATCCCTGAGACCTTACCTTATCCTGGTAGAAACTAGCTCTCTGGTACTTACCGCACCAAGCAGACCATTAGCATCTCCTTCATTGTTCACTCTGCTTTTGGACTATGTGGAGGATGACTGCTCTGATTCTCAGATCTTTGTTCAGGGATCTCCTGCCCACCACCAAAGGGACCTCTCCCCTGTCACCTACCCTGAAAGTGAAGTTCCCATGGGAAAAACAATGTTATTCCCATCCTATGATCAGCACAGGATGCCCCCTCTTCTACTTTATGGTACCCCTCAGGGCCATATTGGGACCCATGGATCCCAATCATCAGCAGTTCTCAAACTCCCAGATACTCCTGTGGGAAGTATAGATAAATATGTTCTCCTGCTCCATCACATCCTCCTCAACAGTCTCAACCTCAGGAGGGGTCATTCAAGGAGCAAGAGCCCAGAGCAGATATGGAAGTGACACCTCAAAGAAATATATCATCATTGTCATCAGATGAGGGTGTAATGTCTCCACCTTCCCTTGTTGATGGCTTCAAGCAGTTTCAGGAACTGATGAAGCACATCAGTGACTTGCTCCAAATCCCTTTAGAGAAGGCCCAAGAGTTGAAACATGTCTTTTTGACATATTACACACAACAGCTCAATAGCTTTGCCAGTGCATGAGGCTCTGCTAGAATCTGCCAAGACCCTCTGGAAGACTCCTGCCACAGCACCACCTACATGTAAACAGGCTGAAGAAAGGTATTATATCCCAGCAAGAAATTCAGAATCTTTGTTTTCCTGTCCTCCACCAAATTCTTTAGTTGTGGAAGCTGAGAATGACAGACAATACCATGCACAAGCTACAATTTATAATAAAGACCAAAAAGTTAGCCTTCTAACTGGACAGAACCAAACAATTTAGGAAATCTTCCCAGACTATTTGTTTCATTTGCAGACAGAGCCAAAGGATTCTCAATCTCTATTCAATTACTTTCAAGGTGAATCTCTAGAACCTCTTGTTATGAAGCTGCCAACATTCAACCTTTTTTTCTAGGGTACTAGTCCATTCTACAAGATCCCAGCCTACTTCTGTGGCACTACTGAAAGATATTCCACTTGTCAAAATTTGTAGAGCCACAACCTGGACCTCAATACATACTTTATTCAAGTGCTATGCTTTGGCAGATCAGATGCTGCAGTTGGAAATGAATTTCTGTCTTCATTGTTGGATCTCACTCTGGTGCTCCTTCCTCCTTCCAGAGATACTGCTCGGGCATCACCTGAAGTTGAGAACCCATCGAGATATAACTCGAAGAAGGAGGAGGAAGTTACTCACTTTGAGTTCTTGGAGAACTGAGTTCTTGGAGATGTCTCCCCCTGCCATAGATACTCCACGACCCACCCTCCTTCCCCACCTATTTTACTTTGGAGTTTTGTCTCAAAGGACTGTGTGGTAGAGAAGGAACTGTGGGCAGTTTGTCCATAACAATGTGCTTAGATAGCAAGGAGCTGTAGAGCTGAATGTGTATAGCTATATTGTTCAGCTTTATTCCAGGCGTCTAAAAGGATCACACAGTTAGTACTGATCTGGTGCAGATAGGTTAATCAAAAACAACTGTGTGACTGCTGCCAGTCCATGGCCAGGCTACATCCCCTCTTGACCCCAAGTTTGATCCTCAGGGCTCGATATGCAGGGACTCTATCTTGGAGGCAGGCTATATGAACAAAAAGTGGCAGCTATCAGTGACCAATGATGACTTCAATCCTCTTTAGGCCAGTTCTCAATGAAACATCCCTGTTACTGGTAAAATCAAACTGAGAAGTTCAGCCACACAGCTCTGTATGTCCTCAGCACAAGGGCTTGAGCACATGCATGGGCCAAATGGACATTGTTACCAAAAATCTCTAATCAAAGGTGAATGGGGCACAGGTGCACCTGAACTGAAGCCCCCAGAGAGGGACACATCTAAAAAAGCTTTAGTTACTGCACAAAGTGAGTAACGACTCCTTCCTTGACCTCATTCTGCAAAGGTGCAGTGTGTGGAGCTTAAGAAATTATTGCAGTGGGATTTTATGTGATAAGATATGGCAAGGTTTGAATCTAATGGCTTCTGTGGGGAGGCTTTTTTAACTGATCCATTGAACAACTCTATCGATCCATTTTCTAATGCTCTGCTATCATGTGTGAGGTGCCAAGTGCTCCAGATAGGCAGGATCTAATTCATCCTGGCATGGTTTCTCCTCATAGTAGCACATTTCTCGCAGTCTATATGCTTTTTTTCTTCTTCTGTGAATTATTCCCTTTTCCAGTGCAGCCTAGCTTGGTCCAGTTGGCTTTTCTCCCTCTCCAGGTTCCAGGCATCCTGGTTGCTCTGCCATGACTGCTTCCTGTTCTTCCAATCATTGTGGGTACTCTGTTCATCATTGCTTTTCCTCTGAGTCATCATCTTCCTACCCCACCACCCCATAAGAGGTAGGGGAAGGGTCGTATCTGAAGAAACACAATCCTTCCCCACAGGAGAAGTTGGATGTGCAGCATGCTCCTTCCTTGCCCACCAAGTCAGCCCCAAAAATTGATGCAGAAGGGCAGGGCCCTTATTAACTTCATTGTTTGTTTGTTCATTATTACATCAGGGTAATAAGGACTGGGGCCCTGCTGTGCTAAGGGTACAGATACAGAATAAGAGATTATCTATGTCCCAGACATCTCAGTCTAAATAGACATAAAGCGAGAGAAATGAAATATTACTATTGTCATTGTAGAATGGGGAACTGAGGCAGAGAGAGATTAAGGGATTTAAAAAATACCCAAGCAATCAAAAAACAATGATGATCAATCCCTCCCCTGCAAAAAACCCAGAAACAAGACACTCCACTGAACACACTTCTCCCCCTTCAGAGAGGATAAGAGCACAAATAACATATAACTGATTTTAGTCAGTTTGCTTCATGCACTACTGAAAGGTGCTCAGGTGCTATGGTGATAAGTGTGGTGTAAGAATCTATATTGAACAGACACTTATGCAAAGTCACTCCCACGTCACAGGGTCTTAGAGCCTGGACTCCAGCCTGAGCCTTGAAGTCTACACTGCAAATAAACAGCCCTTTAGCCCAAGCCCCGCAAGCCTGAGTCAGCTGGCATGGGACAGCCATGGTTTTTTAATTGCAGGATGTGGGAGAGATGATAATTGAAACTTGCTCTGGTGAGCCTCAATCCAGGGCCACACATTGATTCTCTTTTTTTTCTTTTCCCCTTTGAGGTGGTTTGCACAGATCAGCAGGAGGAAGCAGCCTCTTATCTTCCTAACATGGAAGGACAATAATAGTACCTGGTCCCTAGTTGCATATAGATGTGCGCATGAGGGGTGGGCAAAAGCTTCTCTTTTCTAACCTGTGCCTGCACACAGAAACATGGCACAACCTAGCCCTTAATGTTTACAAATAGAATCATAATGATAATAATAAATGGAACAAGACTTTGTGGTTATGTCAAAAGCCACAAAAATACAGAAGTCACTCCTGCTAAGCACCAAGACATTCCCGTCCTATAGTCTCTTCCCACCTCATGGGAAATATCCAGCTCATCATCATGTACCAGACATACACCTCTACCTTGATATAACGCTGTCCTCGGGAGCCAAAAACTCTTACCGCGTTATAGGTAAAACCGTGTTATATCGAACTTGCTTTGATCCACCGGAGTGCGCAGCCCCACCCCACCATATTATATCCGAATTCGTGTTATATTGGGTCGTGTTATATTGAGATAGAGGTATATATGGAAGCACTGTATTTTGTTAGCATGCTCATTTCTAGCATTACACAGATCAAGTCTGGTTGAAAGATCGCAGGTTCCCCCATCCAAGTTTAATAGTTTAATTTTAAGAACTTGCAGTGCCTTGTCGTGGCAGTACACTACAGGTCACTTCTGCCATTTCTCACTACTAGAGTCATGCAGCCTTGCAGCAGAATTGCTAGCATCCTCATTAGTCTTCAATAGCAGGCATCACCTTTGACTCTACAGCAGAATTTCAAAGTATCATTTAAAAATCATTAGAACCTCAAACAAAACATTCTGAATCTATGCTTTGTTCAGCATAGTTCTCTTGTGCTTCAGCCAAGATGAGTGCAGCAATATCAGTAATTTGTATAAAGTGCTATCCCAAGGCATTTGCATTTTTATCATGGACTTGCTCAACACAATGCCCTTGTTTTCTGGCAGACTATGAACACATAAAGGGACATTTTTAGATTACCTAGAGCAAGAGTAGACTGCATAAAGCTTTACCAAAGCTGTATATATAGATGGATCAATAAGAGGGCAGCTCACTTCTTCTGTGGCACCCACTTCATTGTGAGATATCTTGATGCCCTTAACTCCAGTCATTCCCTTGAGCACTGCAGACCGTACAAAACCCATTAACATGGCTTTCACTGTGTGATACAATTTAAATCAGCTTTATTTAGAGTGAATTATGTGGCAGATTGCAGTAGATACTGTACAACAAAATTCAGTTACATACAATCCCTGTCTAAAATGCTTCAGTTGAAATGTGCTAAACCTTGTCACATTTATTTTATTTCTCTTTCAAATTATTGTCCATTAAGAAAAATATATGGTAGGTGCCCCGTGAGTGCTTCCATCTTTATCATCTAATCCCTCTAACTGGTATATTTGCTTTTTGTATCACGTATCATGAATGTCAGAAAAACAGCAGTCAAGCTACTAAAAAAAATTATGTACTTTTCTTACTCACAGGACATAAAGCAGCATAATCCTAACAGGTGACTTTCATTTATGGATATGATTAATATAGACTAGCAACTGAACATCCTTCCCTATGAAAGCAAATAATTGCAACAAAGAACCGTGAATCACAATGTGTGTTGAAATCCAGGTGGAGCCACTTATTGAATGACCTTGGGCATGTCTGATGACTTCTTTGTGCCTCGGTCAGTCCAGCTAGATAATTGGTAAAGCACTATTCTGAGACTTACTACAAACCAGATGCTGCATTTAAGTTGCCAGCTTTCCCTGGTAAATAAAACAGCTCTTATGTGTTAGGCCTGCATAAAATGCCAGAAATTGCCTTTGGAAAGGGCAGCCAAACTATATCCTATCCTATATCACCCTAGCATGAAAATGAAAGCTTGCTGAAGCCAGTGATGATACAGCTTTCTATATCTGAATCCAAAATACAAGTTGTTGAAATGATTCTAGCTCTGGGAATTCTCACTCCACAGTCTTCTTCTTGCAGATCAGGAAATGCATTAATTGAAAAGATGTTATAGGCTGGAATGTGCTATTACCTTCCTTCATTCACCTCTTTGCATGAGGAAATACATATTTCCCCCTTCTTTTTCATTTAATTACTGAATTTACCCCTTTGGATGTTTGAAAAAAGTTCTGTTTCTGTTTTTAAAGTTGCCTTCTTGAAGATATTTGCTTGCTGCTATTTCCCAGTTGTGCCACATGCAGTGTGTGTGAGAGAGAGCAAGAGAGAATGAGAGAGAGAGAGAGTATTTATAACTGATGGAACCATAAACTTGAGTTAGCCTGTGCAACTAGCAGGTGTTGTCTAGTGGGTTGAACAAGAGACTGGGAGTGAGGAAAAGCCAATTTCAGTTCTTGACCCTGGCACCGTGTGATCCAGGGGCAATTTGCTCAGCCTCCCTAAACCTCAGTTACTCTGTCCGAAGAATGGAGATAATAATTCTTCCCCACCTTTGGATCTATGGAATATTCCTCTCTGGGTTCTATATGCTGTTGTTGTATCATGTTGGTCACTATAGCAGGCTTACTAAGGAATTCCTAAACAGGGCCAAACAGATCCAATATCAGAAAAAGGAACATACTATTATAAAACAAGAACAAAAATTAGAAAACAGCTGCATAGTACTGAAGCAACAGCTACACTTTAGACAAGAGGAGAAAAATGCACGCTGTTTGCAAAGCATTTTCTGCTCTACAAAAAGGAATCATTTTTATCTGAGTGAGAAATGTTTGTATTGTTTTCTTCTTTACACTGTATACAGTTAAAATTGTGAATATTCATTAGAACTCTGTCATTAGGAAGCCAAAGGGCACATAGAACTCCTAATCAGCATACATTGATAACACTGGTCTACAATTTTTGAGAAGTCGTCTGCTTCAGAGATAAAATGTGTTATTTATTATCTATTTTGATGTGCTGAATTCAAATATGACCATTAAAACAACTGATTGGCTACTGTTTCTAAGATAGTTAAGTTTATTTACATTTTATATCTATGTATATTGTGTAGATAGTAGAGTTTTAATCATAAATTGTAAACCTAGGTCTTTTCATGTGTTTATGGTTGCTTTACATGATAATATTTCAACTGTCCTGTTTATGTAACACTTTAAAAATCAGCAAAAGGGTTATATAAATAAAATGTATTATGAAACAATAGGCAAAAAACTATTATGTACATAGTTTAGTCCTATTCAGTGTCTACTCGGTGCTTCTTGGCTTGTCTCTTGTATTCATTAAATAGAGCATCTCTTGCAGGGCCGGCTCCAGGCACCAGCTTCTCAAGCAGGTGCTTGGGGCGGCCGCTTGGGAAAGGGGTGGCAGGTCCACGTCTTCGGCGGCAATTCGGCGGACGGTCCCTCACTCCGGCTCGGAGTGAAGGACCTCCCGCCGAATTGCCGCCGCAGATTGCGATCGCGGCCGCGGCCTTTTTTTTTTTTTTTTTGGTTTTGGCTGCTTGGGGCGGCCAAAACCCTGGAGCCGACCCTGATCTCTTGTCACTGTCCAGCAATAGTCTGTAAGCATTGATGGGCTCCATTTGCCCTGATAGCCTTTCTCCATTGTTGCAATGTCCTGGTGAAATCGCTCACCGTGCTCGTCGCTCACGGCTCTGCAGTTCGGTGGAAAAAAATCTAGATGAGAGTGCAAAAAATGTATCTTTAGTGACATGTTGCAACCAAGGCTTTTGTATGCCTTGAGGAGGTTTTCCACCAACAACCTGTAGTTGTCTGCCTTGTTGTTTCCGAGAAAATTTATTGCCACTAACTGGAAGGCTTTCCATGCCGTCTTTTCCTTGCCACGCAGTGCATGTTCAAATGCATCATCTCGAAGAAGTTCGCGAATCTGAGGACCAACAAAGACACCTTCCTTTATCTTAGCTTCACTTAACCTTGGAAATTTTCCACGGAGATCCTTGAAAGCTGCTTGTGTTTTGTCAATGACCTTGACAAAGTTCTTCAGCAGACACAGCTTGATGCATAAGGGTGGTAACAAAATCTTACTTGAGTGGTGGATGCTGAACATTTTCCTCCCAGGCTCCAATGACTGTCAGAGTGGCCAATCTTTCTTGATGTAGTGGGAATCTCTTGCACGACTATCCCATTCACAGAGAAAACAGCAGTACTTTGTATATCCAGTCTGCAGACCAAGCAAGAGAGCAACAACCTTCAAATCGCCACAAAGCTGCCACTGATGTTGGTCATAGTTTATGCACCTCAAAAGTTGTTTCATGTTGTCATAGGTTTCCTTCATATGGACTGCATGACCAACTGGAATTGATGGCAAAACATTGCCATTATGCAGTAAAACAGCTTTAAGACTCGTCTTCGATGAATCAATGAACAGTCTCCACTCATCTGGATTGTGAACGATGTTGAGGGCTGCCATCACACCATCGATATTGTTGCAGGCTACAAGATCACCTTCCATGAAGAAGAATGGGACAAGATCCTTTTGACGGTCATGGAACATGGAAACCCTAACATCACCTGCCAGGAGATTCCACTGCTGTAGTCTGGAGCCCAACAGCTCTGCCTTACTCTTGGGTAGTTCCAAATCCCTGACAAGGTCATTCAGTTCACCTTGTGTTATGAGGTGTGGTACAGAGGAGGAGGATGGGACAAAATGTGAGTCCTGTGACATTGATGGTTCAGGACCAGAAGTTTCATCCTCTTCCTCGTCTGACTCAAGTGAGATTGATTCTGGTGCATCAGGAACCGGCAGTCCTTCTCTGTGGGGTACTGGGCGTATAGCTGATGGAATGTTTGGATAATGCACAGTCCACTTTTTCTTCTTTGACACACCTTTCCCAACTGGAGGCACCATGCAGAAGTAACAATTGCTGGGATGATCTGTTGGCTCTCTCCAAATCATTGGCACTGCAAAAGGCATAGATTTCCTTTTCCTGTTCAACCACTGGTGAAGATTTGTTGCACAAGTGTTGCAGCATATGTGTGGGGCCCACCTCTTGTCCTGATCTCCAATTTTGCAGCCAAAATAAAGGTGATAGGCTTTCTTAACCATAGTGGTTATACTGCGCTTTTGTGATGCAAAAGTCACTTCACCACAAACATAGCAGAAGTTATCTGCACTGTTCACACAAGTACGAGGCATCTTTGCTCACTTTGGCTAAACAGAAATGTGTCCCTTTGCAAAATCAAACACTGACAAATAAGAGCAAGACACTGTATGATTTCTAGAGCTGATAGAGGGCAATTTGTTCAGCAGAGTGATGCAAGCTTCATTATGATCGCATCATCCATGACTTCTAGGAATAACATGATGCAATTCATATCAAGTATGACGCAATACCAGCTTCAGATTGCATCATTTATTGTTTTGCCTAAAAAGCAAGTACTGTCCAAACCCAGTCATAGATTTATTCATAGATCCAGTCAAAGATGTATTTTAGTCATTTCTGGTTTAAATTGAGATCCCTTCCCTTTATAACTCACTTATTCTCCGCCATTCCCCAAGTCAAGGGTCGTATATACTGACCCAAGAGCATATCTTGAAAACTAGAGCCAATCAACAATTTTAAGCATCATTTTCGTTCTCAGTGACCCAGAATTAGTAAAGTTTGACTACATTTATTTCAGAAGCATTTTGGCTGTAGAGCAGTGTAATAAGGCAGTATTATAGAGAAGAGGTTCTCAACCTTTTTCTTTCTGAGCCCCTCCCCCCCCCAATATGCTATAAAAACCTCCACAGCCCACCTGTGCCTCAACAACTGTTTGTCTGCATATCCAGTAGATTAAAACCCAGGGCTGGCATTAGGAGGTAGCAAGCAGGTCAATTGTTAAGCTGCTCAGTCTTTGGTTTTCAGCTCCGTGCGACTTGGGCTTCGGCACTCTGCCCTGATCCGCAGCTGGCTCTGGTTTATTTTGGCTGGCTCCCTGAAAGCTACTCGTGGCCCCCATGGAGGCCCTGGACCCCTGGTTGAGAACCGCTGTAATATAGAGTATTTTATCTTGTTCTGTTGCTTCTATATGTGTGTGTTAGAGTTACTGTATATGGAGCTAATCACCAAATAAGATGAAGCTGTCTGGGTTAGCATTATCTGAAGGAATGCCTAACATAGTGAATACTAATGGGAAGGGGGTAGGTTTAGCGGATAAAATAAAAAAGAACAAGTTAAAAATCACTTAGAAAAGTTAGATGCCTGCAAGTCACCCGGGCCTGATGAAATGCATCCTAGAATACTCAAGGAGCTAATAGAGGAGGTATCTGAGCCTCTAGCTATTATCTTTGGAAAGTCATGGGAGACGGGAGAGATTCCAGAAAACTGGAAAAGGGCAAATATAGTGCCCATCTATAAAAAGGGAAATAAAAACAACCCAGGAAACTACAGACCAGTTAGTTTAACTTCTGTGCCAGGGAAGATAATGGAGCAAGTAATTAAGGAAATCATCTGCAAACACTTGGAAGGTGGTAAGGTGATAGGGAACAGCCAGCATGGATTTGTGAAGAACAAATCATGTCAAACCAATCTGATAGCTTTCTTTGATTGGATAACGAGCCTTGTGGATAAGGGTGAAGCGGTGGATGTGGTATACCTAGACTTTAGTAAGGCATTTGATACGGTCTCGCATGATATTCTTATCGATAAACTAGGCAAATACAATTTAGATGGGGCTACTATAAGGTGGGTGCATAACTGGCTGGATAACCGTACTCAGAGAGTTGTTATTAATGGTTCCCAATCCTGCTGAAAAGGCGTAACGAGTGGGGTACCGTAGGGGTCTGTTTTGGGACCGGCTCTGTTCAATATCTTCATCAACGACTTAGATATTGGCATAGAAAGTACGCTTATTAAGTTTGCGGATGATACCAAACTGGGAGGGATTGCGACTACTTTGGAGGACAGGGTCATAATTCAAAATGATCTGGAGAAACTGGAGAAATGGTCTGAGTTAAACAGGATGAAGTTTAACAAAGACAAATGCAAAATGCTCCACTTAGGAAGGAAAAATCAATTTCACACATACAGAATGGGAAAAGACTGTCTAGGAAGGAGTACGACAGAAAGGGATCTAGGGGTTATAGTGGACCACAAGCTAAATATGAGTCAACAGTGTGATGCTGTTGCAAAAAAAAGCAAACATGATTCTGGGATGTATTAAAAGGTGTGTTGTGAGCAAGACACGAGAAGTCATTCTTCCGCTCTACTCTGCTCTGGTTAGGCCTCAGCTGGAGTATTGTGTCCAGTTCTGGGCACCGCATTTTAAAAACAAGGTGTGGAGAAATTGGAAAGGGTCCAAAGAAGAGCAACAAGAATGATTAAAGGTCTTGAGAACATGACCTATGAAGGAAGGCTGAAAGAATTGGGTTTGTTTAGTTTGGAAAAGAGAAGACTGAGAGGGGACATGATAGCAGTTTTCAGGTATCTAAAAGGGTGTCATAAGAAGGAGGGAGAGAACTTGTTCACCTTAGCCTCTAAGGATAGAACCAGAAACAATGCGTTTAAACTGCAGCAAGGGAGGTCTAGGTTGGACATTAGGAAAAAGTTCCTAACTGTCAGGGTGGTTAAACACTGGAACAAATTGCCTAGGGAGGTTGTGGAATCTCCGTCTCTGGAGATATTTAAGAGTAGGTTAGATAAATGTCTATCGGGGATGGTCTAGACAGTATTTGGTCCTGCCATGCGGGCAGGGGACTGGACTCGATGACCTCTCGAGGTCCCTTCCAGTCCTATAATCTATGAATCTATGAATCTTACATGGGAGAATCCTGTGCTGTTGTGGATAGGTGAGGCTGTGGAAAATAGTCATTCCCATGCTGTCCCCTCCAGCTCACAGAATCTGAACCTCACAGTACACCTGCACAGTGATTTCTGTGGGACTTGGGGCGAGGGAATATGCCACAGAGACAGCACATGAGCATAAAGGGTATATTATTTTAAACTCTTTATTTACTTAGGAATTCTTAAGTTTACAAATCCCAAATGTTATCTAACACTTTTTCAAAAGCCTGGTGTAGACAGGATAAGCCGTACTTTAATCCTAGGGTTAAAGCTTGACCAACTAACATGTGTAGTGTGCTCTATCTGTGTTAGGGTTTTAAAATGTGTTAGCAAACATGTTTTGATATTACAACTTCTATGCTTTCATGGACAGGTCCTTGGTGAGCTGGACTTGACTTCCCCCTGCCACCCATCTCCACATGCACAGAAGCTTAGGGAAGAACAAATAACCCTTTCTTCTAAGCTTCTTATCCATTTTTTTTCTTTTGCTGGAACCATGTGCATGTTATTCCCCCTCTGAATTAAAAAAACTTCTTCTTTTTCTCATGGAAACTATTGGCAAAGTCCCTGGATACCATAAATATATACCACAAGTCCATTTGCTGACATAAGTAATCTGTGAAAGTGTAGCTATAAATTGCCCAACTCCTGGAACCAGTTAAAATGACACAAGATACTGACTGCTTGACTGGCTGCATAAAAAAAATCTTTGCCCAGAGCTTCCAGTCATTTTTTGTCTCATTACAGTCACCAGAATAAAATGCTGCCCTACTTTTGCCTCCCACCCCCCAAATGGAGATGATCGAAAAAGTGGCTTCCTTCTGCCCGCAAACGTTGTTTGCTGTTGCTGTATAACAGCCAAAATTCAGGGGAATCTGCAAAAGGAACAACCTTAAAGAAAACATTTCAGACCTGATTTTAAACTCATCTTAACTTGCATGTAGTTAGTTTCACTTCTACTTTTCTTTACACTGCCATACAGTCCTCAGGTTATAGTAAGAGTTCCGAAGATTTGTCAGATATGGTCTTATTTTCCTTTATTGCTCTTTTAATGCATAATGCAGATTTTTTTTAAATCACAGAAACAAATTAGACTATTTCAAATAAATAAAACACAGGTATTTAGTTGACTTCCTTAGGGATGGATTTTTCTCTAAAATAACATTGTTAAATAGATTAATTTTATCAGTGGGGTAACTCTGATATAATGATTTTGGGGTTCATTAAACAACAAACCAGTGAATCAAAAAGGAATAAAACTTTTAATAAAACAAACTAGAGAGCTTCTGTCACACAGGTACACTGTGTTCTCAACCCCAGCTTCCAGGCACATCTCTAAATTCCTATATTCATAATACTGTCCCTTATAAGGAAGTGTCTTTAAATTATAATCTTCCACAAACATATCTTAATATTTGACTTCAGTGGACTTACATCAGGGACAAACTCAACCCTATCTCTCTACTTAGGGATCAGGATACAAATACACTTGAAATTCAGAGCCTTTTCACAAATATTTTAATGTAGACTGTCCTTTCTTCTTAATATTGTCTGAGCCCAGCCAGGATGGGAATTTATATTTCAGCAGAAACACTGTAAGCCTCGTATTTCATTGTGTGTGTATAATTCTGAATTCTTCTCTAAAACAGTGGGAACTAACACTTAGAAAGTTAGCATAGTAAACAAGAGTGGTTATTTTTCTTTACATACTGAAAAGAGTAATTATTTAGTATTTGGTGAAGAAAAGATCTTAGCCAAGTTCCATATCTTGTATATTTCCTGGAAAAAACTATGATCAGATTTAACGCAAAGACATTCCTAGAGAATGTTCCTATGAACAAACCTATGTGGCTTCCATGTTTCTTTTCCAATAAGAGGTTTTACATACATTAGGCAACAGGAGTCTCGCTAGACAACCACAGTTTAATGTTAGATTTTGAAGTCAAAACTAATTAGGAAGACAGTATCAATTCATCCTTGAATTTGCTTTTGAGCACACTAAGCCCATTACTTGTCATATCTTCCATAGCACTTGGCAAGGAATGATAGGTCTTCTTTGCTATTGTACCGCAAATTTATACTGAGTCACATTAGACAGTTTCATTAACTACAGATAATTCCATTGTTTCAAAACTGGCAATAAAAAGTACACCTCTTAAAATCAGGTTTGCTACCTGACAACACTGGAAGTAAACCCTATAACCGTTTAATTTAAATAATGTCTCAAAAGCCAACGTGTGCACCTACCCACTCCCTGTTTAACAATTTCTAGCCTAGAACACAGTGACAAGTGGCAGATAGAAGTCCCCTCTTAGTCCTCTTTTGCACTTCTAAAATTGTGACAAATTTATTTAAAGGCATATGGACCCACTCTCCTATCTATATGTTATTCCCAAGTAGGGAAAGGGAAACTTAGTGAATTCCAACTTGCGAAGTTTCTCTGAAATTCTCCCTTTGTACGTGTAACTTATTCTCGCCCTCCCTTGCTCTTCTTTCCCCTTCCCACCCAATCCCCAGAAGAAGACAGTGGTTCTATCATCTAAATCAGTGTATCCTACAGAGGCAGGGGACATATCCACAATGCTGCTTTGCCCCAACCCTGACTCTGTTTAGCCTTGAATAGCACAAATCCCATGGAAGCTTGACTGCCAGGGAATCTCAAATCCAGCTACTTCAAAAACTAATTCAGGAGTTGCAGGGAGGAGGGATTCATGACATGGAGGGGAATACGCTAAAGGACAGAGCCAGTTGCCTTCACCATTTTCTATGCCTCCCCAGTCAGGATTCCCTCTTTGAAGGAGCAGAAGGCTCTGGGGTTCTGCTCTATCCTTGATAAGAATTTTAAATTGTCCAAAGTAAGTGAAAGATGACAGACAGGTCTTTGAACAAAATTTTTTACATAAAATATTGTAATGGATATGAATACTCGGGAGAAAAGGCATTGCCTCAAAATAATGGCTTGAACTAGAAGAATCGCCGACTGATGATTCTCAGCAAGGCTGATTCTAGGAGTGAGTGAGCAGGGTGGACACCCTCCTGCCAACTTCCAGGGGACACAGTACCACTCTGCACCTCAGCATTTTTTCCCCTCTCGCTGAGTGGCTAGCCCTCTTTGCTTGGCTGCTAGGAGTGCACAGTGCCAAAAATGTTTTCTGCCCTGGCTGGCAAAATGGCTGACTAGGGTTGCTCCTAATTCTCAACAGATCAGAATTTTTGTTATATATATATATTAGAGAAAGTTTCTGTAGCATCATGGCTGTCACTATTTTCAGCACTAAATGCAGAGACTTGGGGATGTGCCACCATGCTACTTGGGACATTTACATGGTCCCAAAGTATGCTGTGACCAGAGCAGACCAAAAGAGGGAAACAGATAATATCATTATTTCCATAGCTCTCTCCTGAGATGTGAATCTAAGTAGAGGTTCTGCTCTATCCTCTTCCTCTGGTGTTGATTTCACTGCCACTTTATTGCTAGTACCCCTTTCCTGTCTCTCATTTTGCTTTCTATCTATCATAGTCCAGATTAGCTGGAAAGGACAAATTTAACCTTATGACCCTTTAATCAGACCACTTTGGCAAGCTGAAAAATATGCCTGAGCAGCCTGCTCTTGGTGAAAGTTCAGCCAGTTATAGCCTGGCAGGAGGGAACTGAGAGCAACCTAGCCATATGTTTTCCTAAATCAAGCAGATGAAACAGCCAAAATCAAGGTCATACATCGAGTAACAAAGAATGTAGGTCACACTTACAAGATTGGCAGAGGCGGATTAAAGTTTCCTGGAGCCCTGGCCCAGAGCAAGTGGGGGGCCCCTCCCCATCCCTTCCACCTGCTGACCCGCCCCAATTCCACCCCTTCCACCCACGGCCCTGCCCATAGCCCACCCCATTCTGCCCCTTCTCCTATGTCCCTGGTCCTGTTCCACCCACAGTCAGACCTTGCAACCTGTTTGCTCCTTTCTGCTTTCCATCCCCACTGCAGCCCCAAGACCAGAGAAGCTCTGTCCCCATGCCACTGCCCCAGGGCCGCAGCAGGGAGTGAGATCCTCCAGCCCTGAAGCTGCAAGAGGGAGCGAGAGCTCCTCCGGTCACAGGGCTGCAACCAGGGTCTGGGTGCTGGGCCTTCCCCTGCCTGCCCTGCGGCTTCTGCTAGGGCTCCAGGCTTCTGCCACCCACGACAGATTTCTGCTGGGGTGCCCATTTTTCTGGTGCCCCAAATTGGCCCAGGGCCACTGGGAATGGGCCCGTAGCAGGGCAGTTACCCTGCTCTGGAGAGAAAAGGCTAGGCCACAGCTGCAGCCACACCCCAATCAGGCCACAGCTGGCCCTATAAAAGGGCTGTGAGCCAGGGGCTAAATCAGTCTCTCTCTAGCAGTGGAGAGAGAAGGACCTGGCTGCCTGGGAGCTTAAGGTACAAGGAACAGAGCAGGGCTAGGGAAAGGCTAGAGGTGCTGGGGAGCTCCAGCCTGACAATCCCCAGGCTACGGGCCTTGCTAAAGGCCAAAACAGGTACTGGGGTTGCAGAGGCAGCAGCCTAGAGATAGGCCAAGGCGACTGGTCCAACCTCCTTGCTGATGATGAATAGCCATGATAGACTGGAGTTTGCCCCAGTGAACGGGGGCTAGATGGTGACTGCCAGTAGCCACTGAGGCAAGGTGGGTGAGAGGGTTGGGGTTTCCCCTGGGAGGGGAGATGCAGACTGCAGGGGTACCCTGAAGTAAATGGCATCGGGGTTCGGGAGGGATACGGGGCAAGCGGCAGGCAAGACACTGGCCAGGAGGAGGCGATCTGTACGCTGGAGAGCTGATTCCCAAGACAACCAGCAGGATGCACTGCGCCGGTGAGTTCTCGCATTGCTACGGGGCCCCATCAGTCCATTGGATAATCCGCTACACAAGATGGGTGACTGTATCCTGGAAAGCAGTGCCAAAGAAAAAGGCTTAGGGGTTATAGTAGAAAATTAATTCAACATGTGCTTCCAGAGTGATGCTATAGCTAAGAAGGGAGGAGGGAAGTGGTATTAACAATGTATATGGAATTAGTGAGATCATTGCTGGAATACTGTGTCCAGCTCTTCTGTCCACATTTCAAAAAGGCTATTGAAAAATCAGAAAGGGTTAAAAAAAGAATGATCTGAGGTCTGGAAGACATCTTCAAGAATGATCTGAGGTCTGGAAAACATGCATTATAGTGAGAGACATAAGAAGCTCAATCTATCTGGTTTAACCCAGAGAAGGTTAAGATGGCTTGCTTAGAGTCTGCAAGTATGTACGTATGGAGCCATCTCTTTAATCTAGCACAAAAAGTATAACAAGATCCAATAGTTGTAAGCTGATGCTAGGCAAATCACATTAGGGATAAGGCACATTTTTTTTTTTTTAACTGTGAGGGCATCTGTCATTCTAAAACATATGCTATTGCTCAAGCTGAAGTTATGGACTTGATATGTAAATTACTGGATAAGTCCAATAAGCAGGAGATCACATTAGGTCATCATTATGGTCCCTTCTGGCCACAAAAAAACTATAAAAGTATGAAAAAGCATATCCATGAATGGCTAATTGTATCAGCAGCTGTGCCTGTGATCTTTCTAGCATCTGAACGGCAATTCAGAGTCAAGAAATGCATTTCTCTTTTCATTTTGATTTGTTCTCGGTTAGGGAGGAGATGAGACAGGATCAGACTTTATTAACCAAACTTCTATCTTACATTGATACTACCTTTTTCCCCAATAAGGGCATATAATGCCATATGAGAGAATTTCCTTTTAATGATTCTGTACAATACAAATAGTGTGGGAGGGAAGTTAGGAGAATAAGGAGGATCCCTAAATGTTCTAACTATTTTTTCTTTCTTTTTAATTTGTGTTTTAATACATTTTATAAACAAAATGTCTTTCTGCCATGGATTGCAAAAAGCAAAATCTACAATACCCCCAGATGCAGCTGGTCAAAACTTTCCCATTTATGAAATTTCTGCAGAAAATATCATCAAAATTCTGAATTTCCAAAAGGGACAACGTTTTTTGTTTTGTTTTGTTTATTTCTTTTCCAAAAGTTACCTAAATTTTCAACCCTCTCTGCCAACAGCCCAGATTACTGTTAATACTGTGGCAATAAGAAAAAGGGAAAAGTAAACATTATCACATCCTAACAACTATAATCCTCTGAATATGGCTTTGAGTCTTTGCTACTTTCTAGAGTATATGAGACTGTAATGATAGGATTAGTGAATAATTTACTAATAAAACACATCTGGTTGAAATTTCACTGAAATTTCAATATTTGAAAACTTTTTATAAGCGCTACATCATGGTTGTTGGTGGTTGTTGTTTGGTGGTGGTGGGTTTTATTTTTTTAATAAACCATTGCCATTTGGGGAAGCTTAGAAATATGTTTATCTTCCTCTCAGATCTTTCAACTTCAGAGTCCTGGTCCATGAAAAGACTTATGGCTGCAGAGCACAGAATCATAGAATCAAAGAACTTTAGGACTGGAAGGGACATTGAGAGGTCATCTTCTCTGGTCCCATGCACTTGTGGCAGGACAAGTATTATCTAGATAAGGGGTTCCCAAGCTTGGTTCACGGCTTGTTCAGGGTAAGCCGCAGAGGGCCGCAAGATGCTTTGTTTACCTGAGCATCCGCAGATATGGCTGCTCCCAACGGCCATGGTTCACTGTTCCTGCCCAGTGGGAGTTGTGGGAAGCAGTGGCCCTGCCTGCGTTTCTTTCCGCAGCTCCTATTGGCCGGGAACAGCAAACCACGGCCATTGGGAGCTGTGAGCAGCCATACCTGCGGATGCTCAGGTAAACAAAGTGTTTCGCGGCCAGCTGGGGCTTACCCTAAACAAGCCGCGAGCCAAGTTTGGGAACCCCTGATCTAGATTATCCCTGACAGGTTTATCTAACCTGTTCTTAAAAACCTCCACAGATGGAGATTTCACAACCTCCCTAGGCAATTTATTCCAGTGCTTAATCACCTTGACAGTTAGGATTTTTTCCCTAAAGTTCAACCTAAACCACCCTTGCTGCAATTTAAGACCATTGTTCCTTGTCCTATCCTATAGAGCAGTAGTTCCCAAACTTGTTCCGCCACTTCTGCAGGCAAAGCCCCTGGCGGGCTGGGCCAGTTTGTGTACCTGCCGCGTCCATGGGTTCGGCCGATCATGGCTCCCAGTGGCCGCGGTTCACTGCTCCAGGCCAATGGGAGCCGCTGGAAGCAGCAGCCAGTACATCCCTTGGCCCGTGCCGCTTCAAGAAGCTCCCATTGGCCTGGAGCAGTGAACCGCGGCCACTGGGAGCCGTGATCGGCCGAACCTGCGGACACGGCAGGTACACAAACTGGCCCGGCCCGCCAGGGGCTTTCCCTGCACAAGCGGCGGAAAAAGTTTGGGAACCACTGCTCTAGAGGTTAAGGAGAACAAATTTTCTCCTTACCCCTTACAACAACCTTTTATGTACTTGGAAACTGTTATCATGTCCCCTCAATCATCTCTTCTCCAGACCAAACTAATTCAATTTTTTCAATCTTCCCTCATAGGTCATTTTTTCTAGACCTTTAATCATTTTTGTAACTCTTCTCTGGACTTTCTCCAATTTGTCCATATCTTTCTTGAAATATGATGCCCAGAAGTGGACACAATACTCAGGTTAAGGCCTAATCAGGGCAGAGTAGAGAGAATTACTTCTGCCTTGCTTACAACATTCCTGCTAATACATCCCAGAATTATGTTTGCTTTTTTTTGTTTTGTTTTTTTTTTTGTTACAACAAGTGTTACACTGCTGAGTTGTATTTAGCTTGTGATCCACTATGACCTCCAGATCCCTTTCTGCAATACTCCTTCCTAGGCAGTCATTTCCTATTTTGTATGTGTGCAACTGATTGTTCCTTCTTAAGTGGAGTCGTTTACATTTGTCCTTATTGAATTTTATCCTTTTTCCTTCAGATCATTTCTCCAGTTTGTCTAGATCATTTTGAATTTTAATCCTAGCCTCCAAGGCACTTGCAATCCCTCCCAGCTTGGTATCATAATATTTTGTGTGTACTCTCTATCCATTATCTAAATCTCTGAAGATATTAAACAGAGCTGGACCCAGAACTGATCCCTGCGGGATCCCATTCCAGGTTGTGAACCACTGATAACTTCTCTCTGGGAATGGTTTTCCAACCAGTTATGCACACACCTTATAGTAGCTCCATCTAGGTTGTATTTATAGTTTGTTTATGAGAAGGTCATGCAAGACAGTATCAAAAGCCTTACTAAAGTCAAGATATACCACATCTACCACTTCCCCCTATCTACAATAATTATTACTCTGGCAAAGAAAGCTATTAGGTTGGTTTGACACCATTTGTTCTTGACAAATCCATGCTGACTGTTACTTATCACCCTATTATCTTCTAGGGCAGTGTTTCCCAAACTTGGGTCGCCGCTTGTGTAGGGAAAGCCCCTGGTGGGCCGGGCCGGTTTGTTTTCCTGCCCCATCCGCAGGTTCGGCCGATCATGGCTCCTACTGGCTGCGGTTCGCCGCTCTAGGCCAATGGGAACTGCTGGAAGTGGCACAGGCCGAGGGACTTGCTGGCCACTGCTTCCAGCAGACCCCATTGGCCTGGAGCAGTGAACCGTGGCCAGTAGGAGCCGCGATCGGCCGAACCTGTGGATGGGGCGTGAAAACAAACTGGCCCGGCCCACCAGGGGCTTTCCCTACACAAGCGGCATCCCAAGTTTGGGAAACACTGCTTTTAAAGTATCCCACCTCATTTATTGTACCCATGTATTATGGTGAAGGCAGAGCAAAAGAAAGAGAGCTATAGACTGGTGAATCATAGATGTGGGGAGAGTTTGGGGCTGAGGAAGATGGAATAAACCCTTTGAAGATCATCTTTAAAAAAAATATGTCCTTTTATGGTGAAAGCATTTTTAAAAAAATATTGAAAATGCAAGATTGCAATCTGATAATTGAGAAGACTATCTTAGTTTCTGATGAAACTTCACCCTTTTTACCATTAATACAATTTTATGCATCTTAAACCTTCCTTTCATTATTGTTCAAATCAATAAAATATAAAGTGAAATTGCAAAATGTATAATATTTATCATGTGTAATAGGTGTTACTTGTATTCAATGATAGACAAAATATTGCACAATGTTTTTAAACTTCTTTAAGGTGTAATATGTCAAACTGTTTGTATGGAAAAATAAACTACCCACCTAGCAAAAGAGGCAAAAATCTCATTTAAAAAGGCAAAACAGTCACCCAAAGGAGAAAGTTTACCCTTTCTTATAATGATTGCCACAGTTACTGGGCAAACTGCACACCTGACTCTTCCTTATCTGACCATGAGCACCCCATCTAGGTTTGAAGCCTCAACCATTGTTTGCCTCTTAGGGTGGAATCACATGATTCTCCCACTTGCAGACTGGGCCCTGAGTAGCAGTCCCTAGTCCACAGCTCTCCTGGAGGTAATTGGAAAGCCTTTGCATGAGGTTCCTTGGGAGAGTGGCCTTGTTGTGTCCTCCGTAGTAGGAAACGTTCCCGCGCCAGGCTAGCAGCAAGTACTCCGGGATCATTGCCTTGCAGAGCATGGCGGCATACAGCCCTGGTCTTTGCAGGCTTTCACGAACCATGCGTTCTCTGTCACTCTCTGAAATCCGCATCAGAGTGATGTCGCTCATGGTGACCTGCTTTGAATTAGGGGAATGTTAGTATTGGGACTGCTTGCCTGTTCCTTTACAGAACTGTAACCGGCGGTTTACAGCCATACGGTGGAGGCGGGAGAGGGGCAGCATACAGGGATCTTTCCTGGGGACAGCCATGAGGGGGTGTGGCAGGGGCAGAGTTCATGCTTGCCGGATTGCTGGCAGCAGGAACTGGCCAACGCTAGGAGCATTGCTTTGAACGTGAAAGTAGGGCAGTGCTATTATTACAGTTTTAAGCTGCCACAAGTCTACGGCTTACCATGTCAACCTGCTACCCAAATTTCGCTGTCCGGCTGCACTTGTCTGATCTGCACTGCAAGACCCCAGGCACTGAATGCGAAGGCCGAAAATTCGACCTTGTCCTGAGTGCGCATGTGATAGGTGCTGTGCATGGTCTTGTTCACAGAGAAAGACTATGTTCTTTGTTCACCAAAAAATGTATCTTTCTGAGGAATTCACTCCCTTTTTCCCATCCCACAGCTGTGACTGTCTCCCGACCTACCCTGGCATCACACTCCCAGAGGGTGGCGCAGGTTAGGCGTAGAAAGAAAAGGACACGGGACGACATGTTATGGGTTGCTCCTGAGCCAAGGCAACCCAGCAGACCCAGTGGAGGGAGAACATGTCGCAATACCAGCGATCACACAGCGAACGGGAGGAGAGGTGGCAGCAGGAAGACCAGCAGGCGACTCAAACACTGCTTGGACTAATGAGGGAGCAAACAGACACGCTCTGGCGCCTTGTGGATGTTCTTCAGGACCAGAGGCAGGGGGACAGACTGCAGTGGGGCTCTATCTGTAACCACCCTCCCCCGCCACAAAGTTCCATACCCCCCTCACCCAAAGTACCAAGAAGGAGGGGTGGCAGAATCCGTGAAAACTGTCACTCCACCCCTACAGACTGCTCAAGTACCAGAAGGCTGTCATTCCCCAAAATTTGATAAGTCCTTTCCTTCCGGCCTCACCCAAGCCCCCATCCCAGTTTCATCCCCTAACTGTGTAGTTGCTAATAAAAAATATGTTTCTGTTAATTACTGTTTCCATAATGTTTTTTTAGAGGACAGTCTGTTTGAAGCGGGGAAAGGGAGTTGGTAATTGGACAGGACAGTCACCTTTACTAGGGTACAGACACAGGGGCAGGTTCAGCAGCAGGTCACACACACATTGCAGTCACTAGGCACCCTGGTCAGTCTGGGAGGTGGTTTTCATTTTCGGGGGGGGGGGGTGGTGTATGTGACTTTGTGGCGGGGGAGGGCAGTTAGAGATCTTATGCAGCGGTCCTTATCCTGGATCACAGAGCCACGCAGCAGGGGATCTGTAACCATCCTCCCCTGTCAGAAAGTCACATAGCCCCCACACACAGAGTCCCGAACAGGAGGGGTGGCAGGCTCCGTTGAAACAACCAGTCCACCAGTGCGGACCACTCTAGAAGCAGGAGCATGTCATTCCTCGAGTTTAGAAGCATCCTTTGCATCACTACACTACATCCCCTCCCTACCACAGTCTGTGTCCCAGTTTCAACACTTTACCGCAAAAACAGTAATAAAGAAAACGGTGTTCATTAACAAATTTCCAGTGATTTTATTTTTAAACGTGTGGTGGAAGAGGGGGAAGGGGGTGAACGGAGTATGAAACTGGAGAGGATAGTGAACATTCACTGGGTAAAGAAACGGGGGCAGGTTCAGCTTCTCTGTAAACAAACGTAATAGTCACAGGTTACCCTGCTCACTCAGGAACCTAGCTTTCAAAGCCTCCCGGATGCACAGCGCATCCCGCTGGGCTCTTCTAATCGCACGGCTGTCTGGCTGGGCGTAATCAGCAGCCAGGCTATTCTCTTCAACCTCCCACCCCGCCATAAAGGTCTCCCCCTTGCTCTCACAGAGATTGTGGAGCACACAGCAAGCTGCAATAACAATGGGGATATTGGTTTCGCTGAGATCAGAGCAAGTCAGTAAGCTTCTCCATCTCCCCTTGAGACGTCCAAAAGCACACTCCACCACCATTCTGCACTTGCTCAGACGGTAGTTGAAGAGTTCTTTTTCACTGTCCAGGGCGCCTGTATAGGGCTTCATGAGCCAGGGCACTAGCGGGTAGGCTGTGTCCCCGAGGATCACTAAAGGCATCTCCACATCCCCAACAGTTATTTTGTGGTCCGGGAAGTAAATACCTTCCTGCAGCCGTCTAAACAGACCAGAGTTCCTGAAAACATGAGCGTCATGAACCTTGCCCAGCCATCCGACGTTGATGTTTGTAAAACGTCCCCTATGGTCCACCAGTGCTTGCAGCACCATTGAAAAGTAGCCCTTTCTGTTAATGTACTGGCTGGCCTGGTGCTCCGGTCCCAGGATAGGGATGTGAGTTCCATCTATAGCCCCACCGCAGTTTGGGAATCCCATCGTGGCGAAGCCATCTATGATGACCTGCACGTTTCCCAGTGTCACTACCTTTGAGAGCAGTAGCTCAACGATTGCGTTGGCTACTTTCATCACAACAACCCCCACGGTAGATTTGCCCATGCCAAAGTGGTTCACGACTGACCGGTAGTTGTCTGGCATTGCAAGCTTCCAGAGGGCTATGGCCACTCACTTCTGGACAGTCAGGGCTGCTCGCATCCGGGTGTCCTTGCGCTTCAGGGTAGGGGACAGCAACTCACAAAGTTCCATGAAAGTTCCCTTCCGCATGTGAAAGTTTTACAGCCACTGTGATTCATCCCAGACCTGCAGCACTATGCGGTCCCACCAGTCCGTGCTTGTTTCCCATGCCTAGAATCGCCGTTCCAAAGCATCAACATGACCCATTGCCACCATGATGTCCACGGCGTGGGTCCCGTGCTTTGTGAGAGGTCTGTGCCACTCTCAGACTTCATGTCCTCACCGCGCTGCCATAGCCTCCTTGCCCGATTTCTCAGCATCTGCCTCTGGAAAAGGAGGATGATAAGGTGCGAGGTGTTGACAATAGCCATAACTGCAGCGATGGTCACAGCGGGCTCCATGCTCGCAGTGCTGTGGTGTCCGCGCTGTCACTCACCATAAAAGTGCGCGAACTGATTGCCCGCTGGCACTTTCAGGGAGGAAGGGCGGGAGTGACGGTTGGATGACGACAGTTACCCAAAACCACCCTCTACACATTTTTTTCCCCAGCAGGCATTGGGGGCTCGACCCAAAATTCCAATGGGCAGCGGGAACTGCGGGAACTGTGGGATAGCTGCCCACAGTGCATCGCTTCCAATGTCGACGCTTGCCCTGTTAGTGTGGACTCACACAGTCAAATTACTGTCCTTAGTGTGGATACACACGTTTGACTTTGTAATATCGATTCCACATATTCGATTTAAGTAAAATCGAACTACTCTCGTAGTATAGACATACCCTGAGAGGAGTTTTGTGTTATTTTGGATTAATCAAGAGAGACTGAATTTCACTTGGGGCCTGTATGAACCAGAGGACTCAATAATTTTGAACCCCAAGAGGGGACTGTTTGACCTATTGTTGAACTGAATGAGTTCTCAAAGGGCCATGGCAAGGGAGAAAACAGAGGCAGGGTGCTGGAGAGTGCTCTCTGGCCACGAAGGACCACTCCGAAGTAGGCCTGTGCCTCAGGACATTTTTAAAATGAAACATGATTTATTTTTCTGTTCAAAATGACTTGTTGTTTAGAAATTTCCTTCAATTTTAGCTTGACATATTAAATACTCTAAATCTAAATGAAATATTTCAATTCAAGTCAAACAAAATATACCAGCATGAATCTATGAATGTTTCTACTTGTTTTATCTACCTATATATTTGCTGCATTTTAATTTCTAGAATCTCTGAAAGGAATTAAATGAGTTTAAAATGTATAGACATGAGAACAATATTTATATCCATAAAATGCTGCTTTTTTGTTTGAGCATTGAACATCAACAGGACCAAAAATTGTGAAGTGAATTTCTACTTTTCTATAGGTAGAACAGGAAGAAACAGTTATATAACATCCGGGTCTGACTTTCTATAACACATTCTTGTGCTTAGAGGTTTGCGTGAGTGGCTAAACTGGTTCATTTTAAAGGATTCTAAAGGACACTGCAATATAGAGATGTTAATAGTCTGATTTTGTTACAGGTATTCTACACGCTAATATGCATATATCAAAACCCAGACTGTGCTGCTTCATATAAGTAGAACAATATATTTTTTAAGTTACATACAGTGTTTGTTTCTTGGATCTAGTGTTTCAAACTTTCTAAAACAAAATAAGTAGGTTCTGAAAAGGCATCCCGTTGTCTCAGTAGTAATTTGTACATGTATATAAATATATATAAAAATATATATTTGTCTTATTTTTTCAGTTATTAAAGGGGCTTTATAAACCATGAGCAAGAAACAAGCACAATACATAGAAGATAACAGACAAAGCAATGAACAGGTAAAAGCCAGGGTAAAGACTTGACTCCTATACCCAAATGTTTAGAAAAGCCCTGTAAAAAATGTATTCCATGAATCCATGTGGGAAAGTATAACGTAGTTCAGTTAATTAGCTTATTAATAACATGAACCATGTAACAGTGCATTATCTATGCCTTCTTGTCATGAGGGGCACAAGGACAGAGTAGTGAACACTAATATCTACAAAAAAGTAACTATATTAATATCTCCACATTAATTTCTGGAAATGGAGAGGAAGGAAACTTTCTCACTTATTATACTTTTTTCTTTCTATTAACGCTAAGAATCTGAAATGTATTCAAGCAGCTCCTGTCTTACAGTCTGCTTTAGGGAACTGGAATTTACTCACAATACTTATGCCAAAAGGATAATGAGGAGGTTTGCTGATTTAATGTTAAAGAAAGAGCTGGACATTTTGCCTTTATCTCCAGAAGTATCTTTAGGGGTGGTTTGACTCATCTAATCATCCATGACTTTTATAGGGTATGCACAATTTGGGTCATATGATTTTAAAACCATCACTATTATAGCAATTCTTGAATGCTTTACTATTTCTAGAGCACAGTTGTATTTGTTCTGGTTCATCTGATCAAAAATAATTACTAACTCTGAAGTAGGAGTAATTAATTCGAGCATAGTCTATAGCATTACACTACAGTGTTGGTAATCTGATAGGAAATGTTCTAAAATATACATAACATTTTGGAAAGATTGTTTTCACTTCACTGCCAGAAAAGCTTTTGTAAAAATTGCAGTGCTTTAGCAGGTCCCACTTCCCCTTACTCATTCATCATTTTCACACATATTAAGGATGAGGGATGGCAATAACCTTCCAACTTGGAAATTTATCTTTTGGCTGTTTTTTTTTTTTAAACAGATTACAAGGCCAAAAGAGACCATTGTGATCATCTAGGCCAAGCTCCTGCACAATACAAGCCAGAGGACTGCCCTAAATTAATTCCTGTTTGATCTAGAACACGTCTTTTTTAAAAAAAATCCACTCTGGATTTTAATATTTCTAGTGATGGAGAATCCACCACCCTTGGTAAATTGTGCCAGTGTTTAATAACACTCACTGGTAAAAAAATTGCACCTTATTTCTAGATAAATATGTCTGGCTTCAACTTCTAGCCATTGGATTTTATTATACCTTTGTCTACCTTAGACTGAAGAGCTCTCTATAATCACATTTCTATTCCTCAGGTAGGTACTTAAGGACTGTGATCAAGTTACAGGTTAACCTTCTCTTTGTTAAGATAAATAGGTAGACTGAAGGAGATCAAAGTCACTATAAAGGCAGGTTTTCCAATCCTTATGGCTATTATCTGAACCCTCTCAAATTTTTCAACCTCCTTGAATTGTGGAAACCAGAACTAGACACAGTATTCCAGCAGCTGTCTTACCAGTGCCAAATACAGAAGTAATATGACCTCCCTATTTCTACTTCTTATTCCCCTGTGTACTTATTGGGTTCTGGGAAGTGGGCGGGCAAAGCCCCCCCCACTGCTAAAGGATCCCCCCCAGAGTAAGGGGAAGATCTACAGGACCCGAAAACCAACTGATTACGGGGGACAACTAATGTAATAACAGGAACAGGAGTGAGGTCACAGGACTAAATGAAGGGAACCTGACGGGGACACTGAGCAGAGAACCCTGGACAGCGCCCACTGCTCCTCAAAGGTGTCAAGGGAGCCAGTGGACGCCGCCCAGAGGAACTCTGCCCAGATACGTGAACGGACAGAGGATCGGAAACAGGCCCCACAGTCACAGGAACCTCCATCGGCCAACCTCTTCTCCCTGGTTTTATAGATGGCCTGTTTAGCCAGGGCCAAGAGGAAGTTGACCAGGAGGTCCCGTGACTTTGTGGGGCCACGGATAGGGAGTGCATAAATAAGAAAGTGAGGGGAAAAATGCAACCAAAACCATAACATAATATTGGTGAACAGCCGGTATAGGGGCTGCAACCTGGTGCACTCTAAGTAAATGTGAGCCAGGGTCTCCCTCACGCTGCAGAAAGGACATGTGTCTGGGACAGGGGTAAACCGTACCAAGTACATGCCCGTGCTCACGGACCCATGAAGGAGCCACCAGCTGATATCCCCGGCGGGCCTCGGGATCTCCTACCACCAGGGCTTCTCACCCTCAACAGGTGGTAGGAGATCCCGACATTTTGTATCGGGGTGGGACATGAGGATGAGGAAGTGAAGGGTGTGGAGCCCGAGCGTGTATAGATGTTTCCTTGGCGTGGTCTGGAAACGAACTGGCTGCAACTCATGCAGCCAGCTCACGGAAAAGGGGCAGGGGGGCCGGTTGGGTCCACGGGGCAGGGGCCCGATTAAAAGGTCCAGAGGCCCAGGGGTGGAGGGTGGGCGGGGCGTGCCCTGGTGCAGGACCAGGTCGAGGTAGGCCCAAGCAGCTGGCGGCAAAGCGGCCCTCACCTCCTGAAGTACGCGCCGGGGAGTACAATATTCCCCTGTGTAGCAGGGTGGTTACCCGCCCCTGCCCTGAGGGGTTTAAAACAGCCTGGAGGAGGGCTGTGGAAGGGCAAGATGCCTGGGCTGATTGGAAGGAAGCAGGCTCAGCTTGGGCCACACCCCAATCAGGGCCCAGCTGGCCCTATAAAGGCTTGAGCCAGGAGCTCAAGCAGACACTTTCACTCTGCATTCAGAGAGAGAAGGGGCTGGCTGCAGAGAGCTAGAGACTGAGTACCTAAGTGGAGCAGGGCTGGGCAAAGGCTGAGGAGCTGGGAAGCCCCAGGCTGCAGCCTAGCAGAAGGCCAAGGGGTACTGGGGGTTGCAGAGGACATCCCAGGGGTAGGCCAAGGCAGCAGGTCCAAACTCAACCTTGCCAGTGATGAGTAGTCTGATAAGGCAGTCTGCCCCAGGGCGTGGGGCTAGTCGATGACTGGCAGTAGCCTTGTACTGAGGTGAGGTGGGAATAGTGGGTGAGGGTTCCCAGGGAAGGGGAGACCCTAAGACTGAGGGGTTACTGCCAGGGAGCAGCACCCCAGCCAAAAGGGCACCGGGGTCCAGGGAGGGACATGGGGGCCAAAGGACAGGCGTATCCCCGACCTGCAGAGGGTGCTCCAGGGTCAAAGAGCTAATTCCCAGAAGAGACCAGCAGGAGGCGCCACAGGGGTGAGTCCGCTCCTCTACACCCTGTTTTATACATCCAAGGATTGCAATAAGCCATCTGGTCACAGCATCACACTGGGAGTTCATATTCAGCTGATTATCAACAATGACCCCATGTCTTCTTCAGTCACAGCTTCTCAGGATAGAGTACCATATCCTGTAATTATGGCCTACATTCTTTATTCCTATAAGTCTGACTTTAAATTTGGCTATATTGAAATATATATTATTTGCTTGTGCTCAGTTTACCAAGCAATCCAGATAGCTCTGTATCAGTGATCTGACCTCTTCATTATTTGTCATTCCCCCAATCTTTTGTGTCTTCTGCAAATTTTATCAGTAATTATTTTGTGTGTTCTTCCAGGTCATTGATAAAAATGTTAAATCCCAAAGGGCTAAGTCCCAATCACTGTGGGATCCTAGTAGATGCATACCTGCTTGATGGGATCTACTAGAGATCTAACAGTTAGCCATGTTTTCAAACCATTTAAGTGTGTCATATTGATTTTGTATCATTTCTAGTTTTTTAATCAAAATATTATACAGTACTAATGCCTTGCAGAAGTCTATTACCTCAATATAGTATATAATAGAATAAAAAAGTATTACAACTAAAAAACTACAAAATGAAAAATCAAAGAGCTATGTTCAGAAAATTTGTAAGTGGGGTATTTTGATATTGATAAAAAATGTTCTTTATGTTGTATCCCCCACAACCTCTCAAATCAAATTCTGGTGAATGAGGCTTAGCTGTTTACTCTTAACAAACAAACATATTAAACAGGCCTGTGCTGGAAAGGATTTAACTCTGTTCCTGAGAAATGCATTACAAATCTGTAGTTTTCTGCTGGTTATCTTTGCTTTATGGTAAGGTTTGGATAATGGATTTGTCTTTATTATATAATTTGCATTTTTAGTAACACAGTAAGCTCTTGTCAGGGATGGTTTAGGTATACACAATCCTGATTCAGCACAGGGGGTAGACTAGATAACAACTTCTTAAGGTCCTTTCCAGCCCAACATTTCTGTAACTCTGTGTGACCAATTCGGCTGCATATAGCTCATTTCAAGACCAGGGACCAAGCATTAAAAGCATCACCTTTGTTCGGTTTGTCCTCATCTGTCCTTCCACAAACAAGTTGATGCCAAACCATTCTATTTTGTTGTGAGCCCGTTCTTTCCATTTCTGGCCAAAGAGTTTTGTCATGGGATCGGCCCAGCATGTTTTCAGTCTGCCCAGTGGTCGCTTGTGGTCTCTGTGGATCGAGTCACTGATGCAGGTTGTCCACCAATTGTCTTGCCTGAGGACTACATGACCTGCACATCTTTGCGTCGTACATTGTCTGTCCTATGTTGATCACCTCTATACACCTTATGATCTCCTCATTTGGTATATAATCATGGAGAGATATCTTACACATTCGCCTTCCCATTGCTCTCTGAGTGACAGCGAATACAATTAAAAGCATATCAAGCCTAAAATAGGCATTTTTCTAGTTTACTTTTTTCTATCTATATCAGGGGTAGGCAAACTATGGCCCACGGGCTGGATCCGGCCTGCAAGCCATTTTAAACCGGCCCGTGAGCTGCACCACATGACTTGGCCCCACTTCAACACTCCAGCCAGGGTTCAGGCTCGGGAGCCGCACCACGTGGCTCCCAGAAGCCGTGGCATGGCCCAGCTCTGGCTCCTAAGTACCCCAATGGGAGCTGCAGGGGAAGTGCCTGTGGATGGGGCCGCATGCAGAGCTGCCTGGCTGTGCCTCCGCTCCGCATAGGAGCCGGAGAAGGAACATGCCACTGCTTCCGGAAGCACTTGAGGTAGGTGCCACTCGGAGCCTGCACTCCCTGAGCCTCTCTGCATGCCCCAACCCCCTTCCCCAGCCCTGATTCCCCCTCCTGCTCTCCAAACCCCTCTATCCCAGCCCGGAGCACCCTCCTGCACCCCAAACACCTCATCTCCCAGGCCCACGCCAGAGCCTGCACCCCCAGCTGGAACCTGCGCCCCAGGTCTGATCCCTCTTCCACCCTATGAGCCCCTCAGTCTCAGCCCAGAACACTCTTCTGCACCCCAAAATCCTCATCCCCATCCCCAGAGCCCACACACCCTCCTATACCCCAACCTCAATTTTGTGAGCATTCATGGCCTGCCATACAATTTCTATTCCCCAATGTGGCCCTCAGGCCAAAAGGCTTGCCTACCCCTGATCTATACAATGCCCCTAGGTGTTTTGTCACCACTGGAGATTGAACTCTGAATGCAAAAGTATGAATGTGCTCAACTGCTAAAGTTAATAGACTGAGCTGTGTAGTAAATTCATAAAGATCCATGGAGTCCATACATTAGAGCTAGGGAGCCACATTGTGAATTACATATAAATCAAGATACGCTTGCTTTCTCTCTCTCCCGGTCTCTCTCAAAATAATATAATTTACATAAGTCACATAATTTTGAAGTGGGGTTTTGGGGAGGGAGGGAGGGATGAAGATCTTGTATAGGTATTAGGACGTATTTTCCCCTGTGATGGGGTATAAACATCATCATGGTTCTGAAAGGGTTAATATGGGCATGGGAGGCCAATTATGCCACCCGACTGCACCTGGTGTGTGGGTCATGCTTAGCTGAAAACAAAACCTAAGAAGGGAAGGAACTGAGTGATGACTCTAATGGAGTAAAGTACAGATTAGTAGCAGGCTCCAGGGAGAAACTCTGTTGTCACTTTCTGGGACTAAAGAGTGGAGAGACGAGGCAGATCGAGGAGGAGAGTTGTCCCTGGATCTTCTCCCAAGCAGTGAAGACTGGCAGGAGAGACATGAAGTGGCCACCATGGCAGAGCAAGCTCCAGTGCTGAGACCTGATAATAAGATTTGTACTTCCAGGGAGAGTGCCCGGGGAGATGTTCAGTTGAGGAACTGAAATGAATTAAAGGTCAAGCCTAAGAACATCAGAAGTAAAATTGAACATATGCATTTTTGAGTCTGATATCTTGTCCAGCGTAGAGCCTTGAGTCCCGGCCCTCAGAGAAGTGTGAGCATAGAGAGGAGGTGTGAGAGGCCTGGTGAATGGCTATTGTAGGACTACATCTAGAGAGGCAGCAGCAAGGTGTCTGAAGGAGCACATACTGGCTGTTGGTTATAGGGATCCTGGACTGGAACCCAACAAGTTGGAGGAGCAGTAGAGAAGTTTGCCTGAGGCCTTGAGAAGGGGATAAGGATGACAGAGCCCTGAGAGAAGTTTGTATGGGCTACTTAGCCCAGAATTGAAGGTGGCAGACTGGATGGAGATATCAGACATTTGTTTCTGTTGGATTTTCTGTTGTCCGGGAAGGGATGGGACTAAATGTGACCAGGCTGCAGGGCAAACTTGTTAGATGAGAGACCACTGGAGAAAAGGCTCACTCCTCTAACCAATCATGACACTATAGTTACACTCAATTTTTAACACAGTAGCTTGATCCAAACTAGTGCAGGTATATCTCCTCACAGCCCCAGCTGGAAGTGTAGAAATACCCTTTATAAACTAATTAAGGATCATTAGGAGATTTCAGAGAAACTAAATGGCTTTTTTTCCTCCTCATTTTTCATCACAATGCTATTCGGAAGACAACTCGCTGATCCCCAATTTGGTGGTAATGATGAGGCAGTCAGTGGCTGATATGTCAAGAGAAGATGTGCAGAATCAAACTGATAAACTGTAGTGTCTGATTTTGGTGATTTGTTATTGTCATCCAATAGTTCTGAAGGAATATAACAATGATATAGATGAGCTGGCAAAAAATTTACCATAATGCAAAATTAGCTACTATGGGGGAGATGGCAAATGTACCAATCATTTAAAAAAAACGAGGGGGGGGGGTTGGGTTGATCCAGGGATTTAGAGACCTTATTTTAGTACCAGATAATGAAAAAATAACTAAGGATAAATCAAAGGAAACTCTGCTCCTCCCATCTACTAGAATGCTATGATTATGACAAAAGGGACTGGAAAATTTAATTTATTTGGACTTTCATAAAGCCCTTAACAAAGCTCCTAATGAGGTTATTAAGGAAACTAAGCAAGTGTAGGGGAGAAGTAAAGTACTGTCATGGATTTAAACCTGGATAACAGACAGAAAAAAAGAGTAGATAAATGATCCATTTTCAACTTGGCAAAATGTCAAGAGTCAAGTGGCAACATTTTCAGAGGATACAAAATTATTTAGGTTAGTTAAGATACAGAAGACTGTGAGAAACCCAAAAGTACAAGGTAACATATATTTGAAATATTGAAACAAAAATAGCTGGGTTCTAAACTAATTTTAATTCCTCAAGGGAAAAACATAGGTGTCAATATGAACAGAGCTATGAAAACATGTGCTCAGGGCACCTTATTTTGAACTATATAGTAGTGACCTGAGTTTGCAACAGGATGCTAGATTAGGTTGCCCATTGGTATGACATTTTCTATGGGCTAAAAGACTTTTTGATATAACTCCAGTGACACCTGTGGAGTTATGCCCAAAGAGGACACAGCATGATAGTCCTGTATACTACTATAGCACTTCAGATTTAAAAATCTCTAAGAAAGAAAGAGATCATCGGTCAAAAATATTTTACCTCCAAGAGTAATTTGCATTAGCACAAGGGCTTACTTACTACCACACACCTATTTGTGGATATCTCAACACTATATTTCTGGATGATCTTCCTTCCCCTTCGTCTCATCCCCCCCCTCCCTGTCCCCCAGGACTTTTTGCCACATACTTTTGTGTCTTTATGAAATGGATGCAGACTGGTGTGAATACAGAGTCAAAGTAAACACACACATATGCACAAACAAACACACACGCCTGTCTTTTCTGAGCTTGTAAAAAATTATGTGAAAATGTACCATATGGCTGATGGAAAAAACAATATTTGTGTGCTTAATTTAGCATGTGTTTGGACAGTTAATTGTTTAGGCATGAAAATGTGCATGTTCAAAGAAGTGAAACTGACTCATGCAAACTTTTTATTCTAATTATAATGGTTATTCTTTGTTCCTAAGCACTCAAACCTAGTTTGCACAGGCAAATAAAATCACTGAATCTGATTCCATAATAAAATACCAAATCAGACATTGACACATTTCATTACTATTTGAAGATAAAGAATTCTTGCTAGATACCAGCATAACATACTGTAGCCCACTTCCTCAATGTACGTGGGCAGACTGACACAAGCTGCTAACTCCTTGTGTCTAAATCTGTGACAATTTGTGAATGAATCATACTATACTCCTTAGAACCTGACAAAAGCAACACTCATTCTGCATCTGCTATGGAATATAATTTGCATATTGAGGAAGTGGAATGTTTGGTTATTCCTGAAGTTCAATTCACATAATCTCAACCATGAGCTACCCTCTGCACTCACAAGAAGAAGCAAAGAGAGTATAAAAAGTGCCTCTAATCCCCAGCCAGGGCTACTCACATCCTAAATCACAGCACAGGGAAAAAGCAACTGTCACGGGGCTGCTACTCCCCTTCCTGCACAGGTGGGCAGAGAATAGGTGGGAAGGGGGAAGAGGTGGAGAGGAAGAAAGAGGGTCCAAATTGTGACTGAGGCATAATTAAGTCCCTGCTCTGCAACTTAATTCTGCCCTTTACCCGAGGGCACATTGCAAGGTGCCAATCAAATCCTTTGTTGCGGAGTGCAAAGATCCATGTGTATTCAATGTCACTGAAATCTCATGATTATAACAGAATCAATACTTTATCAACTATTGATGAAATCTTAAAGTGCTATACTGCTTGACTTTGGTGAACATGCATTCTTCTTCCTGATATGGAACCCACAGGAACCATGGGCAGATGAAGAGTGTATTTCTCCCTTAAGCTACTGTCATTTCATATGTATCTTCTTGACTAAAATGATATCAAGAGCAGTATTTGTTGGCATTACACTCATGTGCTAGTAACATTATTCTGGGATTGATATGAAGGCATCTTGACTCCCAACACCTGGCCAAAAGATTGAAAAGGCTTGAGTAAGCTTTAATGGTTAAAAAATCAGAACTAAGTATTATTGCAGCTACTCCCTTTCAGTCATGAGAAAAGCTAAAGTAATCCTTGAACTTTTTAGTGAAACATATTTTGAAAAATGAGACTAACTATGCATGCACTCTCTGTCTGTGGCTTGAAAGAATTCAGTCATTCCTTCTGCTGCTTTAACTAGTTAATGTAGGAGATGCGTAACATTATCCAGAATGTTGACTGCAAAATTCTGCCCTGTCTTTTTCAAGTGCACTGCAGGGGAAACTTCATCCTGCCCTTCCCCTCTCCCCTCAGTTTGCACACTTATACAAGAAATGGGCAGAATAGATGCCTAGCAATCCACTGAGTGATTGGCAGAGTTCCAGGCTATTGCATTCAGCATGGTTCCTCATATTTATACTTTAAATGGCTTGAGTGATACATCTGGGTCAAGCTAAATTGTGCATTAGGAATGTCACTTTAAAATTGTCAGGTAGAGAGATGCATCTTCTGCTCTTGCTCTTCCCTCCAGAAATTCTCTTCACCTGCCTTCCTCTCTCTCATGACAATATAAAGAAAATAAGATGTTCCAGGTTTTGACTGCAGATTCTCTTCAGCCTATGCCAGCCTCACTCTTTGATCTTCAGTACAAAAACTTAATTAATTTCTGATGTCTTCATTGATTCAAGTAAAACACCAAGTTAATAATTAATTCACAGTGCCACTCTTCACCAGTTCAGGGTTGGTGGTTTCTAATGGGTAACTATTAACTTCTTGAAGACAGTGGGGATTGGCTCTTAAAGCACTTTGCTCCAAGAGGTACAAATGATATTGCAAAGCATCTCAGGTATAATAATGTATTTCCTTCTTGTGATGGGATGTACCAGACCTTCATGGCCCCATGCTGTAGGATCTGCTGCACCACACCCCAGAAACTGTTCTCTGAGAGGAAAAGAGTAGCCAATTCGGGATCCAGTGAGATCAAGGCTCAGGAGGCCTAAATAAAAGGATCTGCCTTCAGCAAGTCAATTCCTGACTGGAGCCAGAAGAGTGTACAAGGATGTTCCCTAGGCTACATCCAGAAGAACCAGGTCAGGCCAGGGCCCACTGGCCACTATCAGTGGCAGGAGTCCAGAAGGAACCCTGCTGATTCAATTTCAAAGAGGAAATTGTAAAAGCATAAGAAACTACTTTTATTTATAATGGGCTCTGAAAGGCAAGGACTGAGTGACCCAGCCAGAAGGCTGACCCTCAGAAGTAGGCTGACTTCTGCGGGGAGTGCTAGGAGACAAAGAGAATGACATCACTGCTTCTGGACAGCAAGGGGGTGCTCAAAAGGTAAGTACAACCCACCACACTTTTCTGTTCTTATTTGGAATTTCCATAATCCCATGTTTGTGTCCATCCATTTATTTTGAGATTTCTCCTTAAATTTTGTGCCATCAAATGTTCCAGCTGCATGGAGGCTAGGCAAAACTATGCTTTCAAGTGTACAATTTTGCTATATTAGATTGTATATTGTTTTTGTAAGCATAGTTACTGTTCACTGGACACGGAGGTTACTAAATACTTAATTTAGAGAACTAAAAGTTTTGAATATTTAAAATAGTGTTTACTGATTTTAAAACTATTTTGTGAAATAAAAAGAAGCCAGAGTTCAACTGGCTGTGATTTGTGGGGTCAAATTATTCTATATTACTGAGTATTAAGATAAATCTCAGTATTTCAAATTTCATCAAAATATTCAGCAAAAATATTCAATAGGGGAAATCAGTTTGGTTTGTGGATGTTTTTCTGACCAAAATGGAGGATATGGTTATAATTAGTTTTATTCATAATATATAGTTCAATCTGCTATTGGTGGCAACATAAGGAGAAACATAGTGTGTCAGACTGAAGGTCCATCTAACCCATTATCCTGTCTTCTGACAGTGGCCAACGCCAGATGATTCAGAACAGGTAATCCTCAAGTGATCCATCCCCCATTCCAAGCTAGGGAACCACCTGTCACTGCTCCCCGCGCTGGATACTCACCAGATTGCTGTATTTGAATCCCAACATTTGACCTATGTGCTTTCAAATTTCCCTTGCTTTGAGTAGGGATCCAGCACTATCTCTTCCTTTGGTCTCTCTCGGTCACTGGAAGGATGAGGGCATCAGACTCCTGAACAACAATTGAAATAAGGCAGTGGAAAAGTGCAGCTGAATGTTGAAATGATTCTATACTAATTATTTTTGGTTATTTGAACAAACAGAGTGTTGTGATTTCAGGAATGTTGAATATTTCATTTGTATTAAAAATGTAGAAATGAAATGTTTCAACACTTCTAGATCTTTTAATTTTGTTAAATATGTGTTTCATAGAAAATTTTGACTTTTCATCCTGTTTTAGAATGGAAAAAGAGTTGGAATTTCCCGCTGGATGGATAGTGTGAATTTTGTTCAGCTCTAACTTAGATCGATGGAGGATCTGCCATCTCCCTAGGTACGTTGTTCCAATAATTAATTACCTTCACTGTTTAAAAAATTGCTCTTTATTTCTATTCTGAATTTGTTTAGCCTCAGCTTTCAACCTCTGGATCTCATTATGCCTTTTTTTGCTAGGAGCAATTTACAATCAGAAATCTCTCTTCCATGCACGTATTTGCAGACTGTTATCAAGTCATCCTTTAACCTTCTCTTGAAGAAACTAAATAGACTGAGCATTTTAAGTCTCTCTCTCTCTCTCTATAAGGCAGGTTTTACAGACCTCTCACCATTCTAGTAGCTCTTTTACTGAACCCTTTGCAGCTTCTCAAAACCCTTTTTTGAAGTGCAGACACTGGACGTGGACACAGTCTTCCAGGAATGATTTCATTAATGACCGATATAGAGGTAATAGGACCTCTTTAGTCCTACTTTATGTTCCTCTGCTTATATATCCAAAGATTGCATTCATCCTTTTAGCTAGAGAGTTGCAGTAGGAGCTCATGTTCAATTAGTGAATGCCATGACCTATAAGACCTTTTCATTGTCACTTCATTCTGGGATACCGTTCTCCATCTTGCAAGTGTGAACTACATTTAGAGCTGACTGAAAAATGGTATTTCCTTCCAATGAAAAATTACACATTATTGAAAAAAAAAATAATTCCCCAAAAGGATGAAAGGTTAAAAAAAAAGTTTGTCATTGAAAGGAAAATTCAGAAATATTCCATTTTGTGAGAACTGAAACAGAATTTTTTGGTTTGTCTGCTGCCAGCTTGGCAGGCAGGCTCCCTGGCTTTCCAGTAAGTGGGCAGCCCAGGAAGCTGGGCAGCCTGGGAGCCCCAGGGAACGCCAACTAAGGAGCTGGTGACATGGGATGCAAGGGAGCTGGCTAGATGGCAGCTCACCGGCTGGACAGGTGGCCAAACCAGGAAGCCTGGGATCAAGCCTGTCAGCTGATGGCAGGAAACCAAGAAAGAAGGGTGGGTGGGACCTATCTGGTTCTGATTTAAAATTTCAGTGGAATTGTTACATTTCCAAGGAACATTTTGATTCTGTCAAAGCAGTACTTTTCTGATGGGGAAACTGTTTTGTCAGAATTTTTTTGACCAGCTCTCCCTGTAGTGTTTATTCCTAGATGTAGGGCCTTGTATATGGCTGTTAAAATGCAAATTGTTCAAATGAGCCCAGCTTCTCTAGTCATCCAGCTCGATTTCTATAACTGACCTGTCCCCATCAGTATTAACTGCTCCGCCAAGTTTTGAAAATTTTGCCAGGAATTATTTTATATTTTCTTCCAGATGTTGAAGAGCATTGTGCCAAGAACAGACCCCTGATCGACCCAACTAGAAACACCTCCATAGGAGGACGGTTCCACATTTACCTTTGCTTTTTGAGATCTATCAGTTAATCAATTTTTAATCCATTTAATATGGGCTTCATTGATTGTGGATAGTGTGTTTATTTTTTAATTAGACTTATTCCCACATGACATTCTATCACAGTTATCTTTATCAACCAAAGTTGTTATCTGATCAAAAAATATATAGCAAGTTTGACATGACTTGTCCATAAATAATGTTGATTGATATTAATTATGCTCCCATTCTTTAATTCATCATTAATTTTATCCGATATCAACCATAGTATGATTTTAACCTGGGGTGAATCATAGGCTAAATGGCCTATCATTTATGACCCAAGTCATCCCACTTATGATCTTTAAATATTGGCACAACTTTAGCTTTTCTCCAGTACTCTGGAATTTCCCCAGTGTTCTAAGGTTTGTTAAAAATTAATAACTATGTTTCAGAGCTCTCCTCAACTATTTTTAATATGTTTGGTTGCAAGTTATCTGGGCCTGCTGATCTAAAAGTATTTAATTTCAATAGTTCCTTTTTTACAACTTCCATAGTTACTGGTGCACTAGAAAGTATTTCATTATCACATTAAGATATGAATATATCCTCCTGTATCTTTCCAAATTCAGAACATAAACAAAGATGATTTTAAGTTCTTGGGTTCCCTCTGAGAGAATTTTGTATATTTATTTTTTTGTTACAATTCTTTATTATTAGAGCAGGTTGGATTTTTTTTTCCCACATTTCAGCAGAAACTCCAGGGGGCAGGGAGGAGAAAATGTTGACAAATATTTGATAAAAGCAAGAAACAAATGTAGAAAATTCACTATTTCTCCCTCTGTTCTCTGCCAGCACAACTTATTAACTAATTGTTAATGCTGACAGTGCCATTGGCATTGCACAAGACAGATGGGAACAGGCACTGTACATGTAAAACAGACACAGAATAGGAGATTCACTTGGGACGGCCAGATGAAGTTGTTAAATCTATTTTTGGTGCTTCTCTTGCAGGCATAATATCATATTTCCATTAAGAACACAGCTGTCTTGTCCTTATTAACTGAGACAAACTGCGTTTGAATCAAGGCTTATGCCAAAAGAGTCCTCTGTTTTAAGTCCTCACTATAAATACAATGGTTCTTGTAAAAGGAGAGGATGGAGATTTCTTCACTGGGACCTCAAGAATTCAACCTGCTCTTCCAGAAGAATGTGCAGGTGGTTATGCATACTGTAAAATCATAACCCTAGTACAAATGCATATGGGAGGGACGGATTAGCCCTAAATGTAAACACAAAAATGTTTCAGAAAGGTGGTGGTGGGGAAAAGTCACATACAGTGCAAGCAGGATCATATCTGTGCCTCTACTTGTAATGAGGATGTATGTTTCAATGGAAGTTTTCTCATTGACATCAGCCCAATATAGCTAAAGTTCTGTGTAATAAGGTAACTATCCCCTTTAAGGGTTATATTGAATGGATGAAGGCCTATGGAAATACAGATAGGTATTGGTAAAGAGAAAGATGGTCCTGGGGGAAACAGTTAATGCTGAGGAAGATCCAGGCTGCTGTTTTATGCTCCCCTCTTTCCCAGCCAACTGGGAAGGAGGGTACCATATATGTGGCCTCCTTTCTCATAACATGCGGGGACACCAGCAGGGGAAGGATGCTGGCTGACCTCTCCCAGCCCTGGAGAGAAAGGACTAAGTAAATAGGGGTCAACTAGGAGAAGTTGTTTTAAGGCTGCAGCTGGTCTCAATCAGCATAGCCCCAAGGAGGGTTACCTAATATTGGAAGATCTACAGTGCCTACACTTTACTCGCAGAAAAATCTTGATTAACATCAGACTCTATGGAGACTTAACTTCCACTGGGAGAAATTGGCATAGAGGGATAAAAATGCCGATGGCTAGAGCCAATCCAAATTTGTGTCAACATTTTTTAAAACTGAAAATTGTTTTTTTTTCCAAAAAATTCAAATTTGTCATGAAAAGTTTTTAACATTATCAAAACTTTCAAATTTTCTCATCATTTTCTCTGATACTCTTCATAAAACTTACTGAAGTCAGTACAGAGGGTAGTTTTTACCAGAAACTTACCTTTTCTCACTAGAAACCAGGCTTTTGGTAAACAAAACATTTTGAAAATGATTTTGATAAAAATGTTGATACAAATTTCTGTAAAAAAAATTGTGGTAAAAAATCTGTGTGCAAAACAGAAGCAAGGTGATTTTTTTTTTCAAAATCACTTTCCCCCTTTTCCACTGTGATGTTAGTGTGAGAAACAAACAGCATGTCTTTGTTTATTGAGTTATTCCACCCCTCAATATACCACATACACACTTGGTTACAAGCAGATTTGTATAATCTTTACCCCAATCACAAAGCTGAGTATAAATATTTGCCTAAATCTTGAACTAACCATGCCTAGCAACTGAAATCAGTTTTATGAGCATGATACTTTAGTATTTTCTCATCAATGATATTACTCATCTATAACCTCTCCTCAAACTGTTGCAAACCGACAAAGAAAGGGTAGACCATATTAACCAATCCCTTAAACATGAGTGTTAGTGACAGACCATCTTGCCTAGATTTTTCATACAAATTACAGAGAGGTGGAAGATAACACGCACACGCACACACACACACACACTAGTTTAGAGACATTTGATTTAAAACGCATTTTCTTCTTTGAAACCCTTTGATATATGCCATATGTCCTGTCACAGTTTTTGCACACATTATAACTATCCAGTCACATACTATTACATGTGAGCATGCACAGTTTCTATAAAAGTAGCCTACATCTTTTCCCATGATAATACTCCTTTGTGCTCGCCTGGTATTACTGAGCATGCTTACTAAACTTGCCAGGCACGGAGCAGCCCATGCTCTCACTTTTCCTGCAACTCAGATACCCTCCTCCTTACAAGAGCTCCTCCATCTCTTTCCGACAGGTGTCATTGGTTTTAAAAAAAACAAAAGTTCAAACAAAACAATTGGATGTCAAAGCAGGATATGCACTCAGAGTGCGTGTCTTGGTTCAATCCCCAGCACCACCATGATTCTTACAAATCATGTTCCTCTGCACAATCTTTAGCTGGAGGATCCAGAAATCTCCTATTCCTGTGCACAGGCAAGGGAATTGATGGACATGGCCCAGACAGTGCTAACCATGCATATAGTCACTTCCATAAATGCAACATCTGTGGTTAAGTACTTGCTGCTTATTTCATTTTTTACAGAACATTACATATACAAATTGCTAGCTGAGGCATATACTTCTCACAAGTTGAGGTATGCAAAAGCCTAGATTTACAAAAAAATATATTGTTCTTTTTCCTCATTAAATAACTTCAGTCACACTTGGTCAGAAGTTCATATTAGCGAAATATGTGTTCTCTCTTGTTCAGTTGAAAGGCATGGATATCAGTGACATTAAGCTTAAGTACATTTTGTGCAAAGCTATTGCTGAATAAGGATGTTTAATAGGATATGTCTTGGTGGTGTTGTAACCCACAACCTTTCCTGCTGTATGAAGTTAATGTGGTTATGTCTCTGGTGGTAATAAAGCTACATGGTGCCTATGTTACCTTGACAATACAGCTTTCATCTCTGCTGTCTAGAGGTCACAGAAAATGACATTTCAATTCATCAAATAAAAAAATCTTTGCTCCCTAGGGCAGAGTCTCTAGCTAGTAGGCTAGTATCTAATATGCAGCGGATAATAATCAAAATTAGTATAGGAGTTTGAAAAATTACAGGTTACTTATAACTGTTAATTGTAGGGTTTTGTGCTTCTTTGTTTTAATTACAGACATCTACATAAGAAGAAACATTTATTAACTTCATTCAATATCAATCCAGGAACACACAGATTACATGCTTTTTGTTGTTAAATCTGGTTGAGTTAAGTAAGGAATATGTTCCAGTCGTGTGTCACTGAAAAAGAGGGGGTGGGTGCCTAAAACATGGCATTCTTTTACTAGGGGAATCTTTTCTTCTTGCATTAAGCTGGTGCCTTGATCTGTCAAAACCACAAATACACTTTTGATATGTAGGGTATAGACCAACTACTATCTAGGTCCCTGAAGATTCATTCCCTGGTTCAGCTAGTAGGAATTAGATAACCATTGTATGCTCTTAAATGTTTTTCAGCATTTTTAGAATGTCGCTGCTCTAGTTTAGAGAGAAGCAAAACTATTTTATACTTTTTTTCAGCTATTGGAACTTGAATCGGTGAGATGCTAAGATTCACAACTAGCAATGAAATCTATGTATTCACCACCTAATAGATGAGGTCAATAGGCAAGTGTTTAAGTAATAATAATTATACATAGCTCTTATATAGCATTTTCCAGCTGTAGATTAGAAAATCTTTACATTTTACTCATGGGAAAATGGAGGCATTAAGAGGTGAAATGCCCTGCTCAAGATCACTTGTATGGCCAGTAGCTGAGTTGGGAATGAAATCAAGTTTTCCAGAGTCCCAGTCCAGCACCCTGTTCAATAGATCACATAGCTCCCCCTACCTTATACTGTTATGTTCCCTTACTTAATTTTTTTAAGAATCAAAATATAAAATTAAATATATATGCAGCAGATTTGCCTGACTAATAGCCAGATTGTGCCACCCTTACTCACATTAAATAATATCTTACTCTGGGAGTCATCCCATTGATTATAAATGGGACACTTACGGGGTTATAAAATGTGACCTCTTTTGGATAAGGTACTACCTAATGAGAGCAAGGGCTTGTCTTCGTTTCAAACTTTACTGGGCTAATAACTAGAAAGTTGCCACTCACACAAACTCCACAGACACAAACTCTTAATTCAAGTGTGGTGATGCTTAGAGCACCAGTTGACTCCTTGTCAGGGGATATATGCTCAAGTTAGCACAATTTGTCAGCTCCTAACATGACTACTGTACAGTGTGTCTACTTGAGTGCCACTAGTCCTCCACTGCATTCCCACAATTCACTCACATGCAACTAGGAAGTTGAGACAAATTCCCCCACAATTCACCAGAAAGAATTCATAGAACAGCTCAGGTTGTTATACCACAAAGAACCATGGGATATGCCCTCAAAAGTCCTAACACCTCACACCGATGAGTACAGCACCATTGTGGACAAAGCAGGTCTAGTGTTATTTTGCAGCGTGGCTATTCTCGCTGAAGCTAGGCTAGCTCCAAAGGAGTAAGCATGCGTGTAGATATTTGAGTTAACTGTGACGTGGGAAAAAAAATCATCTGATTAGCAGACTCTGGTTCTAAATTAATGTTTTACTTTATGCAAGCACTCAAAATCATCTCCATAAATAACAGTGAATGCCAACTTTACAGAGAAGAAATATTAATAGATTTACATAAGTAAAGCAACGTTTGTGGGAAACTGGAGTTCAGTAAATCTGCATTTTGTATTTCTAACTGTAAAACAATATACCCAATTATTTCATGATTCTAAAAACAGCATGTAAACATTTTGAAAAGAATATAAGAAAGGTAATTATTAGAACTGGGGAAATAACACAAAACTTCCAGCAGGAATATGTCAGATATTTTAAATGAATTACAAGCCTGGATAAAGTTATCTCTTTTGTGTTCATTTTCTGCAAACATTTGTGAAACTGAAATTAACTGGCACAAATATTCCCAGAAAACAAATGTTAAATATTAAATTCACACATGCAAGCTTCTGTTAACACACCTAATAAGGGAGCAGATATAATACAATATAAATCATAAGCAAGAATCTGGGTTTATTTTTGTTTTCAAATCCAAAGAGTAAAAAAACCCTCAAATTTTCAAACAAGTGTATTCAAGGAAGTTAAAATTCATTTGCAGATATTCTGTAAGCAGAAAATGTGGTTAAATTCATTTAGGAATCACCCATTGAATCAATGGCAGAGCTCCCATTCACTTCAATCATGCAGAATCAGGACCCAAATGCATTTTCCATTCTCAGAAGAATGGTGCCTTTGGAGTGTCCAGTTGAAATTATGGTTTTGGTTGCTATAAGTTGGTGCAATAGGGTGTGTTAGGATATAGATATGCAGGCCTGCCTATAAAGGCCTATACTTTAAGAATTTAGGTGTATTTTTATTACTTAGCTAGTTATAGAGGTATAAAACAAAGAATCAAAATCACAGTCTGCCGGTGTATGGGCCTTCTCTCACTAGGATAGTCTGAGGGTTTTTTCTTAGGCTTTGGCTAAGCAGCAGGGGTAGCCATAAACTGGGAGGTGTATGATGACGGTCACATCCTCACATTCCAAACCAGTCACATTGAAATAAGGTGGTATTGGGCTGTTAGGAATACAATCCTGTCCTGATAGTGCCCATCACCATCAGATAAAGAAACACATCTTAAGATGGTTAAAGAAAACTTAGTTTGATAGCATCCTGTCTGGCAAGAAATCACTTATCAATGGCTGTGGTTGTGAAACCTTCATTTCTATATTGTTTTATCTTTGTGACCCCCCCACTTTTCTATTGTTAATCTGTCTGGTTCTCTAATTGTTTCTGTCTGCTGTACAATTAATTTTGCTAGGTGTAAGTTAATTAGGGTTGTGGGATATAACTGGTTAGAGAATTATGTTACAATATGTTAGTATTGGTTAGATAGATTTCAGTAAAATGATTGGTTAAGGTATAGCTGAGAATATTACTATATAAACTGGGGTCAAACAGGAAGTAGGTAGGTAAATTGGAATCATGCTTGCTAATTGTTTCTGTCTGCTGTACAATTAATTTTGCTAGGTATAAGTTAATTAGGGTTGTGGGATATAACTGGTTAGAGAATTATGTTACAATATGTTAGTATTGGTTAGATAGATTTCAGTAAAATGATTGGTTAAGGTATAGCTGAGAATATTACTATATAAACTGGGGTCAAACAGGAAGTAGGTAGGTAAATTGGAATCATGCTTGCTGGAAATTAACCCCAATAAAAATTGCATTGTCTGCACTTCTGGTCTTTTGCTGCTTGCTGTCTGCGTGACAAGAACCAGGGAAGTGGAAGAATGGAGGGAAAGCCCTCTAAGAGGATGTGCTAACCAAAGAGCACAGCACATGATGCTAAGCAGGGGGAAATGATTATTTATAATAGGCAATGATTGAACTGAAGGTGGGAGTTGGAAAAATGGGGGTGGGAGTTGTAATTAAACTTCTAGTGGAAATCAGACCCTTCTATGGATATTGCTGAACAATTGTGCCGCAAATAGCTTTTTATCCTTGGCTACAAAAATCCACCAGAAGAGAACTTTATTTTATTTTTATGTTTTTTGGCCTTTGGAATGCACCAAAATGCAGGTATTTAAAACAAAAAAATATAAACCAGAGGAAGATATCACTGTAAAGGCTTTATCCATCTCCTTTTACAAATAACTCAGTTCAAACACTGACAAAAGGATTATTTCAGACAGTGGCAGGCATTTGCCGTTACCTAAATGTATCAGATTAAGAGGTTCACTTCAAATGAATTTTTTTAATGAAATTTATATTAGTTTTCCAAATGATCAATATCAGCAAACAATATGACACAACTGGATTTTGTTGTATTCTGGGATCAAATACGTATGCTTCAAGGATTTGACAACTGTATACCAGCAGGAAATAAATACATAGTTTGCTACTATATGGTTATATTACTGAAGTATGTAGATTTTAAATAAGTTGTATGAAAAGTCTGATTTACCATACTGGCCCAGTAATTACAAGATTCCCTAAATAATATCTCTTATTGTTTGTTTTCTGTGTACTGTGCCTTTTCAGTAGAGAGGAGTCCTACTTCTGCAGCAGAGGAAGCTTCCATTTTCTTGGTGGATGGAAAAGAAACCATCCAAGATTTTGTCATTTTGACTCATTAATAGTTAAAGAATCAACTTTTCAAGGTCTTTGCAGATTGAGGGCCAGATCACCTGGTAAAACACCTGATAATCGGGCCCTCTGAATTCTCTACCTCAGATACAAAGGTTCAAACATGTTTTTCAAGCACTATTAATAAAAGCGCTATGGCCCCCTGTTTCTTTAACAATTTTTATACATTTGCTCCAATGTAAGACCTCTGGACACTTATTCACATGCTTAACTGTAAGCATGTGAATATTCCTGTGAAGTCAGTGAGACTACTCACTGTGACAGTGTACCCTATAAGGCTTTATGGGGAGGGGGTGCTTATAAATGTATGTATGACATAACTGGAATATGTTTTGTACTGCCTGTGCCATGTAACATATCTCCATAAGGGTTATGATCTACTATATCTATTCATCCTATTTGTACATATATATCATTTTCTACTCGAGCTTAAGAATATGGGCTGTATGCTTGCTTGGTTTCTAAGTAAGCTTTGTGAGGCATTTGGTCAGCTTCTTTAGGAAGGAATTCGCCAGGTTAAGTACCTGATCAGGAGACACTTAGGGAACAATGCATCTTGGAATGCTCCAATCCACATGAGAAGTCTTCCTGGAGACATGCAAGATGCCATGGGGACAATGGCGTCGGCCTGCAAAGACTGAGTCATGCAGGGGCATGTGACTTGCCCAGGTGACTCCAAAACTCCATCTTGGAGCTGGGCTTTGCATAGGAGGGAGGAGGGGGGTCTCCACCCACAAGAGAGAGTCTACTTAAACCTGTGGGAGACCCCTCCATGTTGTCTTCAGCTGGCTAAAGAAGGAGCCTCTCCACCCCCCCCAGGATACTTGAAGGAGACTGAAACAAAGGACAGTAACTACAGGGGGTGTGAGTGATTGCTGGACCCAGGCTAAAAGGAGCTTAGCCTGTAAAAGGGAGCACTCTGGAACTGGTGAGGAAATTATCTGTATTCAGTTTGATTAGGCATAGATCTGCGCATTTTATTTTATTTTGCTTGGTGACTTACTTTGTTCTGTCTGTTACTACTTTGAACCACTTAAATCCTACTGTCTGTATTTAATAAAATCACTTTCTATTTAGTAATTCACTCAGAGTATGTATTTATACCTGGGGGAGCAAACAACTGTGCATATCTCTCTATCAGTGTTATAGAGGGCGAACAATTTATGAGTTTGCCCTGCATAAGCTTTATGCAGGGTAAAACGGATTTATCTGGGTTTAGACCCCATTGGGAGTTGGGCATCTGAGTGCTAAAGACAAGCACGCTACTGCGAGATGTTTTCAGGTAAACTTGCAGCTTTGGGACAAGTGATTCAGACCCTGGGTCTGTGTCTGGAGCCAGACGGGAGTGTCTGGCTCAGCAAGACAGGGTGCTGGAGTCCTGAGCTGGCAGGGAAAACAGAAGCAGGGGTAGTCTTTGCACATCGGGTGGCAGCTCCCAAGGGGGTTTCTGTGATCCAACCCGTCACACTCACATGCTTAATTTTGAGTGCATGTGTAAGCATCTGCAGGAACAGGGCCTAACACTTCATTCCAAATCTTAATTAGATGAGAGTGTGAATAGATGCCTTACATTTGTCCATTTCTTTTAGCATCTCAATATTAAAGTTCTCAAATCTTTCACTTTATCTTTAAATTATTATGTTTCTATTACTACATTATCCTGACTGTTAATTTTTTTTTCCTGCCTTGAATTTATGGATTCTCTTCCACCTCAGGACACAGTACATGCTTCCAATGTAGTTGCATTCTCATTATTATTGTCATCAGCATTAGTAATGGATTAACCATCATTCTCATCACAAAAAACAAGTTCATTATCTGATAAGACAAATATTTCTTCTGATACATCAAGAGGTATTTGATTTGCCTTATTTATATTCTCAGTGGGCATCTCTCCCTCACTTGCTGGAGATGAGAATTATCCTTCCATAAGTAAATTGTCATTCTACTCATTACTCCATTCCGATTGAGGTTTTTTTTTTTTTTTTTCTCCTTTGCAACATGGGATCCTTATTTGTTTTTTGCCTTCCTTCACTTAATTGGTTTGTGACTCCTGAGATACAGTAGTTGTTCCATCCTTTAATATGTAAAATAGGTTATAGGTTCTATATTTTTATATGAACGTCATGTCTAGCAATAATTTAAATAGAAAAATACTAATTCTATAATTATTTTTTAAAATAAATAGATTAGTTAACTTAAATATATATTTATTTGCTGAAATTATTTAATACTGCACATGAGGTTCAGTGTCCATATTAACTCCATAACAGACCTCAGTTGTGAAATTCATGCTAATCATTACTTTAATGGAGCAAAGTTTTTGTATTTGTTCTTAGGTTTCATTTCAGAAGATGGAAAGGCTTTTGTTGTTGTTGTTGTTTTTGTTGATCTAACATTTGAAATCACTTCTATTAAAATTATTGCATTGACTCTAGTGCCAGCATTTAATTAATTGCCATTTATTTGCCATCCTTTTAAAATATATGGAGCACATTTAAAATATATTAGATCATATGTTTTCTTAGGAGACATGCTGTTCTGTTCTTCAGAGCTGGAAAAAAATGCAGACAACCATAGAAAGTGGTAATGGTGGAAGAGGAGAAGGGCACATATTACTCGACCATCGCATACTGGGGTCCCATGCTGCTGCTCAAGTAATAAAGGAGAATGTGAACAGGCCACTGAGGGAGGAATCAGGACTGCTGTTCTATACCTCATATTCCCCCTAGCATGAAAACATGGTGTACAATATTTTTGAAATATGTATATATTACTTTTCAATTCGGAACACATTTTCTGACTGTCCTGCTACTGCAGAGGGCAAGGGAAGCACATGCTGCACTATTTCAAAGTCAGGTGCCCTGCCAGTATGGTGTGCTCTGTTCAACCCAGGCCCTGATTATCAAAGTCAGAAGAGTCCTATACATTTAGGCATACAAAGAGTAGAGGTAACATAACATTTATTTTCCTACCTTAAGAAATCATTCTGAATGTCTATTAATATTTTACATTAGCATCCAAATATGCTGGCTACTGTATATAGGGAGACAAAGTCCTTTCCTTGAGGAGATTGCAATTTAAAATGACCAAAAACAGATGTGTGTGTGTGTCTTTTTATTTAGTTGTAAGAAAAAACTGAAGCTCAGAGAATAAGTGTTATTGTCACAACTTACTGCAGCAAAAAAGAGACATTTAAGAGGGAAGGAGAGGAGAGTTGGAGGAAGATTCAAACCGATGATCTGATAGTGAACACTTCCACTTCGGAAAGATAGGATCCAAATCCAAACGTTGCAGCTCAGGGCCATCTCTCAGAAGAAAAATGTGGAGAATGAGAAGCAACAGCAGACATCGTAGGAACATGTATTTTCTCTGTACTTCGACTACAGTGGAGGCAAAAACAGTGGTGGCAAAACCCATTGGAGCAGGGGTTATGCATGACCTATGTCCAAGGGCTTGAACCCAACTATAGATTACGAAGAAGTAAGAACTATACTTCAGCCACAGAAAATATCATGACAGATGACAAATCGGAAATTTTGTTGTTATGATATTTATCACTGACCCACCCACTGATTAAGAAAAAAAATTAAACTGAAGCGTGGAATAAGCCAGGTGAAAATAATGGTACTAATTGGATGTAAATCCATGCACACTATGATCCAGAGTATGCCAGTTTTATTCACATTGGTAGTACCATCTTTCTCAAATAGTCCCTGTGATGGGTTAGTCTGCAATGCTCCCTCTTACCCAGTCAATTACATCAGAAGTGTTACTTTTTACAAATCTATTTATCTGGCTCCGTTGCGGCTTGAGGATGCCCTGACATGACTTCTGATCTGGCCAGGAGGTGATCATCACTAATGACATCCAGCTGTCTTTGGCCCCTGCTGCATCACACAAACTATAACTTGCATCAGTAACAAATTCTTGGTGAGAGGATTTAATGGGGACCATTTTTCTTCTCTTGGCCTATTTATTAAGTCCCTTTGTCTGGAGGATTTCCTTGTGCTTTCATCTTCCTGCAAATATCCTATTTCCATTATGGAAAATATCAGGTTGCAGTTAGCTTATGTGCTTTTTGCTAATCCATTTTCTGCGTGGGAATCCAGCATGCTTCCTCTATGCATATAGAAACCTCTGAACCTGGGTAAAGCTCCTGGCAACCAGTCTTCAGAAAGGGGATAGGAAGAATAAGATCCTGCTCCTCCTGGCCCATTCATGTAAGCTTTTCAGTCTCCATTTGAGTATGGAAAACATTGCCAGGAAGTCCTTTGACCCAGTATCATTCTGTTCCCTTTGATCATTCTGCATGAAAGTGCTGCTTGTTGTTTCCAGTTCAGTTACCCTGATTTCTGCTAGATTAGATCTATCACCCAGCCTCAGAATGCTTGATGAGTTACCTGTTTTTAATTTGACATCACTTACACAGCACAAAGAGCTTGCCTGCATGCTGAGAATTAACAGAGATGGTATTCCTTGCCAAATGCTGCTCAGAGAGCCTACGTCTGAGCTCTGAAAACGGAGTGGGCAATGGAGGAAGGGGGGGAAATAGACTGCTTTGGCATCCGTTTGCTAGTCTTCTGATATTTCCCTACATTTCGCATCTTGCTTCTGGGAGGGTTAAGAGACATGATGATAAGATCTGATGTCCAGTATTTATCATTTTCAAGGCAACTTTGTTCAGGTGCCTGAAAAATCCCTCCAGTTATCATTGTTTGTAAGTTCCGAAGGGCCCCAGTTGACCAGGATCCCTTTGTCTTAGGCACGGTACAAAGATAGAACAAAAAGACAGTCCCTGACCCAAAGAGCTTATCAAGCTGCCAGCAAGCCCCACCATCGCAAGCTAAAACTTTTGCTTACTCTAGCAGTTTTCTTTTCTTAATGTTTTGTTAATCCACTGCAGTGTGACATAATGCACAAAATGCAATAGCAAAGAAATCTCCAAAGAATAAACTAAACATCACATGTCATCCTTAAGAGCCTAAATGCTGGAGTTGGGAGTGGCAGAAATATATATATAAAAGTTTCTGCTTTAAAAGAAAAACACACAGGAAAGGGTGAGCGTGACCGGAGTTTCATGGGGAGGGCAGGTAGCAGGTGAATATTTGGATCTTCTCTTTAAATGAGGGTGCTGTAAAAATTGGTATTCCCAAATGATTCTTACACTTCCTCAAAAATACGTTTAGGAGAAGAAAAAGAAAAAAAAACACAGCAAATGTTAATGAGGGAGCTACTTCTGGCACTATTTCCAAAAAATTCAGTCCTAACTCTAGAAATCATCTGAGTTCATCACTAGCCATAACTTTTTATTGGATGGTATTTACAGCTACTTTGAGTTACTCATCAGAAAGTATAATCTGCATTTAGACATATTCCTATAGAAACAATCAACTATGCCTGTCAGTCAGAGTGACAACTCCACAGTTACAGTTTAAGAGTCACACTGGGGAAGGAATTAGAAAAGGAATGAAATGTACTGTTCTGTGAGTGTGGGAGTGTTATAGTTTGACTGCTCAACTGCTAACCCACATAATTCTTTGCTAGCACATAAACTCTAGACTCAGCTGTTTTTAGTCTACTCTCATTTTTTAAAAAATAAGCCATGAAATGTTGACTACAGTAACTTAGGACCTGATTTCAAAAGGGGCATCAAATCCATTTTGTGGGAATGAATAATTGTGTGGTCAATGGAAGTTCCTTAGATATCTATCTCCCTGATTGTGTGTGTGTGTGTGTGTGTGTACACAAACTGCTACTGTACATCAGTTTCAGCTGCAAATCTGTGCCTCAAAAATTAGGCCTCATCTGTAAAAGCAGGCCATAGAGTGAAATTTTCTTCACCTGCATGAGTCCAAGCAATAAGGACTTATGCAGGTGATTTTTTTTTTTCTTTTTGGCAAATTGGGGAGACACAATCCACATGGGCACATACTCCCTGCAGCAGCGACCACAGCTGGAACAGTCTCCAATTGTTTCTCTATTGCACTTGCCTGGAGTTTTAAGTCTGCAGGATCCATGTAATCATAGGGCCCAGGACCCACTCCAGCTCACCTTCCACATATTTATTTGTGTCAGTCTGTGTAGGACAGACTCAAAGGCATCACCTTGAGAAAATAGGTGAGGTAGTACCTGTGCACTCATGCCACAGAAAAGTCCCTCCTCCCCACATCGCAGCCTCACCAGAGAGCAAAAGAAGTACAGAGCCCCATAGAAAGTCTTGACATTTTAAATATTCAATCTTTCCTCACAGTATTATTCACAAATATATGCTACTAGCCTACAAAGGGAAATGGAAAGTGAGAGCAATTGAAAATATCATTAAATATTCCCATGGAAAGTTCCTCAGCTATGGCCAAAGAGCACACAATGTAGGTTGGATGGGTGGGGGAGGGGGATACAAAACATTGTCAGAAAGTTCTCATTTGTAATTTATTAACCCCGAGCCAGATCTTTGTGGTTGTCTTATGAGCCTCTAGGGTACATTTGCTACTCAGAATTTCATGGAATAGGTAATAACTGTGATAAATATAGGATTTTCCTGCAATATCTTTGAGAGATCTTACTGTATTAAGTTTGTGTATCATTGTGGGATGGGAATTGTATGTTCTTCCATGGGAAAGGTGGACCACACCCCTTCCAGGAACTAAGAACAGCGGGGGATGACTAGATAAATTCACTTAGGTTGCAACACCTCCAGAGAGGTACCGCTTCTTGGGTAGGCTGCCTTTACCAGTTCAGACTAGATTCTTCAGAGGCCAGGACAAAGAAAGGACTTGTGGTTAAACAGTCTGAGTTTAAATTGACTCAGGGCCTTCATTCTGATCTAGTAAATTGCCAGGATCTTCTGTCCAAAGGGAGGGCCTTAATTCTTAGGGAAGGGTTGGAAGGATTGACACCTGCCAGAGACCATTGTGGAGGCATCGGGGTGATCTCTAGTAAGCTTCTTAGCATGCACGTAGTTTCTTTTATTATTTTTAATATGTCTTCTCTACCGTGCTTTTACCTTAAGAATAAATGTGCTTGCTTAAAAAGAACTGATTTGTTCCTAGCCTTTCAAGAGAAAGCAGAGAATAGATCAGGGGTTCCCAAACTTGGTTCATGGCTTGTTTCAGGGAAGCCCCTAGGAGGCCATGAGATGCTTTGTTTACCTGAGCGTCCGCAGGTATGCCCATTCACAGCTCCCAGTGGCTGCGGTTCGCGTCCCACCAGGAGATTACCCTGAACAAGCCATGAACCAAGTTTGGGAACCCCTGGAATAGATGCTGGCCTGCTTAGGCAGTCTGGCTTGCTGGGAATATCACAGGGTAAGCAGGGAACCGTGCAGCCTGGAAAAACCCTGATCACAAGAGAGAGTGATGACCAAGGAGAGGTGATGATTTTGGAGCCTGGAGACTAGAATAGATGTCCTTGAGGGACCCAGGAGTGAGTTACAGGTGCAGTTGCCCTGCATTGTAACAATGGTTAGTCACCAGTTTAAATCAATTTACAAAATTAAGAATATTTTTACCCATAACTTTTTTTAATGACCTTCAAACAAAATACATCCAGAGTCATTCACTTATTTAACCTTGAGAGTTAGGTAAGATTTTTGTTTTTAGGTAAGTAATTATTTTCATCCTTAAAGACACACGTTTTTGCTGAACTCATAGAAAAGACAAAGAAGCCTGTTTTGTGGATTTCTAATTTTTTTTGCTGATTGGAATAAATTGTAACAATTCAGTTTTTGAATAGCAATTTATTTCTCTTCTTTGTTTTTTTTCCCTCTGCAGAGGCATTTGTGCATTGTTTTTTGGATATTGCTAAGGCTTTATTTTAGATATCTGCTCCTAGTTATAGTGTCCAAACAGATACTGATATGAAACTTCTTACATTTGATTGTGTTTCAATACTGCATTTACTAAACAAGTTGTACCCTTTGCAGCAAATACTTAGCATTCTTTACAATTATGGATTGCATGTTCCCTAATTTCAGAAGTTTTACTTGGGTTATCACACCATAAGATTTTTTCCCTCTAATCTGTGCTGGCAGAAAATTATTCTTTAATGATTCAAATATTAACTTTTTTTAAACAAGTGTCAGCAACAAATCTGTTTTTCCCACACTCAGGTTATGCATATACAGCACACCACACTATTTATATTTGAGTAGTTTTCAATAGTGAAATTGCATATCCTTTTTATGAATGTTCAATCAGCTTTTGTTAACAGAGGTATTTGGTATTATGATTACCATCCGATTTTACACAGATAGCATGATTTGAGAGATTACAGATATGAATAGGTAGATCCAGAAAAGATAATCTACCTGAGCCTCCATTCCCAGTTGGGGTCCAAACATTTTTAAGGTTCAGGTAAGTCCAGTTTTGTTTTGTTCTTCTTTTTACCACCTGTTAACTTTTTTCAGCACCGGAAACAAAAATACCAGGAGTGTATTTTACTTTGCCCAAATCAGGAATTGTTGGAAACTTTACAAGAAAACCTATTTCCACAAGATTTCCAGTCCTATTTTGTACCAAAAAGGTTTTAAATCAGTTCAGATTAGTACACCTTGTGCAGAGTTTATCCATATTGAAGTCCTCTCTAGAGATTTACTCATTGCGAAGTAATAAGATGGGTTACTTGCCATCATCACAAGATAAACTGTCTTTCCTGAACAGAAATTGTTTCAAATGGTGCCAAATACAAACTCTGTGATATGCAGAGATGTTCAGCAGGCTCCAGAGGTGGTCGAATTATTTATTAATAATGTATCCAGAAGATTTAACCCTATCTCCATTTGTAAATAATCTATAAGCAGGTTGTGACTTCTATCAATTTGCTTGCAGATTTCAGTTGTTTGTGCAATAGTATAGACAAATAAATGAAGACTACTGATTTTTTCATGAAATGGTTCTGTCTGTGATTCACAATTCATGTCAGGTGATTGGTAACCTGAGTCATATGATATTGTCTTTCTTCCTTAACTGTATCTCTAGAAGGCACTAGAAAGAGACTCATTAATGCCTTTTGCTCCCAAAATGAAAAACAGACTTTGAATTCTTACAAAGGCACATTGTACATTGTACAAATTTTTGCCCATGTTTGGCCTCTGGGCTTGATCAGAACATGCAGGCGAATAGAAGACAGACACAGGAATGGATTTAAGCAGCAGACTGAGATGTTATTAACTTAACTAGGGGGGTGCACTGCATTTACACATACATAGTCAGGTGGTGTTTCTGAACATTTAATTTGGTGTAGTGTAGGGTGGGATATCCACAAGGGGGATAGAAGAAACCCCCATGGAACCTCAATCTGCAGAGACTTCAGGTATGCCCTTCTCCTTATAGCAGTTCCCCAGCCATGTTCAAGGCTCATTTATCTCTGGGAGCTTGCCCTTTTAGCTTACATCCACACTGTCCGCAATATGCAACAGATTAGTCATTTGACATTCCTCCTGACATTAAAATTCTGTTCTTACTCCCTTTAAACTGAACTGTGCCTCCACAATCCTGCGAGGGAGACAAAAAACCTTCCAGACCATCACTAATTTTGCCCAACAGGGAAAAACTGCTTCCTGATCTCAAATCAGGTAATCTGTCATACCCACAGCAGCCTGGAAAATTACATGGGGTAATAATATGGGCCCAAGACATGTAGGACAGCTGTAAATTGAGAAGGGGACTGTGAGAGGTAATCTGTTCCCTTAATCCTACTCCCTCTTCAGCTGGCCAATGGGAGACAACGAAGCCTCTCCCCTTCCTGAAGCACATGTGTATTGGCATTTGGAAGGACAAGAAAGGGCTTGGTTTATCTGGGCATGATGCTTCCCTTTCCACTCTCAAGAGTTGGCCATCCACTTCCTAGTCTGGCCAAATTTATCCCCCACTGAGAAGGGGGTGGGAATTCGTTGAATGAAGGCTATTGTAAGGTAGCAACTGAATGTACAACAGGTACCAGGTTTAATTTGCCTTTGTTATTGTCATAAGTTTAAAGGGACCAAGAACACACTTGGCATCGTGAGCCATACCACAGCCAGCTAAATCAGCATAGCTACAGTGGCTTTGTTGAACTTACACCAACTTATATCAATGAGTAACCGGCCTCAAATGATGAGATTCTTAACCATTGTATTCCTCTTTCTTTCCATCTCCCTTTTTCAATAGTGCATTTTCAGTGAAGCAATCTAAAGAGAGCAAAAGATATTTAGATATATGGATATAGATTTAATCAGCAAGGGAAAGAATGGTTTGTGAGGCAATTGACCAAGAGATTTTGACCACTTTTAACTTAAGAGTTAAAATAAGGACATTATGAGGCACTTAAAACAGTCTTTAAAATGGTTTAATAGGAACTTTTGCATTTTACACTTATTTTTTTCCCTTGCCTACCAGTCATAAGAAAAAATGGCAGTAGCTTTGCAAATTAAGGTAAATAAGATGGATGATATATTTCTTGCACTGTGATATTTCTTATAGCTAAGGATAATAGTTGCCTCCAGCACCTAGATATACTCACTCAGGGCCATATTTTCTTGTTGATGGCATATCCTTCAAGGTATCAAAATATGACTTGAGACTACATCCCTGTGTTTATAAATCATCCTGTAATAGTTCTGAAAAAAAGCTTCTTTCATTAGGGATGTGAATAGTTGTTTAAATCAACTACCCTCATTAAATTCCAGGAAATTAAACATTGAAGTTGTTTGCACTCAGGCCTATTCTAGCAATGTTCTCTCACCAACATTTTGCTGGAAATCAAATCTTAATGGTCATGCCATTTTTCAGAATTATCCTAAAGATATGCCTCCCTGCAGAAAGATAAATGTTATTATAAGTGGCAAGAAAAGATCCATCCTGGTATAAAGTAGAAATTGCCTAAGGTAACTGTGACTGAGCTGTTCTTAATGGAAAAATGAAAATGGAGAACTTGATATCCTTCTGCAATTGCTATTGGATTTTTTTATTGAAGCTGTGAATCTGAAGATAAAGCTTACTATACATTTGTCCCCTGGGACACTTAAAAAAAATTCTACAGCTATGAAACAATACAGCTTTAAATTCATCAGTTGCATATACTCATTTGGTAAAAAAAAATAACACATATAAATTTGATATTACACTTAGTAGAATGTAAATTAGCCACGCAGGTATTTACGGAAATGTGGGGAAAACATTCTCTATGACATTTCAAATATGCAAAAGCAAAAAATATTGATGTTGAGAAGGTATCAGAATTACATATGATAATGTATATGATATGATAAATGACTTCTTGTTTTAATGCCACCAGCATAGAACTTCTTAGGGCTGGTCCATACTAAGCCCCCAGTTTGAACTAAGATACGCAACTTTAGCTACGTGAATAATGTAGCTGAAGTCGAAGTATCTTAGTTCGAACTTAAAGGTACCTACTGCGGGTCCACACGCAGCAGGCAAGTTCCCCCGTCGACTCCGCCTACTCCTCTCGTGGAGCAGGATTACCGGCGTCGACGGCAAGCACTTCCGGGATCGATTTATCGCGTCTAGACAAGACGCAATAAATCGATCCCAGAAGATCGATTGCTTGCCGCCGAACCAGCAGGTAAGTATAGACGTACCTTGAGTAGCACTGAAATGCTTGCTTCTGTTACTTACAGTGCTTACAGTGATTTAGTTGGGAATTGGCCCTGCTTTGAGCAGGGGGTTGGGCTAGATGATCTCCTGAGGTCCCTTCCAACCCTGATATTCTATGATTCTATGATTCCTTTTGTTATGTTTTCTTTACATTTGTAATGCTGTTTGGACCCAATCTACTATCCACTGATGTTAATGGCCAAGTTCTCTTTGACTTCAATGGGTACAAGATCAGATCTTTTAAGCATATAAGAATCCAATGTTCACATTGCTGCATGCATCTAAGAAATATGTTTCCATATATTTGTAAGTATAGTAAGAGTTGCTAACTTAAAATACTCACAATCTACTCTTTATGGTTGCCTATGTATGGAAAACAATCAGCTGTTTAATGTTTATGCTTCTATAACATTGTGTAGGAGTTTGATCTAGGAAGCTAACTGTTCTGTGAGCTAAGATCACAAGGGCATTGTTTTATAGTTTCAAGGCATGAGTAAAGCTTGAACTATTCATTATGAACAATTCATCATGTTTGACTCTTCTATTTGGAATTGTTGGAAAAACTAATAATACTTTCTTACAAAGCTTTATTCATAAAGCTTTAGTTAATAGTATCTGCAAATATATGTGACTCTTTGGGATGTTCATAAACTCACTGAAAGGAGTGTTTGCTCTAGAATTCAATATTTGTAATTTGCTAATGGAATCTGATTGGTGGCTTGATGCACGCATGGTTTCAGTCCCCTGGCTGGATGACATAACATTGATAGTAGAAGCTGTGTCTGAAGAAACTGATGATTCTGAATCGCAGTCTCACATGGAGAAACTGCTATAAATAAAGAGTGCTATGGCAGGAGATAAGCCAGCCTTGGAAACTACAGGATATCTTGTGATTTTTTTTATCCTCTTTTGCACAAGTGAGAGCATTATGTCTAGTTACATATGTGGACTTCTGTGATGTGGCATATAAACTTCATACACCTAGCATGCAGGGATTAGGAAAAGGCAATGGATAAACTGGCATCAATTACACCTTTATTATAAAGTGGTTTGGCTTTTGGGCCACAGAAGCCTTGTGAGTAGACAGATGGAAGTCTTTCTTAAAAGCCCGTAGTAAAGGCCCTTAAACTAAAAAAGTTGTTTGGCTAGGAGCACCAGATGCTCAGTGTGAGTAGATTGATTTACTGACTCTTCCCCCTCTACCCCCTTCTCTAGAACAAACTAAGTGGAACAAGCCACCCCCTTAATTCCTTTTGCTTTCTTTGGAATGAGCTATAGAAAACCCTGAGGGACTTCTGCTGAACTAAAGGGGGATAGTGCACTATTTGCAAATAGCTAGGGGGGAGAATAAAGATTTCCCCTCTGAACTTAAAAGTGTGATGCCATTCTTGAAGGAACAGAATTTGTTGAGGGAAACAGTCCATAATTCCTTCCCTGTGGTTGGAGCCCTTCACAATCCCAGATGTAAAAATACCTGGCTTCCTGATGGAGAGGAAGCAGAAACTAACTTAACTAGCTGTCTAGCAAATGTTATATTCACCATACACTGGTCACATATAAACTGACTGAGCTGGCTCCTATTCTTGGCACTCCAAGCCAGGAGTAGGAGATAACGTGCTTGGAGTTACACTGTGCTCTAACTATTCTCAGCTCCTACACAGCCCCAAGGCTGTTCCAGGGCCAGCCCAGAGCTACTGGGAAAAGTGGCCGCAACTGGCTACATGGTGGTGCACGCTTCATCGCTGAGTACAGTAGCAGAGAATCTGGTTTTCAAACTTTTGTGCACAATTCCCAGGGGCATCGACTGCAGACCTGCTGTGAATCTGGAATGATATGTGCCCCAACCGTGTACAGTTTCCCTCTGACCTTAATTAACAAGTTTTATAAGATGTGTTATAAAAGAATGAATCTGTTAATAAATAAAATTTAAAAAATGCTGCCCTCACCAAGGAAAGAATTCATTACCTTTTGCTTTATGGAAAGCTACATGGGCCAGGGGAGGAGAATTAAACTCAGGTTTGTTTGTAAAAGACATTTCATATACCAACCGTTCAACATGCAGGAACTTTCATTGTAGAAAAATCCTCCTAAGAGCAGCATTAGCTATTAAGATAATTATTCTTCAGAAATGGAAATCAACTGCACAGTTAAAAAATATTGATCTCCTATAGTAGTCTAAATTGAGTTGGCCAGTTTAGAAAGTGTCTTTTTATGCAAATGGAAGACTTCCAGTATCAGAGGGCATTTCATCAGCATTTCTTGAAATTTATTAATATACTACTTTTGGCTATTCATTCCATGAGAAAACATATGTTTCTTCAAATAGGTTGATCAGTCTTGTATAAACCCTGTCCTTTCTCATTTTATTTATGTTGTTCCTGTCCCCTTTCTTTTTGCATGTTGTTTATATATGTTTTTCTTATTGCTTATTTCAGTTTCAACTAAACTTAACTGATCTAAGGCTAGAGCACTGGGCTGGGACTCTGGGGACCAGAGCTTTATCCTGGCTCTTCCAATGGCTTGCTGGGTAACCATGGGCAAGTCACTTCATTGCTCTGTGCCTCAGTTTCCCAATCCATAAAATGAGGAGAATGATACCGACCTCTTTTGTAAAATATTTAGAGATTTACTGCATAAGAACAAGGGATTATTATTCAGAATAAATTGAGATACACCAGTATTTGCATGAATTTGAATAAATTGGGTGAAAATAACACCTATGTTCAAACAATGAAACTTTCATATGGACAAGCTGGTAGAGTTACTTTAAAGCAATGGCTACCAAACTGTAGTCTATGGTTCTCCTCCTGGCACTTTGCACAAAGAAACATTTTCAGGCCCAGGCATTGGGGAAATATAGGGTAGAAAGGGGAGGTAGTTTATACATTAAATTAAATAAAAATATTTTAATTAAAAGTTTTGAGAACTTTATTTAGATTAGATAAAGTTTTTAAATTCCATTTATAATTACCATAATAATATAATTACCAGTCATTCCTGTCAATATGCTTTGTGCAGGGCCAGAGTTTTCTATTAGGACAGGCTGTGAAGCCAGCCACTAGGGGATATTGTAATTGTCCTATTTCCTTTGAAGCCCCTGGCATAGAAGGTATTAAGGGTGTTGATGGGGAATGATTATACTGAAGTACCCTACACAAATTGGAAGAATGTCAGCAGGAGAGATTGAGAAAGCCCCATGCCGGAATGCTCTGTAGTGCAGTAGCTAGGTCACTCTCCTACAGTATAGAAGATCAAAGTTCCAATCCCTTGTCCACATCACACAGAGCTTTCTTTGGCTGCCAGAAGGGGCTGTTGGTAGCAACATGAAAGTTAAAGCAGCCCTGATGCTATTCTAACTAATGCAGGGGGCTGGGCAGATCCACACCCAACCCCAGAATGTTTCTCACTAGGATCTTATGCAAAACAGCCTCTGCTGGGCATGAGAATTGGGCCCATTCTCTATTAAGCCTGTGATTTGATAATGGTCTATTTATAATCTAATCTTTCAGTGAAGTCAGTCAGACTAACTAGTTTCAGAGGGATAGCTGTGTTTGTCTGTATCAGCAAAAACAACGAGGAGTCCTTGTGGCACCTTAGAGACTAACAAATTTATTTGGGCATAAGCTTTCGTGGGCTATAACTCACTTCATCAGACTCATGGAGTGAAAAATACAGTAAGCAGGTATAAATATATAGCACAAGAAAAGATGGGAGTTGCCTTACCAAGTGGGGAGTCAGTGCTAATGAGGCCAATTCAATTAGGGTGGATGTGGCCCATTCCCAACAGTTGACAAGAAGGGGTGAGTATCAACAAAGAGGAAATTATTTTTTGTAGTGACCCCACCACTTCCATGCTTTATTCAGGCCTATTTTGATGGTGTCAAGTTTGCAAATTAATTCCAGTTCTGCAGTTTCTCATTGAAGTCTGTTTTTGAAGTTTTTTTGTTGAAGACTGGAAATGGCTAGGTCACTACAAAAAAATAATTTTCCCTCTGTTGATACTCACATCTTCTTCTCAACTGTTGGGAATGGGCCACATCCACAATGATTGAATTGGCCTTGTTAGCACTACAAAAAGTAATTTTCCCTCTGTTGATATTCACCCCTTCTTGTCAACTGTTGGGAATGGGCCGCATCCATCCTAATTGAATTGGCCTTGTTAGCACTGACCCTCACTTGGTAAGGCAACTCTCATCTTTTCATGTGCTGTATATTTATACCTTCTTACTGTATTTTTCACTCCACGAAAGCTTATGCCCAAATAAATTTGCCAGATTGATTAGTGTAACCCAAAAGAGTGTTTGGTCCAGGGGAGCATGAGGTACACATTACCAGTCCTTGAGTCTATATATTTGCTCAGCAGTAGTATGCCAGCTATGCTCCCTACACCAAGGGCTGCAAAAGGAGTAGTATAGAGCCTTTAAGACAAATCTATTCTATGAGCGGGGTGAGTTACTAGCCAGTTTCATCAGTTTTACGTGTCCTTTTTGGCACTGCATAGTGAAACCTACATTGATCAGGAAGAATGTATTGAGATCTAAGAGTTGTGAGCTGAGCATGCAGACTGCCAACTTGATGCAGAAAGTAGATCTTGGAAAAGGCTAGGTAATGGTTTATTAGTATTACATTGCCGTATTTTTTTTTCTTTCGTTCTTCTCCCTCCCCGTCCCTAGGCTTTTGTCGTTAGCTGACCAGGTAGGTCACATAAAGACAGCTGTTTAAAATGCTTACAGCTATTTGAGAACATCTGCATAATCAGTGGAGTATATCATTTAAATATTGTTGGAAGCGGAACAGTATTTTGTGATCAACTTCTTTTATGGGATTTCTAGGACATTTTGTAAAAAGAGGCTCTCAACCAATGTTTTATCAGGGCAGTAACAGACAATATACATTTCTTAGACTGCATCTTAGAGCACCTAAAAGTGAAATTTATTACAGTGCCAGGAAAGTTCTGCCCAAATGCTTTTAAAATTATTTGCCACCAGTGGCTAATCACTCTTATTTTTTCCCCACAAAAAAGATGATAAATCTAACGTATTGTAGCAGGTCACTGACTTTAGTTGCATATAATCACATGGAAGTATAACCCAAATCTAGGTATCCCATCAGGGAGTAGTCATCTAAATGCACAAAGCAGCCATACTTGAAAACCAAGAACCATTTGCGCTTCCTTGACAAACACCAGGCTACCTGTTTGAGATAAAACGCTGTCTGAACCTGGAAATCCCAAATGGCAGGAAAGGACAATAGATCAGATGGCATTTCCCTTATTCTGATTAGACTATAAAGACCCTAACACTTAAGCAGACTGTGACCCTTTTGGGTTGTTCTTTGCTAGGTATTGCTGAGCAAGGAATTGTAGCATAAGACTCACACACTTTGCCTTAATCTCTGCTGAAGCTCATGCTCTGTGAAGACTTTGATACTAAAACAAGCTTCCCAGTCACAAAGCCCTGACAATACTGGCTGTGATTTATATCTATGAAATATATATATATTATGAGGCCACTTTTATACCTCCCCCACCCCCAACACCGAGTGCTCCTTTCACAGAGAACTTCACTTAGCATGGTAAATTATCGACATTCTGGAAGTGAAATTTCCAATCCACCTTGCTTGAAGGCTGCATAATAGCCTCTTTCAGCATAAGAGCTTTTATGACATTAGATGGTGACATAGCCAATTTCAGGATTTTGTTAATTTTATACAGTAGTGTTTGCTAATTGATACTCTCATACATCTGCTAAAATTTCAGCATTTTAAGACAGACCTGCCCCCATTGTGACTTTATAACATATTCCTCTTGTCAAGCCTGACAGGCAGGAGAACTGCTGCTGGGAAATTTTCCATGAGGGAGATTGTGGCTGTCTTATTAAAATACGCACAAAAGCACCTGAAGTACTGAGTAACAAAACAAACAGCCCCCATGGTCTTAAAATCAGGAAAGAAGAGAAGGTTCAGGCATGGGAAAAAAGATCATAGTATGAGCAATTATAGTATCTGTTTTTTTCTGCATTTTGAAATATTCTATTTCTAAATGCTATGCATTAATTAAATAAAATTATATTCAGGGCTTAACCTTGGCCTTTAAACGAAGGTGCAAAGTAGGATCGGTGTGGAATACCAGGAGTTCCCATAAACTTGGCCTGTAGCCTTTGAAAGTGCGAAGCACATGATAATTCATCATGGGCCCAGCTCTGGACGGAGACAGAAGAGATAAAAATATTAGAATTAAAGAAGAAATCATTAGTGTATCAGTTTAATCATCCATATTCTGAAACATAAAAATGAAACTGTACTGGATTAGAGAAAAGTTTACACTTAAGACATTGAGTGAAATCCTTGCCCCATTATTTTTTATCTCAAGTATGGGAAACTTCCATTTGTTTGTGGGCTAATCAAACATGAGCTAGTACAGCAGAACCTCAGAGACAGATAAGAGTTATGAACTGACCATCAACCATACACCTCATTTGGAACTGGAAGTACACAATTAGGCAGCAGCAGATACAAAAAAAAAAAAAAAAAAAAAAAAAAGCAAATACAGTATATAGTACTGTGTTAAATGTAAACTACTGAAAAAATAAAGGGAAAACAGCATTTTTCTTCTGCATAGTAAAGCTACAAAGCTGTATTAAGTCAATGTTCAGTTGTAAACTTTTGAAAGAACAACCATACTGTTTTGTTCAGTTACGAATATTTCAGAGTTACGAACAACCTCCATTCCCGAGGTGTTTGTAACTCTGAGGTTCTACTGTAGTTATATTTAACTGACCATTATACTAATGCATATCACAAACATTGTGTTGGTTCCCTGTCTGAATAATTTTTATATAATTCTCATCACTAGAATATCTGTGTATCACTCTCTAAAATAGAACTGTACTTTGCAGTTAAGCAAATCTTCTATTGCTGTTAATAAGTATTTAATAAGAACATAAAAATGGTCATCCTGGGTCAGACAAAAGGTCTATCTAGCCCAGTATTCTGTCTTCCAATAGCAAGCAAAGCCATGTGACCCAGAGGGAATGAACAGAACAGGCAATCACCACGGGATCCATCCCTTGCTGCCCACTCTCAGCCTCTTTCAAACAGAGCCTAGGGGCACTATCCCTGCCCCTCTTGGCTAATAGCTATTGATGGACCTATCCTCCATGAATTTATCTAGTTCTTTTTTGAACCCTGTTATAGTCTTGGCCTTCACAACATCCTCTGAGAAAGACTTCCATAAGTTGATTGTGAGTTGTGTGAAGAAATATTTCCTTTTGTTTGTTTTAAACCTTCTGCCTATTAATTTCATTTGGTGACCCCTAGTTCTTGTGTTATGAGAAGGAGTAAATAACACCTAATTATTTACTTTCTCAACACCAGTTATGATTGTATAGACCCCTTAGTTGTCTCTTTTCTAAGCTGAAAAGTCCTAGTCTTTTTAATCTCTCCTCATATGGAAGTTGTTCCATATCCCTAATAGTTTTTGTTGCCCTTTTCTGAACATTTTCCAATTCCAGTATATCTTATTTGAGATGGGGCAACCACATCTGCACGCAGTGTGCCAGATGTGGGTGTACCATGGATTTGTATCAAGGCAATATGATATTTTCTGTCTTATTATCTATCCCTTTCTTAATGATTCTCAACATTCTGTTCACTTTTTTGACTGCCGCTGCACATTGTGTGGATGTTTTCAGAGAACTATCCACAATGATGCCAACATTTTTCTTGAATGGTAACAGCTCGTTTAGATGCTATCATTTGTATATGTGTAGTTGGGATTACGTTTTTCCAATGTGCATTACTTTGCATTTATCAACACTGAATTTCATCTGCCATTTTGTTGCCCAGGCACCCAGTTTTGTGAGATCCCTTTGTAATTCTTCGCAGTCTGTTTTGGGCTTAACTATCTTGAATAGTTTTGTATTTCACGTGGACAAGGATGTGCATTGATTTTAAAATTTACCACAAACTCTTTTTTCAAGTGTAGGTAGGTGTCCACAACTGGCATTAACTTAGAGTCAGAGTCATAGTAATAGCACAGAAAACAGAGGCTGAAAGGGCATGATAATAAATGGCCCTGTTATTCTAGAAGTGATCTCTCTGGGACAGAGCGAAGGCTTGGGCTGCGAAAATTTTCATTGCTGCGGGCTCTGCTATCTATGTTCTGTAGCTACTGTATGTCTATACCAGGGAAACCCAGCAGACTTCCTCTCCAGGATTCATGCTGTAGCACTTTTAATAAGCACTAAAATTGCTCCCTTACCAAAAATCCTTTTCTGACTTTTGTTATGTTTTTTTTAACTCTATAACTGATCCCTAAAATATCGAAAGTTCCGAAGTGAGAGGTATGGGAGGAGTGGAGATGTTTTTAGGGGGAAACCTCCTAGCATTTTTAAAGCTTGAAATAGTACAGTCTCTTACTATCAGAAAGAAAGAAAGAAAGAAAGAAAGAAACCTTACATTTTATAGGTTAATAGGGTTCCCATATGCATTATCATTGTGTCATCTGTCAAGTGTTTGATGGAGAGGAAGTATCTGTATGTGATTTGCAAATAAAAATTGTCAATTCTTCTTCAGCAATATGGACAGTAGTGATTAGACCAAAGATAACTTTAAAATCATTCATTTATCCTCTCTATACTCCATCACAGCATTGTGAAAAAAAATCCTAAAATGTAGTGCAAATTTTATCTTTAATTACAAACAAGGGCAAAAAATAGAGAGGTTTGAACACCAGGGAGAAAAGGAAGGATGGTAGGTAATAGGTAAAGGGCCAGCAGTAGTCCTTTAGTGAGGAGGGAAGGGTGGGACAATGTTTTTAAGTGTCATTTAAAGTGGAGAAGGAAGAGTGAAGATGGATATCAAGGAAGAGTGAGTGACAGAGTATTGAACTTATTACAACAGTGGCTCAGTTGCCTACTGAGCAAAGATGCAAGATTGAGTTCCCCTAAAGATGGGCCCTCAAGAGTGTAAACGTATGTTAAGTTGAGGTTCAAGGAGCAGGTCTCCAACATAACCAGGGATTACAGTATTAAAGGCTTTAAAAACAAACCATAAACATTTAAAATCCATCTGCTACTTTATTGGCAGCCATGTTAAATAATGCAGGGCAGGTGCAATATCATCACAATTACCCAAAGCAACAAGTAAACAAGCTGATGTATTTTGCAACATATGCAAATAGCAGCAAACCAGTGCTAGAAGCCCTGCTCCAAGGAAGTTACAATAAATAGCCTTATGTCAACAAGGGCACATGTTGCTTTTTGTGAGATGATCATGAGGTCAAAAGAGAGAAATATTTTGCTTACTTAGAATTTATTTCTTATAATGGGTGTCTTCATAAAATAGACCTCTACATTCCATCACAATGGAGGCACTTTAGAATTTTTTCTCCTCTTCCTCTTCGAGCTATCAGAGGGGCAGCCGTGTTAGTGTGGAGCTGTAAAAAGCAACAGAGAGTCCTGTGGCACCTTTAAGATTAACAGATGTATTGGAGCATAAGCTTTCATGGGTGAATACCCACTTCATCAGAGGCTTGTCATGCGTCTGACGAAGTGGGTATTCACCCACGAAAGCTTATGCTCCAATATATCTGTTAGTCTTAAAGGTGCCACGGGACTCTCTGTTGGTCTTTCAGCTAAGTCTCCCTCTACTGGTACAGCACAACACTCTGACACTAGCTTTGGAAATAATCTCCCCAGTGTGTGTTTTTAAAAAAACATGCTAGATAGAGAACATGAGCACCATGATAGATGACCATTAAGAATTACAGCATGCTGAGAAAAGCCACTGGGATGTGTGGTAGAATGGTGTGGACTAGGAGGCACTGACACATGTACAGTCTGGAGAAACCAGAAGAAGAAGAGCAGATCATAAGAGTCTGCTCTAAAAAGGTCAGCAGATTCCAATTTTGGAAAATTGAATCCATTTGAAGTTCCCAGCAGTTTGTGAGAGGAAACTGTCACTTTCTCTTGTAGAAAGCAGTGATCGATACATGCTCTGAAAAAAAACAAAAAAGTTCAGCTGCTTCCATTTGATAAACCCATGAGTAATCTTAGTTCTTGTTTGAAAAAAAGAGGGTAGCCTGCACAATTCAGGACACTCAGCACAAAACCTGAAATCTACTCCAAAGGGCTTAAAATAATAATCAAAAGCTTTTAAAGCCATATACCACACACATTAGTATGCTGTAGCAAGGTTCTTTGGTACTTAAGTTATGACCACATAGCACTTTGCCTGCTGGGTTTTCTCTGTGGCAAGGCAGCTGTTAACCTATAAGTAGATGAGTGTTTGGACCAAGGGTTTTCCTGCATTGAATGTTGCTTTCAGTTTAGGTAATGGACACTGAACACATACTGGTGAAGTAAAAGCAATTTGTTATTTGTTTTGACAAGTCACCTTTATATTATATATTTGCAGTTTTCATACAGTAACTCTACTCTCTATTATTCCCCATTGTATCTCTCTGAAAAATGAAGCACGTAAAAGTGCAGCTTTTGTCTCTAAATTCTCCATTCTGCACTGAATCCTCTCTCCTTCATAGTCTCACTTTCTTTTCCTCTTGCTGCTTTTCAGTGACAAAACAAAACAAAACAAAAAGCTGTTTTGTGGCTCAGTTTGCATGTTTCTTTCTCACTATCTTCTTAAAATGAAAAGAAAACAGAATCAGATGAGTTGCATTAGTGTTTTAAAATACTGAATTCCCTCTATGCTTCCTCTCTCACCTGCCTGATTATGTTACCTGTCTAGTCACAAACCCAGTTTTCTTTCTCCTACAAAATCATTTTCTGAAATGTTAACACTTACAGGACATAGCTGCCCATTTTCAATATAACAAATTTCCCATTGTCCTAGAGGTGCAAATTTAAGTATATTACTTTTTCTCTGGGGACGCAATCCAGCTCACAATGAAGTTGAATCCTACTAAACCAATGATAGCTTTGAAGGACTTCCGCTGGTGAATTTGCTGCAAGAGGAAAAAAATAGAGCTCTAGTTCAGAAACAAACTGAAAATAGGAAACCTCAGAGTAAAGTCATCAAGAAGAGTGGAAATCTTATTGCTGTTAAAACTCACACTGCTTTAATTAAAATCAGTTTTTAAATTGATTTAGTTAAACCAATTCAAGCCTTTGTTTAGAAACAGTTAAATCAGTTTATACCTGGCTTATATCATTGTAGTGTAAAGGAACTGGGTACTATTCCATTAAATAGCTTGTGTGCTCTACTGTCCCTCATTGTCTTCTGTTTCAGAAGCCACCATAACCCTGTCAGAGCATGAGTGTATATGAGTAGTTGGGTCTTGCCTGTTATATGTTAGGTAAACACTGTTATTTGGGCACCATCATGCCTGTGTAGTTCCTTCCTATTAAGTGCGTCATGTAAAAAGCCAAAGATAGCCATTTTAGGCCAGTTCAGTTACTATGAGAGGCAACATGATTCAATGGATGGGACATCAGCATAGGAACGAGGCTTCTACTGTTGTCAGGGCGGGCTCCAGGCACCAGCCAACCAAGCACGTGCTTGGGGCAGCACCTGGTAAAGGGCGGCCAATCTTGGGGTGGCGGGGGGGCAACACGCCGCTCGGCGGGGGGCTGTTCCGGCAGCACAGCGCTCGGCGGGGGGTGTTCGGCATCACGGCAGGAGGCAGGGGATGTTCGGCAGCGCAGCGGTGGGCGAGGGCTGTTCGGCGGCGCAGCACTCAGCGGGGGGGGGTTTCGGTGGCGCGGCACTTGGTGGAGGGAGTGTTTCGGCAGGGCGGAGCGGCGTTGGGGGGGGGTGTTATGGCAGGGTGGCACTTTTTTTTGCTGCTTGGGGCAGCAAAAAAGTTAGAGCCGGCCCTGACTGTTGTGTTTCCTTAAGCAAGTCACTGCTCTTTGTGACTCTATTTCCTCTTATTTCTTTGTCTGTCTTTTCCATTTTGACCATAAGATTTTTCAGGAAATAACTGCATCTTGCTTATGTGTGTAAACAGTATTAGCCGAATGGGGCCCCACTCTCAGCACATCTACATGCTGCTGTAATACTTATAATAAAAATAGGCTTTGTGCACTGACTCTGAAATCCAAGATGCTAAACCACCTCATAATATACTGATCTCCTGTAAAAAGGGTATTGTAAATTTTATTTAGTCTAATTACTTTATTTACCTGTAATAACTATTTCATTGTCAGTTTCAGTATCTGTAGTCAGTACTTCTATTGAGTTTTTCAACTACATTTGCATGATCATGTATCATTTTTCCTCTTGTTTTAAATCAATTTTAAAATGATTACACCTGATTTCAAAGGAAACAAAACTAACAATCTATTGTTAAAATATGATTAAAACTCATTTAAACTATGTTGCATGTTACCAACATAATTGTACATTCACTAAATTATATATCTATATCTATACATAAACTACAGGTAAGTGTCTTCCTGTAAATAAATAATTAAAGCCTTTTTAGGTCCTATGCCACTGACAGAACACACAGACTGAAAATCACTTCATCTTTTGCTTGGCTGTTAGAGCTGAGTTCAGTGTTCTGTGTTTCCTCTACAAGAGTCAATGACTTCACAAATATCTGGAATCTGGTTTAACTAAAAATGCAGCAGCTTGTGTGTGTGTGTGTGTGTGTGTGTGTGTGTGTGTGTGTGTGTGAAAAAGAGAGAGAGAGAGAGAGAAAATGAGATGCCATAAATTCTTGCACAACCTAGACTAATGATATGCCAAGTAAACAAATGTTTTATGCCCTGATCCTGTAAAGCCTTATGCATATGCTTATCTGACCACGGTAAGCAGTTCCATTGACTCCTCAAAAGGTGTTAAATATATACATATATTTTCACAGGATGGGGCACTAGTTTTTTTTTTTAATAATTTGTAATTTTGAGGCTCTATATACATTGTGTAGCTGATTTAGAAACTGCAAAAGCTGAAGACATTTATTTAGAAACATTTCAGTTGTTGAGGGTTCTGTTTTTTTATTGCTAAAACATCATATGACTTGGCTCAATTAGTTTATTAAACATAGAGAAATCAATATTAAAAGAGAGGTTCATACATTACCAGTATCTGGAGGATAGGACTACTGCTTACGTCATCTTCACTCTGTTTTAAATTGATTACAACTACCTGTTTCTGTACCCTACTAGTTTACAACCAATAGAATGTTTTTACAGATTCCACTTTATTAATTAAAGACCTTACCCACCTGTTCTTATCTAGTTTCCAATTATTTTTCAGGTTACAAAGAAACGTGAAGGCATCTTATACCAATTATCCCTAAAACAGATAACTAGCACTGTTTGGCAAGCCTTAACAGAACATACGTCTTGTTTTTGTCAGTTCCTACATGTACAAGGAAGAGGAGTCATACACAGTTTACCTACTAGTACAATTCGACAATAAGTTTATCATGAGTTGCAAAGCATTCTGGGAGTACAACTTATACAACTTAGCATAAGTACAAAGCCTTTTAGAAACAGATGATATTGACTAACACAGTTCACCTTCCCTGCATATGTCCTTGCTTTTGGTAGATTGATTCTCAGCCTTAACTTTAAATTAACGTAGATATCTTTTAAAACTATTTTAATAAATATTGTATTTCTATAATTGAAGCCCCTGAGGCAACAGTGTTGCAGCAGACAATAAAATGAATGAGCTTCACTATTGCCTGAGGGACTCCAGCAATAATGCTATTAGAAAAAATTGAAGAAATTAGCATTGCAATATTGTATTATCAATTTGTGTGTGTGGGAGGGGGTGTCTCCTGAAATGTCTAAAACTCATCTGTTTGTGAGAAGCCTATATCTCTGACACCACTTTACTAGTAAAATGCAGTGTGAAGTTTTCTCTAGCACTAAATCTATTTTCTTCAATTAGTAGAACTGATAAGTGATAACCTACAGAATGGAAGGAAATAAAAACATGTAAAAATGTCTGGAACTGTTCTATAGGGAAGCAGTTGATGATAGATTTTTCTCTGAACACATGGATTGTAATAAAGTAGGCAAAACTTAAACAAATCCTGCTCATTTCCATTTTTGTATGTGCCTTTTAAGGTTTTATTACAACCAAGTACAAAACTAAATGCCAGCTATTAGATTTGTGCTAGGATATGTCTTTTCATTGCTTGTTTTTACACACACATAAGTAGAACTGGCAGAGGATAATTCTGTTTAATGATAACTTTTGAGTTTTCGAATTTTGTTTTTGTTCTGCATTGGGATGAAATTAAAACCTTTCAAATGTTTTCATAAAAAACCAATTTTGCCAAAGCTCAGGTTTTCAATTCAGGTCTCTGTCTCATCAGAAGTGGCCCTGGGCCTCAGAAACCTCCCCAATTAAAATGTGGAAACAGATATGTCTCTGCAAAACATTTTGACTTTGATAAAACAGGTTATTTTCAATGAAATTATATTTAGTCTAAAATGTTCTGATGAGCTCTACCTATAAGCTAGGAGGTCCTCCAACCTCTCTGCCATGAACCCGATTCATTGCCTAAATATGAACTGCTTCCAAATGAATCATAGGTTTGCCCAGCTTCTTTTCATGCTGCCGAGGAGGTAATTTGACCATGTGAGCTGGTATATAAATATACAGCTCTGGATTGTACCATGCTGTGGAAAAAGCCATGGGAGACTGCTCTGGGGGAGGAAATCTCCACAAGGAGAATCCCTTGTGGATTTGCTCCCTTATTGTTCCTGCACAAGGGAGAGGGTAGCAGGGCTTTCTTAAACTCCCACAGAATAGCAGAACACTCCCAACCCCTCATAAAAACAACCTCGGAGATACCAGGAGACCTGTGGAAGGCCAGAACTCTTTGAGAGCTCCTGTGCTTCTAACAGCAGGTCTGTCCTTGGAGCTCCCAACCCCTGTTTGCTGGCCACAGTATTTCAGTGGAATCATGCTGCCATGGACTCACACTGGCTGCATCAAACCCAGAGCCCAAAGGATGCGTGGATTTTATTATCTTTTCAGGGGAATCTTTACAGGGCTAGAGGGGGACAACATGTATTCCTCACCCGTCCCACACACCTACCCCAACATGTGGTTCTCTGTTCTTGTATAGACCCCAGCCCCATTGAATGCCCTCTGCAGATTCAAAAGGAGGAGGGAAGAGAGTACTGTGAATGACTGTGAAAGATCTATGTGTAGATATAGGGGACACAATCAGGGTCATTGGGTGCAAATTGGTCTTCTTTAACTGCTTGAAAGAATATTGAAAGTTAATTCTAGGGTGTTCTGGGAAATATTGCTTCTGTTCAGTGTGCACACTTCAACACACAATCCTTTTTGAGTCTTGGTCTTGAACTATATTTTCTCTCTTTTCCTGATGTGTGTGTGTGTGTTTGAAGGAAAGAAAGAAAGAAAGAGTCACATTTTAGCTCTAGAGCTTTTTAAGTCTTTATAGAAAAACAAGGTACAGTTTCATCCTATAAAAATTGACTTTATAATACAATCGCTCTATAAATTGTGCATGGTTTACTTCATTTTAGGATAGGGACTCATGTACTTGGAGTCATATCTTAGTCTTTTATTACCACAGCCAATTTCAGTGGAACAGAAATGTGACCTACATCTCAAAATTAGTATTCATCTTTTTTCATCTTCTTTTAGCTTTCAGAACAAAGAGCTCTTGCCTGCAGATATTTACTTTGATTTGGCATGTTAGCATATTTTTATGATTTATTCCATGTGCCTTGCAAGCCACAGGATTTTCTCGTAGTGATCCCTTACATTTTACATGTTGAAAGTGCACTGGCACACCAAGGGCTTGGAGGGTACGTTTATTGAGATTAATGTTTCAAAAAGTGTCCTTTTGCATTTCTTCTTTTTCTTCTTTTCAGTATTGCTTTACTACTAAAACTCAGCAACTCAAGTGTTTTTTTTTTTTTTCTTAATAATTATCTGAGACAAGCTGAATTTGGAAGTAATATAATATGTTGATATTTTCATTAAAAACATAAATCAATATTCAGAAAATCAATTCCACAGTGATATAGTTCTGATACTTTATTTTATTAACCTGTTGAATGTACCTGGACATAGCCAGCACAGTAGCCTTTGAGTCTCTACTGTAGTCCTTTCCACAGACTTAGTGGTATGTTATATTGTCTGCTTTCCCATTGTTTGATTAATAACCAACAGACTGATTATGTCCTGAAGATTTTATTTTTCCTCCTACGTGGCTATAGTACATCTTTGCTAAATATAAACCCTACAGTGTCACATTTACGAAGAGCAAACAAATAGTGAAACCTAAGGGTCTGGAGGGCTGGTTGAGTCAGATAAGATTTCAAAGTTTGTTCAGACTTTTGAAACAAAGCAAAGTTGCGGGGGGAAAATAAAATGTTAACAATTTACTTGGATGTTATCTGTCCTGTAATGGAGTAATCTTTTTACATTTGTGATATGCAAATTAAAATACATTTTTTTAAAAGAGCATCATGGTTATATTTAAGGATTAAATAAGCTGGGAAAGGGCAAAGACCTTGTCTATGCATAAATATTGTGGAGAATAAAAAAAATGATGGTGGGGGGGGGAAGGACAGCTGTCATGATAAATGTAAATTGCAAAATCTAAAGCTGAGATGGTGCAGGTTAGTATTTGAAAATTTTTGAAAAAAGCTGCTAGAACTTCAGAAAACTTTCCCTTATGCTGCAGTTGTTAAAAATAAAGTATTACTTCTTGTATCATCCTCTTTACTAAGAGTTTTGAACAAATACAATGAAGGTAAATTAACTAAAATCTTTTGACATATGAAGCATTTAAATTTAATGTTTTCCAATATGATAGAGGGCAGTTGTCTGAGAAGGAAAATGAGTTATTCTGGAAAAAGCCATCCTGGGGGATATGAGTAGTGGAGTCTAGAGTTGTCAGATGGGGTGATGATTGTGAAATGGTACTTTGGAGTCTGGAAAAACATTCTCAGGAAGAGTACCCAGAAGTCACCTACTACAAGACAAGCCTAACAAAGAAAGTAACAGAACGCCACTAGCCGTCACCTTCAGCCCCCCAACGAAAACCTCTCCAGCGCATCATCAAGGATCTACAACCTATCCTGAAGGACAATCCCTCACTCTTACAGATCTTGGGAGACAGCCCAGTCCTTGCTTACAGACAGCCCCAGAACCTGAAGCAAATACTCACTAGCAATCACACACCACACAACAAAAACACTAACCCAGGAACCTATCCTTGCAAAAAGCCCGTTGCCAACTCTGTCCATGTATCTATTCAGGGGACACCATCATAGGACCTAATCACATCAGCCACACTATCAGAGGCTCATTCACCTGCACATCTACCAATGTGATATATGCCATCATGTGCCAGCAATGCCCCTCTGCCATGTACATTGGCCAAACCGGACAGTCTCTATGCAAAAGAATAAATGGGCACAAATCAGACGTCAAGAATTATAACATTCAAAAACCAGTCAGAGAACACTTCAACCTCCCTGGTCACTCAATTACAGACCTCAAAGTCACAATACACCAACAAAAAAACTTCAAAAACAGACTGCAGAATTGGAATTAATTTGCAAACTGGACACCATTAAATTTGGGTTGAATAAAGACTGGGAGTGGATGGGTCATTACACAAAGTAAAAACTATTTCCCCATGCTATTTTTTTCCCTACAGTTACTCACACCTTCTTGTCAACTGTTGGAAATGGACCATCCTGATTATCACTACAAAAGTTTTTTTTTTCTCCTGCTGATAATAACCCACCTTAATTGATTACTCTCATTATAGTTGGTATGGCAACACCCATTTTTTTCATGTTCTCTGTGTATATATATCTTCCTACTGTATTTTCCACTGCATGCATCCGATGAAGTGGGTTTTAGCCCACGAAAGTTTATGCTCTAATAAATTTGTTAGTCTCTAAGGTGCCACAAGTATTCCTCGTTCTTTTTGCTGATACAGACTAACACAGCTACCACTCTGAAACCATTCTCAGGGTTAATACGATCAGATGAGGAGATGGGGTGGGTAAATAGAGGAAGAGTAGGCTGGGTGACTTCTAGTCAATGAAACATGGAACCTGTATGGCACTTCTCATGGGGTTGTGATGAAGTATCCACCCCACAAAAGGCAGAGCAGGTTGTTCAGACAATTAACCTGATAGGCTGCACCTGGGGACAGCCCTGGCTTGAAAGGCTAATTGATGATGAAACCCACCTGGGTCAGGGCAGGCTGAGCTTGTATAAAGCCAGCAGGGGGAGAACAGAAGGGGATTGCAGGAAAAAGTAGTCTGCAGTCACTCCCTGGGTGGAGGGAGTTTGGCCTAGTAAACCCAGGGAAGAACCAGAAGATAGTGCAGAGAAGTAGGAATGAATCCAGGGAAATAGCAACAGGGTCTAGGAGCAAGCAGACTATAGTTGCTGGACATAGGATCCCTGGACTGGAACCCAGAGGAGTGGGAGGGCCTGGGTTCCCTATCAGCAGCTGTGAAAGTGGCACAGGACCTGGCTGTGGATTGGAAGACTACCAGGAGTAGATGAGGATAGCTGATCCTATAGGACTTCGATACCCTAGACCTAGCTGCAGGGCCAAGCCATGAAGAGGAACTGTGCAGAGTCCCAGTGAGCGAGTGGGGCGATGGTAAAAGCTGAGAAATAGACGGGAGCATCAAACCTGAGTAGAGTTAATCCCCAGAGGTGGCCACCAGGAGTCACCCAGAGATGAGCGGACCTGTGACAGGTGTGCTTTATGAGCACTTCCAGTAGTGAACGTGCCTCACTCAAGTCCTTCTTCTGCTTCTATCTATCTGAAAACCTTAATTGATGGTAAGAGAACAGGGATGTGAGGCTTCATTTTCCTGTACCTTGCATGTTGTGAAGATATCTATACCTGTGTAAAACAATACGAACTCAGGGTCTCCATTTTATCTACCTATGATACGTGTATGATTCCCACTACTAAGTGCCTCATAAACGTGAATGTATTTGTTCTCAAAACACCCCTGTGAGGTAGAGAAGTGTTATTATCTCTATTTTACAGATGGGAAACAGAGAGACTGAATGATCTATCCATGGGCACAGAAGAAGTCAGGAAGCAGGCTAGCTCCCTAACCTCTGTACTATCCTCCCATTCACTTATACCAGTGTTGGCATTTTACAACATCTTTGCATAGCATAAAAGCTACACAGGTACAAAGTGGTAATGGATCAAGCCAGGCAAAAGGAAAGAGACATCAGGATATAGTCACAAAGGCACATAGGCACTTAAGTCCAACATTTACATGCAACGGATATTCACAAAACCCACATGCATCTACCTGCAGGCACGTAAACTCACTTAGTACCTACATTTTTGCTGTAAAGTCCTCTAGGCTCCCAAGTTTCTGTCTTTAGGCATGCATACTACTATCTCAGTTTAGGCAGCAGGATACCTGTTACAAACCTAAACCCCATTGTGATCCACAAAGCAGAGGACAATAGGCAAGAGAAACACCTATTTTAAATGTGGGATGAGCCCTAAACTCCCTTACTGTATTGGGCCCCATTCAATACCGATAGTGTCACCACCCACCTTATAAAATGTAGCCCAGCAGTTAAAGCACTCATGGAGCAGACCAAGGTTCAATTTCCTCCCTCTGCTTGATAGGGAGGGGATATGAATAGGGGTCTCCCATATCTCAAGTCAGTGCTCTAACCACTGGACTAAAAGTTATAAGGTGAGAGGTGCTGGTGGCTCAGTAACACCACCATCTCCTCCAGCATTTCTGGCAAAAAATGGTTTAGGTACCTGACTCTAGGAGACAGTTTGCAGTTATGAATCACAAGCAGAGATAGGCACCTCCCTGCAGACCAGACTCAGGTGTCAAGCTCCATAAGAGGGGAGGGGTTTAGGACACATACCTTTCATCACCATCTCCTATTGGTTAGCTTAGGCAATTCCCCACTCAGCATGCTAGTTTTTGTGGATTGCAATGAAAATTAAAAACAAAACAAAACACCAACACATGTGTCAGGTTTGGAATGATTTGGATAAAAACCAAAACTGTCTTTTCTGTCTGAGAGATATGTTAGCTATTATGAGTCTTCTTGCATTTGTTAATTATAACAGATGTTTCCCTCTCCTATTTGTCTTACCACAGCCCTGTAGCTGAACAAACAAAATAGGAGATGTTCTGGGGAAGTAATACAAATTTAAACAGAGGATCTGGTGATCCTCCCCTCCTCCGCTCATCTGGGCAAACTGTAAAACATCAGGTGCAATTTCCTGCACTTTGGAAGATAATAGACAAAACTAAAATAAACAAAAGCAAAAGATAAAAAAGCCTACCTTCTATTTACTAAGAATTTTAGAATAATTTGGCAATGGCAAATTAGAATTGGTTTTATCTGTAAACAAAATAAAGCCTATAAAACCAATTCTATGACTGCTTCCAAATGTTTGAATAGGCTCCCTCCCCCCCCTTTTGTGTATGTGTCAAGAGCTACCTGAGTCCTTTTGAGCCCAGGATTTTTGGCATACATTTCCTAGTGTGAGAACAGAATGTAATTTGCCATTGCCAAGTTATTGTAAGGACTTGTCTATGCTGGCAGGAATATTTGGTGTACCTATAGCTACACGCCGTATTGAAAAGCAGTTTGTAATGGAGACCTTAATGGTTCAGGAGCCAAATTATTAGTGATCAACATTATGCAAAAGAGCCACAGTAGTCTGAATTGTGTGTATATGTATATATATATATATATATATATATATAAACCCTGCTTGTTTGGAGTGGCACACTGTCCTCCTCTAGTAGTAGCTAGGCCAAAAGCCTGCTATAGCCTTGGCTAAGAGAGGTGTGTTTTTCAACTCATACAGTAGAAGCCCAGTATGTATGTGTGTGTATATATATGTGTGTATATACATATGTATATAATGTAATTCTCACAGCAAAATGACTGGCCAAGTATTATTTTATCAATTACAATTGGTTAATAACATAGTAAAAGCATCCTGATTAGTTAATAAATTGGTTAATACAGTAAATGTTTTATATCATGTGCTGCAAAGAGCCACAGGAAATACATTAAAAAGCTAAGTGGCTCCCAAGCCTCACTCGGAGTATCACTGCTGTACTGTATAGCTATATGTTGTGGGGAAAGGCTCTGGCAGAAGGGAGGCAGTGGAGACACTACACTACACTGCTATTTTTAGGGAGACACTCCTTAGGCATCTAGGGTATATAGTGTAGGGAATATACTTTATGTTTCTGGCATGTTTTTACTCTACTCGCATAAGCAATATCTCTCTGTTTGTCATGTACTCCTTGTAAATATTAAGCTGCAAGACTGCTACTAGCAGATCAGGCTCCTGTACCAGATATGGACTAGCTACAGAGCTTCCATCATAGAAAGATAAACCAGATGTGTTCTCTATAAAATCCTATAATGCATTGCCAAGTAAGGCTGTTAAACTCTGATAAGGTATGTTACACACAACATCACCTAATGCCTGAACAGTATAATGAAGTCAAGCACTCCATTACACTGTCTACACTGTTATTTATACCCCTGCTAGGGGAACGTGCAGTGTATGTACTCTACATAACACTGTAAGTAGATTTAGCTACAATCAATAGAAATTCACTATCCTATGATTGCTTAAATAAAATGTATCTTTTTCACTCATTCATTGAGACAAAAAAATCATGTAAAAGTGATATCATTAACTTCTGAAAGCTAAAATTAATGAAAGGAATATGGTAATTGCTGGAACTGAACATGTTTCTGATTTATAATAAGTAATAAAGGAGCATTTCAGGAAGAAAGCCTTAAGAAATGTGGTTTCTTCAGAAGGCTATGTAAAACAGAATGAGTAAGAGTTCATGGAAATGCAGGAGGAGTGGATAAGTAAAATATTCTCTGATTTCAAGGGACAAGACCTATCCCTACACAGGAGGGGGGAAAACAATTTTCAAGTGTTTATAGCTACTATTTCACCTTACATGGTAAGAGAATCTGTCATTCAGAAACACTGGAGTTTACTTTTATGTGCTGATAACTTTAAAACACCATTTTCAGCTTCCCCCCATTCTTTATCTGTAAGAGAGGTAATAATCTTAAGGATTTATTGGTGAGATTAAACACTTATATTACTTCAAATTGCATCCTTTTCTTGTATTTCTCCTGGGAATATTCTATGTTATAATTGCACGGTATGAAATAAGATGACACACTTACCCATCCGTTCTAAGGAAGGAATATATACTGTGAACAGATGAAACTTTGAATTACAGAATGTCTACAGTAAAGAGAATAAATACGTTATCTTCAAATCCACTGAAAGTAATAAATCCTTCATAGCTGATATATATGTTATAAGACATCTAAGCATTATGGTTCCCTGGGATACACTGGTATTGGATGAAATGTAGGAAGAAGTAACACATGCAACTAATAAATGTACAGAATGAAGTGGAAAAAAGAACAAACAAAAAGGCAGACTGATTAAATATAGTATTTACAGAGAGACTCTAATGAAGTTATATCAAAAAGGTTGCAACACTCTTCCATTTGATAGTGCAGTACCCATATTTATTTTATGTGATAAATCATTCAAGTCATGCACAAAAACATGTAAACATGTGGGCCTGATTCGTCACTCCATTACATCAGTGTCTGGATTCCATTTATTTCAATGGACTCAACTTGATGTTTAACTGGTTTAGCAGAGTAGTGGATCAAGCCTAGTCACTTTCATAACATGGGGGAGAGAAACTCATGTCCTTGATTGAATTATATTATGCTAATTTATGTCAATGTGAGTTGTCCATGCTCAAAGTCCAATAGTAGAAGGTGCTCCCTTTGGGAGTTCAAGGCACTAGATACCTCTCAAGGAAGTACTCGTTGTACGGGGAGACTTTGGCAAACCAGTAAAGTGCTTGAAACCACTATGGCTTATTGTTAAAAAGCAACCTACTCAGCAGGCTGTAAAGTGGCCATGCAGCTTGACCAAGGCAGGAGGGTTTTGAGTGCCTCAGAAAGGGCAGCTTGACCCCACGTCCTTCCTGATAAGAATGTGTTGAAGTTGCTGATACGTGCGTTTTAAAAGAGCAGGATGTACCCCCAGGAATGTCTATTGGGTCTCAAGGCTGCAGACTCTGGAAAAACCTACACGTAGTTAATCAATAATCAGAAGGAACCTCTTGCTCAATCATTAAAACAGCTTACTTAACAAGGTTTCTGTAAGGGACATGTCATTCTATTACTAATGTATAAATAAGGGGACTCCTCTGGGGGACTCTTCGGGACTGGTCTCTCCCTCTGGATGCATCTTGTGTTCCCCACCAGCAGATGGGCTGCCACTGTACCACTGGAGAGTCACACTCAGCTTCGGTAATTAACGAGGGTTGGGGGTGTTTTACTAATCTTGTTGCGGACGTGTGTAAGTGCTTGAGACTAGTAAAGTTTAGCTTTAGGTGAAAGCACTCTTGTGTTGTCCTGTTTGTGCCAGCCATCTATCGGTCGGATGGCCATGTCTCCTGTGATTTATTTCCTGACACCTCCTCGCACAGAGTAAAGTTACCAAGAGCTTTGGGTTGAAAGAACCCTGGGTAACATCACTGCCTCACAGGTTCTGGCCTTTCTGAGTTTGATGTGGTCCCATGTGATCTACTAACTAAGAAGCATTCTGAATTGCTAGAGTGACACACAATTTCCTGCTCAGCACTCATTGGCCAAATTACATCCTCCATTTTATTTAACCTATGAAAAAGGACAGGACAGAGCAAGAAAAAATAAAGCTTTCAAATATACCTCTTCCCATAATTTATTTGAGTTGTATTTAACTGAAAAGACTCCAACCTCTAGTTGGTAATGAAAATGTATCTAAAACCTTCTTGCTCTCATGCTATACAGTGCCCTAAGTGAAGAGGCGTTTTTGTTTATCTTGGTCTCCCAAACTGGAATGACTATTGTGTTAGCCTTTTTATGATGATGTGACTCAGGGAAAATTCAGCTTTTCTAACAATCAATTTTTTTTTTAAAGTCATCAAGTTGACAGCTACAGTCAGGGGAACAGTGAGAAAGGAAAAGCACAGGTATTTTTTGCTTTAGGCAGTATAAAGTCTTAGCCCCAGAGGGGTTCCATATTCATTTTCACTTTTAGCTATACAGGAACTTAATTCCCCAAAAGTTTGAAAAAAATTTCATACCACCATTATCAAAAGGGGATTCATTTTCCATTTGGTCAAAATTTCCTGTAAAAAAACGTGTGGGGTTTGGGGGGTTGGGTTTTTTTTTTTAGCCTTTCTCTTCTTTTCCCCGTCTCCCCTCTCCTTCCCCTCCCCCCCCCGCCCCATTTTGTCATTGAATATGAGGAAAGAAAGTTTTGGGGAGGGAAGGGAACAAACTTGTATTCGTGTTTTGTGGACAAAATGGAGAAGGAGGGGGGATTTAAACTCTTTTCTCAAAAAAATATAAGAAAATTGTTTTATTTGAAAAAATTCAATGAGCTATGATTAATACTCTTAAGTCAGATTGTCATGCTTCATTGAAAAATAAAGAAAGATCTCTTGTTTGTCTTTGAGGGGTGGGGGCATGGCTGACCATAATAATGGTCTAAATCAGGCCTGCACAACTCGTAAAGTGGCGAGGGCCATATTACTCCAAAGAAAACAGCTGAGGGCCGAAACCCCCCAAGCGCCGCCAACCCCCCCCAGCGCCACCCAGCCCCCCCGAAACACCACACACACACCCCAGCTCCGCCTGCCCCATGGAAACACCCCCCCCAGAGCTGCCGAAACACACACACACACACCCCGTGCCACCTGCCCCACAGAAACAAACCCTCCTTCCCCAGCGCCGCCCCACCAAAACAGCAGTATTGAACCTCGGAAATATGTTATAGCGGGCCCCTAAGATAGTATAATTAAGGTAAAAGAAAAATGTCTTTTTGCTAGAAGTAGAATAAGATCTTCCCCCCACTTTGTAATCAGTTGCCCTGTTGAATGAATGAGGTGTGAATGAGGAAGGCGTGGAAGGCAGGCACCTCCAGACAGCTGCAACCCTTGGAGAGGGCAGGGCCGGCTCTAGGATTTTTGCCGCCCAGTGGTGGATTAATAATTTTGCTGCCCCTAGGCCGGGAAATAATTGCCGCACTGGCCCCGCCCCGACTCTGCCCTTTTACCACCCCCTTTCCAACCCCCTTCCCAAAGTCCCCGCCCCAACTCCGCCCCCTCCCTTCCCCTATTGGATCCCTTCCCCAAATTCCTGCCCCCGGCCCCGCCTCTTCCCCCAGCACGCGGCGTTCCCCCTCCTCCCCCTCCCCCTCCCTCCCTGCCCTGTGAAACAGCTGTTTTGCGGCTCAAGCACTGGGAGGGGAGAGAGACAGGATGCGGCAGCACGCTTGCAGAGGAGGCGGAAGTGAGCTGGAGCACAGGGGTGGAGCGCAGTGGGGAGCTTCCGCCCCTGCAAATTTGCCACCCTAGGCCTAGGCCTTGTCAGCCTAGGCAATAATACGGCGCTGTTGCCGCCCCAAGCAAAAAAAATTTTGGCCGCCTCCCCTTTCTTTTTCGTGCCCCTCTGCCCTCGGCCCCACCCCAACTCCACCCCTTCCGAATCCCTTCCCCAAATCCCCAGCACCGCCTCCTCTCTCACCGTGCCACATTTCCCCCCACCTTGCTTCCTGCAGGCCCCCCGTGACCTCCTGCCCTAGCTCACCTACGCTCCGCCTGCTCCCCCTGGCGTGCCGCCGCTCTGCTTCTCCCCCCCATGCCCCGGAGTTGGCACCTATGATGGCGGGCGCTAGAATGCCGCCCCTAGAAATGTACCTCCCCAAGCACCTGCTTGTTTTGCTGGTGCCTGGAGCCAGCCCTGGGAGAGGGGATGGGAGCCAGACCAGATCAGTAGAACAGGTCAGTCACCGATTCGCTGCTCTCCTCCTCAGTCCTCCTCCCCCGGCTCGCCTACTCACCCCCCACCACTGCCTGCTCGCTCGCCTCCTCAGCCCCCCACCCCACCTGCCCCCCGCCACTGCCCACCCGCTCAACTCCTCAGCCTCCCACCCCCCCGGCTCGCCTACTTCCCCCCCGCCACTGCCTGCCCACTCGCCTCCTCAGCCCTCCACCCGCCCGGCTCGCCTACTCATTCCCCGCCACTGCCCACCCGCTCGCCTACTCAGCCCCCCTCCCTCACCCACAGCTTGCCTACTCATCCCCCCACTGGCCGCACAGTGAGCCCATCTACTCAACCCCCGCGGGCCGCATGTTGTGCAGGCCTGCTCTAAATGCTCAAACACTGGAGCCAGCTCTACACTACAGACCTATAATCCTTGTAATTATGTTGTGGAAAAATCTACACCCCTGAGCAATGTAGTTACACCAACCTAACCCACTGTGTAGACAGTGCTATATCAATGGGCGAGCTTCTCCCATCAGCATAGATACTGCCTTTTGGGGAGGTGGATTAACTATGCCAATGGGGAAGCTGTCCCTTCTGCTTAGGAGTGTCTTCCACTAAAGTCTTCACTAGGAAACACCATGAATCTTTTTCAACAGTGCTTTCTGAAGCTCCTGTATGCACAGGGGAATAACAATCTCTGCAGTCCCCCTTAAGAGGGTAAAGCATGTACTCCCCCATGCAGATGGCCTCCTCTGCTGCACTTCATAAGAAAGTTGTTAACTTTACTTGGAGATGTGGGCCTTGCAACAGACCTTGTCTTCTCTAGGTCTACTACAGTTTACAGTACTTCTAGATTGGTTTACAACCATAATTTCCTTATTGCCCAGGCTTTAATATTATGTTATAATATCCTACTGAACATTTTTAAGAAGTGAAATATTTTGTCAATTTTAACTATTTTGACAAAAGTTTTATCTATAAATGTCCTTGTTTCTTTAAACATTAATTTTAACTTCTGGAGTATAACAGTGTGTCTATTTCTTCTTAACACTATTTTATACATAATATTACACTACAAAGAATATCTCACACACTTACTTAATTCCAGAATTTAGCACTACTAACACAAACAAAAAGTTCAAATTTTAAGGTCAGTTTAAAACCCAATCAATCACAAACTCATATACATAACTTCTGGCAAGAATGGTTATTTAAAACACTATCAATATTTGTAATAGTCTCAAATGATTTGATTAGAGAGAAGCCTTAGTTTTAATGAAAATCAGAACATAGGAATATTCTTTACTAAGGTGAAGCTTGCATAGAAATAAAGATAGAAATTCCACTTGTAAAAATATAGATTTCTTTCTTTGGGCCTGTATGATCTTCAGCATATCAAGAAATATGACTTTTTAAATTATCTTAATGTTTTCAAAATTTTCCTTGCTTTCTACGACTTTTAACTTTTCCTAAATATCACTTTTTTTTCTTTCAGCTATTTGAGATTTTCTCTCTAAATCTAATAAATTTACAGAAAGTGAGTGTAATTTTTTCTCTCAAAAGTCTAATTGAACATTTAGGCCTTGCAGAGACTATTCTTAAGTGTAATTTTAACAGTGGCTATAGTAGTCATAGCTTTGACCTCTGCCTTTATAGCTAATTCAACAACTGCACATAAACCAGTATATTATGGGAGAGGGGGGTGTAAACCATACACCTGTACTAAGAGGGTTAAGAGGTGCCTGAGAACTCAATGAACTCACCTGCTGGCACCTGGAAGGATGTTAAGTAGATCAATGAGCAGATCCACCTAGAACAGTGTCAAATTTCCTAAAATGGATTGAGGCACTCAGAGATCCAACAGAGAGTTCTTGCTTTCTGAAATCAGCTTGATAGAAATCAGAAGAAAGGGGAACTGGGAAAAACCATGGAAGGAGGAGAGTTAGCTGCTATGGTGGGTTGCAAAATAAGGACAAGACTTCAGGAAGGTAGGCTTGGGGTGTTGGTGTCCAGCTGATGAATAGAGTATTGTGAAGGACTAAAGTTCAGGCCTGGGAAGGGTGTAAGTAGTTCAAGTTTATACTGTTGATTTGGGAATTGTTGGAGTACTCTTTTTTCAGCATTGGGTACATGATTTTGCACTGTCTGTAGCCCTGGTGAGATTTCCCATGGTACACAGTTCCTCCAGGAGCTGGCAGAACAACAGATGTTCCAAGGCTTGTTTCACCACAGCCATGTGTCCAGGCCACTGGAGTAGCTCCACTTCCGAATATTAACTTTTGACCTGCAAACTCTTGTTCAGAGGCAATTTAAACATCTCCAGGTCAACCAATCCTTCTCCACACCTGCAGGAAGACATTCGACAACAGCAACATGCATTTTGACATCCTAGTTGTGTATTTTGATCTGTGTGCACCCCATTTTCTACTGTTGTAGCCATTGGTGTCTGGGTAGTTTAATGCAGTTCCATTGCAGCTAGGAAGCTTTTCCACAATTCCAGGTGGCTAACTGCCATGGTATGGCCACATTGGAGATGTCTGGTATCTTTGACCTGTCTTAATCATTCCTTTTTGCTTGTTACTGCTTTCCTAATAACCAGTGAAGCAATTCCAGAAAGCATTTAAAGGCTGCTCACATTTGTTGGTTTTAGATATCCTGTGATGTAACAGCAGCAATCATTCAGGACACTGTCCAGCTTCTTTGTGTGAGCTGATCTTTGCCACACCAGACATGCATATTTGACTATTGTAAAGCAAAGTGCAAGTGTGATGGCTCTTAGTGTTGCTGGGTTGGTTCCCCATTAAGAATTTGCAAGCTTCCTAGGGGTGGTGTTCTGGGTTCTAATTCTGCCTTTTGTTTTCACACTCTTCTTCAAGGCACACATGGAAGTCCAGTGTCTCTCCAAGGTAGACAAGATTCCAGCAGTGGGCAAGTGATACCCCATTCCAGATGATATTGAGTTATCCATTGGCCTCACACTTGTGAAGATGGAAAAGCCTCCCTGGAGTTTTGGCTGGGTTGTCATGTAATTTGGTTTTGGGGATAATAGACCAAGAGCCCAGAGAGCACTGAGGTTAACATTGCTTCACTCTGGATGAGTTCCTTGGCTTGGACAGTAAACATCGGTCTTCAGCATAGATAAAAATTCTTGTGCCAAGATGGATCAGTTGATCATTTTCTGTATATGCTGAAGAGTGTTGGTGAGAGTACACTCCCTAGTGATAGGCCATTTTTCTGTTGCTGCTATGAGCTCCACTTCCTGAATAATTTACCATAAAAAGGTTGATTCTCTAAAAGAGATTGTATTAGTCATATGAGGGGGTGATCATTCATTGGGTTTCCACTCCATACGGCTAAATTTAGTACCTTGCATGGTGTCAAGTATCAGGGGGTAGCCGTGTTAGTCTGTATCTACAAAAACAACAAGGAGTCTGGTGGCACCTTAAAGACTAACAGATTTATTTGGGCATAAGCTTTCGTGAGTAAAAACCTCACTTCTTCGGATGCATCCGAAGAAGTGAGGTTTTTACTCACGAAAGCTTATGCCCAAATAAATCTGTTAGTCTTTAAGGTGCCACCAGACTCCTTGTTGTTTTTGTAGATACAGACTAACACGGCTACCCCCTGATACTTGACATTCATTGGGTTGTATATTTTACTGAGGAACCTTCAGCAATTTTCCTGTTGGATACTGTTGATAGACTCTGTGTTTGTCGACCGGTTACCGTACCCTTTTCAAAGTTGTGTTTGATGTACTGAGTGCTATTCAGCACTTGTCCGGTGTATGACTTGTCTAGGCAGAATCTAGTTTGCTCTGGGATTAGGTGATCTTCTACAGAAGGTGAAAGGCAGTTTAAGAGGAGATGCTCATATAGTTTGTTGAGCCGACATAGGCCTAAAGTTCTTCAGTCCCATTGCATCCTTTCCTGGCATCAGGAGTACTACAACACTAGCTCATTGCCAGAGGCTGGATACTTTGTATGTGGCTGAGCAAGTATTAAACCACTGGAGTTCTTCAGTGCTGGTCTGAAATGTTTGATTTGTTCAGTGTGAATATTGTCTAGGCTGAACATCCCTTGTCTGAAACTCAGAGAAGATGGAGAGCCTGTGTACCCTTACAAGCCACTGAGAAAAGTGGTGTGATGACACCAGAGATCAGGGATGGACGGACTAATAAATTGGAATTTAGCCTGAGGCTTTGGGATTATTGTCTGTTGAAATTCAAGTTACCCTGGAAGAGGTGAGACTTTAATGTGACCTGGTGAGAGGGTTGAGTCATGAGAAGAGGCAGACACAGAGCCAGAGCAGCTATCAGCAAGGGGTGCCAGGAGGGGCAGGACATGGAAATGGTGTGACAGATTTCTGTTACCAATCTGCCTGAGGCATCAGGTGATCAGGCTGAGGCCACAGGATTGTTTGGGGAGGAGATGATGAAACACACAAAGTGTCTAAGTTTTAAAGCTTTATTAATAAAATAATAAAATAACACCGGACAGTGCTGGAGGAAGGTTCCCCACATCACTTAGAGGAAGGAAGAAAGCATTAGTGCCTCAAGCCCTAACCCACTTTCATACTCACATCCGCACCCAAGGCTGGCCAAGCCTGGGTGTAACGTAAGAAGAAGAGAGGGAGGGGTTGATGGGAGTTCTTGTTCTGGCCCCAGGTCGTCCGAGGTCCACTGTGATCTCCGAGGTGCTCCACCTCTTAGGCGGGTTTTAAGTCCTGGGTTTCTTTGGGGGTGTTCTGTTCATGGACCTGTGCTCCTGATACTCTTTGTACCAGTCAACACCAGCTTTCTGTGGTCTCCTCAGCTTTCCCAAAAAACACCAGCTAGACTTTGTTGTCCTCTTTGGGTTTTTTTGTGCTGGCCTTCGCTTGTCTTGCTTGTTATGGGCTGCCTTTGCAGGTTTGTTCAGCTGCATTTTTTTTCTTACAGCTGGTCGGTGGATTCCAGGCCCCCATCTCTCTCGGCAGGCAGCGAAGCACGCCTGTGAGCTGCGGCCTTGGGCCAGAGTTGGTGCCTTATCTTCTGACTGAGTGAGCTGAAGTGTCAAGTTAACCCATTCTCTGCTTTCTGCCTCCTTCCCCCTCTGGCCTCTGCAGCCTGCAAAGGAATCTTCCATTTGCCATTCACCCTTTAACCCTTCCCCAAAATGCCTTGCAATGCTTACAACAGTGTTAGCAATATACAATGCTAATCTGCCTCCACAGGGAACCCCCTGAGGGAGAGGGCCACTGGGCGGGATGGCAATGGGAAGAGCAGTGTTTCCACACCCCACTCCTCCACCTCACAACATGGGAACAGGGAAGGGGGGCAGTATAGGCCTGCATTAAATTATTGTTCTCTGATGAGTCAGAGGTGTGTTTTAGTCACACACTGCTACTCCAGAGGTGCATCTTAGATGCCCTTGTTTCGACAAGGTTATACTTAAAGTTATGATCTAGCTGCAAATCAGCATAAAGGGAATTAGAGTTATTCTGTCTCCTAAAATCAATTTCTGAATAGAAGACAAATATATCTTTGTAACAGATGGTTAAAAGTTAACACTATGTTAAGTAACACTATGTAGAGTTTACAGTGGTGATGATTTGGGAATCTGGCTGTAGAATCTGTGTGAGATTATGAACTCTGTAGCTTCACCAAGCTGCAAACACCATTTTGAATGTGTAGCCCCTTTGCCTTCTCTATGATCTGTCTCCCTGTTGGATCCCAAAGATGATAGCAAAAGAGTCATTGATGTCAAATGCTTGATTATTGACATGTAACAACTCTAAACACTAGACTAGCTCCCAGCCAGCAGAACTGGTTTAGCAGGGGAAAGATTGTCATGGCAACAACATCAACTGGCAGACGTTTGTGCTCATGTGGAAAGCTAGCAAGGGTGTCACCTGATACAGGGCTAAAAGTTACAAACAGGGATATTTGTGGGGTCTTTAGTTATTTTATCTCTAGCTCAAAAGGAGAGAGAAGCAACCCAGCCTATAGGGATCTGTATCAGGCAGATGGTCTTTTCTGCTTCCAGATGGCCCCAAGGAATGAGGTCAGACTGGTTAGGGGCAAAGGAAGCAAGCAGACCTAGGGGGTAGAATGCTTTGTGTTTCAATCCATCAGCCAACCATTTACACAGATGCTGGATAGCCCAACAGATATTGACCCTCACCCAAAGAAATTAGTTGGTGGAGAAACTGAGGCAGGGAAATGCATGTAGAGTTGATTGCTTGCCCAGAGTCTGATCCAAGAAAGTACAGATCACAGAGTAAAGTGTCTGTGAAATACTTACAATTGCCATGTTGCCTGTTAAACTATAAAGCAGAAATTGCACACTTCTGGGTGGAGTTATAGAAGAAGGTGGTTTAAGTAGTGGGGTGGAGTCTGAAGGATCACCTTTGTGCCCACAGGGGCTAGGTAGCTGGACAGTAGTTTCCAGCACTCAAAGGTGGTAGAGACCAGGTCTGCATGCTGTGTGTGTGTGTGTGCTTAGGGACCCTGAGATTGGGGCAGTGTCTGGACTCTGCCCAGGCTCCAGAGTCATAGAACACCACAGCAATGTCGAGGGAGGGTAGGGGACTGATGCATTCCCTGAAAACCAGGCATTCTGGTACTTCCAGGAATGGCCTGGGCCCACCCCTGCCTCCATGACCTTAGTTACGGAGTACTCCATTTTGAAGAGTTCCCCACCACCCTGCCATGTGCCCTCATGTGCACAGTCAGGAGAGGTGCTATTCAAAATGATGTCTTCTGGGTGGTGTGACCAGGCAAAACCACATCCAGTTTTATATCAGTACCTGAGAGGAGACAAACCACATAAAAACAGGACTGTGCAACTTAAAACCAGACAAACAGCTAGCCTACATAGCAATCTGGTGGGTGGCCAGTAGGGGGTGCCAAGCTGAATCTGTGACAAGGGGTATCTGAAATTCTTTTAACATACTGAAAAAGGCACCCCACATCAGTGAGGCAGGAGAAGATACTTGATTGAAGGAGCTGGGAGAAGATACTTCTGGGACCCAAAGAGGAGGGGGAAAGGGAGGAGCAGACTTGGATGTTCCTGGTCCTTCCCTTCTCCACCTGGTTTAGAACATGTTCATAGGGTGACGACCTTTTCAAAATGCAAAAGCAGGGCACATGAAGAAGCCTTGCCTCTCCGTGGCCTGCCCCTTCCTTCTCCTCTTCCCCCTGATTCCTCACCCACTGGCCATCCCAGAAACCAGAACCAGACAGTGGTAAGAGCTGTCCAGGGAGCCCAGGACACTGTGGGGAGCCCCAGACCATCTATCTGTCCTGGGCAGGGAGCCAGGGTGCCCAAGAGCAGCCCTGATCGGTGTCCCCAAGCTCTGGAGCATGCCTCCTATGGCAGGTGGAGGGTCTGGAGCTCCTCGAGCTCCCTTGCCAGCTCTTACTACTGCCTGGCTCCTGCTTCTGGCCTGGCCAGGAGTGGGGCCTTAGGAGGAAGAGGAGGAGTAGATAGTGGGTTCTCATGGCAAGGAGGGCTAAGGCACCTCAGACCCCCCCCGTACCAGGAAGAAGCTGGTGCCACCCCCGAGCCTCAAGCAGCCATGGAGCAGTGCTGTAAGGAATCCAGGACAAATGCTGTTCCAGAGTCATTTGGACTGGGACTTGAAATACATATTTTGGGACTGAGCCACCCAGTTAGGTCATCCTGCACATGCGAATTGTGCCTGGGTAGGGATGAAGGCTGAACCCAGGGGGTTAGGCTGAAGGGGGCCTACGCTGAATACTGGTTATCGGACATGGAGGCCACTTAACATCATTAGATCAAAATAAATCCCTGTTTTTTTGGTGGGGTTAGCCTCCTCACCACTTAAATTAGGAAGTTAATAACATCATGGCCATGTGATTTTTAAAATTCATCCATGTGTCTCTCTAATTTTTCTGCATGTGCATTCTGCATTCTGCAAATGAAAATGTAAGCCCTTAGCTTTCAAAGAAACAAACCAACAAATCACAGTTTTTGGTAAAATAGTGCTCATCTCTTCAAGGGTAAATTGGCTAGAACCAACTTAGCCCCTGTCAGGTCAAACGTGGTATTTCAAGGACTAGGTGGAGACTCATGGAACACTCTTCTTAAGATGATAACTTTCATGTATTCCTGTACTATATAATCAGGAGCAAAAACCTTTTCCTCTCCATTATCAGCACTTGTGCCAAACTTTAATTTGTATGTATATTAACCCCCCCAAAACAATTAAAAGAACATTAAGGTTGCAAAGTCAAGTGCTCAAAAGTTAGGAAATGCCAGAATTAAGTATGCCGCTTTAATTTGTCCCCCTTGTGCATATGCTTATTATCATATAGTCTTTAATTACATCATATACTCTTTTTCCACAGAATCCCTGCCTCATTCAGTGCATAGAATGGATAAAGCTCATTTAATAAGCAACTTGTCACATTTTTTTCTTCTTTCTTCAGTGTATGACTCGAGAACTTATTTGTTGTCCACTGTTCAAACCCCACTCGAAGACAGAATTATTGTTGTTCATGGGCTTTTCTAAGTTGCTATTATAATATTTGAGAGTTTAATTAATCTTCACAACAGCCCTGTGATGTCACAGGGTGGAATTGTTATCTTTATTTTAGAGAGTAGGAACTGAGACATACAGATTAAACTCAAAAGTATCTGCCAGACCACATTTTTTCCAGAATACGTAGCAGTATAAGGCATTTCCCATGTTCATAGCACAGTTCCAATTGTCTTCAGCTCTACCTATAACTAACTGAGAAAAAAATTGACTTCTGAGTTCAGTGGCTGAAAGGCGGGGAAGGGTAGCTTCTGGCTGACCGAAAACAGGAATCTTGTTTTTTCTCAATGAATTTTCACAGGTTTTTTTATTTCATTTTATTAACTTTTTATCATTTTTAACATTTTTTTTTTTAAATAAAATTAGAGGAAGTTTTGAACAAAAAAAAAAGAAATATACCATTTTGTTTTTGTTTTTTCAGAATTTATTTAGTTTTTTTGCCAAGATAACTTGGCAAAATGAGCATCAGTCATGAATATATTCTCGTGTTACCATATCTCCATTTTTCACCAAAAAAAACATGCAAAAATTCACCCATAATGTTCTTTAATTGTACTATTTCGTATGTGTACTTTCCTAGGTTTAAAAAAAAACCCTGTAATTCAATCATAATGGTATAATTGACATGGGTCATCAGCTAACAGTCTTGCTTATAATCAGTTTTGGACTTTAATTTTACTATTAAACATCAGAATAGTGTGTTTTTTTACACATGGTAGGTTCTCAGATACTATGCTAATAGGTGATAGTATAAAGACAGTAGATGATTAGATAAACCAACCTCCCAGAAGCTTTAATATAATGTTTTTATGCACCTATTATTTCAACTGTATTTCTCTGATGTTATTTCTTGTTGGATGCTTTAAAAAATGAGTAAATGTTCTCCTGTAAACTTTCAAATCAAAATGACAAGTTATATATATTTTTAACACTTCACCTGATCAAGTAATATTTGCCTAGAGATAACACCTGAAAAACATACATGAATTGACAATATTGAGAACAAAAGGAGGTCATGTTACAAATTCTTCCTATAATTTTTTCACTGGAGCAGTGTAGTTGTCCACCATTATCTTAAAAAACATTTTCATTAGAATTTTGTACTTTATTTCATTTGTTTACCTTCAAATTTGTGTTTTTTTAAATATCAAAGCAACTTGTCAAAAGTCAAATTGAGAACCTACTGAAAATAAGATTCATTATAGCCTCTTGTACAGCTGCCCCAACTTACTGTAATAAATCACTATAATAACTGTAGCTGTGATAGGCAGATAGGTAAATAGAATTTATGAGGGGTTGATTTATAAAATTGAGCCAAAATCCCCTAATACATTACTCTGAATATTCATAAACTCTGCCAATATACTGACTGCAAAATGTGTCCATCCACAATTAAAGCAGCATCTGTTTTGCAGAAGGTACATGAAAGCCAAAATAGCATTGTGTTTCATTTACTAATATATATGATTTGGGCATCCATGGTATTTGGTTTCTTTCTTATAAGTAGTTAAAATGATTGACTATTCCCTGTATGAAATGGTGTTGTATCCATATTGGTCCCCGGATATTAGAGAGACAAAGTAGGTAAAGTAATATCTTTTATTGGACGAACTTCTGTTGGGGAGAAGACACAGAGCTTTTCAGGTCTGGGAAACTAACTCAGTGTATCACTGGTAAATACAAGGTGGAACACATTGTTTATCATAAGTTGTTAACACACATTTCAGGGACCGTTCAAGGTGAAATGGTCCACTAATACCCCTCCAGTCATAGGAAGGAAAGTGTGGGTGAGCGGGAGAAGCAGCGGAGGGTGGGGGCGGGCTGTTAGTGGGTTATAAAAGGTTGTAATAAGCCCTAAATCCAGTGTCTCCATAAAACTAGTGTCTCAATTCAGGCCATGATTTTCAGTGACTAGTAAAGTTATGAATTTCAGCTCCCAGGCTCGTCTTTTGAAAAATGTTGTGCAGGTTTCCTTTGAGGATGAAGACTGATAGGTCAGAGTTAGAGCGATCGCTTTGTGAAAAGTGTTCACCCACAGGTGATATGGCTTTTTTGTCTTTTATTATTTTCCTGTGAGTTCATCTGACAGCATAGTAATTGTCTGCTTTCACCTACATAGTTGTTATTGGGGCATTTAGTGCCCAGGATAATGTTGTGATAGGCACGGGTAGAACCCTTGGTTCTTGAAAGGTGTGTTGTGGGGGGTCTTGTTGATCAATGTAGCAGTGGAGACACATCTTCAAATTTTGCATCTGTTTCTCTGGCAGGGTCCACTGCTGCTTTGAGTTGGTGTTCTGGCAATGCTAGTTTGAACAATAATAGCAGTGAAGCCGCAGCAGCACAGGTGTCAGTAGATCAAGCACATACCCAGCATGCCAAGTGGTTATGACTTGCCCTTGCCACGGACCATGCTGCCATGGCTTCTGTGCTAGTGTTACTCTAGCTCAGGTATGTCTACACGTGCTGCAATCATCACTTCCAATTGCAATGTAGGATGATCATGAAGTAGTACTGTTGCCTTCAATGGGACTACTCACTCATGTAAAGCTAAGCACATGCCCTGCCTACAGAAAACAGTTCCCAAATTTTGATGGTTGTCCAGATGATGAATATGACACCACATATGGCACCAATATATCTGGTCCCGGTTAAGAAGATTCTCCATAAATCTAGAAAGCATATTTTCATTATAATATAACACACACTGTGCGATGGAGTATGGAGAAAACAAACCCATTTGCAAGTCTCTCCCAGTCTTTGATGTACTTTATGATAAGTTACGGCAAGAATTCTTGCCAATGTCACTGCAGTCCATGAGATATGCCAAATGATGTTTCATAAAACTGGCTCATGGCTAATGTAATCATTTAGTCACCCTCCCAAGTGTAGGTAGAATTTATGTCTAGCTATATAGTCATTTACTGAAAACATCAAGTTACAAATATCGGATCTTGGTTGTTTTTGAGGATAAAAAGTAGTCCTGTCTTTAGTATGGAAAAAAAGAGGGGGGAAAATACTGCAAGTCCCCAGTGTCTCAGCTTCTGAAGAAAGAAGAACAGGAGTACTTGTGGCACCTTAGAGACTAACAAATTTATTAGAGCATAAGCTTTCGTGGACTACAGCCCACTTCTTCGGATATGCATCCGAAGAAGTGGGCTGTAGTCCACGAAAGCTTATGCTCTAATAAATTTGTTAGTCTCTAAGGTGCCACAAGTACTCCTGTTCTTCTTTTTGCGGATACAGACTAACACGGCTGTTACTCTGAAGCTTCTGAAGAGGTACTTTGCTACAAAAAGTCTGCTTGGAATTTGGAGAGGGTAATATTTCCAAGCATAAGCAAGGGACTCCCCAAGCTGCTTAGTTTAGGTTATCCCTAACAGATATATAGAGCTTACATGTATAGCAGCTACTATCATCTTTTGGAACTATAATTCTGTAACCTGTACTTACCTGCTTTAACCTTGTAAATTCCTCTCATGTCCCTTTCCTAGTTACTAAATCTTTAGTTAATATTACAGGGTTCACTGCAAGCATTGTATTTTGTTTGAGATCTGAGGTATAATTGACCTGGGGTAAGCGACTGGTCTTTTTGGACTGGAAGTAACATGATATTGTTGTCTAAGTCTATAAAAGTCTTTCCACTGGTCCCTATGGATTTGGATCAGACTCTTGACAAGAGCCATGTGTTCATCTCCCTTTGGATGTTTTGAAAATCTATTTCTGGTGAATTCAAAAATAGGAACATCACTGCATCACTTTTTGCTTTTTATTCAGATCAGAATTTGCCATTATTTGTTCTTAATGATGGGACACTGTGTGTAACATGTATCATACTCAACATAACTGGTTGTCATTTATTCCAGATATTTTGGATTAATTAATTTGAAATCCTGTAGGCTGAAACCACAAAATCCAGATCTGGCTCTGAGCTTTTTCTTGTGGCTGAGGATTTTTTGATCTAGGATTCTGGTTCAGCTCATTATCCATAAACAAATATCACAGTCAGATTCTGATCAAGGTTTTGAGTTCAGACATATCTACATTTATTAATGTCTTATTCCTGAAGAAATTCCAAAATAGTGTTTGAAAACTTGATTTATTATTTAGCTATCTAAAACACTTTAAAAAATGCTGGGGTGTGGGAACAGTCCTAGTTTTTAAATTCTGTTACAATGAAAATTAGGGATAGCAGAGAAACAGCACATCTTATTTAGAGAATTTTTTTATGGGAACCGAAACATCCTTTTCAGTATTGCAGTCTGCAGCAATTTCAGGCTGCAAGTAAAATACTAAATTAAATTTTAGTGAAAAGAAGTAATATTTATCCCACTTACTAAGCTTAGACAAAAATCTGTTAACACACTTAATTATACTCTGAAAAGATTGAGCAAAATACCCTTTTTACAAACTAGTAGTCACTCACTTTAAATGATTCTTTAAATAGTCGCAGTATGCACATGGTGTATTGGACCATGAAATATTTGTTTTACTCTTCTGAAACACCAATGATTTTAAATTAAGATTATTCCATTGTGAAAATGCAGTTTCTTGGCAATCAGTAATTAACATTAGCAACATGCTTTTATGCCTTTCGGTTTCACATTTATCGTACATTTTGTAGCTGGACAACTTTTAATATGTACAATAGTGTTTGTATTCAGGTTCTGTTCTAGCTCAAGAGTCCAAACTTTAGATTCACCTTTACATTCTTATTTCTTCCTGACCAATATAAACAGGAGGTTTTCTGGTTTTTTGTTTGTTTTCTAAACAAATTGTGGTATCTGACTCTGCTAAACATAGGTAGGATGGAATCTAAGGTGCATGTGTTACAGAACTTTTCTGAGCCAGATCCTCAGCTTGTATAAGTTAGCATAGCTCCATTGACTTCACCAACATACATCAACTAAGGATTTAACCCTCTCTTTTTCAACCTTGTCTGTATGGTTTCTCGACACTAAGATGCAACAGAGAGTCCTGTGTCACCTTTAAGACTAACAGATGTATTGGAGCATAAGCTTTCGTGGGTGAATGCCCACTTCGTCGGATGCATGTCATCCACATGCATCCGAAGAAGTGGGCATTCACCCACGAAAGCTTATGCTCCAATACATCTGTTAGTCTTAAAGGTGACACAGGACTCTCTGTTGCTTTTTACAGATACAGACTAACACGGCTACCCCTCTGATACTCGACACTAAGATGACACTTCTATTCCTTCAGCCAGAAAGTTCAAGATGTGGGTGGGGGGAAAAAGTGGCTGTGCATGAAATCAAGATAGTGATGACTCAAAGCATATAGCTGACATACAAGAGATCAGATACTAACTTTTTAATAAAATTCTTAATTATTTTAAAAATTAATTACTTTTAAAATGATGAGATACTTTTCATGAAAGTTTGGTGTGGATTCTTAATGATTACAAATAAAACAATAACTGTCTCCAAGAAATTCATGATTTAGACTTATGAGTCATGGATATGGAAAATTCCCCTGCTGGATGTTGTCCTATTTTTGGCAAAGATTAAGGTCCCAGTTCAGGGAATGATTTCAAAATGTATATAATGTAAAGTGTATGCATAAATCTCATTGACATTAATGGGTTTTAAGCATGTGCTTAATGCAAAGCACATAGTAAGTGCTTTCCTGAACCAGGATTCTTTCTTATATTGGGGCTTTAAAGAATTTTACTAAAACTGATTTTAAAAAAAAACAAGGCACCTATAGTTTTTATTTAGCCATAAATAGGATCTGAAATAGTGAATCATAAAAATATACTGTCATTGTAAGAGGCTCTGAAACATTATTTTAAAAATCCAGGCCCTATTCTATGGTCAGAGTCTTTCCATTGTCTTCAAAGGGCTTTAGATCATGTCCTAAATGAATAATCAAAAGTAAAATAAGCCCATTACAAGTTAAACAACCAAACAATCAAGTTTAATACTGAAAGTGCTACAGGGAACCTTGAAAATGAAGCTAAAATGATGGACTACCAGAATTTTGCATGTGTCTATAAATGTATTGCAGTGTTGTCATAGCCATGTTGATCCCGAGCTTTTATGGAACCAACAGTAGTTGCTCCAATGAGACATTACCTCAGCCATCTTATTTTTTTCATGGGTTATTCAAGAAAAAAACATACCCAATGATTTGATAACTTTTTTACAAGTGGAAGAGTAATCATGACCATCTTCTGACTATAGATAATTAATGTCAACTCATTTTTTCCAGAGAGATGGCTGTTTGGTCTATTATGCCTATTTTCCTGGGACCTAATACTGCTCCCCTAGTATTCAGTGACAACTCCCAGGGGTTTCAGTAGGAACAAGATCAATCATCTTGACCAGAGGATACAGGTGAATGAAGAGAGAGACAGAGATGGATTTAAGCAGCAGGCTGCAACTTTATTAATTTAACACTAGGGAGGTGCTGTATGCTTACCCTTCTGCCTCTCCCATTTAAGTGAGCCCAGAGCAGGATTACAGCCTGACACTATACATCCAATAACTTGAGGTAGACTCTCCTCGGAATAATCCTGGGACTTGGCTCACTTCTGAATCCTCTTGTCCTCCCTCCCCCACCACACACAAACCCCATTCCCCCCTCCCATTAAGGCATAGAAGGTGCCAAAGGGCAACCTCAGTCTGTGAAGACTTCAGGTCTCCCTCATCCTTACAGGCCCATAGTTGACCAGTAATATCTTGGGTCTCATCCACCTGCAATAAAAAAAAAAAGTTTTTGTTTTTGTGATCAAGTGTTTTTTTGTTTTGTTTTTCTTCCAGATTGTGTTTTGCCCATATACTAATGAACGATACAAAACATTTTTTGAAGATGAAATATTCCTTGGGAGAAATGAGCTGTCTTATATCCAACTATAACAAAGGTTTAAGTTGGTAGCCAAACTTCTGCTTTCAAATCACTGAAGGAAGCAGAATCCCTTGTTTCCAGTAGATTGTCATGGATGTCTGGTGACAGTAGACATAGAGAAATCATGAGCATGACCATATGTATCTACCAAATCATTCAGCACTAGAAATGTAGTTCAGGCCCAAACTGTTTGATACAAGATTTTGATAATACTAATAATGCTTGTGCATAGGCAGACCACATACAAACTTGATTTTCTCCTTTCCCAAGCAACACAATAAATGATAATAATAGTTTAAATGTTCATTTTTCTAGTGCTGATTTTTTGGGGAGAGGACGGGGGAGAGAATTCAAAATAGGTCAAGCTGGGCTCTTGTCTCCCTCTAGCCCAGAGATTGATCAATAGACCCAAATTATTATGTCACAACAAAAACAAGCCTGCTACATTACTCACTACAAACCCACATTGTCAACTAATGAAGACCAGCAGTGGACATCCTCAACCCCACAAGATCACACACAGAAAGAGAGAGGAGGAAAGGTTTCTGGGGCCCTGTTTAGCAAAGCCAGTAAACGTGTGCTTAAATTCCTCTGGCTTCAACAAGACTTAACCATATCTTTTAAGTACTTTGAACATGAATTAATTTAAACAAGTGCTTAAGTCATCTGCTGAGTCAGAGCCTTAATACAGCAATTCCTTTGAACTCGCCTTATGGAGAGAGATCAACTTATAATATCTGTGGCAGAGTTACAATTCGGTTCCACTTCTAACTCAAAAATCTCCGTGCACTGTTCCAGAAATCCAGTGATTAGAAATAAATGTTTTAACAATATTTCCCTCTAATGAAGGAAAAATCTAAGGGAAACGAGTAGGTTATATATAGTTCCCTTAAACAGTACATACTGCTAACCCTCCCATATACATTACTATAGATGTAATTTTTCATACTAATTTAGTAATTTGTGTGACTTTCAAATCCTTGTCCCTTGAATTTCCCCATCAGTCCATCTTCCTACATTTTCCTCTGGATTAACTGGGAAAGTATCACCTTTCTGGGGTTTCTTACAAGTCACCATATCCATCTCCTGGAATATTGTTTTTTAAACTGCTGGGCATGTTGAAGTGTATCTTCTTTATATTTTTATCAAGTATCATTACACTGACTGCCATTAATTACTGCTTGGATGTACCTGATGTCTTTGCTCTTTCTTTTCTCCCCTCAGTCTGTCTATAATTGAATCTGAGGTTTATTTTCTTTTGTAGTTTCTATCATTACAAATACTTTGCACAGTCAGTATACCCCAGTACTCTGTGTCCTGTCCATATTGCATCTGGGAAAAGAAAGAATTAGATGGTAAGAAAGAGGAAATGAACATATAGGGCCAAGGACTCCAGAGACAGGGGAGACCATACAGGTGGCCCCAGAAACAAAGTCCATCTAGACAAGACTAGATTTCACATTTTAAGGCAAGGACACTGGGAAGAAGGCAGTTAGGCCATGTCTACACTACAAAATTAAGTCGACTTAACTTACATCAGCATAGAGCTGCTGCAGTAATTACATCGCTTGTGTATGGCCACACTTTGCTCCTTGTGTCTACAATGCATATCCTCACCAGGAGCACGTGTATCAATTGTACTGTCAGTGTGGGCATTGTAGGATGGCTCCTGAAAGCCAGTACGAGTCAACGTACGCAACACAGTGTCTATGCGTCTATGTGTCTATGCTGACACTGTGTTGACCTAACTGCATCAACCTTGACTCTATGTCACTCATGGAGGTGCAGTTAAATCAGCAGTTATTTCAGTGGGAGCAAAATTTAAGTATTGACACTTCCATAATTAGGTCGACATAATCTGCCTTGTGTTGACCTCACTCTGTAGTATAGACCAGCCATCGGAGAAAGAGATTGAGGAGTAAGAGAAGAACCCAAAAGGATGTGTGTGAAAGATTCCATCCATATGCTGCTTGTATGCCTGGATTCTTTCCCCTATTCTTTACCTATCTATCCCCCTATTCTTTTTGTTTATCTAGATTTTGAGAACTGTGTAGATCAATCTCTGTGCCCTTTCAGAGCCCTATGGACATCAATTTGCTCAGGGCAGATGGAGTATCTCTGAAGTCCGTGGGCCTCTTACAAGTGTAGGGGGTCTGTCTGCATGGTTCTCTTTGAAGCACTAAATTCTTAGATTTTAAGCTCTTTTTGAGACAAGGACTTCTTTTCTTTCTGTTTGTCTATCTGGTACCTAATATATGTTTGAGGTCTAGATTATTCATAATTATGGATATTATATTTTAAATAATGCAGACCCTGTATTTTGAAGATCCATTTTTCAAAATAACTAGATACAGCCCTCCAGATGCTCCGCAGGATAATTCTTAGGTTACTTCACCTTCTCCTGTTTTCTTGGTCTAGCATGGTTGGTGAGTTTCTACATTCTGTCTAAACAATGAATATGGGCTCAGTCTTCTGTTCCCAAAGTTCTCACCTCCACAGCCTCCCTTCTCAGGTTAAATCAATCCAATTGTGAGGACCTCTTGTCTGTAGTGTGAAAGAGGTCAGTGACGGTGAGGTGTAAAGTGGCTCAGCTGCAACTGAGTTACCCCATTCCGCACCCTACCCCCTGCAGAGGCTCTCTCTCTCTCTCTCTTTTTGTGGGAAAGGAGAGAAGGGAAAGAGGGAGGGTTTGCCTCCTCATTGTCTTCCTCCTCTGACAAATTTCTCCTCAGCCTTACAGTTCTATCTTTCTCTTTTTTTTTCTTTTGATATTTTTTTTCTTTGGAAGGGATTTTCCCACATCTTTTCTACAATAATCTAATAGTTACACACTCAGGATTTGTGTAAAGGTTTCACAGCTAAGTTTTACTTTATACCATTGGTGGTTTAGGGTTAACAACTAAAATATTTGTTGTGTGTATGCAGTACTGCCAAAGGAGGATAAGATAGCTAATACTGCTTCTAATAGTATCTAGGGGAGTTCTCTCAGTACAAGTGATAGCAGCCTTTGGATCTTTTTTGGACTAGAAAGAAGGGTTCTAGTCCAGGGCTGGATTAAACACTAGGCCCAAGGTGCCCATGACTTGGGTCTCCAGGTCTGATGTCAGGTGCTGTATTTGAGACTCTCAGCAGAATGTCATCATGCACAGTCTGGAGCATGCAAATAACTGAGTAGATATGGTTGGGAATTTTCTGTTGAAATGATTAACATAAAATGCAGTTCTGATTATCAAAATTTTTCATGGGGAAAATGCAGTGCAGCATCACTGGTACGTTATAAGAGATATAATCCCAGCCTGGAGTCCAACCCATTGGAAAGAAGGGGGACATAGTATAACAACAAAGTGACATGAAATGAAACATTTCAATTTGGGAATGTCAAGATTTAGTTTTGATTGAAAATGTTGACATAATTTTTTGATATTTATTTCTGAACCGAAATCCTTCAGAACTTTTACTTCCAAGAAAAATATTGACAGGTTTCAGAGTAGCAGCCGTGTTAGTCTGTATCCGCAAAAAGAACAGGAGTACTTGTGGCACCTTAGAGACTAACAAATTTATTAGAGCATAAACTTATAAATTTGTTAGTCTCTAAGGTGCCACAAGTACTCCTGTTCATCATGAATCAGGGAAATGGGACAGAAATCCTGTGGGGTTTTATTCCCCCGTCTCCCCACTCAAATCTAAGATGGAGGTAACCTACTCCAGGAACAGTAGGCTGCCACATAGGCTAGTCACCAACTTGTGGGCAAAATACCAGTTTACTCCAGGTTTGAATAGCAGCATGAAGAATTATATTGCATGCAGTGGCTATAAGTTTTCTTCTAACAACGGGCATTTTTGATCCACCACTATTTCAAATACTCCACACTTGGATTTGATATATTCTCATGCTGTCACCCTGTAGTAGCTATCCTTTTAGATACTAAAAGTCTTGAGTAAGTAGCCCTTGGGCGAAAATCTTGAACAAGAGTGATATGAAATGCAGTCATGTAGTATTAAACAATGTTGCTCTCTTGTCATCTTCAGGTCTCTTTAATAGTGGGCTTTTTTTTCCTGTTTTTCAAATATACCCAAGGGAACTTGAACTAGAAAGATGCTTTACATAGCTAAAACTTTTTAAATGTTATCACTAAAAATATGGCCTCAGGACAGTCACTAAATATGTCTTTAAAAGAAATTCAGTGATGGGGGATGTGAGGGGGAGGAGAGGGAATAGAATAAGTCCATATGATTTTTAAAAAGCAACTGTTTTTTCTTAAAACAAACAAGCACAATAGGTACAAAAGAGCATGAAGGCAGCCAACTAAATATTCAACAAATGGATAAGTGCTTGTATACAAATGCGTGAAACTTTAGTGATTGGTATTAAATGAGGACACTAATATAATAGAAATCACAGTAACTTGGTGGAATGATGATAATCAGTGGGACAAGGTAATGCCAGGGTACAAAATATATAGGAATGACAGAATAGGTGACTCTTGTGGGGGAGGGTCACTATATGTGAAAGGAAGCATAGAGTCTGGAATGCTAGCAGATCAGGTGGCAGTTCATCCCAGTCTTAACTGAACACTTACAAATGCACAGCCTGAAACTCCTCCTGCTTACCTGCATGTTAGCATTATAAAAATAGATATAAGGTGTTAATTTGATAAGAATAGGTTTAGCATTTAGATGTTATGAAATGCTTGTAGGATGCTGCATGTACTGATATCATTTACTATGGGGGAAGCTCAGTGGTTTGAGCATTGGCTTGCTAAACCCAGCATTGGGAGTTCAATCCTTGAGGGGGGTCAATTAGGGATCTGGGGCAAAATCAGTACTGCTAATACTAGTGAAGGCAGGGGGCTGGACTGGATGATCTTTCAGGGCCCCTTCCAGTTCTACGAGATAGGTATATCTCCATATTAAAAAAAATTACCTTTATAGTTCATGGTGTAAAATTATATTGTGTTGCATTGTAAACCTCTGTAATTGTGAAATTCACCAAACAGGGAAGGAAGCATTTATTAAGGTAAAGTGCCTGTCCTGTGTACAAGATGACCCACTGAAGGCAAATGAGGTATTGTGTAGCATCATAGGAGAGAGGCTCTGATTGTATTCCTAACTCCCTCCAGGAAGGAGAGACCTACACGTGAACTCATCCTGTTACACCAGACTCTGGAGTCGAGGGGATAAAAATCCTTGACCAGGAGAAACTGAATATTTTTTATGCTGTCAGTAATCTTTGCCCCTCAGAATCCAAAGCATAAGCAAAGAGATCCCTGAGCTGCTTGGCATGGGTTAGCCTTGAAAGGTTACTACAACTCTGACACCAGATGAATCATAGACTGGAACTCATTTGTGTATATAGCTTGTTTGCTTTAATCTGTAAATAACTCTTATTTCTCTTTCCTAATTAATAAACCTTTAGTTAGTTTATTACAAGATTGGCTACAAGCATTGTCTTTGTTGTGAGATGTGATACCTGGGGTGAGTGACTCGTCTCATGGGACTGAAAACAATGTGAATATTTGGTGATCATTGGTGTAAGTAACCATTTATCACACAGTCCAGCTTGCCTATGGGGCTAGAGTGACTGGAGTGTCCAAGAGGACAGTCTGTGACTCCATTATAAAACTATAGTAGTACACCCGTTATTGGGGTGAAATCTAATTACAGAACATACATCCAGGTTGTGGTGTCTGCCCTGTGATTGACACTCTCATTTGTGAGCCGATCCAGACAGTGTGGCAGTAAAATATAGTAAAAATCTTAAATGAATCAATCTGTACTATAGAATCTCTAGGGATAGAAATTCCATGTTTGAATAATAATAATAATAATAATAATATAGCAGTAGGAATATACTACCAACCACCTGACCAGGATGGTGATTGTGAAATGCTATATGCATCCGAAGAAGTGGGCTGTAGTCCACGAAAGCTTATGCTCTAATAAATTTGTTAGTCTCTAAGGTGCCACAAGTACTCCTGTTCTTCTTTTTTCAGGAAGATTAGAGAGGCTACAAAAACAGAAAACCCAATAATGGGGGATTTCAATTATCCCCATATTGACTGTAGACATTGCTTCAGGACAGGACGCAGAGATGAAGTTTCTAGACACCGGCTTCTTGAAGCAGTTACTTCTGAAACCCATAATGGGAGAGGCAATTCTTGATTTAGTCCTAATTGGCACATGGGATTTGGTCCAAGAGGTGAATATAGCTGAACCACTCAGTAACAGCAATCATAAAAAATAGAAAAGAACATAAAATCTGGCAAGTCAAGTATGAAAGTATAACACTGGTCTACAATTTTTGAGAAGTCGTCTGCTTCAGAGATAAAATGTGCTATTTATTATGTATTTTGATGTGCTGAATTCAAATATGACAATTAAAACAACTGATTGGCTACTGTTTCTAAGATATTTAAGTTTTTACATTTTATGTCTATGTATATTGTGTAGATAGGAGAGTTGTAATCAACAATTGTAAACCTAGGTCTTTTCATGTGTTTATGGTTGCTTTACATGATAATATTTCACCTGCCCTGTTTATGTAACCACTTTAAAAATCAGCAAAAGGGTTATATAAATAAAATTTATTATGAAACAAAAGGCAAAAACTATTATGTACATAGTTTAGTCCAATTCAGTGTCTACTCGGTGCTTCTTGGCTTGTCTCTTGTATTCATTACATGGAGCATCTCTTGTCACTGTCCAGCAATAGTCTGCAAGCATTGATGGGCTCCATTTTCCCTGATAGCCTTTCTCCATTGTTGCAATGTCCTGGTGAAATCGCTCGCCATGCTCGTCGCTCACTGCTCCGAAGTTCGGTGGAAAAAAATCTAGATGAGAGTGCAAAAAATGTATCTTTAGTGACATGTTGCAACCAAGGTTTTTGTATGCCTTGAGGAGGTTTTCCACCAACAACCTGTAGTTGTCTGCCTTCTTGTTTCCGAGAAAATTTATTGCCACTAACTGGAAGGCTTTCCATGCTGTTTTTTCCTTGCCACATAGTGCATGGTCAAATGCATCATCTCAAAGAAGTTCACGAATCTGAGGACCAACAAAGACACCTTCCTTTATCTTAGCTTCACTTAACCTTGGAAATTTTCCACGAAGGAACTTGAAAGCTGCTTGTGTTTGTCATTGGCCTTGACAAAGTTCTTCATCAGACCCAGCTTGATGTGTAAGGGTGGTAACAAAATCTTCCTTGATTCAACAAGTGGTGGATGCTGAACACTTTTCCTCCCAGGCTCCAATGACTGTCGGAGTGGCCAATCTTTCTTGATGTAGTGGGAATTTCTTGCACGACTATCCCATTCACAGACAAAACAGCAGTACTTTGTGTTTCCAGTCTGCAGACCAAGCAAGAGAGCAACAACCTTCAAATCGCCACAAAGCTGCCACTGATGTTGGTCATAGTTTATGCACCTCAAAAGTTGTTTCATGTTGTCATAGGTTTCTTTCATATGGACTGCATGACCAACTGGAATTGATGGCAAAACATTGCAATTATGCAGTAAAACAGCTTTAAAACTCATTTTCGATGAATCAATGAACAGTCTCCACTCATCTGGATCGTGAATGATGTTGAGGGCTGCCATCACACCATCAATGTTGTTGCAGGCTACAAGATCACCTTCCATGAAGAAGAATGGGACAAGATCCTTTTGATGGTCACGGAACATGGAAACCCTAACATCATCTGCCAGGAGAGTCCACTGCTGTAGTCTGGAGCCCAACAGCTCTGCCTTACTCTTGGGTAGTTCCAAATCCCTGACAAGGTCATTCAGTTCACCTTGTGTTTGAGGTGTGGTTCAGAGGAGGAGGATGGGAGAAAATGTGGGTCCTGTGACATTGATGGTTCAGGACCAGAAGTTTCATCCTCTTCCTCATCTGACTCAAGTGAGAATGATTCTGGTGCATCACGAACTGGCAGTCCTTCTCTGTGGGGCACTGGGCATATAGCTGATGGAATGTTTGGATAATGCACAGTCCACTTTTTCTTCTTTGACACACCTTTCCCAACTGGAGGCACCATGCAGAAGTAACAATTGCTGGTATGATCTGTTGGCTCTCTCCAAATCATTGGCACTGCAAAAGGCATAGATTTCTTTTTCCTGTTCAACCACTGGTGAAGATTTGTTGCACAAGTGTTGCAGCATATGTGTGGGGCCCACCTCTTGTCCTGATCTCCAATTTTGCAGCCAAAATAAAGGTGATAGGCTTTCTTAACCATAGTGGTTATACTGCACTTTTGTGATGCAAAGGTCACTTCACCACAAACATAGCAGAAGCTATCTGCACTGTTCACACAAGTACGAGGCATCTCTGCTCACTTTGGCTAAACAGAAATGTGCCCCTTTGCAAAATCAAACACTGACAAATAAGAGAGCACGACGCTGTATGATTTCTAGAACTGATATAGGGCAATTTGTTCAGCAGAGTGATGTAAGCTTCGTTAGGATTGCATCATCCATGACTTCTAGGAATAACATGATGCAATTCATATCATGTATGACGCAATACCAGCTTCAGCTTGCATCACTCATTGTTTTGCCTAAAAATGAAGTACTGTCCAAACCCAGTCATAGATTTATTCATAGATCCAGTCAAAGATGTATTTTAGTCATTTCTGGTTTAAATTGAGATCCCTTCCCTTTATAACTCACTTATCCTCCGCCATTCCCAAGTCAAGGGTCGTATATACTGACCCAATAGAATATCTTGAAAACTAGAGCCAATCAACAATTTTAAGCATCATATTCGTTCTCAGTGACCCAGAATTAGTAAAGTTTGACTACATTTATTTCAGAAGCATTTTGGCTGTAGAGTAGTGTAATTAGCTAGGCCAAAAAGGAATTTGAAAAGCAACTAGTAAAAGACACAAGCTAACAGCGAAAAAAAAATGAAGTACATTAGAAGCCTGCCAAACAATCAGTTGGGCTATTAGCCTATGAAGGGGCTAAAGCAGCACTCAAGGAAGGCCATTGTAGAAAAGTTAAATACGTTCTTTTCATCAGTCTTCACTGCAGAGAATGTGAAGGAGATTTGCACACCAGCCATTTTTTTTAGGTGATAAACCTGAGGAACTGTCCCACATGTTGGTGTTTGACTGGGGAGGCTTTAGAACAATTTGATAAATTAAATAGTACTAAGTCACCAGGACCACATAGTATTTACCCAAGACTTCTGAAGGAACTCATAGATAAAACTGCGGAACTAATAACTTATGGAATGTAATCTATCACTTAAATCAGCCTCTGTACCAGATGACTAGTGCATAACTAATGTGAAACCGATTTTTTAAAAAGGCTTCAGAGGAAATAATGGCAACTATAGGCCCGTAAATCAAACTTCACTTCAATACCAGGCAAATTGGTTGATGCTATAATAAAGAACAGAATTATCTGAGAAATGGATGAACACAATATGTTGGGGAAGAATCAACATGGCTTTTGTAAAGTGCAATTATGCCTCACTACTCTATTAAAATTCTTTGAGGGTGTCAAAACACATGTGGACAAGGATATAGTGATCCAGTGGATATAGTGTACTTGGACTTTCATTAAATTTTTGACAAGGTCCCTCCTAAACTAAGTAAGCAGTTATGGGAGAAGAGGGAAGGTCCTCTCCTGGATTAGTAATTGGTTAAAAGATAGGAAACAAAGGGTAGCAATAAATAATTTTCACAGTGGAGAGTTGTAAATAGCAGGGTCCCCCAAGGCTCTGTATTGGGACCAGTTCTGTTCAACTTATTCATAAATGATCTGGGAAAAGGGGTAAACAGTGAGGTGGCAAAGTTTGCAGATGATACAAAATTACTTCAGATAAGTCCAAAGCTGACTCTGAAGAGTTAAAAAGGAATCTCACAAAACTTGGTGATTGGGAAACAAAATGGCAGATGAAACTCAATGTTGATAAATATAAAGTAATGAACATAGGATAATGTAATTCCAACTATACATACAAAATGATGGGTTTTAAATTATCTGCTACCACTGAAGAGATCTTGGAGACATCGTGGATAGCTCTCTGAATACATCTGCTTAATGTGCAGTATCAGTCAAAAAAGCTAACAAACATTAGAAACCATGAGGAAAGGGGTAGATAATGAAACAGTAAATATCATAATGCTACTTTATAAATCCCTGGTACGCCCACACCTTGAATACTGTGTGCAGTTCTGGTCACCATATATCAAAAAAAGATACATTAGAATTGGAAAAAGTACAAAAAAGGAAAAACAATGATTAAGGGTATAGAACAACTTCCATATAAGGAGACATTAAGAAAACTGGACTGTTCATTGGGTAAAAGAGATGACTAAGGTGGGACACAATAGAGGTCTATAAACTCCTCACTGGTATGGGCAAAGTGAATAAGGATATGTTATTTACCCCTTCACATAACACATGAATTGGGGTCACCCCTTCACATAACACATGAATATGTGGCAGGTTTAAAACTAACATAGGGAAGTTCTTCTTAACACAATGCATAGTCAACCTGTGGAACTCATTACCAGAGAATGCTGTAAAAGCCAAAATTATAACTGGTTTCACATAAGAATTAGATAAGTTCACGGAGGATAGGATCATCAATGGCTATTGACCAACATGGCCAGGGATGCAGATTTATGCTCTGGGTGCCCCTAAATCTCTTCTAGAAGCTGGGACTGGACCACAGGGGATGGATCACTTGATAATTGCCCTGTTCTGTCTACTCCCTTTGAAGCATCTGAACCAGCCACTGTTGGAAGACAGGGTACTGGGCTAGATGGACCATTGATCTGACCCACTATGGTCATTCTTATGTTCTTATGCATGCATGTGCTCAGTGTCACTTTCTGCTTAAAGTGAATCTTGAGTTGTGGGCATGTTTGTGGTGTATACAATGGCGACCTAGGTAATCCCATAATTGTCTCAATTTTACAGACAGATGAATAGTAGGCTAACTTTGAGAATTCAGATTTGCCTTTCATTTCACCCTTCTTGTTCATTTTTATGCATACATTCATGGGAATACCTATTTAGTCAAACGCATAATGGGGGATGGTTGTACAAATTTATATGTAAAGGGTTCAGAGTAGCAGCCGTGTTAGTCTGTATCCGCAAAAAGCACAGGAGTACTTGTGGCACCTTAGAGACTAACAAATCTATTTGACCAAAAGCTTTCGTGGGCTACAGTCTACTTCATCGGATGCATGCAGTGGAAAATACAGTAGGAAGATATATATATATACACAGAGAACATGAAACAATGAGTGTTACCATACACACTATAACAAGAGTGATCAGTTAAGGTGAGCTATTATCAGTAGGAGAGAAAAAGAACTGTTTGTAGTGGTAATGAAAATGGCCTATTTCCAGCAATTAGGTTTGAACAAAGACTGGGAGTGGATGGGCCATTACACAAAGTAAAACTATTTCCCCATGCTTATCCCCTCCCCCCTTACAGTTCCTCATATCTTCTTGTCAATTGCTAGAAATGGGCCATTTTAATTACCACTACAAACAGTTCATTTTCTCTCCTACTGATAATAGCTCACCTTAACTGATCACTCTCGTTATAGTGTGTATGGTAACACCCATTGTTTCAAGTTCTCTGTGTATATCTATACCTTCCTACTGTATTTTCCACTGCATGCATCTGATGAAGTGGGCTGTATCCCACGAAAACTTATGCTCAAATAAATGTGTTAGTCTCTAAGGTGCCACAAGTACTCCTGTTCTTTATGTAAAGGGTATTCAGTATTCTATATTTCTTACAAATATATTATTATAATAGATATATTTGTTCCAAGTGCTCACTCTCGGTTTTTAAAGTTTCAGTCACCCAGTCAGGAAATAGGAGCCATGACTATATAGGTCACTATATACCTCATGTTTAAATAATGAATAACATAGTCAAAGACAAAGCTGAAGTGAACAGTACATGAACACCCTCATATAGATGAAATATGCACAAAACATGTTTGCTATTTTTTACAAATCAACAAATTAATAAGAAGCAAACCTTGTTCAAGGATAACTTGTGAATAAAAAAGTTGTACTACCGATACATAACTGCAGTGAACAATTGGTCTGTCTATATTCATATTGTCTTACACAATTTACAGTAAACCTGTTTACAGATCACATGTCTTTGTGTCATAAATGCTTGATACTAAGTAGAGCTGAGTAGATATGGTTAAATATTACCTTGTTCCACCAATGCATGATTCAACAAATATTTGTGGAGCATTTTCTTCTTATTTGGACCCTGATTCAGCAAAGCATTTATGCATCAAGACTTTGATTGAATAATGGTAACTGGATTATTTTTATAATTAACTGACTTTAATTAATTGACTTTTAAGCATGTGTTTAAGTCTCCTAGGACTACTTAAATTCCATTGACTCCAGTGGGATTTTAGCATGTGTTTAGGTGTTCTTCCTGAACAGGACTGGTTTTAGAACTGGCTGAAAATTTTCCAAGAGAACACTTTTCTGTTAGAAAATGCTGATTTGTTCAAAACCAAAATATTCTGTGGAACATGTTGATTTCAACAAAACTTCTATAAAAACTTGTCTGGTTGCCCACCTGTACAGCTGCTCAGCAACATGGGCTCTCAGGATTAAATGCTAGGAAGGAAGATTTAGATTTGATGTTAGGAAAAAGCTTCCTAACAGTAAGGGTAATTAAGCACCCAAACAAATTATCTTGGGAGGTTGTGGAATCTCCATCAACTGACATTTTAAAGAACAGATTAGACAAACACTTTTGGAGGGGATGGTTCAGATAATTTGCAGGCTGGTCTAGATATTTAGGCAGGAGAAAGTGCAGGGGACTGTACTAGATGACCTATTGAGATCTCTTCCAGTCCTACATTTCTATAATTCTATTACCGGCTACTTGGCAGCTTGCTAAGAGACTGATGCAGAACACAGGTTCCCAGGGCTTCCAGGTTTTGAGAAACCTGAGGAACAGTTTTGGCGTTTTTCAGAACAAATTGTTATGGATTCCAGTTCCACAAAACAGTGAAGATTTCGATATTTTTCCCCAATTCAGCATAAATTCTTTTTCCAAAAACTTGAAATTTTGTATATAATTGAAAGTCCACTTCTCAGCCACCCCTAGTTATTTTTTTGTATGTGGGTTGATATGTTGAAATTCTCTTGTCAGTGCTCAAGTCAAATAGAGAACTGGGAAAAATGTTCCAAATTTCAAACACTGAAAAAAATAAAGTTTGGAATTTTAAAAAAAAATATTTTTTGAATAAATGTTTACAGTTCTTCCTTTTTTTATTGTACGAGCTCGGTTTAGGAATTGCCATAGTCGACGAGACTGAAGGACCTTCTAGTCCAGCAACCTGTCTCCAACAGTGTCCAACGGAAAATGCTTTAGAGGAGGGTGTAGGAATCCAACCTAAAACAGATGTGGGATAATCTGCTCCCCATTTTAGATCATGTCCTAATATCTAATTGTCTGAAGCACAAATTTAATATAATGAATGTCCCATCACTTTGTGAATCTTGCTAAATTCTTGGATTTAATTAGCTGCATAATCTTATTACATGTACGAAAAAGTATTTCCTTTTCGCAGTTTTGAATTTGCCTTTATGTTTCATTGAATGTCTCCCTGTTCTGTGTTATAAGACCAGGAGAATAGAAGCTCTCAGCCAACCTTCTCTAGACCATACTTTATTATATATATATATATATATATATATATATATATATATATATATATTATCAGTCTACATTCTATGGACAACAATCTCAATCTTTCTTCATATGAGAGTTCTTTCTATACCTCTAATTGTTCTCATCACTCTTCTCTCAACCACCTAGTTCAGCAATCTCCATTTGGATGTGGTGTGACTAGTACAGCAAGCAATATTCTGGATGAGAGATGCAACATTTATTTAAATCATGCCATTGTATTTTTTTTTCATATTCCCAAGCCATTCCTTATCTATTCTCACATCTTGTTTGCTTTGTTGCCCTTAGTTTCACATTGTGGAAAGTTCTTTATTGAGCACTGTCCAATAACATCCAGGTCTCCTTCCTTAATTAATACCCTTAATTTAGAACCTTGCAAGGCATATAAGTCACTTACATTTTTCCCTCCAATGTCCCTTACTTTCTGCTTATCAATATTGAACATCATTTGCCATGGTGTTGCCCACTTTATCTTCCTTAGCTCTCTCTGAAGTGCCTCACAGTCCTCTTTGGCTTTAATTAACGGCAGATTTTTGCTACTTCACTGGTATCTCCTGAAACACCCAAAATACATTTAAACAAAAATTGATGTAGTATGGAACCCAGAAACATCTTTCTCTTAACCTTTAACCGGGATGAATATTGATTGGTTAATCCTAATCCTTGTTTTCTGTCTTCTAGTCAGTTCTTCATCCATGAGAGTATTTTGCCTCTGACCTTATGAGTACTATTGTTTTACTTCCCCTCTACATAGTCCCATTGTTAGCAATGGAAAGTTGTTGACTGTGCTTGGGAAGGGTAATAAAGAGGGTTACTTGAGACTATCTAACAATCAAATCCTTTAAATCCCATTTCTGTTTACAATGGCAATACAATATCCAGGTAATTCAATTATTTAAAATTGGTAGATAACTTTCTAAATACCTTGAATTATAATTAATTATACTGTTTTTAGATTTTTCTTTCACTTTTTTATTTCGTTTTCCTTTTCAATCAGCATATATTGATATAGCTTTATAATGCCCAGTGGGAGAAGTGCCTGTCCATGGCTTTGGGCACCTTAATGTAATTTTTAAAATGAGCAGCTTTCCCCAACCCACCTAATGCTACCCCAAGAAACACAGAAATACCAGCATTTATCACTGCCCCACCTGTTCTCCAAAAACCTGGGTGAAAAAAATGGACCTTGGCAGCATGACCTTGTGTCTATATATTGAGGCTGTTTTGGACAAAGGAGAGTAGAGAGAATCAGTCCCAAAGTTGAGGGCTCCTCATGGAAGACACTATCCTCGCAGCTCTCTCTCTCTTACAGTGAGGGGTGTCCAGCTGGAGTATGGCTGCTAATTTCAGGAAGGGACAGAATCAGAGAGTGAGAGTTGCTTAGGTAGGCAGGCGATCTACAGTTTTATAAGTCAAAACTGGCACCTAACATTCCACCTGGGCACTAATAGGCAGCTGTGCAGATCCTGTAGCACTGATGTCATGTGCTGCTGACAAGACATATGTTCAGCCTGCTGCACTCTGCACCAGTTGCAGTTTTCAGGAATAGCCTCGCATAAAGTGCAATGCACTTGCTTAATCCTTAGGGGAGGAAGGCCTGGATTACAGTAGGAAGGCTTTCATCCAAAATGAAAGGTCTCATTTTCAGGGTCAGACACTGATGCGAGTTAATTTTTCTATTAAAAATAGATCTAGCTTTTGAAAATTCAGATGGCTGCAAATGACCAAGAGTTGCTATGCGTTGCTGAGATTACACGTGAAAAGATGGGAATAACGAAAACTATTATTAACATTTCAAATCACCAAACCCAAAGCCTCCGCCTCCAAGAGATGCAAGTTTCAAACTGTCCACACCAGTGCTACGTCAGCAGGAGACGCTCTCCTGTCGCATGCTTCTCACCGAGGTGGAGTAATTATGCTGACAGGAGAGCGCTCTACCTTCGGCATAGCGTGTCTTTATCAGACTCGCTACAGTGGTGCAGTTCCATCGGTGCATCTGTGCTGATGTAGCGCTGTAGACTTGCCCTAACATACCCCAGTACATAAACTAGACCATCCTTTTAGAAAGAGAAGACATATATTAAATGGTTATTAAATTAAAGAATTGCTTTCTTATGCACTATAGAAAAAGCCAGCACATTCCTTAACCAGGAGACATTCAATAGTACCAGCAGAAATTGTCTTTTCATTTCTCCCATTATCCAATTGTCCTGACCTTGTAACAATCTTTTTTCCATTTATCGCTGGAGATTTGGAGATGAGTGAATGAGGTCAGATACAATAAAAATAGACATGAACCTCCACCCAAAACTAAAACTAAACCTCAGTTAACCCTTGTATGGATTTTGAAAAAGTTCAGTTATTTTCCCTTTCTATTTCTTTTCTGTATGACTCTGTTCTTCCTGAGGTTAGGGTCTGATAACTCCATGTGCGTTCTGAGTATCCTCAACTCCCATGGGAGTCTATGGAGAAGACTCTCAACCACTTACGAGAAATGCTGAGAACCTTTCATAATCAGAGTCTTAGTCGGGACCAGCTGAAGAAATACCAAAATACTATGGGCAAATCTACACTACAGATCTACAGAGGCGCAGCTGCACTGATGCAGCTGTGCCACTCTAGCACATCTGGTGAAGATGCACTATGCCGAAGGGAGAGCGCTCCCGTGTTGGCAAAATTACTCCACCTCTGCGAGAGCTGAAAGCGATGTATTCGGGAGAGCCTCTCCCGCCGACATAGCATAGTGTGGACTGCACTTAGGTAAGTGTAATTTGTGTCGCTCAGAGGGTGGCTTTTTCACACCGCTGAGTGATGTCAGTTGCATAAACTCTTATTTGTTTCCACTTGAACTGGAACCAAGAAATCCTAGAAATTAGAATTAGGTCCAAACTCTAATTATTTATCCCAAAGTGCCCTTTCCCCCACCTAAACTTGGGGGTCTGGGGCCCTCTCTACTGCTGTTCCTCCTGGCCAAGAAAGTGGGCATTAGGCTCTTATGTCACCTCATTGGTGGGGAGTGGCACTACATCACTTTTAGTCACTGGTAGAGATTCTTGGAAGCTAGACTTTCCCCCTCTTTAAAAGCTGCTGCTCTTCCTGCACAGAAGAGGGCATCTACTCCTCACAGCCAGAGGGAAGGGGAGTTCTCTACCACCTTATCCTCTCTCTCTCCCCTCCTATTTTTCAAATACCAAAGACAAACAGAAATTTTACAGGTACTGCCTCCACCATGGACAGTGTCCAAGTCTCTGGCAGTAAGTTCAAGGGGAGGGTGTGACAGTGTACCCCATAAGGCTTTATGGGGGGGTGCTTATAAATGTTTGTATGATATAACTGGAATAGGGTTTTGCTACATATTCCATGTAACATATCTATGTAAAGGTTATGATCTACTGGTTATGTTCATCCTAGCGGTATGCAGACACCATTTGTGTGTTCAAAGTTATGAACATTGACTGTATAATTGCTTGATTTCTAAGTAGCCTTAGTTAGAACATTTGGTCACTCCTTGGGAAAGGAATGTGCAAATTAGGTGCTTAATCAGGGAGCAAACAAAAGAGCTTGGAATACTACAATCCACATAAGAAGTCTACCTGAGGACGTTCAAGGTAGCAAGTGCTACCTGCAAGTCCTGAGTCATGCATGGGCATGCGACTTGCCTATGTGATTCCAAATCTCCATTTTGTAACTGGATTCTACACAGGGTGAGGAGGGGGTCTTCACCCACAAGAGAGAGTCTATTTAAACCTCTGGGAGACCCCCTCCATTTTGTCTTCAGCTGGCTAAAGAAGGAGCCTCTCCACCCCCCTGGGAGACTTAAAGGAAACTGAAACAAAGAACAGTAACTACAGGGGGTGTAAGTAATTGCTGGACCCAAACTAAAACAAGATTAGCCTGTAAAAGGGAGCATTCTGGAACTGGTAAGGATCTTATCTGTATTTAGTTTAATTAGATATAGATTTACACATTTTATTTTATTTTGCTTGGTGACTTACTTTGTTCTGTCTGTTACTACTTGGAACTACTTAAATCCTACTTTCTGTATTTAATAAAATCACTTTTTACTTATTAATTAACTCAGAGTATGTGTTAATACCTGGGGGAGCAAACAACTGTGCATATCTCTCTATCAGTGTTATAGAGGGTGAACAATTTATGAGTTTACCCTGTATAAGCTTTATATAGGGTAAAACGGATTTATTTGGGTTTAGACCCCATTGGGAGTTGAGCATCTGAGTGTTAAAGACAAGCACACTTCTGTGAGCTGTTTTCAGGTAAACCTGCAACTTTGGGGCAGGTAATTCAGACCCCGGGTCTGTGTTGGAGCAGATGGGAGTGTGCTGGCAGGGATAACAGGAGCAGGGGTAGTCTTTGCACATCAGGTGGCAGCTCCCAAGGGGGTTTCTGTGATCCAACCCATCACACCCTGCTCTCTATCTTTTTCTGCATGTGGAACTCATGACCACTAGAGGTCAAGTTTAATAACCTATGAACATAATCTCTCCCACTGTGCTCATAGACTTCAAATTTGCACTTTGGCAGTCATTTTGTTTGGCACACAGGAAAAAAAATTATGTACTGAATATCTGATATTAAGAACAATTCTATAATATGGCAGGTTTGCAAGTAAATAGCTGAGCATATTGATATTGAAAATCCTTGCTCCGCCTTAATTGAAATGTACAATGTGAGATTACAGAGAAATTTCTAATTATGTTTTATGTTCATGTGTTCATCAAAGCCATAGTCTGTGGGTATCAGGCCATAGAACAAAGCAAATTTGTTTCAGAAGGTTTCTAACTGAGGCTTTTAAACAAATTTTATATTGCAGCAAGGCAGCTCTCTGCATGTTAACAAAGCAGCACATAGTGCAGTCTGACAACACATGCAAATTATACCCTTACTTCAGCTGTTTGTTTTAGATTATCTGAGACAGCAAGGTAAGTGATTTTTTTTGACTATTTTGGGATGTTTTTCTATATTTTCAAATATATTGATTTAAATTACAACACAGAGTGTACATTGCTCACTTTATATTATTATTTTTATTACAAATATTTGCACTGTAAAATGATAAACAAAAGCAATATATTTTTCAACTCACCTCATGCAAGTACCATAATGCAATCTCTTTATTGTGAAAGTACAATTTACAAATGTAGATATTTTTTGTTACATAACTTCACTCAATGTAACAAAACCATGTAAAACTTTAGACCTTACAAGTCCATTCAGTCCTACTACTTATTCAGCCAATCACTAAGACAAACAAGTTTGTTTACATTTATGGGAGATAATGGTGCTGGCTTCTTATTTAGAATGTCACCTGAAAGTGAAAACAGGCGTTCACATGGCACTTTTGTAGCCGGCATTGCAAGGTATTTACATGCCAGATATGCTAAACATTGGTATGCCCCTTCATGCTTCGGCTACCATTCCAGAGGACATGCTTCCATGCTGATGATGCTCGTTAAGAAATAATGTGTTAATTAAATTTTGACTGAACTTTTTGGGGGAGAATAGCATGTCTCCTGCTCTGTTTTACCCTCATTCTGCCATGTACTTCAAATTATAGTAGTCTTAGATGATGACCCAACACATGTTGTTCATTTTAAGAACACTTTCACTGCAGATTTGACAAAACGCAAAGAAGATACCAATGTGAGATTTCTAAACATAGCTACAGCACTTGGCCCAAGGTTTAAGAATCTGAAGTGACTTCCAAAATCTGAGCGGGACAAGGTGTGGAGCATGCTTTCAGAAGTCTTCAAAGAGCAATACTTCGATATGGAAACTACAGAATCCGAACCATCAAAAAAGAAAATCAGCTTTCTGCTGGTGTCATCTTCCTCAGATGATGAAAATGAATGTGCTTCAGTCTGCACTGCTTTGGATCGTTATCAAGCAGAACCTGTCATAAGCATGGACGCATATCCTCTGGAATGGTGGTTGAAGCATGAAGGCACATATGAATATTTAGCACATTTGGTATGTAAATCTCTTACAATGCCGGCTACAACAGTGCCATGCAAACGTCTGTTCTCACTTTCAGGTGACATTGTAAACAAGAACATGGAAGTGTTATCTCCTGCAAATGTAAATAAATGTGTTTGTCTGAGTGACTGGCTGAACAAGAAGTAGGACTGGGTGGACTTGTAGGCTCTAAAGTTCTACATGGTTTCATTTTTGAATGCAGTTATTTTCTGTACATAATTTTACATTTGTAAGTTCAACTTTCATGATAAAGCGTTTGCACTACAGTTTATATGAGGTGAATTTAAAATACTATTTCTTTTGTTTTTTTACAGCAAAAATATTTGTAATAAAAATAATTATAAAGTAAGCACTGTACACTTTGTATTCTGTGTTGTAACTGAAATCAATATATTTGAAAATGTAGAAAACATCCACAAATGTTTAAATAAATAGTATTCAATTACTGTTTAACAGTGCGATTAATCACACGATTAACTTTTTTAATTGTGCAATTAATTTTTTTAATCGTTTGACAGCCCAACATTCCATCCTGGGTCTAACACGCGGTAGATTGATTTATGAAAGATTTAGAGGGTTTTTTTATATTTGTCATATTTGGGGAAGTTCAGAAATCCCTAGTGATGTGACTTTTTTAGATGATAATTTAGTGTTGTTATTTTTAGATGTGCTAAAAATTGTACCAAGTATTATTATTTTGTGTGTATTTTAAATATCTATCTATAGATATAGATCTCCAAAATACACACAATAATTTTCTTTTAATTTCCAAATATACATTTGGCAATAGTTTTAATTATTCAGGAAAATGTTATGTGAAACCCAACTTACAACGTGAGGTAATATCTGAAAACCTAATCATGTGATACAAGCTTCATAAATACTCTGCCATTACATGTAAAGTACCATGTAATTAGTGAGACACTAAGTATATAAGATCACTGATGTCTTCAAAACCAAAATGCAGACTGCATTTTAAATGCTTTCAGTACAGTTATGCTAACTCATATCTAAGATTTGAGCTCCCATACTATATGTTGTGTGAATGCCCCAAAATACACTTTATTGATAAGATTATTTTATATCTGTTTTCTACTTGAGGCCATGTCACATGTTCATTCAACAAGAAGTTGGAGTAGTAATTCAAAGCTAGACAAGGAAATATAAAAGCATTATCATAGAATAGAGGAACAAACAGGTGTAGGGAGAAACCAGCCAATGAGCATGAGATGAAACTATGATGAAGGACAACTTAATTTCCTCTCAAACTTCAAAGTGGCGTCTTTTGAGGAAAAGATGTGACCTGAACTTCACTTATAAAGGCCATGGTAATCAAAGAATGATAAAAGCAGCAAAGTTTACCAGTAACAAAGAGGAAACAGTGAATCAAGAAAACTTTGCTGCCTGTACTCCATCAATCTTTGATAAATCTGAACATGCGAGTTCTTTAAGAAGAGTTTATTAGGGGGCCAAAAAGCCATGATTCCACAACTTTGGTTAAAATGCCATTCTGGTTTCACAGTAAAGTGAAGGCAGGAGTTAGAAATGAAAAAGCAATACATAACAAATATATAACAAATGGTAAAAAGGGGGAAATAGATAGCAATTGATATAAGTTATGAAGTGTAGAAAATTGATAAGGGAAACTAAAGATAAGATGAGAAAATCCATGGGTGGCAGGGCTAATGACAATAAGAAGGAATTTTAGTATATTGGTAACAAAAGAAACCCCTAGGACTAGCATAGGTCCATTACTAGATGGAGATATTGGGATATATACATATATCCATGTAATATGTTATAGGTCATGAATAATGCATGCTAGACATTAATGTGTGCATTGCAAGTTAGCAAACCAAAGCAAGAACTTAAGGTCAAGAACTATTAGAACTATTTGTGCAAAAATAACCTTAGGTTCCAAGAAAAATATGGAAAATCATCAGAAAAGGAAACAACACCAGCTGAACTGATATAAAATTGTATAAGAATTGGAGGAAATGGCATGTCTTGGATCATGGCGGCCTGTCCAGGATTGTCTCTTTGGAATTGTGTGGGTAGAAGGCCTAGTAAACAAAGGCAAAGAACCGATGACGCAACAGAATTGACTATAAATGGTTGCCTATGATTTCTGCAAATTGGAGTTGTTTATTGATCCAAAGTCCCATGTGGATATAGATGTGGTTTTCACCGGCTCCCTGCATCTTATGATCTTATCCTGATGGAAGGAATCTTGACTGCCCATTGGGACCATTCTGACCTTTGGACTCTGGTATAGTATGTTTGGGGTGTGAATGTGGAGTGAGTAAGGTTTGTTTTGTAATCAATAAAGAGCATTTAGAGTATTATATACCAACACTGTGTCCGGGATCTGCTTGCTCCTCATCCTGTGGGGAGACCTCTATTGCAGGTCTAACATGTGGCGGAGAATGTGGAGGTGGGAGAGATATTAAGGAGTGCCGGATTTCGAGACAGACTCTTACAGTTTTGGGGGAGTCCTTATTTAAGACTAATAAGAGTGACTCCTTATTTGTGAAATTTGTGGGGGAAAAACATGCGTGAGTAGATACTACATGGTGTTAGTATAATAATGTTTAAAACACTGTTTAGGAAGAGAAGTATAGGGGCGGGAGAGGCACCCCAGTGGACTAAAGTTAAAGCCCCTTCTCTATTAGAGAAGGAGATTATTGCATTTGGGACATGCCCTTGTATGGAAGGTGCAGTGGAACTGGATTTAGCACTTGATACCTTAGAAAACATGTTTGAAAAATATGTACAGTTGTACATTCCTAATGCCAGTAAAAAGCAAATGTCCATAGTATGGCTGTTGTGGCAAGCTGTAGAAAAGGCAATTGCATGTAAGGGGGAAGTCTGTGCGGAGTTACAAACATTACAAGATAATTTTAAAACTTGCCAGGAAAATTTGGAACAGGAAGTGAGGCAGGGACAGATAATGCAAACTCAATTAGAACAAAGGGGAAAACAAAATAGGGAACTGGAGAAAAGAATGATAGATTGGGAAAAGTTTAAAGCAGACAGAGATAAATTAGACCATCAAGTGATAGGAATGAAACAGTTAATTTGAGATTTGACTAAGGAAAAGGAAGAGGAGATCTCAAGCGTTTCTCACAGTAGGTGCCAGAAAACTATAGCAGCATTGAAAAAGCAAGTGAAAACACAAGAGCTGCAAGTTGCGGCAGTGTATCAAAAAGAGAGAGATTTGGATTTGGATTTAGATTCCAATGATATTTGGTATGGAGAGGATCTGTGAGGGGGTCAAGAGAAAAGGAAATTTGACCAAACTCAAGAGGGGCTTTATACTAAGTTGAGAGAAGAAATAAGAAACTGACTGGGAGACCCTAAGCCAGAAAAGTCTGTAGCAGTGATAGAATGGAGATCAACTATTAAGGATACAGTGGAGGAGATACAATCAGAGCAGACACAAATAATTCCTGAGAGTTCATCAGACTTACAGTTGATGGTAAAGACATTAGGCCCAGTGAATATGAAAAATTTAGCTACATGGCTATCATGGTGGGCAGAGTTAGGAGGAACAGAGAATTTAAATATGATTGAATTTTACAGGCTAATCAGGGCAGCTAGCGCTGGAGACATTAGGCAGGCAGTAGATAGGGTGGAAAATGCTTTGGACAGGCAGCCAAAAGCATACCAACTGATACCACAATTTATTATGCTGTTAGGAAAGGAGATAGGTCAAAGACCCATGAAGGTGTTATCCAGTGCAGATTACATGAAGCCTGGAGATTCCACCAGGGATTACCTGTTAAGGAGAATAACATTGGGATTATTAGCTGGAGAAATACAACTGGTGACTAATCCCAGGGTGGAGGTCGCCAGACATGTCACAGCTGATTCTTTGATGGCAGTTAATTTGAATCAGAGGAAATTTTGGAATGATGTGTTTGAAGGATTGGACAGAATTTTTTTAGTGATGTCTACTAATTTTGTGAACCAAACAGCCCAGGAAGAGGAGTTAAGTGTTATGAATGCACTGGAGCACTGGATAGTATGCCAACGAATGATGAAAGGGGGAAGGCCAGGTAGAAGGACTGAAACCCAGAGTACTTTTTGTTGAAGCAATAAAATATTCAAATGAGAGTGTTTATAGATCAAGAGGAAGAGGCCGTGAGCAAGAAAGAGGCTGTGGTAGAGGACAAAACACTCCACCCCAAGGAGGTAGATGTGTCCCAGAAGGGAATAGATGTGATTTATTATATCGCTTGGAGGTATTTGAAATTGAGGGGAGTAGATATGGATAAGTGGAATGGGAGACGTACTGATGAATTAATCAAAGAAATGCAAAGGATGGAAGAAGAAATGTTTAAGGAGCAGAAAAAGGTTGCAGCTATGCAAGCTGAGGGTTCAGAGAAACCTGCTCTATAGGGAAGCCCTGAAGACAAGTTGCTACCACTGGAAATGGGTCCTCAGGGGTGGGGGATGATAATTAGATTAAGATGAGATTCAAATGGGAGGCCTAGGACAACTGTCATTGTGGGACATAATGGATACAAAGATGCCCTATTGGATACTGGGGCTGGTGTAAATATTGTAAATAGAAGCTGTGATTTGACTCAATATGGGTCAGAGATCATTACAACAGCCACCTTTATTGGGAAAGGAGTGACAGGAAAAATGTATCATTCAGTAGAAATAGTTATACCTAGAGAGAGAGTGGGGGATTTTTGTTGTAAAGAACAAATGCTTCAGATAGATCAGGTGGCTGAGCCAATAATATTGGGGACTCCTTTTCTGAAGAGGAATCAGCTAGTTTTGGATTTAATGGAGTTCTGTGGCATGTGTCCGGCTGGACAGAAAGCGTCCTGACAGCAGGGTACATTCCAAGAATATGTGCTGCAGAAGCAGTGGAGGAGATTATTCAGGATCAACGGAATGTGTGGGTAAAGGAGTTTCCTGATGTATGGATTAAGAATAAAGCAGAATGTGGTAAAATCGAAGCATGTGTTAAAATCATGGGAGATGAAGTGCCACCACAGAGACAATATAAATATCCTGTGCAAGCAGAGGCAGGAATTGAATCATTAGAACAACAGGGAGTGATTGAAAAGGGAAATTTTGCATACAATAGACCAATTTTGCCTGTATTAAAAGCCTCAGGAAATTGGAGATAGACAGTGGATTTTAGACAAACTAATAAAGCTACCCTTCTCCCACTCACCCCTCACCCCCACCCCGCATGGCACCAATAGTTGCAGATCTACCTCAAGTAATGGCAAGAATACAGGGGGCCCTAAATGATTCTGTCATAGATTTGGCAAATTCTTTTTTCACCATCCCATGGCACCCCAATTCTTGGGCCCGCTTTGTGTTTACTTTTAAGGGACAATGGTACTTATTTAAAAGAATTCCCCAAGGCCTACATTGCACTCCAGCTATTGCGCACCAACATGTAGTGCAAATGCTGGATCAGTTATCCAAAGAGGATCGGGAGAATGTCACCTCATATGTACACGACATATTAGTGTGGGGGGACACTAAAGAGGAGGTGACTGAGTGGACTAAAAAAGTCTTGAGACTCATCCAGGAAATGGGTTTTAAGGCTAATAAAGAGAAAGCCCAACTAGTGCAGAGGAGAGTGAATTATTTGGGGGTGACCCTAGGGGAACAAGGAATTTAGGTAGATCAACAAAGGGTGAAATCATTAATGAATTTACCAAGGCCAGAGGAGTCTCATGCATTGAGGGTTATGTAACGACGGTTTAACTATTTAAGGAAACACATCTGGAATTTTGCCATTATAGCTGGACCGTTGTGGCATTTACTAAAAAAGAAAGTAAAAAGGGAGTGGGGGCCTGAACAAGAAAAAGCTTTCTGTAATTTAAAACAAGTCTTGAGGAAAGCTCGAGCATTGAAATTCCCAGAGATAAACAAGCCATTTGTGATTAAGTTGGCAGCAACCCAACAAAGTGTAGCATTAGTATTGATGCAAAAAATTGACAGGAAGTTAATACCGGTAGCATACATGTCTAGAAGATTAACCCTTATGGAGCAGTAGTTTGGGATCTGTGAAAGAGAATGTTTAGCTGTTGGGTGGGCCATTGAAGCTTTTGCTTTGACTACTGGCATGGCCCCTATTATAATACAAACACCTCACTCTTCCCTGAAGTATATTTTATCAGGGAAACTTCCGGGGAAAGAAGTATCATATACCAGGATGGCCCAATGGACCTTGATGTTAACTAGCAGAGATGTTACTTATGAGAATAACAAACAAGCAATGATGTTACCATATGCCCTCCTGACAGAAGGAGAGGACCATGAATGCCCACTTCCAGAAACCGAACCAAAGTTAGTTGAATACGTACACCCAGTAGATTAAGTGTTAAGCCTCGGAGAAAAAGAGGTTTGGTTTACAGATGGTAGTTCATACCGTGAGAACTCTAAGCCATATGTGGGCTATGCTGCTATACAAATTGATGAGGAAACTATTTCTGGTTCTATGAGTATGACTTCAGCTAAGGGAGCAGAGGTCAGAGCTCTCAGTGATTTGTTTAAACAGAAAAATAATGTTGCAGACTGTCTTTATGTCTATATGGATTCAGACTTTGTGGTACAAGGACTGTTATACTGGATTGGGATTTGGAAAAAAAATAATTGGGAAACAGCTGAGGGGAAAAATTTGGTCCAAAAGGAGAATTGGAAATCTACCTATGATTGGTTGAAAAAACACCCAGGAGAATTAATAGTAAGACATATTAAAGGTCATCAAAAGCGAGAGGGAATGAAAAATATTGGAATGATAAAGTGGAGGCTTTAGCTAAATTAGCAGCAGAGGAACTTTTGGGAGTTATGGGAGTTAATAGAGTTGAAGCCATAAAACAGAAGGTTAAACCTGAGGAAAGATGAGGAAACTGGAATATACAAGGTGGCTATGTGGTGAATAAGAAAACAGGAGAGGTAAAGAGGGTACCTAACAAATTTCAAAGAGAAAAGATTATTAATCTGTGTCACTCTATGGCCCACCAAGGAATAGAGAATACTCTAAGGTAAAACAAATTGGAATATGGCCTAAGGTGCAAGAGGACGTAGAAAACTTTGTTAAAAACTGCATAAGGTGTGCAGCAGACGGGAATAGACCACCGAATTCGGGACCCTTGTTGCACCAAAGAATTGTGGAGTCCTATGGAGTACAATACAGTTTGATTATATTGATAAATTGCCTAAGACCCAAAGAGGGAATCAGTATTTATTAGTGATAGTAGATTCCTGTTCTGGATGGGTGGAGGCGATTCCCACCAGAAATCACACTGCAGAGACCACTGACAAAAAGTTGTAGGAAGTAGTGTTTAGTAGATATGGAACTCTAGAATTAATTGATTCAGATAATGGGACACATTTTGTAGTAGGAGTAATTAAAAGTTTATTAAAAGCTTTAGGAATAAAGCAACAACTACATATCCCCTATCATCCTCAATTGTCAGGACAGTAGAAAGGATCAAACAAACTGTTAAACAAGCTCTACGCAAAGTAGTGCAAGAAACTGGCAAAGATTGGGATGATAAATTGCCAATGGTGTTGGTGGCCATCCAAAGTTGTGGTTGACTGGCTACTGGCTACCAGCCTTATCAAATTCTCTTTGGAAGGCCTATGAGAATGTGAAGCATTCTTTTGAACCCAGAAGAAGAAGATGACGAGGTATCAGTTACCCACTGGGTAAGGGAGTTACCAATAGAATTTTAGACTTTTGTAAGGCATTTGATTTAGTACCACTTGACATTGTGACTAAACCATTAGCACTATAGAATATCAGTTAAACAGATTAAGAACTAGCTAAATGACAGAACTCAAAAAGTAGCCATCAGTGTTTCTAGTAGGGTTCCACAAGGATCAATATCTGGCCCAATCCTAGTTAACATTTTCAGCAATAATCCAGAAGTAAATATAAAATCATTCCTGGGCCCATTCAAACAAAATATTTTGATATAGCCAAGTGCAAAGTTTTACAGCAGGGAACAAGGGATGCAGGCCACACCTATAGGATGGTGGATTGTATCATGGAAAGCAGTGACTCTGAGAAGAATTTAGGGGTCGGAGTGGGCAATGCTATGGCAAAAAGGGCTAATGTGATCTTTGTATGTATCCACAGAAATGCAGTGAGTAGGAGTAGGAGGGTGATTTTACCTCTCTATACAGTATTGGTGAGACTGAATACTACACACAGTTCTGGTACCAACAATAAAAAAAAGGATGTGGAAAAATTGGAAAGGGAGCAGAAAAGATCCACAAGAATAATCTGAGGGCTGAAGAAAAAACCCTTACAGTCAGACATGTACAGTTCATTCTGTTTAACTTATAAAAAAAAAAGATTGAGTGATGACTTGATTGCAGTGTATGTATCTTCACAGGGAGAAAATACAGGGGACTAAATGGCTCTTTAATTTAGTGGAGAAAGGCATAACAAGAACGAATGACTGGAAGCTGAAATTTAATTTAAAAATAAGGTACTTTTTTTTTAACAGTGAGCGTGATAATCACTGGGGCCAATTATCAAGGAAAATGGTGACTGAATGTTTTCCTAGACGCTATGCTTTATCCAAGCCTCAGTAATTGGGCTCAATACAATTGTAACTGAGTGAAATTTTAGGGTCTTTAGTATACAGGAGGTCAGACTAGATGATTTGATGGTCCCTTCTGACCTTAAACTCCTTGAATCTATGAATGTTGTTTAATAATATTATATTGATGTCTTATTAAACAGTGGAATGAATGAATCTATGATGATAATAATGAAGCATAATTACTGATTTATGTAAGTAACTAGTATCTGAATGCTCATGTTGTTGCACAAATGTAATTCATAAAGTCATTTTTTTAAAGATGGTAACTGACCGTGAATCCAGTTGCTGATTGAACCTGATAATATTCTAAACAGAGCTCTCAATCATGCTTGTAGCTGTTTCCATCTCTTCACATTGACTCACCAGACATTCTAGGCTTCAGACTAATGTTTGAGATTATTGTGTGGGTGGATGTGTTGATTTGCATGCACCTTGTATTGTGCTGGGAGATTTGGGATGATTTTGTGCAGGTGGCAAATGAGAAGAGTGTGCTGCAGTGAGATGTTGTGTGTGTTTGGGGTTATTGTGTAAGCTGATTGTGGTGTTCTGTGGGTGATTGTGTTGATTTGTGTCTGGAGGTGGTGTGCTGCAAGATTTGTATTGATTTGTTTGGGTGGCAGGTGGGCAAAGTAATCCACCCTCTGTGCAGGCTCCCTCAGACAACCAATTAAATTGTTGCATGCAAATTAGCTGTAGAGTAAAGGTGGTGATCAGCTATCAGAATGGTCTAGGACTCTTGGCATAGCATAGATACATGCCTTACTGTAGTTGTACACAAAACAGGTGCAATTTATAAAGTCAAAAAGATTAAAAACTGGATGTAACAGACCATGAAATCCAGTGATAATTAAACCTGGTGATATTCTGAAGAAAAAGAGCTCTTGGCCATGCTTGTAGCAGTTTCCATCCCTTCACTCTGATTCCAGACATTTTAGGCTTCAATGTGCCATTCCCGGAATTTTATTGTACAGATAATTAGTTGTTAAATTTATTTTGGTGGCCATGAAATTAATATTTAATTTGTGTTTAAACTTGAAGAAAACATGTCTTATCCACAAATAGACATAATATGGCTGATTATTTTAAACCAACAGTAATGATATCAATATGTATAAAACTGGCATTTTAGAAACATGGTAGTTAAATAAAATGTAATTAGGAGAAAGTTGGTCTCGCTTTAGTGTTTGCAGACCCACAAAAGGACAACATTTTCAAAAGTAACTAGTGATTTGGGGTGACTCAATATTGGGGTACATGACAAGACACACTTTAAAGCACCTGATTTTCAGAGTGGTTTCTAAGCACTTGCTGAGAATCAGGCCCATTTAAGATGTCACAGGTTAGTAATCCAAATATCGAGGCACCCCCAAATTACTAGTTAATTTGAAAGGATGTCTGAAGCGGAGCAGAGAGACCAATATAGCCCTAAAACTGTGCTCAGTATTTTAAAATATATCTCCATATATTCAGAAATGTGCTTCCATTTAAAACTGAGCATCTCTGTATTTCAGTCTTTAGTCTATGACAATCACAGTCCAGATGCCCCAATAAGTAATTAAATCAATAGGTTGCATACAATATTATTGTGTATAAATATATGTCAAATGAGGTATTTTACAAAAGCTTGTAAAGTTCTGAACTTGATGGTCAGTAGGAGATATGTATACACGTTATGGTTATGAATGTATGCATGTTTATATATGTAGGTTTAACTGTGGTGCAATTACAGCTTCCCCAAAGCCCTATGTAAGCTCAAAAGCTTGTCTCTCTCACCAACTGAGGTTAGTCCAATAAAAGATATTACCTCACCAACCTTGTCTCTCTAATATCCTGGGATGAATACAGGCACAACAACACTACATACAACAAGGGTGAAGCAATCGGGCTTGGAGGGCTCATCCTCCAGGCTAGTTGTTTACATAAAACTAACTCAAAGCACCTAACACAGGGGTGGGCAAATTTTTGGCCCAAGGACCACATCCAGGTGGGGAAATTGCATGCAAATCCATGAATGTAGGGCTGGGGCAGGGGGTTGGGGTGTGGGAGGGAGTGCGAGGTGTGGGAGATGTGGCGTGCAGGAAGGAGCTCAGGGCAAGGGGTTGGGGTACAGGAAGGGTGCGGGTGTATGAGGAGGCTCAGGGCAGGGGGTTGGGTGAAGGAGGGAGTGCGGAGTGTGGGAGGAGGCTCAGGGCAGGGGGTTGGTGGCTAAGGGCAGGGTGTTGTGGTACAGGGGGCAGGAGGGGTTTGGGATGTGGGCTCCAGCCCTTTGCCGCTTACCTGGAGCAGCTCCAGGGTGGCAGCGGTGCACAAAGGGGCTAAGACAGGCTCCCTGCTTGCCCTGGCCCTGTGCCGCTTCCAGAAGCAGCAGGCACCTCATCCCTGCGGCCCCTGGGGAAAGGGGAGGGGCAGAGGTCTCCTCACACTGCCCTTGCCTGTGAGTACCTCCACCGAAGCTCCCATTGGCTGAAGTTCCCCATTCCCAGCCAATGGGAGCTGCGTGGGGCGGCACCTGCAGGCAATAGTAGTTTGTGGAGCCCTCTGCTCCCCCTTCCCCCCAGGTGCTGCAGGGACGTGGTGCCAGCCGCTTTCGGAAGCAGTGCAGGGCCTGCGGCACCTTGGGGGTGGCAATCCCGCAGGGCAGATCCAAAGCCCTGATGGGCCGGATTTAGCCCACAGGCCATAGTTTGCCCACCCTTGACTTAGCACAACCCAGGGAAAGACAATGGTGGACTGTCCAAGTTAATGGAAAGCCATTGAAACTGAAAAGTAAAACCCTGTCTTGAAAATCAAGGAAGGAGGGAGTTTTCCCTCCACTGTGTAACCATAAATAACTCCATTAAAAGGGAAGGGGTTTAAATTGAAGGCTGTCCAGCAACTGAGGGCCATCATGTAAGCAGGGTGCTGTTTGTGAAACACTGGCTTCCCCTCTATGACAAAGGGCATGCTAGGAAACTGTTCAGAGAAAATATGTAATTTGTATTATAAAAGGAAATTTAGAGAATAGAGAAGTGTAAAGCCTGAGATTGCATCTGTTTGTTTTCTCTGTAACTTGTATGTGTTTACTTTTCTTACTATTTCATCTCTGAAGCTACGATTTTTCTATTAAATAAATTTGTTTGTTTACCCCAAGCAGGTCCCTGATATTGAAACTATGAGGAGTGTGTTTCCCAAAGTGAATTGATAATTGGGGTCAGGTTTCATGCCTTCAGGGGTGACAAACTGGAAGCAAAAAGTCTGAATGTCTGTTAGTTACGAACTTGGAGAGACAGACTTGGGGAGACTCAGCAATAATAAGAGGGGCAGGGATAGCTCAGTGATTTGAGCACTGGCCTGCTAAACCCAGCGTTGTGAGTTCAATCCTTGAGGGGGGCATTTAGGGATCTGGGGCAAAAATCTGTCTGGGGATTGGTCCTGCCTTGAGCAGGGGGTTAGACTAGATGACCTCCTGAGGTCCCTTCCAACCCTGATATTCTAGGATAACTAGAAGGTCACCCTGAAAAGAGTAATGAGGCTAATGGAAGCCAGCATGAACCCCTATGCTTATAGGCTGATTACTGGTGTCAAAGTCCTGCAGCATAGCATTAAGGCACCCAAAATTATAGGAGGTGGCAGAACCATTTACTGTTCTGGGTGTTCCTCCATGTCACAGTGGTGTAATCATGAACAGGAGTTCTACCCCAATATCAGCAAATTGTATTTCACACTGCAAAAACAGACCCTAAAGGATTCAAAAGTGAGGGGCAAAGTGCAAATTTATTATTTTCTTTTGTTTATTTTGGGTTAAGCGAAATAGGACAAGGAAAGGGGGAAATGAACCAATTAAAGTCCTTGGAGACAGTGGATAAAAAGAGGATTTGGAGCTTATGTTTGAAATATGGTTTACCTCACCAGGGGAAATCAGCAGAGGATCTGAAATCCTCACTCACTGAGTATTTTGAGGAGGAGAATGAAGAGGGAGAACGCCCAGAACTGGAAAACCAACCAGACCATAATTCATTACAGGAGATGGCTGCTCAGGTAGAGCTGAGCAGATTAGAGATCCTCAGAGACAAGGAGAGAGAACATACGAGTGGCAAATAGAGGCACAAGAAATGCAGCACAGAGTACTGGAGTAGCCAAAAGGTATTCCCCAACCAAAGGCTAATTCCCCCCCAGCATTCACCCAGCTGGGACAGACTGTGTCTACCTTTTAAAGACTCAAACTGTACAGAAGAGTGTTGAACTGCTTTTGAAAGAATATGCCAGGCCACTGGCATCCTTAAGTACAAACCACTGTCTGGATTGGTAAACTTCAAGGTACAGCTTTCCAGGTCTTTACTGGAAGGGACCAGGAGGAAGCTATGAACTATGATAAATATAAGGAAACTGCATTGCTCTGGTTTCAAATGATGCCAGAATCATAGCATGTAAAGTTTAGAAACCTAAAAGAAGAATGGCAATAGCAGTAATTGGGAGTTCAAGCATATAACGTGTGGTTATATGAAAAAAATAGATAAAAGGGCAGAAAGGCATTGTGGGAAATTGTTTGATTCATTTGCCGAAGAACATTTCTTTAATGCTTTCTCTGATTTCAGAGCTGCCATATGGGAAAAAAAATTGCCCTGACGCACTGCAGGGGCTGCTTGGGCTGATGATTTGTATGCGCAGGCTAGAATGGGTATTAAAAGAAAAAGCCCCAAAGGAAAGGGTAGAGGCCCATTGTAAAAAGGGCTCCCAGATTTGTTCACCTTTGTCCCAGGACACAGACCCAAGAAAATGCTTTGAGAGTGGCTTTATTGAACAAATGAGGAGATATTGCCCCAAACTCGGGTCCCATCCTGCCCAGGTGAACACAGTTATGGTGAACTTAGGACACACAGACGTACTTGAGGGTGTGTTAGTAAACTTTGTAAGATCTGAACCTATGGAGGTGAACAAAGATGCCAAGGTTAGTGGCAGGGTATGCCAGGGATGGAGATATACTGCTGTGCAGTTTTCATTGGTTAAAAGGGAGATGGTCCAAGAGTCTGACATGCTCTCAAGGGAAAACATAAAACTCCTTACTTTGGGAACATTTGAAATCACAGCTCCCTTAGCCCACATGTCAGAGTCACCCAGATTATTCATAAAATAACACTTAGTATAGTTTTAAAAATATTTTATTTTTGATTTCCACAATGCACAGTCTAATTACATATTTGTGAAATATGTTAAAATACACATCTTAATTGCCTGACATTAGTCTGTATTAAGCATTGTTATTCTGACATTAACATCTGGAAAGTATCTGTATTATAATTGCAACTTCCAGTTTTATAACCGTCTTTTTACTGATTGAACATGCAAAGTAAAGTCTCAGTTAAAACTGAGATATAGTACTAAGAAAAGGAACAATATTTTTCATTATGCATTGATAATATCCACTTCCTTTTTTGCATATATGAAGTCAGATAAATTACTGGCCATCCACAGAGGCCGATTATGAACAGCAAGAATAATACTTGAAGTATCCAGCTCCCACATCAGACATCTAGCACAGAAGGGAGAAAGTGCAATAAGCAACCTAGTATGTGAGTCAATCTCATATATCTATTTAGTAAACTCTTGTTCCTTACATAGACAATCTTAATAGATCATTGTTATAGTTTCATTATGTATCCCAATATCCAAAAGCAAAATACATATGTTGTTTTTCCAATTGTCAAAAAGGGATGCAATGTCTGTGTAGCTGGACCCTGATTGAACAAGATACATAAACATATGAATAGTCCCCTGGACTTCAATAGAACTGCTTATTTGCATAATATTATTCACATGCTCAAATAACCTTCTGAATCTGGGCACTGGGGCCTGATCCAATGCCTGTTGAAGTCAGTGGGAAGACTCCTACTGACTTCTCTGGACTTTGCATCAAGGTTTTAGTGAGGAAGACAGAAGGAGGCTGTGAATTGCCAGGGAATGTTTGGCTTCCAGAGAATGATACTGCATTAAGTATAGCTTGTAGCTTAAAAATCTACTGTTTCTTTTCCATTTGAAATGTACGCTTTAAGACATCAAAGGAATTGGAGGAGCTAAGCCTTAGCCCCAAGACTATTATACAAGAAAGATGAGGGTTCATTTTGTGACAGAGATTCTAGTTTTTAATTTGTCCCTCTCAAAGACAATAACCCAATTCCTTTGTATTGATCAGCTAATAAGTACCCAGCCTGTGTGTCACAGAGATTTTATTACTGGATTCACTATTGTAATCTCTAGGCCAGATATTCTGCTGGGGTAAATCAACATAGTTCTGCCAATTTATGTCAGCTGGCGATGTGGTCCTCTGAATCCACACTTTTGCTGCTGCTGTTCACAGCTCTCTGAAGGCCTCAACTCTGAAAGCCTCTAGGCTTGAAACAATGCCACCAGAGGACACATGTTTCCAGGTTGAATTCAGTGTTTCTGACCAAGGTAAAATTTTCAATCTCTAAATCCACACAGTATTACTGGTATTGTTTATCAAACCTCAAGCTAACACTGCAGCTGACAGATTGCTATCAATGCAGCACACGCATTACTCAGTGAATTCAATGTTTCTGACTGGATTCCCATTTTCTGTCTTTAAGTCCACAGTTTTAGTCTATTTGATATCCCTCAAGCCACTATAGGCCGAACACAATGGCACAATAGTACACACATCAGGCAGACCTCATAGAATTCCTGTCTTCTGTGTTACTGTGATGTGTATTAATCATTACTGTTTGTTTCATAAATCCTCAGGACTCAAATATTTTTTATGAAAATGAAGTGTCAGCAGCTGCAAAGGCTCTGCATGAAAACAAAGCTCAATATATTGCAGAACACCACGTAGCATTCAAGGGACCAAGGCTTCACTGCAAGTGGTGGAAAGCAGTCAGCTTGGATTCCTCTTCTCTCTCTCACTAAAACCTCAGAAAGCTGCATATTGTACACTCAAATTTGATCAGAATTTTCAGCTCTAACAAGGACAAAGCCATCAGGGAGGCTACTGTTAATATACTAATTGACAGAGAATTGCTGATCCTAGTGACAACTCTGAAACGGCAGGGTAACCCGGGGAGTAGATCAGTCTCATCAGAATATGTCTTTGGATTCAGTGACCCAAAGCATATTGGAGAGACAACAGTCATCAGAGGGTTGTGAGAAAATGCCTCCTGAGTAAATGATGGACAATAGTTAAGTGCCATACATTAAGGGAGAATTCCCTTAAACCTCCTCCATACAAAAACTTCTAAAATATTACAAAGTTAGATATTAAAATATTTTTCTGCTGTAAATATCTCTCAGATGAAGCCTATAAAAGTAACATAGTACTTAAACAATGCATATGATCGGAGGCAAAGCAAAACCAACTATGATCTCCCTACACTGATCTCTGCACCAGAATTTTGACTGAAGAAAAGTACAATAAATATACGTGTGGCATCAAAAAAAGGACTCCCTGTAATTTTGGAAAAGGAAAAAGCTGACAGTAGTATATAATTTCAACAAACATCAGACTATTTCATGGGTCAGCTTAAGAGAAAGTCTGCTGCTAGTAGACTGGAAACACTGTTATGAAATATATTTTGTCATTTGAAATAGTAAAAGGGTTAAGATATGAATGGTTGCTGGTTAATCAACATGCTTAACAGATAATGAACAAATGTGTCTATGTTATAGAAATGATCGGGTGAAATGTAAGTTGAAAAGTTAGTGTGGCACAAAATTCTTCAAAGTGAATCCAAAGTGTGTTATCATAAGACCTGAATTACCACAAAGGCTAGGTTAACCTCTTTATTAGAAATACACAGCTGATGTGATTCCTGTACAAATTTCAGAGAAAAATTAAGACGGAATAAACAGGTGTTTATTATTTTCAGAGGATAAATGTCTATACAGCTATTTATGAACCGAACTTAGTCTGTTGCCGAACAGATAACTTCAGTAACCTATATCAGTGTATAGTGGTCTGAATATATAAGTTTATAAAAGCAACACAAATAGGGAGAGATTTCGTAAAGACATCTTCAAAATGGACTTTGCAAAGAGGAGACTGCAGTGTCAGAAAGAACGCAGCGTGTAATGTTAGTCAGAGTTTACACCACTGAACAGCTTTGCACCCAAAGCTTTGCACCGACTGCAGTGCTACAATTGTCAAACTAGGGTACCATAGGACAAGCTTAGAGTAGGGGTTCATTGTTTGCTTAGAGCATTGATATTGCACAGGTAGCATTGAGATACTCAGCACAATTTGCACATGAAGAATTATGGACTTTGGTTTCTGGTAAGATGGCGTCTTAGGTGTTGCAACAGTGAGCATTGTAATGCCTAACTTGTAGGTGTTCTTCTGCCCAGTGGAATTCACAGTGCTCAGTTTAGGTGCCCAGGCTCCCTAAACAACGCAATTAGTTCTCTAAGAAGGGGAGCCACGAAAGACAGCACAATGAGTGTGGAGCTGCCTAACCTAGCCAGTAGGAAATGCTGAGGAGAGGGTGTGGCCTAAGTCCTGCCTCTCAGAGGGAGTTAGATACCTAAGTTGAGGTCAGAAGGAAGCACCCACTTCCACTTGGGATTTTCAGCTGTTTTCTTCTCCTGACAACTACTCTGTCCCCCACCCCCACCCAAAGAAATATTGGAAGAGGTGGTGGTAATGCTCCCTCTTATAACCTCTTGAAGCTGTTTCACTATGTATAAATAATTTAACTATACATTAGCACAGGGGGACTGGAACCTGGATCTCCCTTCTGCTAGGGGAGAGCCCCATCAACTGTATTATAGAGTCATTCTAACTTGCTCAGGTCCAAAGCGTATTTAAACACAGTGGAACAGCTTCAACAGAAGAGGCAAAGAGAGACCCTTTAGGCGGGGTCTTGGAGAGCCAGTCAGTCTAGTGGCTGGTGTACTTGACATCCTGCCACCTGCTTCTCTAGTCATGGTGCCTTAGTCTTTCAGGCAGGGATGGATAGGGGAGCCTGGACCCTCCCACTCCACCAGACCCCAGCCCAATGCCCTGTGTAAGTCAACCCCTGAGTAGGGGAACTCCCAGTGGGGAGTCTGTGTCCACTGCACCCTGGGCTACTTCCTACTGTTGCTCCTTCAGTTTGGCACCAATAGTTCAAGTTCCTGTGTCTCTAGTAATGCCTCCTTGTGGACCTTGAGGAGCATCCTGCTGTGGACCCTGGTACCTCTGGATGGGACAGCCATAAGTTTGATGGAGTTAGAACCCCAGAAGGTCTCCACACTTCGGTCGCCTGGGTTCCTCTTAGGCTGGGTGCTTCTAGGCCTCTTTCTCCATCTCCTTTGGCCAGAGAGACAGTGCTTGGTTCCTGGTAGCTGCCTCAGCTTGCTGGCTAGTGATCCTTCCCCTCAGTTATGGAGGCAGCTAGCTCCTGCTTCTTCATCAGTCAGTCCTGAACAGAACCAGGCTCCCTTCTTTTGTCTCCCCTCCAGGCCTGGCATTGGCTGCACATATAATGGAGTTGGGCTAGCTGGGTCCAAAGGCTCTTCTTAACCCTGGACGTGCTGGTTGGTGGTTTCCTGCTTCACCACAGACCCATACTCTTAGCCCATTGATTAGAGCACTGCCTTGAAAGATCAGAGAGCCAAGTTCAAATCCTTTCTGATCAGATGTGGGGGCTTGACCCTGGGTCTCAGAGATTCTGAGTGCTCTAAACATTGGGTTAAAGGTTATATGGCAGGGGGGCACCATCTTCTCCTCTGCTATTTTGTGTGGGTTTATACATGGTTAGAAATCCAGGTTTAGGCAGCAATTCAGTGGCCATTTTGTGAATGCCAGTGGCGCCTAAATGTTGGATTTAAGAGACTAGAGTGACAGTTAAGTATTTAAATCCCTTCGTTAATCCAGTTCCCAGCATCTGACGTCTTTAGTGGGAATTACGTGGTGTATAGACATTGTGCTGGACCTCTGCACAGGAGTGATTTTCACCCTGAAATGATAAAAATAAATTTTAAAAATAATCTGTGTTTCAAGCAACTTGGACTCTAATGATGCAATGAGATCTACTAGCACAAAATTGTTCACCCATCCTATTGAAGTCAATTTTCAGGAGTGCTCAATTCCATAACCCTCCCAGGTGGTTGCTGATCACCTATGACCACGTCGTTTCAGGCTGAATCAGAGAAGAGTAGGGGATATAAAGCTGTCAAATACATTTTTTTGCGTGTTCTGTGACTCCCTTGGCTACATATTTTGCTATATTCCATTCACTACTAACTCTGCTTACAATCCGTGTGTATTGATTAAGCAATAACAATTGAAGCAGGAGGCATTTACTGGTAAATGAATAACCATCAGGAAAAGATAATCCTGCTTGGTCATTAGTTCCCCAGGAAATGACCCACACCAAAGTCATTATGTTTCTATTACTTTTATAATCCATGTTTCCTTTTTTACCTGGCACTATCAACCTTTCAAACTGTGCTGCAAGAGGAAGAGTGTGCTTAGTCAGGTGGTGCTATTGCTTGGGAGTTTAAACATTATTAAAGCAGCACACGGTAATTTCAGATTTAGTCTATAATATTGTGCCATGGTTTTAATTAGTAAATTACAACAGAGCTCCTATGGGGATTGCATATTACAGTTATATGATTACTAAATTTCTTCACCCATGATTAATGTTATTACCTTCAATAGAAAAGAGAGATTATTAATGATTGTCCTACATTCTGTTAAGTGCTGCTTTCGTTCTTTTGGTACATCCTGTTACAGCATAGACAAAGATGATGATGATGAATTCACCATGTATGATAGTGTGACTGTAAACTAGTTCAGAGGAAACAGGCTGGCTCATTGTTTCAGCAATTTTCTAATAAAACTAACCAAAACTGAGTATAGCTAGAGGAAACAACAAATATATAGATGGTATGTATTTGTTCGAATATATTTCACATACCGTATAGGTATAATAGAAAAAAATTGAATAATTACTACATCTGGCTTCCATATTGTGGAAGTATGCTCATCACTCCAAAATAGTTAGCAGTTTTTGCTTCAGCTTCTGCAGTGTGAGATAAAAAGAAATTTCATTGCATCAGCAACAACTGAAGTGAGTTTTAAAGGTGAGTCTGATTTTATATCACACAGTATAATTTGAGTATTAAACAAAATATATTTCAACTATACAGATTCAACTGCTCAAGAACGAATGAATCAAATAACATGAAAACTGAATATTGTTTAACTATATTGTTGCTCCTTGGCCAAACAGTAGTAGCTATTGAGGGCTTGCACATCAGTTTCCTGAAAGGAGGAGAAATTGGTGATCCAGTTAGAGTATTTTCTTGGGGCTTGTCTACATAAGAAGTTATTTTGGAACTGTTATGCCACTTTAAATTCATACCCTACTTTATTCTGGAGCAGTTTTCATGTATAGAATCATAGAAGTGTAGGTCTGGAAGGTGTAGTAGGAAGAGGGCCTGAAACATAAGCCCTTGTATCAGAAGACTGGTATAAGGCCTGAGTCCTGAGCTAAAGTAGTGGTCAAAGCTTTGCTGCCATAAAGCAAAGTTGAGTTGTGAACAAGAGGCAGGCCCTGCTCACATAATCTGGCAAGAACAGGGCTGATATTGCAGAAACACACATTCTTAAGTAGTGCTAGGTATAAGAATATACCCGCAAACACATTCCAGAAGGGTGGTATCAGAACACCCCGATAAAGATAACAGGAACACACTGACCCATCCTAAAGATAAGGTCACAATGACAGCATGATGGATAGAGTTGTTTTGTGCCAACCAACAAGTACAAGGCAATGGATGGCACCCAAATATGTCAGAGGATGGTACCCAGATACGTCAGAAGGGTAATACATAACATGTTTGTATCGGTGTTTAAAAAGATATCTCAGAGGAAATGTCTTTGGCCAGACAAGGAGGGAATGGAAAGTCCCACCATTCACTGAACTGTGTCCACTGTCATGGGCATATATGTCTTAGTATCCCCGTAAAGTCTGCTGGATACTAGTATCATGCTTCATCGACAATCAACCTGGCCAGAGGCCTTCATACCTTAATGGATCTTGTGGTCATTGGGAGGTTTGCTTAAGGTCTGCTGTGCCAGCTAGCTGCACAGAGCTGGGATGACATGGAGAGGGAACACGTGGAGCCAAATGTCTAAGAACAGAAGGGACCTCGAGAGGTCCTCTAGTCCAGTCCCCTGCACTCAAGTATTATCTAGACCATCTCCGAAAGGTGTTTGACTAACCTGCTCTTAAAAATCTCCAATGACGGAGATTCCACAACCTCCGTAGGTGATTTATTCCAGATAGACAAGCCTTTACTGTAACCGATAGGGGTTACTGCAGATGGTTTTAAATAAAACGAAAAGAATCTGTCTTAAAAGGAGCTGACATGAACTTTTCCACCCCACATATAAGTGTTATCTGAAAAGTAAAGCCAGTTGTATTGAAAAACTGTTGGTCAGCAAGGAAGGGTACGTCTACACTTACCGGAGGGTCCGGCGGCAGGCAATCGATGTTCTGGGATCGATCCCAGAAGTGCTCGCCGTCGACGCCGGTACTCCAGCTCGGCGAGAGGAGTACGCGGCATCGACGGGGGAGCCTCCCTGCTGCGTCTGGACCCGCGGTAAGTTCGGACTAAGGTACTTCGAATTCAGCTATGTTATTAACGTAGCTGAATTTGTGTACCTTAGTCCGAAGTGGGGCGTTAGTGGGGACCAGCCCGAAGAGAGAAAAGGCCTTGGGGAGAAAGGAGGTTGTAAATCTTATCTAAATGGAGACTGGAAATAGGGTGAACAGTCTCACATTGGCTTTTAGCTGCAGTCAGTGTATGGCAATGACATCACTTGTTTGTTAAAGGGTATGGAAAGTAGAATTTTAAAGGATTAATGTCTAATACCTGCTTAACCACATTGGAGCTGACCAATATGGATCTAACCTCCCCTGGGTTTAGCCCATTTGTAAGTATCTTGATCAGATGCTTATAAATGTTTTGTTGTTGTTTGTATGTAGTAAAGTGCTTATTATTTAGGCTTTTTAGACATGTATAGAACAATTGTATAAATACTGTTTGGCCTTTTGATTTAATAAAGGAATTTATGGTTAAATTAGTGTCATGGTAATACCTTGCACAAATAATAATAATTCCAACAGCATTCCATAGTTTAGGATTGTCTGTTGAACTCTAAGGCATTCCAAATGCTAAACCAACTAGGAAGTTAAACTCTGAACACAAAAGCTTTTTCTTTTTTCTTTTTTTCTTTTTTTTTTTTTTTTTTTGGCCACTTAAGGTTTCTAATATATACTTTGCTAACATCCTCTTTGAGCTTTAAAACTATACACATATGGATAGAGTCACATTCAGAGAACTACAGCAAAAACTAAAACAAAATATCAATTTATTTGGGGATTAATGATTGTCTTTTTTGTTTTTAATGACTTTGGAAATTTTCCTTAGTTGCTTAGCAAATTTTTCAGCTCTCTCTGAACTCCAGGCTTGGAGCTGTGAGGCTGACCCTGCACCTGTCTATGGAACTGCAGATGGCTGATGTAACACAGGCTATTGCCTTCAAAACAGGAAGGAGGAGGAGAACCAGATTGCTCGTGTGAGATGAACGCACATTTCCAAAATGCTAATTATTTGTTCCCTAAAATATTACAGACGTCTTGTGCATTTACAATTGGGATTCATCTTCATGCATCATTAAAGGCGTAATGTATACCTTTGGAGAAGGAGAAAAGTCTGTTCAGAAATTACAAATTTTTTAGCTGTATGCCAAACGGCTTGCAGTATTATTCATTAATGTATTTTATTTCTTCTTCTAATGAATTAAAGGAATCAGAAGCAGAAACAAATATAGTACTCACACTGACTTAAATAAAGACTTCAAGTATAGATTTAATTAATTTAAATGAAGCATCATCACACAGAAAAAGTATAAATCAAATATATTCATCATCCTTGTCTTTAAAAAAAATCAGTGAATGTAGCAGCTAAAGGAATTGTCAGTGTCCTTTGCATTTAACAAGAGACATTGGAATATATAATTAACTACAATAGTCTATTAAAGCAGTAGAAATAGAACAAAATTGGTACCTTTCTGAAAATATAGAATAGCACAGCAGTATTAGAACTTTCAAACAATATAATGGTTGATTTTTAAGGATAAACTGGGAAAAGTATACCAAATTGTAAAAATAATTGATTTTAATATTGAAAATGAGGCATGTTGTATCGGACACCAAAATACAACATAATCTACCATTATCCACCAAGCAAATATATGAATTTAACACAGGCATAATGATACACCTCTGCAGGACGATCTCTTCATAAGATCAACAGAGGGTCACTTGCATCTGAAGAAGTGAGGTTCTTACCCACGAAAGCTTATGCTCCCAATATTTCTGTTAGTCTTAAAGATGCCACAGGACCTTCTGTTGCTCTTTACAGATTCAGACTAACACGGCTACCCCTCTGATTCATAAGATCAGAAACTTGAGCCTTGATTTAGCAGTGCCCTTAGCTTAACTTTAAGCAAATGAGTAGCTCGACTGACATTAATGGAATACTCACATGTTTAAAGTTATGCATGTGCTTGAGCACCTAACTTGGACCTAAAAAGGACTTTCATACAGAAGAATCATATTAAATGCATTCCTTGGGCATTGGCTGTCTTTCACATCTAGCTTTGAAGCACACAGACACTGGCTGACACTTTACAAATAGTAAAAAGAAGAACAGGAGTACTTGTGGCACCTTAGAGACTAACAGACTAACACGGCTGTTACTCTGAAACTTTACAAATAGTAACAATGATAATAAACTAGTTACGCCAAGAATCTATTATTTGAACAAATATACTCCTTGAAAAGATTTAGGAGGAGGATGGTGTTTCTTTAAATGATATTTTGGGGCTCTGTCCCATTGACCTTACTGCCAAAACTTCCATTGATTTCCATAGAAGCGGGCTTTGTTTGTACAGTGAAAATGATCTCTGTTAGCAGATGTGCTGTTGTTTTAGAGTCTATTTTCTTCCATACTTTGGGTGACAGGTTGGCCCCACTGAAGTCAATGTGAGTTTGGCACTGATACAATGGGGCCAGGATTTCACCCTTTATCATTTCTTACTCTGAAATGTTTTTTTTTTTTTTTTTTTTTTTTTGTGATTCGCTAAGGGTGAAATTCACCACTGTGAACAAAACAAAGGCTATGTATGAATTCACTGAATTTCCACTTAAGTCCTCAAAACAGGATTTAATGATTCAACATAGTCTCCCCTTCCCCCTTCTGACAGAACCACCAGAGTCCCATGGGGAATCTCCTGGTCACAGTGCATCCTGTGAGTCAACAGTGTGTACTTGTTGCCAAGAAAGCTAACAGCATATCGGGCTGCATTAGTAGGAGCATTGCCAGCAGATCGAGGTCAGTGATTATTCCCCTCTATTCAGCACTGGTGAGGCCACATCTGGAGTATTGCATCTAGTTTTGGGTCCCCCCACTACAGAAAGGATGTGGACAAACTGAAGAGAGTCCAGTGGAGGGTAACGAAAATGATTAGGGGGCTGGAGCACATGACTTATGGGGAGAGGCTGAGGGAATGGGGCGTATTTAGTCTGCTGAAGAGAAGAGTGAGGAGGGATTTGATAGCAGCCTTCAACTACCTGAAGGGGGGTTCCAAAGAGACTGGAGCTAGGCTGTTCTCATGGTGGCAGATGACAGAACCAGGAGCAATGGTCTCAAGGTACAGTGTGGGAGGTCTAGGTTGGATATTAGGAAACTATTTTACTAGGAGGGTGGTGAAGCACTGGAATGGGTTGCCTAGGGAGGTGGTGGAATCTCCATCCTTAGAGATTTTTAAGGCCCAGCTTGACAAAGCTCTGGTCGGGATGATTTAGTTGGAGTTGGTCCTGCTGTGAGTAAGGGTTGGACTAGAAGACCTCCTAAGGTCTCTTCCAATCTTAATATTCTATGATTCTGTGATTCTTTGTAGTCCAGCCAAGGAACCCAGCTCACAGAGAAGAATGGGGCATCCACATGAAAATTCCCATTTGGTACCACAGAAGCTCAGGTAAATCCAGATCAAGGTCTAATCGAGCAGAAACAACATTTGAGAATTGAAAAATTTCAGACTTTTTGTTCTGAGAAAAACTTTAATATTTCAATTTGTTATCCTGATTTGGGATAGACACAAATGTCAAAATATCAGAATTTTCAACAGGATGGAAATTCTAATTTTCAACTAGATCTAGTGCCATCCCTTACAAAGGAATGTTTCCAAAACACACAATCTAGACCCTAGATATTCAGCTGTTGTGATCAGGATCATACCAGTTAGAACAACTCAGTCTGATATCTATATTACGGAGGCATTGTTTGCTGTCTCAGAGTTAAAACTGATTTGAATTTTTAAAACAAGGGATTCAATTATTTGTTATCTGTGAAATATACACTATATCTTTCCCCCCAAAATAAACACACGGAGCATCCAACCCATCTTAACTCTGCCTTGTAGTGACCCCATAAGAGAAAAAAAATGTAATGTTCCTCTAATCTAAAATGTGACTACAAATATTAAAATGGCTTGATTATGTTCATATAGTTATTACATGATGTCACTACAGTGCACAACTAATGTTTGGATACTCTAACTGTTCATCTCTATACCTTGTCATAGCTGGATTTCTTATAAATTTAACTTTAACTCTGAATTTCTTCATAATGTGTGTTTTGGGAATAATTACAACATCTCCATCATGTATTTTAATACTAAATTACTGATAGTACGGTCAACATTATCTTCATACGAACATAGTTTTGTCTGAGAATATAGCTTTACCAAGGTTAAATAATATTTAAAGAATATCTACATTTACTGAATTACCAAGTTGTCAAATGACCTCAGAATGCCGCAGTTGAATGTACTCTACCCATATTATGTACTTCACAAAATACCATACCATTTCATAAATGTATGTGTCATGCTGTCTGGAGGGGTTCACAACCATGAGTGTCAACCTCAGGGCAGACTGTCAAAACCAGGGCAAACACCCCAAACTAGTAGTATGTTCTATAATTAAATTTCACCATCCAGTAACAAATGTGAACACCTGAATCACTGCAACAGTTTTACCACGGAGTCACAGATAATCCCTTTGGCATTGGTGGCAGGTATCACAGTCCAGGGGAGGCTAAGGCTCCCCTAACCCAGGCTGAGGCCTTTCCCCCTGTCCCCTGAAGCTGGCAGGGGCTCAGCTCCAACCAGTGGCCTGGAGCTCGGGGCTTGGGCTGGCTGGCAGTCCAGTGGTTGGGCTGGTGGCCCGGGGCCAGGGCGGCGATGGCCGGCCGATGGCCTGGGAGTTGGGCTGGTGCTCAGGCCAGCACATGACCTGGGGCGGCTCAGGACGTCAGGTGAGGGACGGCTCAGTCCAGCCTGGGGATTGGGGGTTGGGCCAGTGGCCCGGGGTGGCTTGGGCCAGCCCACAGCCCAGTGCTCAGGCCAGCTGGCAGCCAGGGCTCAGGATGCCTGGGATGGGCTGGTCAGGGCTCCTTTGGGCATGTGTGTGTGGCGGGTGTCTCCTGTGAGCGAGGGGACAGGGCCTTTGGAGGAAGGGGCAGGACCAGGGGCTAGCCTCCCCAAAGGGGGAATGCATGCACCGCCCATGTCCCTTGGACATTCCAGAATGTCTCGCCACCCAGAAATCTGGACCTAGTGATTACACCTACACCAAAAACCACAAAATATTCATGTTGCTCCCGATCCCAAGATACCAGTCACTTTCCCCAGATCAGTTTAGACCTTCAATCTCACATCAAAGACAATGTTGGTGACCAATCCTATAGTAAATTAATTATGTATTTATTAAGTAGGGAAAAAATGACAGTTATTTTCAGGTTAAAGCAGGCAACATATATACACAATGAGTTCAGTCTATAGTTCCAAAATGTGACAAAGATGTGGTAATCTGTCAGTAGTGAATGTCTTTTAAGGGCTAACGCAGGTTGACCTTGGGGATCTCCGATTTGCTTTTTAGCTCCAGCCCTTGTAGGAGTCCAATTCCAAACAGCAAAGAGATGAAAAATCTCCATGTCAGCTAACTTTATTTCTCTCTTCCAGAATTCAAGTTGATGGGACCTGCTTTCTCACTGATAGCTCTTTCAAAGGCATAAGGAGGCCATTAAACCAGTCTTTGTGTTGTGATGTTCAACAATGGCCCATTTACTCTTGATAATTCATCTGAATGGGCGGGAGAACCACTTTTCCTGCCTAGATTCACAAGTTCAGAGCAGGAAGCTCTACAGTTATAAAGAAAAACGTACATATTACCTATAACACGGGATACAGACATTACAAGTACATTGAATGCAGCAATTGACAAGCATTTTATAGAGTCTAAACATTAAACACATTCTTACAAGTTCAACACCCGTCTTGAACAACATTAACATACAGGTGAGCTGGTGTGGTTTCCAGCAATGAATTAGTCAGTGCTCGGCTGATGCCTACAGCCATGGTGAGAGCTGGCACCATGTGACTTGATTTTTTTTAAATCTGTAAAAATACTGTTCTTTTGAGCTTTGACTAAATATTTTCCATTCTGCTTAAAGCCAAATGTTTTGTGATGTGTCACATGCGTGTGCATTTGTGCTGGAGTGCTAATCAATGAAATTCATGACCTTTCATGCAAGCCTTGAGATGACAGAAGTTTGATTCCTGCACTAAACTCCCTGAATCCCATTCTGTTCCTACACTGCTGGGAAAGCCATTTTCAAAACTGTTCTTTCAATGGGAATAAACCAGAAATGGGGAAAGTTATATGACTGCTGAGTTGACACACTTTCCAAGTGTCACACACTCAGGGCTCTCCATGTAGAAGTCACCACGTTAAAATGCCACTGCCCCTGTGTGAGCACTTGTGAATGTCCAAAGGTAGGTCATGTGCTTTGTAGATGGACAAGGGCAAGTGGAGATACTGTCAGGTGTGTTTCCATGCCAACACTTATCTTATTTTGTTAATTGGATTTCTTTACAAAACAAGTGCTATATTTGGCATGAATTCAGAGAGGTGTTTTTTATGTCAAAAGCTCTCATTTTGGGTGCATAGCATCCTCCTGGCTAGGGACTGATCTGAATTTCAATGAGAAGAAGCAAATTTGTAAGTTTTGATTTATTCAGTAAAACGTTGAGTGTTTTTAAAGCCTCCTTCATGTCTTATGGAAGTTTGGTGCAAAATACAAAAAGAATGGTATCCAAATGCTCAATGGATGTACATAGAATAGGTCAAATTCATACCTGGTGTAACTCCACTATTTCTATGGAGTTATACCTGCGATAAATCTTGCCTACTGACTTTGCATTCCATTTATATTTCATGCAGCAATAATAGTGTGACAGGGTCTATCAAGTCTTCTCTTCCCCCTGCTGGAGGTGTCAGCATCCTGACACACTCTTGCTTAAGAAAAAACTACTAAGAACAGACACTAACATGATTTAGTACTCCACAGGCTGAGAAGGCCCAGGAAGAGACCTTGACCAAGTGAGACCCAGCAGGCCAATTAAGAAGACTTACTTGCTTGCTCTCATGGTCAGTGCTGGGTGTGGCTCGGACAAGAGAGGAGCTCCTTAGCACTAGCCAAGAACCAGGACAGAGCCTGGCTTAAAGTGCTGCAATCAAGCAGTTGCCTTTTATGTTTTTTAAAAGGCACACATAGCCAAATTCAGAGTTTCTTATTAACTGTTTAATGACTGATGATGAGCTTACGGTACGGGCCGCTACAGACAGGCTACTGCTCTTTTAAACTAAGGCAGGGAGCACCTGCAGTGCTTTATTTGAACAGGGCGTGACAGCATGGCAAGGCCTGTCAAATAAATAAATGAATGTCTCATGAATCTTAATGGACACCACAATGACATATAAAGATTGATGTGACAATTGTACAAGCCAGGCCTAGCCAAAAAAACAAAAAACAAAACCCAAACAAACAGAGAAAATGCCTGGCAGTCAAACATAAAGAGTTTATTCTGTTTAGCCAATAAAAAAGAAGACTGACAGGTGACTTGATTACAGTGTATAAGTAGCTTCATGGGGAGAAAACATTGGGTACTGAAGGGCTCTTTCACCTAACAGAGAAAGGTATAACAAGAAGTAATGAATGGAAGCTGAAGCCAGACACATTTAAATTAGTCAGCATTTTAGTCAGAGATTAACCATTGGAACAACGACCAAGGAAGTTATGAAATCTCCATTTCTTGATGTCTGCAAATCAAGACTGGATGCCTTTCTGGAAGATATGCTTTAGTCAAACAAAAGTTATTGAGCTCAGTACAGGGGTAATGGTGAAATTTAATGGCCTGTAATGCAGGTGGTCAGACTAGATAATCTAGTGTTTTTTTATGATATTAAATTCTGTGAACTATATGATCAGACAGAGATGGTATTATGATGGTTGAATTAGGGTTTATCCAGCGTCAAATGATATTCAGAACAAGAGGTGTTCCTCATTTAAAAGTTAAATTGAGATCAGTTTATTACTTACTTCCTTTTTAACCTTATTCCATGTTTTGAATTCTGTGGTAAAACCAAACAGCACACTTTTATTTCTTGGAGTACATTTTAAAAATAGAAATAAGTTCTAAATCTGCTGTTTCCAAGGTTTGATCTTCATACCTCTGGATTCAGTGAAGAAATGCAGCAAAGATTGAAAATTGTTTATCATCTTTTAATACTGTAGTAGCAGTGCATCATTCCATAATGCAGAAGACTGGAGTTCAGGTGCAATCTCAGGCTTTCCATTTTCCGGGTCAATAGATAATTGACATGCTGTGTGTCAGGAGAAGAAGGTGTAAGTGACAAGCATCTCCTGCCCAGTCTAAGTGATCCCCCATTGCGAGGGGTTTCAGAACTGGCTATGATTCTCAATTTCTTGCCCTGAGCGACAATTAACAAAGTAATTTCTACTGAAAGGAATAAATCGAAGTGCTCTGTTACATGGTGTATAAAGGGACCTGATTAACTGGCCAGCAGTCATCCACCATAGTCTTTTGAAAATATGTATGGAATAAATAATCCATGTTATATTTGGATCAACACAAAAATAATATGAGTGAGGTGGAAATTAATATCTAGATATAGCGATTTTGTCTTTATGCAGTATTGTTCAGCCAAGCTTTCATGCTTTCGAGCTTTTGCTTTCATTCTTCATCACTGACAACAACTTAAATTAATATTTGCCTTCTTCATAACACTGAACCTGAGTACATCACCTAGGAAAGCTAAATAGGCGTGCAACCAATCATACTGTAACGTGTTCTGGCATTATACTCCTTCCTGTCATATCACAAACCAGCAGGTTTACAACAGATAGTGACAGACCTGGACATGCATACTACTGCTAGCTGATATGGGATAGCTGTTGAAAGAGCCCAGTTCAGGAATAAATCATGCTGCGTCCATACTAATTGCACTATTTATTTGTCACAAAGATAAAATGTTACCTTGGAATGGCAGTAATTACAGTTTATCTGCTCAGTAACTAAGAGGTAAATGGTAATTATTATGTAACTTCATGTAGGATTATAATAACTGGGTAACCTTTTCATCAGTAACAGCAGCCATAGCTCCTTCTCTCCTCCTTTACGATTAACCCATAATACATTTCATAATGGATAATCTTAAAGAATGTGTAAATTCAGAAAAGCTCTGATAAGGTCCTAAAAGTTTTGGTTAAATATAGCTGAACCTATAGTTTAACTTTGAATGTCATCGCTTTCTTTCACAAATTAAATGTCCGAGCCTGGTATCCCAAATCTCTAATTAGCAGTTTCTTTAGTTATTTTTGTAGCTTTCTCAAAGCAGTCATCACTCACACAGTTGCTGATATAAATAGCTAAAGCAATGAATCCAGTAACATTCACCAAGCTGATATAACAGTTAAATAAATAAAAACATTCAACTTCTTGTGTTGTACAAGAGTCATATTGATTGGCATGGATGCTGCACCTCTGTGTTGTACATACAAAGATTTAAGGTTTATTGTGTTTAGGTGGAAGGCAGAGGTTTAATATCAGTTTTTCCTGGAAGGTTAGGCAAATGCAAATAGATCATGGCATAGTTAACACTTGGCTGTAAAGCACCACTGGAATTTCCTAATACATATGATTTTCATTGTGCAAAGTGAATAAGAAAGGGAGGTAGGGAGAGAATTTGAGAAAAGTGGCAGTTGAGACATCAGACGACATCAAATTCCAGAGGGAAAGCAGTTTGGAAAATTGTCATAGGCAAAACAAATCTTGCAAGTGTGGCAGCTCGGCTACTATATTTATGGTTTTATATTAACATGTAAAATACATTTTGAATGTTTAAAAAAGTGAATTAAGTGCTCTGAGGTGCTAAATTGACAGCATAGGAGAATTAGATCCTTTGTTCAGTCATAGAAAGGACTAGCAGGAGAGTGACAATTAATTCACTAGATTTCATCAGCCTAAGGATCTGCCTTCATGGATCAGAATGGTGGACTGAGGCCTTCTGCTGTAAGCTTCTCAGAACGGGGACTCTGTCATCTTCTGTGTCTTTCTGCAGCACCTAGTACTATGGGGCTGATTGGTGCCTCCTGGCACTACTGTAATAATAATTAATACATATCCAGGAGGATTATACAAATATCTTCTGCAAAACTGAATTTAATTGTTTTTGTCACATAGTTATCACTCCTTGAACTTATTTTAATGCCAAGTGTCCATCTAAGAAATTCTTTTTAATTGTATTGCAAAAAAAGAGAGATAATCTGTCATTAAAGGGTCTGAGGAGCTATACAGTACAACCACAGACTAGTACAAATGTGCAGTGTGGAATTTGGGTTCATCATTGTGAGTATAATTTTAAATTTAGATTAACTGGCTAATGATAGTAGAGCATGTATAAATGCAGAGCCATAGATTGTTGCATCAGGAGACAGAAAAGCTTAAATGGCACTAATTGTCACTTTTGTTGGCAGTCTCAGCAGAGACATGAAGGAGTAAATAAACCTGGAGTCTGAACTGCCCCTTCAGCCCTAGAGGTAGTACCCTCATAACAGAATCTAAGCATATCGGCAGGATGAGGATGGAACATTTGCTCTGCTGTCGTCCAGATGCTGCATTTGTACTGTAGACAGGAAAAAAAAGGTAGAAAATTTCTTCCATTTTCAGTGCTTTTGATACAGCATATAAATACCACCTTCGGTTAAACAGTTTAGAAAATTAAAATATAAAAAAAGCATACCACTTGCTGCTAGGAGGGTGAGAAGTTTCTCCAAGAGCCATTGTTGTAAAGAATCATTATTCAAGAATAAGTAAGAAAAAATTGCCACCCAATTTTTACTAAAGGTTCATTCCATTTTTTGACCAGCTCTAGTTATGTGTTATCACTTCTACTTTATAAACATTGCTTTGTCCTCCCTGGGAAAGTCCTTGAAGGGTTTATAAATCCTAAGATAAGGACTGAGGTCAAAATAAGGACTAACTGTTGTATTTAACTTAACCATTTAAATGAATAAATCTTTTTCTAATTGGTTTTTATACATATCTTATCTAGCTGAACTGCTGATTTACTCACTTTTTTTTACATGTGAAATGTTTGAAATTAAATATAATTTCTATTTTTCCTTTAGAATAATAGTAAGAATCAGTCTGTACTTCCAATAAATGAAAAACAAAGAAGTAGTAATTTTAATGCAAGGATCATCATAGCATGATTTAAGCACTTTAACTTTGGAATGAAAGGCAGACATGACTATCAGCCAAATCCTACTAACGCTTCCTCTTATGAAGTCAGAGGGCCCTGAGGGTACTCAGTACTTTGCAGACTTTGGCCCTCACTTTGACAAGTAATTATAACCAGAAGATAAGAAACAATCTGGGGTTGTGCAAAGCTAAGAAACAGGGAAATGGGTAAACGGTTCTTGCTGGAGCATTGCTTGCAAGTTATAGTGCTGCCACTTTGAGTTTTCCTTCTTACATCTACACAGTGATGGAGCAGACTCACCACTGCAGCACCTCCTGCTGGCCATTCTGGAATTAGCTCAAGTCCTTCTGCAGGGCGCCTTCCTCCAGTGGTGTCTCACTCGCCGTTATTCCTGCTTTCCTGTCTCCACTACTCTGTGACCCGCATCACTCCCCGTTGCATCCTCTTCTGGACATCACCCTCCGGCAGTGCCCCACTCTGCTGTCTCCCCCCATTTTGGGGGAACTGGCAGTCTATAGTCCAGCCAGTCGCCTCAGTGGCCTGCTGCAGTCACCAGTCTAGTCCCTTTCCCCAGGGGCAAATTGCAGTCTGTGTTGGCCATTTCCCTCAGGGCAAGTGGGGTCAGCCCTAGCACTTTATCTGTCCTTCCTCCAGGGCCTCTGTCTGGCAACAGTCAGCCAGAAGCTCTTTCTGCTCTGCTACCCTGCCCAGCACTGCTCTAGCCATGGTGCTCCTAGGCAGCCAGTCTTTCTCCCTAGCAGGCCAGGGAGAGACTGCCTTCTGCACTGTTGAGCAGCCCTTTATATATGGCTGCTGCAACAAGCCACCTCCTTATTGGCTCACGTAATGAGCCCTCCTCTAATTGGATGGTTCTGTGCAGGCTTCCTCTGGCCTGTTTTAACCCTCCCTCCTTGTGTGGGGCAGCCACCCCACCACATACACATAGATGCCAATTCTTTATTTTAATAATATAATCACAGGTAAGTAGATTGTGAATGACGGGACATTAGTGATCACAATTCCTTTCTGTAGTGCCACTCTCCAGCCAAAGACAAAACTCAGTACTGCCAAAAGAAGAATACGAGCTCCTTGGGCCAGGGACTGCATTTTTGTTCTGTTTGTACAATGCGTAGCACAATGGGGGCACATGCCATAGCTAAGTTATGATAAAGGCTCCTGGATGCTATGGTAATAGAAATCATTGAGGATGATCATAGACTCTAAGATCAGAAGGGACCATTATGATCATCTAGTCTGACCTCCTGCACAACGCAGGCCACAGAATCTCACCCACCCACTCCCGCAACAAACCCCTAACCTATGCCTGAGTTGTTGAAGTCCTCAAATCGTGGTTTAAAGACCTCAAGGTGCAGAGAATCCTCCAGCAAGTGATCCGCCCCACGCTGCAGAAGAAGGCCAATCTGCCCTGGAAGAAAATTCCTTCCCGACTCCAAATATGGCGATCAGTTAAACCCTGAGCAGGTGGGCAAGACTCACCAGCCAGCACCCAGGAAAGAATTCTCTGTAGTAACTCAGATCCCACCCCATCTAACATCCCATCACAGACCACTGGGCATATTTACCTGCTAATAATCAAAGATCAATTAATTGCCAAAATTAGGCTATCCCATCGTACCATCCCCTCCATAAACTTATCAAGCTTAGTCTTGAAGCCAGATATGTCTTTTGCCCCTACTACTCCCCTTGGAAGGCTGTTCCAGAACTTCACTCCTCTAATGGTTAGAAACCTTCATCTAATTTCAAGTCTAAACTTCCTAATGTCCAGTTTATATCCATTTGTTCTTGTGTCCACATTGGTACTAAGCTTAAATAATTCCTCTCCCTCCCTGATGTTTATCCCTCTGATATATTTATAAAAAGCAATCATATCTCCCCTCAGCCTTCTTTTGGTTAGGCTAAACAAGCCAAGCTTTTGAGTCTCCTTTCATAAGACAGGTTTTCCATTCCTCGGATCATCCTAGTAGCCCTTCTCTGTACCTGTTCCAGTTTGAATTCATCCTTCTTAAACATGGGAGACAAGAACTGCACACAATATTCCAGATGAGGTCTCACCAGTGCCTTGTATAATGGTACTAACACCTCCTTATCTTTACTGGAAATACCTCGCCCGATGCATCCCAAGACTGCATTAGTTTTTTTAATGGCCATATCACATTGGTGGGTCATAGTCATCCTGTGATCAACCAATACTCTGAGGTCCTTCTCCTCCTTTGTTACATCCAACTGATGTGTCCCCAATTTATAACCAAAATTCTTGTTATTAATCCCTAAATGCATGACCTTGCACTTTTCACTATTAAATTTCATCCTATTACTATTACTCTAGTTTACAAGGTCATCCAGATCTTCCTGTATGATATCCCGGTCCTTCTCTGTATTAGCAATACCTCCCAGCTTTGTGTCAGCCTCAAACTTTATTAGCACATTCCCACTTTTTGTGCCAAGGTCAGTAATAAAAAGATTAAATAAGATTGGTCCCAAAACCTATCCCTGAGGAACTCCACTAGTAACCTCATTCCAGCCTGATAGTTCACCCTTCAGTACGACCCGTTGTAGTCTTCCCTTTAACCAGTTCCTTATCCACCTTTCAACTTTCATATTGATCCCCATCTTTTCCAATTTAGCTAATAATTCCCCATGTGGAACCATATCAAATGCCTTACTGAAATTGAGGTAAATTAGATCAACTGTATTTCCTTTGTCTAAAAAATCTGTTACCTTCTCAAAGAAGGATATCACGTTGGTTTGGCACGATCTACCTTTTGTAAAACCATGTTGTATTTTGTTCCAGTTACCATTGACCTCAATGTCCTTACCTACTTTCTCCTTCAAAATTTTTTCCAAGATCTTGTATACTACATATGTCAAACTAACAGGCCTGTAGTTATTCGGATCACTTTTTTTCCCTTTCTTAAAAATAGGAACTATGTTAGCAATTCTCCAGTCGTACGGTACAACCCCTGAGTTTACTGATTCATTAAAAATTCTTGCTAATGGGCTTTCAATTTCATGTCCAGTTCCTTTCAGATTCTTGGATGGAGATTATCTGGGCCCCCCGATTTAGTCCCATTAAGATGTTTGAGTTTGCCTTCTACCTCGGATGTGGTAATATCTACCTCCATATCCTCATTCCCATTTGTCATCCTACCATTATCCGTAAGCTCCTCATTAGCCTTATTAAAGACTGAGGCAAAGTATTTGTTTAGATATTGGGCTATGCCTAGATTATCCTTAACCTCCACTCCATCCTCAGTGTTTAGCGGTCCCACTTCTTCTTTCTTTGTTTTCTTCTTATTTATATGGCTATAGAACTTTTTACTATTGGTTTTAATTCCTTTTGCAAGGTCCAACTCTACATGGCTTTTAGTCTTTCTCACTTTATCCCTACATGTTCTGACCTCAATAAGGTAGCTTTCCTTGCTAATCCCTCCCTTCTTCCATTCCTTCTAGGGTCTGCTTTTTCTTAATCACCTCTCTGAGATGCTTGCTCGTCCAGCTTGGTCTACAACTCCTGCCTATGAATTTTTTCCCCTTTCTTGGGATGCAGGCTTCTGTAGCTTTGACTTGAAGTAATTCCAGGCCTCCTCCACCTTTAGATCCACAAGTTCTTCAGTCCAATTCACTTCCCTAACTAATTTCCTTAATTCTTTAAAGTTAGCCCTTTTAAAATCAAAAACCCTAGTCCCAGATCTATGTTTGTTTATCCTTCCATCTAGTTTGAACTGAATTAGCTCATGATCCCTCGAACCAAGGTTGTCCCCTACAACCATTTCTTCTATGAGTTCCTCACTACTCACCAAAACCAAATCTAAAATGGCATCCCCTCTTGTTGGTTCCTCAACTACTTGGTGAAGGAATCCATCAGCTATTGCATCCAGGAAAATCTGAGCCCTATTATTATTACTAGCACTTGTCCTCCAGTCTATATCTGGGAAGTTAAAGTCTCCCATGATCACACAATTCCCATTAGTGTTTACTTCATTAAAAAGATTAAAGAGGTATCTATCCATATCCATATCGGATCCCGGCGGTTTGTAGCACACCCCAAGCACTATCTCAGGGGAGTCTCTAGTAGCTTTCTTTCCCAATGTGATTTTTGCCCAGACAGACTCTATCTTATCCATTCCATCACTTCTTATTTCTTTATAGTCTACCTCATCATTGATATACAGTGCTAATCCACCACCTTTGCCTTTATTTATTTATTTCCTAAACAGCACATAGCCTTCAATACCTGTACTCCAGTCATGACTACTATTCCACCGTGTTTCTGTTATCCCTATAATATCTGGTTTCACTTCCTGCACCAGTAGCTCTAATCAAATAGTAGTCTTCCCTGATTACAATCAACAGCTAGCAGCATCCAGGCAGCTTAACTTTTTCCTAGTGCATGTCACCTTTCCAAGATCTTCCTACAAATAGCCATCATGGAGAGTTATTGAAATGACTCCGTCTTTAATGTCTAGAATATCTTGAGGCTGAGGAGACAAAGTCTATTTTTATCACACAATGAAAACATTAATTTGAAGATTCATTCTGTGTTTCCTAGACCCACATTTATGCTAAATTGCACGTAATTTTGGCTCAATTTACTGTAGTATGCATTGAAGAGAAAAAGAGGGTGAATGAAGGGTGATAAAGAGTAAGTCACTGATTCTGTAAAGACTTACACATGTCTTTGCTACCATGAGTAGTTCCTGTGAAAACAAAATCAATTGAATCAATTGATCTACTCATGGTAGTAAAGTACATGAATCTTGGCAGTATCTGGCCCCTAAACTTTCCATTGATCAAATGTTTTATTACAAACAATTTCCTAAATAAACTAATGCTGGATGTGGACTTCAGGTGTTCCATCCGGGAACATTTGTATAAGCAAAACTTTCTTTGCACAAACATTTGTGAAAAGTAATGTTAAAAAAGGAGCAAATGTAAGGCCACATTCTGATACCTTTATTCATAATTTAGAAAACCTGACCTCTGAGGAAAGGTTAAAAAAACTGGGCACTTTAATCTTGAGAAAAGAAGATTAAAGAGGAACCTGATAACAGTCTTCAAATATTTTAAGGGCTGTTAAAAAGAGGAGGGGGATTGTTCTCCATGTCCACTGAAGGTAGGACAAGAAGTAATGGGTGTAATCTGAGGAAGAGAGATTTAGATTAGATATTAAGAAAATCTTTTTAACTGTAAGGGTAGTCAAGCACTGGAATAGGTTTCCAAAAGAGGTTGTGGAATTGCCATCACTGGAGGTTTTTAAGAACAGGTTGGACAAACACCTGTCAGGGATGGTCTAGATTTATTTAGTCCTGCCTCACTGCAGGGGACTGGATTTCTTGATGTCCCATCCAGACCTACATATTTGTGATTCCATGATGAATAACACCTTACCTATGAGTAACTCCACTGAATACTTGTGCAGAAAGGTGCACTCCGTGTAATGGACTCAGAATCTGGTACAAGTGAATTGTAAAGAGATTTTGAATTTTTAAAAAATGACCGCCCTGCACCTTTAAGTGGGGGTAGGGGGTATTTGGTGGGCTGGCCAAATGAAGGGAACTGTGCTTGATGGCTTGGAGGGAGGGAGAGAGATGGAAAACTGCTGCAAAAGGGTCAGTGTGGTTGCTGAGAATGAAGGATTTAAGAGGGGCAGCCTTATGCCTTAACCCTCCCTTCTGCACAAGGCCAGGAGGTATGTGAACAAGGAGGTGGACAAATTCCTGGAGATCATAGGAGGGGCAGTAATTTCACATCCTGGCATTGTATATGGGGCACCAAAGTTGTTTCAGGAAGATAGGGTTCACCTGTCGGACTTAGGTGCTGTCATGGTTTTGACTAATATAAAAGAGGGCATTAGGACATGTCTGGGAACCAGTCTGGGTCTGGGGAGGAGGCAGCCAAGCTAATGACTGGCAGCTCCTTGTGGCGGATGTTTAGTGTAGATACTCCATAGGAAAGGAGTATACATAGGTATACAGTGACCAGATAAATGGTTTGGAAAAGGACTTAAAAAGAGGTGTTCAGTAAAGGAGCAAATGGGGAGCGGTTGGGGACTCCTATGATTGGTACGGCAGGGAGCTAACCCCCCATTTATAGCTCACCTTAACCGGCCTGGGGTGGTGAGTGGAGGTGGTAAGGTCCCGACAATGGATTTGCTGGAGGAACCTGGATGGAAAAAGAGGGGGAGCTGATAAAAGCCCTCTGGTTAATTATGGAATAATCATGGGGTTACCTGCACTGTACACTTTTATCTGCTGAGTAGTCCCAGACATCTAATAATAAAGTTTTGGCCTGATTAAACCCATGTCAAATCTCTCCTGTCCATCTTTCGGTATATCCAGACAAATGCTTTCAAATATTCTCTCTTAAATTGTAGCTATATTTTTTTTTCTGTACATAGAGCAGGTGCTTTTATGCAAAAGATGTAAAAAAATGATAAACTTTCTATGGATTTTTAACCATCCTATAGGCTTTAATTTAATAAAGAAATATAATTCCTTTTGCAGAACTATGTAAGGTGTTACAAATAACCCACAAAAAAGCACGATTTTCAATAAATAATATATTTCTTTAGAATAATTTATATAGATCTCTATTTGTTTCACCTCTGCTGAATTCTATACTAATTGTTAACTCTTATAGGTTTTTCCTAATAGTTATTCAGATTATTTTATATGTGTTTATGCAGTGATTAGGTGTACATAAAACACAAGAATAACATAATTGCATTCTTTGATATTTTCCAGACAATAATCCTAAAATCCCTTTATATTTGGTCCTATGTAGACAGTAATGAAAATGCTCATTTTCTAACTTGGCCTGAGTCACTAATATGACTTTCAAGGTCATTGTCATTTCTTTTCTCTAGCATTTTGCACAAACTGAAAAAGAAATTCATTTTAAATTATCTCTCATACCATGAATTAATAGAATGATAAGGTGATGTGGTAAAGAATTATGCAATAGGATTTGGTACTTAATCTTCTAAGGGCACAGTGCTGCAATTTAAAGCCAATCAGACAGTTTTGGAGCCAGTTATATGTCCTCATTTCTATTTTTGCTATTGTTCTAGAATCAGATCTCCCTTATTTTTATGGGGACGAGATGAGATAACTGCTGTTGCCATTAAAGAAATTCTCCTTTTATCGAGGAATGTGTCTTGTAGTGTCATAAATACAGGATCTAACCTGACAGAACTTTTGTTTTAAAACCAAAACACTGACATTCAAATTCATGCTTCTCCTTTGTTAGTTTAATAATGACAACATTATTCTTGTTAGGTCAAAGGGTGTTTTTCACAGATTCTGAGGTCATCCATTTTGAAACAGTAATTGGCAGTAGAGAGTCGGTCCCCACAGTATTAATAGTGGGGGGGAATTAGCATCAAAACAAATAGAATTAAAATAATCATTATACAGGGGGAAATTATTATAAATAAACTGGGACTTTTTGTTTAAAGTTTTAATATTAGCTTAGCTCATTATACAGAAAACAAAGTAGGCAGAGCCCATCAGTAATTATGAGTTCTATCAGCCTTATTAAGGTAAATGGAAGGATAAATCTGCATTGCTGCAAAACACAGGTCTAAAGTAATCATCACACAGAATTAAGCTGTCACAAATGACATCCCTAAGTCTGCCAAGCCTGAAGCAGATGGAGCTATCTCATTATTGGATGCAGCCTACCAGCTAATAAATAAATGTATTTAGCTTGTATTCACAAATTTAGGGGAACTTTATACCTCCCAAAGAAGTCAGTCAACGATTGATAAGAATGGAAACAACTATTTGCTCTGTCGTGTGAAATGGAACTTATAGTTTAAATCAAAGTAATTCTTAGAAAATGCAGAGAAGCCTTAAAGAGATAGTCAACTTGAAAATTGTATTTTCATCAGAAAATATTATATATACTGTTGTTGTCTGCTGTTATAAGAAACCCTAAGATTAATATTGTAGGCTTTATTTATAACAATAGTAGGTACAAAATTTTCGGATGGAAATGTGATTTTCAAGTTGATAGTATTAATCTCAGGATTACTTGAGTCAGAATCCTCCCATTACCTATACCCGCAGCTCAGTTAACTTCTGCTGCCACCACCAAGCTTCACACTTGGAAATTTTACCTCATGTCATCTCTTACTCTGTTCCTTTATTCCCAGGACTAGGGTGACGCCGATAGAGATGGTAGGTGCCTTTGTGTCAAAGACTGCAGGTCTTAAATCCTCATCCAGAGGGCTCTTTGGAGCAAGTAAGTGCCAATCTGCTACCACCGTGCTGGTGACTGTTATCGGAATAGGAGCAGAACTCTGACACAGGATCCCATTCAGGGAGCCAACTGGCAGAACACTGGGGGTGTTGATTGGTTCACAGCTACTATTTAAACCCAGCACAGAAATAGGAAGTTGTCCATGTAACTGGGTTCTCTCTACTTAGGATGGCTTTGTCTGTGATATATGCTCCTGCTCTCTAGGTAATTTGACACCTAATGTTTGGTTTATCCTCTGACCTGCTTTTCACTCTGACCTCCTGCTATTTGACCCAGCCTCATTCCTGACCCCTGCTCTGACCACTGGATAAAACTCCCCACATCCAGGTCATGGGCAAAGCCTAATTATTCCATCTTCACTCTAGATTTGGGTAATAAACTCTTACTTTATTACTTACAAGTAAACCTATGAATAAAATCAGTTACTATTCATCTAGACGTGTCCTTTTTACTCTCAAGAACAGGAAAGTCTTACTACAGATCTCAGTTCAGATTTCCTTCTCAGTTGATGCTGGGTCTTACAATCTCCAAACTTGATCTCAATGCCACCTTCTTCGACAGCCCCTAATGAACTAGTCTCGGCTCTTTTGCGAGTCCATTCTTGGTTCCTTCAGCCTAGTCCCAGAAAAACCCATTTCCAATATGCAAGCCTCAAATCTCCTGTCCACTAGTGTTCACCCCACTGCTGGCATTGGAATGAACATTCCATGGTGGCTCTTAGCAACCAAAAGGTCTTTACAGAGCCATCAGATGTTAAATCACTGTCTCATGTCCAACCAAAGATTTTACTTCCCATAAGTACATATCTAATCATAGAATTATAGGACTGGAAGGGACCTCAAGAGGTCATCTAGTCCAGTCCCCTGCACTTATGGCAGGACTAAGTATTATCTAGATAATCCTGACAAGTATTTGTCTAACCTGCTCTTAAAAGTCTCCAATGATGGAGATTCCACAACCTCCTTAGGCAATTTATTCCAGTGCTTAACCATACTGACAGTTAGGAAGTGTTTTCCTAATTTCCAACCTAAACTGCCCTTGCTGCAATTTAAGTGCATGGCTTCTTCTCCTAGCATCACAGGTTAATGAAAACAATTTTTCATCCTCCTCTTTGTAACAACGTTTTATGTACTTGAAAACTGTTCTCCTGTCCTCTCTTAGTCTTCCCTTTTCCAGACTAAACAAATCCAATTTTTCCAATCTTCCCTCATAGGTCATATTTTATAGACCTTTAATCATTTTTATTGCTCTTCTTAGGACTTTCTCCAATTTGTCCACATCTTTCCTGAAATGTGGCACCCAGAACTGGACATAATACTCCAGTTGTCGCCTAATCAGCACATAGTAGAGCAGAAGAATTACTTCTTGTGTCTTGCTTACAACACGCCTGCTAATACTTTCCAAAATGATTGCTTTTTTTACAACAATCTCGGCGTACCTAAGAAAGAGATCATAGTGGATCATAAGCTAAATATGAGTAAACAATGTAAAATGTAAATTGTTTACTCATATTTAACTTGTGATCCACTATGATCTCTTTTTTAGGTACTCCGAGATCTTTTTCTGTGGTACCCCTTCCTAGGCAGTCATTTCCCATTTTGTATGTGTGCAACTGATTGTTCCTTCCTAACTGGAGTACTTATCAGTTGTCCTTATTGAATTTCATCTTATTTGTTGCAGATCATTTCTCCAGTTTGTCCAGATCATTTTGAATTGTAATCCTATTCTCCAAAGCACTTGCAACCCCTCAGAGGTTGGAATCATCACCAAACTTTCTAAGTGTATTCTCTATGCCATTATCTAAATCATTGATGAAGATATTGAACTGAACCAGACCCAGAACTGATCCTTGTGGGACCTCACTAGATATGCCTTTTCATCTTGACTGTGATCCACTGATAACTCTCTGGGAATGGTTGTCCAACTAGTTATGCACCTACTTTATTATAGCTCCATATAGGTTGTATTTCCCTAGTTTGTTTATGAGATGGTCATATGAGACAGTATCCAAGGCCTTACTAAAGTCAAAATGTACCACATCTACTGCTTCCCCCCATCCACAAGGCTTGTTAAAAGAAAGCTATTAAGTTGGTTTGAGACAATTTCTTTTGGACAAATCCATGCTGACTGTTACTTATCACCTTATCTTCTAGGTGTTTGCAAAATGATTGCTTAATTATTTGCTCTGTTATCTTTCTGGGTACTGAAGTTAAGCTGGCTGGTCTGTAATTCCCCTGGTTATGGGCACTATATTTGCCCTTTTCAAGTCCTCTGGAATATTTTCCATCTTCCATGTCTTTTCAAAGATAATCAATAATCTGAGCTATTGCTCAGATATCTACGCAGTCAGCTCCTTGAGTATTTCATCAGGACCTGGTGACTTGAAGATATCTCACTTGTGTAAGTAATTTTTCATTTGTTTTGTCCCTATTTTAGCCTTTGATCCTACCTCATTTTCACATGCATTCACTATATTAGACATCCAATCACTACTAACCTTTTTGGTGAAAACTGAAACAAGTCATTTAACACTTCTGCTATATCCACATTTTCTGTGATTGTCCCCCGCCCCCTCACACACACACACCCGTTGCAGGTCTACACTGTCTTTGGTCTTCCTCATACTTCTAATGTATTTATAGAATGTTTTCTTGTTATCATTTGTGTCTCTAGTTAGTTTAATCTCATTTTGTGCCTTGGCCTTTCTAATTTTGTCCCTACATATTTGTGTTATTTATTTATATTAATCAGTTGTAATTTGACCTAGTTTCCACTTTTTATAGGACTTTTTTGAGTTGCAGATTATTGAAGATCTCTTGGTTAAGCCAGGATGGTCTCTTGCCATACTTCCTATCTTTCCTAGACAGTGCGATAGTTTGCTCTTGTGCCCTTCATAATGTCTCTTTGAAAAACTGCCAACTCCCTTGAACTATTTTTCCCTTTAGACTTGCTTCCCATGGGCTCTTAACTGAGTTTGCTAGTCTGCCTTCTTGAAATCCATTATCTTTATTGCACTGTTTTACCTCCTACCATTCCCTAGAACATTCTAAGAACTTCTTGGATAATCTGTTCCCTGCTGTATTATTTTCCCAACAGATGTCTGGATAGTTGAAGTCCCCCTCACCACCAAGTCCTCTGCTTTGGATTATTTTGTTAGTTGTTTATAAAAAGGCTCATCCACCTCTTCTTCCTTCGGTCTAAATTACCTCATTACCTAACATTCTTTGCAACTTATATTGGGAAAGGATTCAATAAAAATATCTCAAGTATTTTTTCTATGTATTTACAGCATTTTGTGTAATCAGTGTCACTGTTTTGTTGATGGTGCCTGACCTCCTTCATGCTCTGGGAGAGGGTGACTACCAATAAGCACAGCAGTGAAGATGAAACTGAAGAGGTACCAGGAACAAGTGTGCATAGTGTGATGGGGCAAGGCCAGATGGTTACAGTAAAGTAGTGAGGAACAGGTATATTAGCCCCAGGCTAAACAAATCCCTGGTACCATGGTAACCAAATGGCAGTTGCTCCAGGTTAATCAAGACACCTGGGGCCAATTAAGATCCTTCTAGAAGGCAGGAGGGACAGCTAGATTGATTGGGACACCTGAAGCCAATCAAGGACTGGCTGGAATTAGTTAAAAGCCTCCCAGTTAGTCAGTGTGGTGTGGTTGTCAGGAGCTGTGCTGTTGGAGGAATGAAGTAGTATGAAGCCATATCAGGTGCAAGGAAGGAGGCCCTGAGGTAATTGTGAAGAAGATATTGAGTGGGGGCTGCTGTGGGGAAGTAGCCCAGGGAATTGTACATGCCCTATTTCCAAAAAGTCAGCTTCCATAGCAGCTAAGTTTAGGGTCCCTGGGCTGGAGCCTGGAGTAGAGGGTAGGCCTGGGCTCCCCCGTCCCCTCCCTGATTAATCACTGACACTGGGAGACAACAGAGACTGTGCGAGGGAGGGTTATTTCTCCTCACCTTCCTTGCTGGCTTATGATGAAAATGGTTCAGTAGACTGTGACCCTTGCCTCTAGAGAGAGAAGGGCTATGTGGAGGGTCACAGTGAGCCTCTGAGGCTAGCAAAATCTGTCAGGAAATGCAGGACCCATGGAGTCAAGGACAGAACTTTGTCACAATAGAGATAAAGGGGATCAACAAAAGAGGTAAGCCTGAACACATCTGGTGAAAAATCAAGAAGGAAGCAGAAATAAAATGCTTTAAAAACCCACATATTATGTAAAGAATGTTCTATAAGAAAGTGGATTTTTTTTCAAATGAGTAAAATTTAAAAAAAATGAAGTTGACAGTCTCTCTCAACACTGAGCTGCAGCACATCTACTACTCTATCACTCTGGAAAAGCATTCTCCAATGTGTATTTGGAAAACAGCATGTTGCTTTTTTTTAGTTAAGCCCTTTCAGAAGGTGCATGTCCATCACCGCAAAGTAGCTTTCTAAAAAAAAAAAGAGAACAAAAAAACCTTAGATAAGTGGCCAATGTATACATGACACAGTTAGGGCTAATTTGGTCATCTTTATATTCAGATTTCCCATATATGAGTTAATAAAACACCAGGACCAATTTAGCTTAAACTGCATTATGTTCAATGATCGTTTAAACCAATTATTCCCTTTTCAGTATATAGATTAAACAACCTTATAGTTATTTCAAATTTACCTGTAGAATCATGATGTCATAACTCCATAACAGGGGTTATCACTGTTTTATTAACTTGACTAGTATGCAAAGTGATTTTGATAAGTTTTAATATGATGTGGTATACAGCAACAAAGGATTATCTTTGCATACCTAAGTATTAAGGACTATTAAATCTGAATTCTGATCCTACTCCCACTCTGTGATATGGCACTCCCATTGATTTTAATGAAGCAGTATTGGGACCTAGGTATTCTATTTCTGGAAATACCTATTGTGTGCCTCATGATAAAGATCAGACTAAGGATAAGGCCAGGTAAAGTGAACATACACAAAATTCTTTATTTGGAATGCTGGACACACAGACGGTGTAGCTCATTGGCTCTCAAGCTTCCAGTCTGAGGCTATGTCTTCACTGCAAAATTAATTTGAGTTATCAACAGTTGAGCTGCAGGCAACTCAATTTAATAGAAATACTGCACTAGAGTTAAGGGGTTTTATGTGTGGACAGGACTTGCATGTCTGCACACACACACAGACACCCCTCTCTTCTAGTGCCCCCTCAGTCCTGACCTGCAGCCTTTCCCCCCAAACCATTATGCCAGCCTGGCCTCATCCACCCTGCCCCCAACCCTCCAACTCTGCTGATTCCACTCAATCTTGACCCACAGCTATCTCACCTGTCCCCACTCTGCCAATGTCCCTTGATCCTAACCAACAGCACCCACTGCTATCCCAAGCCTAGGGCTCCCCCACTACCAAATCATTATGAAGTCATATATGCCACATTTTTTGCCACTCAAGGAAGTAGTCTGGAAACAGCAGGGAATTGGAAGCTATCAGAATTGGATTCTGCCATTAACTGACAGTGATTTACTGTGTGACCATGTGTAAATTCTCATGTGCCTCAGTTTCCCTCTTTATAAAAGTGGGGTAATATTCATACAATAAGGAAAACAACACTTTGTTACCAGTGCATTCAATACTAAAGCGAATTGTAAATCAAAACCACACAAAATTGATCACTTTGGCAAAGCAGATCTGTCTGAGCACCCGGGTAGAAAAGATGTATCTGTGCAAACACAGTCTGCTCTTGATATCTGAGGCTCAAATTAACTACAATGAAGACAAGCCCTAAGGAACACAACTTGTGTTGCAGTGTTGCCACACAAGATCTATTAATACCAAGCCCTGTATCAAAAATTCTACACAGTAGATTGAGAACTATACTATAGTAGCAAATACCTAATCCGAAGACAGTTGACAAACTCTTCAGGGCATGACCTGGCTCTTAATGTGTTGGAACAGCCCTACCACAGTGAGGCACTGATTTCAGCTCAGGTTTGTAGGCAGGACTGTATATTATTTTTGGCCAAAAAATTTAAATAATTTTTTCCCCAGCAAAATATCCAGATTCAGCCACACCAAAACTTTATAAATTTGTGTTGGTTTTGCCAAACTGCTCCGAATGAAAACAAAAACAAAAGTAGAAAATCAAAATGTTTCCTCTTTCCATTTTCAAAATGAAACATGTTGATGTTTTGGTTTGAAAGACCTTTTTTTAAAAAAATTCCTTCCAATGTATTTTTTTTTAAAAATACAATGTTAAAAACACTCAGGCAAAATGAAATGTTTCATTTGGGGGTAAAATAAAATATTTATTTGGATCTCAGATTGGTGGGAGTGCTTTTTTGTTTATTTTTTTACTTTTTAAGTTCTAAAAAAATTGGATTTGGGCTGACCCAATATGAATACTTTTTAAAATATTTTTTGGAATTGCCAGCAAACTAAAAACGGTTATTTACACAACTCTACTATAGATACAAATTACCTTACATGTTACTCTTGACTTTGGTCCACTGCCTGCAAAAGCTATAATTCATTCCCCTTAGATTTTAGGATCTTTTTAGAAATACCCCAGTATTAGTGCATTTGTAATGAAATTGCTGCATTGACTTAGTTCTACTAGGTGGTGCTCACATCAGTGAAAAGAAAAAGTGGGCAACTACAGGAAACCTGGCATATGCAGAGCGGATACAGGTTCCTCCACTCTTCATTGACTACCTTATTTTGAGATCATGATAATAAGTATTACACCTGTTCTTCTGCAGTGGCTAGACAAGGCCACTGGTTCTCAGAAATATGCCTTCTAGACCAATGCATCCTGGATCAGATGACATGGAGTACTGATAGGCTGATGAGCCTCTCAAAAATCCAAGCCAAAACAATGGAAACCTGCTGCAGGGGTCAATCAATAAGCAATTATAGGAGGGGAATATAATTATTCCCAGTCAACACAATTTTATGGAAAACAGGTCTTGTCAAACAAACCTGATTTCATTATTTGACGAGATTATACCTTTGGTTGATAAAGGTAACTATATAGATTATTATATACTTCAACTTTAGTAAGGCCTTCCAGTTTTTACTGAACAACATTCTGACTTAAAAAATAGCACTATATAATATCGTAAAAGCACACATTAAATGAATTAAGAACTGGCTAACTGATAGATCTCAAAAGTAGTTATCAGTGGGGAATCATCATTGAATGGGTGTGTTTCTAGTAGGGTTCCACAGGAATTGGTACTAAATCTGATGCTATTAAAAAAAAATCTACCATCTAGAAGCAAATATAAAATTGCAGTGAGAAAATTTGCGAATGACACAAAATTTAGTGGAATGTAAATAATGATGAGGATAACGCAGAAATCCAGATCGCTTGGTAGTGGGCTCATTCAAACATAAGGCATTTTAATACAGCCAAATCCAATGTTAAACATCTAGGAAGAAGGAATGCAGGCCATGCCTACAGCCTGGGGCACAAAAGAATGAAAAAATGGCTTGGAGAAGGAATTAAGGAGAAGTGCTTGGTAATTGAGCAAGCTGGGGGCAGTTGGGGACTCCTATGATTTGTACAGCAGGGAGCCAACGCTCCCCCCCCCCATCATTATAGTCCACCTTAACCCCTCCTATGAGGGGGCGTGGTCAGTAAGGTCCTGGCAAGGGAATTTCTGGAGGGACCCAGTCCCAGCAAGAAAATTGCTGGAGGGACCTGGATGATGGGGGGGAAAAAGATGGATGGAATCTGATGGAGGGACATACATTTTGACCTGCACTGCATAAATTTTATCCGCCGGGTTAGTCCCAGACATCTGTCTAATAATAAAGTTGTGGCCTGATTAAACCCATATCTATTGTCTCCTGTCATTCTTTCCGCATAGCAAGACAGAGGGCTTGCATAGTGAAAAGACCATGCCTTACAGCATGAGAGCCTCCTAGAGATCCAGGGAATGGAGATTTTATATGCTGAATCCAAGATCTGTACCACTTTGGGTACAAGCTTCAGATTTCCTATCTCACCAGAAAATGAAGAGATAAGTCTATTATGAATCCAAGGGCTGGAAAGCTGTTTGCTGTAAGGAACATCCGACTATTTGTTTGCTCCCAGGGTTCTGAAGTGGTTGGAAAGGAACTGAGATGCTTCAGTACTTCTTCACTGTTGAATTCAGATGGCAGGCCCCACTGTACAGAGAAATCTGATTTGAAAGAAGAATTGAGGATAACATGTCTATATGTGTGATAAAGTTTAGAAGTGCAAATGCTATGTCAAAACCTTTCATTGCAATTATGCTGTTGATTTTACAGTAGTTTTCTAAATATTGAAATTACCACAAATGTCCTCGCAAAATGTAAAGCCTGGAGCATGGTAATCAGTGTCTTTTTAAGGGAATTCACAATCTAGCATATTTGTCTTATATACTATAATGCCAGAACCTGTTTTGAATGGATAATGTTTCTGAATGCTTCATTGCATATCCTTTGGCTGCAGTATTCATTAACAGTAGCAAGGTATCCTATCTAACTTCCTGGTAATGAAAGCAGAAGTCTTTAAGTCTAATTTAAGCAGACATCTAATTCTTTTCAGGTAGTGGCTGCTTTTAAAAAAAAATTCACTAAATCTACTTTCTTCTTCTGTTTTTATTAGTGTTCATGCAGCTTGATCTCTCCTTCCTAGTATTCTCAATAACAAAACGTAATGGAAATGTGGCAAGGTGATAACAAGTGGGGAGGCTTGAATAAGATTCAGTAAAAAAGTACTGAATAGTCTGATGGAGCTTCATAAAGGAATGATGCTTTGAAGCTCAGATAAATTAGCAGATTATTAGTATGCTTAAATGGAGAACTTTTGAGAACAACATAGAGTGTGGAGCCAAGTGGGTGGTAAAGGGGAAAGACTAATAAAGGGCCCAGCCATGTGATAAAGATTAATGCTAAATATTTCCTCATTACTTAGAGGGATGATATAGATGTTTTGTTAAATGCTTTAGGAAAAAAATATGAATAGCAATTATTAAAGAAAATATGGGCACATCACTTGCCACCACTACTCTATTTTCAGCTAACGCACTGGAGGCACTGGCCCATATTAATTAGGTGGACTGTGAAAGTATACCATATGCTAAAATTAAAGTAGTTCAGAATTATAGCAGTCAGGGCCGGTGCTACCATTAAGGCAAACTAGGCGGTTGCCTAAGGCGCCAAGATTTGGGGGCACCAAAAAGCGGTGCCCCAATTTTATTTTTACAGTGTTCCTGGGTTGGGCTGCTGGCGGCGCGCTGACACGTGTGGGTCAGACTCCCTCTCCCAGCACAGAGGCCGCTCCACTTCTCCCACATCCCAGGCTTGCGGCGCCAGTCACCTGTTTGGTGCAGCAAGCCTGGGAGGGGAGGAAAATTAGAGCAGGGCGGCGTGCTTGGGGAGGAGGCGGAGCAGAGGTGAGCTGGGATGGGGAGTTGCCCGCACGGCTCCCGGGGGGGAACTGCCACGGGGGGGCACCTCAGGGCGGGGGGGGGGAGCTCCCGCAGGGCTGGGGGGGGGGCAAGGTGGAAGTTTCGCCTAGGGCGTGAAACTTCCTTGCACCAGCCCTGATAGCAGTAATGTAGATAAGCATTTATATGCAGAGCAGGGTGAATAATAAGCAAAGTATTTGCAAAATTTAATTCAAATAAAAAAAATCCATTTCTTCAGTTGTGTCTGACACCTTTTAGTTTCTTTCTCAGAACATTTGTAAGAACAACTGGTTTTGCACAAATGTTGGAGAAAAATTGGTCATGAATGAATACACATGCAAATTCATTTGCATGAGTGTTTGCACAATAGGTAGTGACTTATTCAAGGTTTCCTCCTGTCTAAAACTTTCAGTCATCTAGTCAGGTATTCATAAAGTTATCATGTGACTTATGTAACCTATCAAACAACACTGGTAGGAAATTATGAATAGTGAATCCTTGAAACAGTAGTTTCAGTGAGCAACACACAAGGAATCCACTTTTGCATAAAACATAAATCAAAAATTTTAATAAAATGTAAGTAAGAGAATCGTGAAGTAAGCGGGCTACGTTTGTTTGTCAAACTCTGTTGTCAGGAAAAGGGTTGACTGCACAATTACTTTGAAGTTCATGGTGAAGCACTAATTGGGATTTGCAGCAATTTTTTTTTTATTTCCAGATTTGAGATTCATAGCTGGAAGGTGCTACAGAAGTACAGTATGTTAATTAATTATTATTGCCACTAAATAATTTCAGAAATCACATTTGACACTAGCTTATGGAGAAGGATACATTATGCTTTTGAAAGTTCGGACATTTTGTTGTTACTACAACAGACTCATGCAGACATAGTACGCTGAGGAATTTGCTCTTATTTTAACATTCACAGCTATAGCAGTTTTTGTCTTTTGCCTCATGTGTATCTTATCAGAACTGCTCAGATCTCAGAGGTCCCATGCATTAAAAAAGGGAACACTTGACTACTTCTGTATGTCTGGAGAAGGGTTAACCATACCCCTTACCTCTTCGTCAATGAAAATGAATTAGAAACAAAATAAGTAGAAAGAGACAATTTAAATACATATGTTATTCCCATAGAAGGGGAGAATGGAGTCGCTGATTTTGAAAATACAGGCAGAGACACCCTCCTATTGCATAAAATACTATGCAGTCTTTACTGACAAAAAATCAGGGCCTCTAATTTGTCTCAACCAAAAATGTGTTTTATAACCTATCCAGGACAAAGATATTTAATATTGCCAGGGCTTTTATAAACTTCTTTAATGTGCAACTTTCATCTAGGATCACATTGCTATGAAAAGGGCCAAGGGATCTTTTATGAGCACAAAAGATTGATTGATACAAAACTTGTTTTCGGGGCTTAATGTAAGCATTTTCCACAGTACAGTAGAACCCCAGTGTATGAACACCTCAGGAATGGAAGTTGTTTATAATTCTGAAATGTTCGTAACTCTGAACCAAATGTTATGGCTGTTCTTTCAAAAGTTTACAACTAACATTGATTTAATACAGTTTTGAAACTTTACTATGCAGAAGAAAAATGATGCTTTCCCTTTATTTTGTTAGTAGTTTATGTTTAACAAAGTACTACACTGTATTTGCTTTTTTTTATTATTATTATTATTTTAAATCTCTGATGCTGCCTGATTGGTACTTCCAGTTCCAAATGAGGTGTGTGGTTGACTGGTCAGTTCGTAACTTGTGATCGTAACTCTTAGGTTCTACTGTACTACTAACCTGTTTGTAAACCATTTAGGTGGAAAGCTTCATAAAGTTAAAGGAAGGAAGAGAAACTGGGTATGGATTCCTTTTAATAAATTGCATTTAGGACTGTCAAATAATCACAGTAAACTCAAGTGATTAATGCAATTTTTCTAAAGACTGCACTGAGGAGTTCCTACTCACCTTTGAGAGACTGTGTGGGACCCACAAGATACCACAGGATTTTTCACTGTAGCCACATTTTCCTTTTTCGCCTAAAAAAAGTTTTGATGAAAAATTTCAGTCAGCTCTAGTCCGAAGGTCGGCACTCTCCACTGTCAGTCAGTTCTGCGTAGTAAGAACCTATTGACCTGCTGAAGCTATAGCAAAGAGGTCTTACATAATGTTGAAAGACACAGATCTTTTTTTGTGACTAGAATCTAGTTACTGGTGAGGCAAAGCTGCTTGTGCATATAAAACCCATATTCCCTTCTCTAACTAAAGTTTTTTGCAGCTAAAGCACCTACCCTAGCATACTTGAATTGACGTCAGTGGAATTACTCCTAATGTACTCTGCTGTAATTTAGATCACAATCAGGCCTAACATATTTTCGCTTTCCAGAGCTGCTTATATTAAATCAATGATCTGATCATAAATCAGTTCACTAAAACATATAATTTAACAAACTGTTCTGATACTCATCATCTCTTAGCCAGATTCAGCTTCTAGTCTACAAACAAGCTTATACTGGCAGAATTATCCTATCCTGTACTACTATGTATTCACAACAAGACATTAATTAAAGGATTAACACTAGATGATTCTCCAATTATCCTAGAACAGAATGTGATGGCCTATCTTAAGCACATCCATGCTATCATATGCTGAGTACCAATAGCACAGAATATAATTTCTATCAGCTCTCCTTGGATCTTATGATCATCATAATCTCCAATTGATTTCTGAATCTTTGAAATAGATCAAGAACAAAGTCCTAAATTTAGATAAAGCATTTTAGTTGCCCTTTATATGACAGCAACAACCAGTTCAATTTAAACCAAGTTCTGATATTAATTATATTTAAACTTGAACTTACTATGCTTTTTTTCAAGCTTTCTTCACAGCCTGCAACAAAAATAAGGAATTGATTCTCCTCTCATGTCAGTTTGACATTGTAATTTCAATACATTTACTTTGAATTTACACCAGTGTAAGAAAGAAAACAATCAGGAGCTAGCAAAGCACTTTAGTATGGGCTGAACTTTAAGCACCTGGATTAATTTCATTCTAATCAAGCAAAAATTAGAATGCAAAAGAAGCAGTTAACTGCATGATAAACACAATTTAGATTTACAACTTATTATATGGAAATTACCATATACATATGGATTTACAATTTATTATACGGAAACTACTATACATTATTTATATATACTATATTTGAATGTTATGTACTATATAGTCAAGTGTCAGAGTAGAAGGTGGTGGAGGGCTATAGGAGGAAATATAGCAGAAAGTAGTGATTTTTAACAAAGTGAGAAGAAAGATCACTACACGCACACACACCGTTTTTTCCAACTCTCCAAACCTGATCAAACACATCAGTCTGGTTTGCACCTTGAAGTTTAACAAACTTGAACTCTGTCAGAACAACTGGGGAAGTACATTTCAGATACACGCACCCTTCACTGAGAAGGCTCTGCCTCCAGTTCCACTTGTTTACTTTTGAGAACTATTAGCTCCAGCTCCACATATTCAAATCTGGGGACTATTGGCAAAAGTGCTACAGCTGATATCAATTGTCATAACAGTGCATAGGGAGATAAGATTTCTCAGGTGTCCAGAACCAAAAATATAGCATTTTATAAATCAAAAGGGATACTTTGAATTTCCTCCGGAGGGGAATAGGAAACCAGTACAGTTTGGAGAAACAAGATACTACACTCTAGAGGGCTAACACACCTAGGCAAGATAAATTCTGCACTATAGGCTTGATCCTGTATTATTAAAACCAATAGAACTTATGTTATCCACTTAATAGTGTTTGATCCTGTTTCTACTACTTCTGAAGGGTCTGCAATTGTAGCCCTATGTAGATCACTTTATTTAGTTTAAATGGCATTTCCTTTTAGTATGAGAAACTGTGCATAAAAATTGTAATACTGTATTAACCCTTAGAAAACAAGCTAATTCCTAGGAGTATATCCTCTGGGAATCACTCAAATTTCCAAGGATTTTGGAAGAACAGTAGGGTGGGAAACACTGTATTATGTATTCTTGACCTCTAGCATGGAAGACCAGAACAAAACTCATAGCAGGAGCAAGAACTGATCTACCTGTTGTTTTTCTGGGATACCCATTCTCCTTTGCTTTGTGTGCTCCTCCTAACATAGAATAACATGGCCCGGTCCTTCTGTAACTGGTTACACACTACTCTTACAGGCCAGGAAGCATCAGGGCCAGGCGAGTCATATCGGCAGCTGAATCCGGGTTGGGGAAAAATCATCATGGACCTCACAGCAGGTGTATGCATGGACACAGGGTTGGTAGTATTGGAAGTTGCACATGAGTCTCTGTCCATTGTGGTTTTCTAGTACTTGATAAAGGCCTAAAATGGTGGAAGGAGTCCCCTGTGCTCAGGGTATGGGAGAGACAGGCTGAGGGAGTAAAATTACATTTTTTAATCATCTGTTTCTATACTGTTAGAACTTAGTTTTGCCATTCTTACCTTGAACGGCATCTTACTCCACATTGATTTCAATGGGGCTAGTCACAGAGTAAAGTACTGCTTAATGTGAGTAAAGGTGGCACACTGGGGCTCTAAGAACGGTGAGCACTGCTACTCGCCAGCAGTTCCCATCCTATTTGCTGTTTGTCTTTCCTTTGTAGAAATGTCCTTACTGGAAAATATTAATTATACATTAGACATGAAATGCATTTTGTACAATTAGCAAGAGTTTGTTTATTGTGATAGCATCAGAGCATTGGTAATCTGTCCTGAATTTTCCCTATTTTAGAAAAAAAGAAGCAAAAAAAATCCATTGCCAGCAAAACACTGTTTGAAATTTTGACAATTATATTTGTGGTCTTTGTCTTTCACAAAACCTGCTTTTTTTTTTTCTTATAATTATTCTGATTTCAGTTATTTTCCTTTATATTTCTGTTTTATTTTTCAATCTAGCTTTTCTTCTTTGCCTTCTCAGCTTCCCTCCAATCCAAAGGTTTCATGAATGATAGAGTATAGGATAACAATATATTTTATATCAGTCTAGAAAATATACTAAACAGCCACACATCTTCTCCCCACTCTTTGCTTAACAGGGCATCACTTTCTCTAAGCTGGAACTACATATGAAAGCTTGCACAATCTACAACTGCTAACTCATGAAATTCTGTTCCTCAAGTAAAGACATATTGCAGTTTATTAATTCTCATTAATTTTATTTACAGACCACATAGCACAAACCAAGCTAAGCAGAAGAGTATATGGTAAGTATCATAATAAAGAAGAAAGAAACACATGATAATTGATCCCTGTGCACTTCCTCCTTATGTGCAACAGTACCACTTTTTTCATATAGAAAGATATTTTATCTAATAAAAACTAATTTCCCTTAGTTTAGATTACTGTCCACAAAGGCATAATAGTTAGTATGGTTCTGCTATAGTACTTGTAATCTGAAGTTCTCAAAGCACTTTGTGAACATTAATTTTTTAACCTTAAGAGGTGCTGATTTTTGAAGTACTCCATACTCCTTAGAACTTAAAAGATTTCACAACAAACAACACAAATCCCAGCAGAGAGGTGGGGAGATGAAGGAGGTGGGGAATCTGGACATTACTTAGAATGTGTTTTTGTTTTGTAATTGCTGTTAAAGCACACATGCATCTATAGAGGGTGAGATTTTTCAAAAACATTCAGCACAGGTCTAGCTCTGCTCCCATTGAAATCAGTGGGAATTTCACTGAGCACTTATTCAGCCCTATATAGTTAAAAACAGATCTCCTATTGTTATTTCCTCCATATCCTCTTTCATGTTCCTCTTTCACATTGGCTTTCTCTGATGTGATCACTTTGCTCTGCTTCCTGATACCATACTTTTTTCCCAGCCTTTCCATCAAAACTTCATCCCTCTGTGCCATATTCTTTTGCTTTCAAGTCTGTCAACTCTTCTTCCCACTAGGCATCCTCCTCCTTTCTTTCTCTTTCCTGGGCATTCTTGCTGTCTAATCCTAATGCCTGTTTCTTTCAGTATCAGCTTCCAAGTCCCCATCCTCCATATGCTGATTCTGCTTCTGAGGCATTCTGGAACAGATTCATCCCTAGGACAGAGATATAGCCCATGGTGAGGGTAGAAGGAAGGCAGCTTTCACCTCCCCTAACGAGGGGCTGTTCTAAGCTTGCTCCTGTTGCCATGGCAAGTATGGGCTACTGAAAGGGTACAGAATTATTGTGGTGGAGTTCTCTTGCCATGCATCTTCCTGAACCTTCTCAACCTCCACCCCACTCCTGCCCCAACCCATTACAGCCCCTGCACCAGTGACTGATTGTGAGCTGCAGCAGCTGGCTGCACTCCTGGCATTGTTCCCTTATTAGGATAGATTATGCCCATCCTAAACCCACTTTGTATCAGCACAGCTGTAAAACTGGTCCTATACTTACTGCCCCAGTATCCTATATGTCTATGCCAGGTGTCCCCATCTGTCTCCAGACTTATCACTGATCTTTCCTCACCAGCCTGTTTTATTTTTTCTGTTAAGGCCTAACTATCGCTGTTTCCTGCTTTCCCTCCTTCTGCACTTCCTTCCTTCTTGGCATATCCCTTAGTATTTCTCTCCTCCACTTATGTTCTTTGTTAAGCTACTTTTTCTGCTCTCAGAGTTCCCACTTATCACTCATGTTGCCACTGTTCTATTCCATATTGCTAATCACTGTGCACCAGCACTACTGGTGTCCTGTTCTCTATTCCCAATCCTATGCTGTAATAAGTGCCAAATTCTTCATGCTCTTAATGTCACAATATTTTGTTGGCATCATTTAAGTTACTTTGCTGACAGTGTCATATTCAAGCTACACTGGCCCTTTGAAAAGATTCATTCTCAGAGATAAATTTCCAATTTACAAGAGGCTGAATGCTTATTTCCAGACCTCATCTCTGTGTCTGTTTTTTTCTGTTTAAAAATGATGATTGTGCTCTAATTCTCTACTTAAATATAAATAAAAATTACAGACTAGATGAGCATACTTTAGGCCAAATTCAAAAGTAATCTATAAGATCGTGTAAGTTAGAACTTACTTACTTTCATGTAGATTTCCTTAAACCAAAATATCCATTCTACAGTATGTAAGGGAGTCTTAGTGGGTATAACTTACATGCTAAAGAGTTGGGAGTAAGAGTAATGCTCAGATTTATTCAGGTCCATAAATACCTTTGAGGATCTGAACTTACATTTCCAACTTACAGTGCAGGGATCCATCTATATGGAGAAGTTTGCAGGACTAGGGCAGAAACTAGGAAACATGAATGTAGGCCCCGATCCTGTAAAAACTTACGCATGTGCTTAGATTTCCTCTTGTGAGTAGCCCCATTGAAATCAATGGAACTTCTCACGGTAGTAATATTAGACACATAAATAAGTGTTTGCAGGATTTGAGCCTTAGCAATGACAGAAAAACACTATAGAAAAATAAATGATTGGAGTATGCAAAACTATTTCACTCTTCAGCAAGATTTCACAACTAAATATCTATAAATAAAATGGTAGTGTCTATAGAGATGTGGGTATAGAATAATGGAACACTCAGACATTTTTAAGATACACATATGCATACTGGAAATCAAGCTACCTGAACAAATATAAATATTGCACTTACATTTCAGTGCATAGTATATAGCGCAGTATAAACAAGTCATTGTCTGTATGAAATTTTAGTTTGTACTGACTTCACTAGTACATTTTATGTAGTCTGTTGTAAAACCAGGCAAATATCTAGCTGAGTTGATGTACCCCCTGGAAGACCTCTGAGTACTCCCAAGGGTATGCATGTCCGTGGTTAAGAACTACTGTCCTAGACAATAGACAGACTCCCACTCAGAGGAACTGGTTTGTTGGGGGAAGGTTGCCTGGCAACAAAGTAACCTGGTAGTAGGTGGAACTGGGAGTTCCTTGACAGGGGATGGATGGTTATAAAGGGCAGGAGCTGCTCTACTTGGAATCTTTGGTCATTCACACCATTTCAAGCAGGGGATAGCTTCTACAGGAGCCTGATGAGGTGAACTGCCTACCTGAACGGAGGAGGTCTCCCCGAAGAAGGGTGAGCTAGAGTGAGGGACTTTGCGTTCAGGGGTCTGTTGTTTTCTATATGACCTGTATGCTCTCATGCAATTACGTAAAGACCCAACAGTATTTTAGAATCCTGGGCAAAGTATGTGCCTATGTTACACCTATCTTGTATCCCTGAAGAGTTAACCTGTGTATCAAGAATGTCCATACAGCAGGAGAAGATGTATTTAAGCTACTGGAAAGTCTGGGTGGTCAGTATTGGTCCCAGGAGCTAGGCAGTTGGACTGCTGAGATCTCAGCTCTCAGGAGGGGGTGCTTGACAGAAAATCTGCACCTGGAGAATGTGTCTAAGGTTTCCTGCCAGGGGCAGTGCCTGGACTCCATTTGATCAAAGCACACAGTATCCAACAGTTGTATCTCTCACTGTGAGTGTCCAAGAGTGGGAGCTCAGCTAGTTCTGTGACAGTGACATGGATTATGTCTTATGTGGCTTAGATCCTTGGTATCTGAGAGACTGCCTCTCTTCCTATGCACTCCTTTGACAGATGAGACTAGCGGAGGTGCTCGTGCTAACGGTACCCAGATTAGAAAGCTAAATGCAGATGGCATTCACAGTAGAGTTTGCCTCTCCATTAGTTTAATATATCCTTACTGCTGTTGGTCATAAAGACAGGGTGGAAAGTGGTATATTTTATTTAGGTGAACCTTTTTTCCAAACATTCATCAACATGATATGTATAGTCTTTTTACAAAATTGTGCAGGCATCCAACAATCTTTGAAATGAGCACGTCGTACATTAAAAATAAAGTAGCAATGTTCATTGTAGAAAGTGTATAATAGTGGAAAGCCAGACTCTATATATCTTGATTTATACCTTGTTTAGTCATTTGTACCTTGTGCTGTCCAAATCAGAATTGCAGTTTTAGTCTCATTTTGCACAAATATAAATGACTACATAAATTGCAGGGCTGTAAGAGAATCAGGTCCATAATCTTTTTTAATGATTAGGAAAGCTGCTATGCTCAGGCTTCCTTCCTCCATATTAGACAACACTGATGGAATTACACTGAGTCTCTGTCATTAAGAGATTTCTTTTGTTCATTAGGGTTGGTGCAGGGAAGAAGACCTGGAAGATATTTCCTTCTCTTTAATGCCCAAGGGCTGTGCCTGGGAGACAACCATGGGACAGGGACTGGCTACTCTATCTAGCTTAATAACCTAAAATCTCCCTGAGGGCAGAAAGTATAGGAGGAAAGGGATCAGCTAATTATAGTTAATTGTCTTAGCCTGGAGAGGCCGATTAACATAATTAAGATAGCCCTGTGACTGGTAGCTCTACCAGAGGGATGTGTTCTTGGATGTACCACATGAACTACACTAATGAAAGAAGTTTGGAACAGGAAACGTGCAGGAAAACATGAAGATTTTTTGTCTGAGAGGCAAATGAGTAAGAAGGGAAGCGTATATCACTGCTAAGGGCTCACAACAAAGCATTGAACAAAGCATGTTTCACAGAGCATGGGGGAAAATGTATGTTAGTGGGCTGGAAGACTTGCCAGGGTACAAGGGACTCTAGAGAGCTGTAATAGAATATGTGGGCTGGATAAGAGCTAGGTACTGCCATAACAGCATGGGCTAGTCATTGTCATAATGACTAGCCCAAGCTGACCTGTGTGCTGAAGTTGCAGAATTGCTTTGACTAGTGATTTTTTCACTATAAATCAGGGATTGGCAACCTTTGGCATGCGGCCCTCCAGGGTAAGCCACTCCAGAGTTTGCTGCTCCAGGCCAATGGGGGCTGCGGGAAGTGGCGCGGGTCGAGGGATGTGCTGGCCGCCGCTTCCAGCGGGCCATGTGCCAAAGGTTGTCTACTATCCTTGCTATAAAGGATAAGCCTCTGTGAGAGCTAAAAATGTCTTATGTATTTTGTCTACCTCTGACAAGAGCTTGAGATTTTTTGTCCCCTTTAGTAACATTTCTAGAGCTTGGCATGAGAGTAAAGTATTTTTAATCTGAACCAGGAAAGTTTGTATAAATCCTTGGTAAATCCTTGGTATAAAAGCTTCATTTTGTAGTTTAAACCACATTTTTTTCCCAGTGGAGAGAAAAACCAGTGTCAACTACTGATCACTTGTCATTACTGGATATCTATGGCACTGTAGCGGGGTGAACACCCGCTCTGGCCCTGAAGGGGTTGGAAAAGCCCTGCAGAGGGCTGGGGCTGGGGCTGGGCAAGGTAAAACCCTGGCTGATTGGGGGAAGTGGCTGCAGCTAGGCCAAGCCCCAATTAGGCCACAGCTGGCCTGTATAAAAAGGCTACGAGCCAGGAGCCCGAAGAGTCTCTCTCTGCCTTCAGAGGGAGAAGGGCCTGGCTGCAGGGAGCAGAGACAGGGTACCTCAGTAGAGCAGGGCTGGGGAAAGGCTGAGGAGCTGGGGAGCTCCAATCTGGATAGCCCCAGGCTGCGGCCTAGTAGAAGGCCAAGGAGTACTGGGTGTTGCAGAGGGCAGCCCAGGACTAGGCCAAGGCAGCAGGTCCAAACCCTCCTTGCCTGTGATAAGTGGCCTATACTGTGGTCTACCCCAGGGAGCGGGGGCTAGTTGATGACTGGCAGTGGCCTTATTCTGAGGTGAGGTAGGGATAGAGGGTGGGGGTTCCCTGGGGAGGGGAGACCCTAGTACTGAGGGGTACTGCCAGGGGGCAGCACCCCAGATACAAGGGCACTGGGGTCCGGGAGGGATGCTGGGGCCAGAGGACAGGTAGATCACTGGCCTGCAGGGGGTGCTCCAGGATGCTGGAAGAGCTAATTCCCAGAAGTCACCAGCAGGAGGCACCACAGGGGCGAGTCTGCTCCTCTACAGGCACTTTTTGCATATTTATTCTGTTTTTGTAGTACTCTGAATGTGTGTGTAGTTTCAGTTTTCCATGCTTTCAGCATGATTTAATTTTTTACCATAACTAATTGGTAGCTTTGTTATGTTGCATTTGGCAGAAAACATCTACATTTGAAACTTTTCAACCAGCTCGAATATAAAGTACTTTGGGATTATTCCTGGGATAAGGGAAGTTAAATCCAAATTAACTTTTTCTGTGAAACTGAAATTGCAAACTGTCTCAGGGTAATAGTCATTCCCATGTTCGACTTGCCCAAATAAAAAGTATCTTCATGGGAGAGTTGGTTTCAAATTTTGTCTCTCTCCAGTTACTTTCTTGTGCAGCTGTTATCCCTCTCATTATAGCACCTCTGAGTGTATCAGCTGTACGATGTCTTCCCTCCTCCACTCTTCAGTTAACCAGCTTTAGTATTTGAAGAGTTAAGCACTGGAACTCTTTACCTAAACAAACTGAAAACAGAGGGCTCCACTACTCCGATATACTGCTTTATTCATCTTCAGCAATTTCAACACAATTAGTTCAGCCATCCCCAGAGCTTCATCTCCTCTTTAAGATACAACATGTGTGAGGGAAGCATACCAAACACCACGCAAAACACTGATGATAAAGTATTGAGAATAAATCATTGGTAAAAGAAAGCTGACCCACAATTTTAATCTTATTACATGCAACACCTGTTGAAGATGGGTTGGTGGAAGGAGGCAGCTGAAGTAAAAAAGTGAGTCTTAAAGTAATCCCTTTTTAAATAAATGTGACACAGAACAGTGCTGCAAAGAGGCTGACAGGAATTATTTAGGAGATGTTCTCGGCCCTGTGTTATGTAGGAGGTCATACTAGAAACTAGATGATTGCAGGGGTGGCAGGTTTGTAGAAATTTTGGTGGTGCCTAGAACCTGCTCCCCCAAACTCCACCCCCACATCTGCCTAAGGCTCTGGGAGGGAGTTTGGGTGGTGGGAGGAGGTCTGGGGTGCAGGCCCAGGCTGGGGCAGGGGATTGGAGTGCAGGAGGGATGCAGGGTGCAGGCTCTGGGATGGAGTGTAGGTGCTGGGTGCATGCTCTGGGCTGGGGTAGGGGGTGGGTGTGCAGGAGTGGGTGAAGGGTGCAAGCTTTGGGATGGAGTTTGGGTGCAAACTCTGGGCTGGAGATGGGGGTGTAGGAGGGGATGAGAGATGCAGGATCTGGGAGGGAGTTTGGGGGTGGGAGGGGGTGCAGAGGGAGGGGGTGAGGGCTGTGGGGCTGGGGATGAGGGGTTTGGGGTATGAGATGGGGCTCAGGGTTAGGGCAGAGGGTTGGGATGTGTGGGGGTGAGGGCTCTGGGGTGGGGCAGGGCTGCGGATGTGTTTGGGGTGTAGGAAGACTGCCCTGGGGCTGGGGCCAGAGAGGAGGACTCCCCCTAGCCCTCTTCCCATCGGCAGCAGTGAGCTCTGGGGGAGCCCTCCCCCCATCCCCTTCAGCAGCACACTCACCTCGCACCACTGTCACTGCACATGCTCCTAGGGCCCCTCTCAGGTCCAGGAAGCCCCCTTACCCTGTGGTGAGTGCTGGGGGGAGGCTGCCTCCTCCCCTGCTGCTTCCCCTTACTGTAGCCTCACTGAGGGTCGGAGATGGGGCTGCCCCTTGCCCAGCATGGGGCAGGAGCGGTGACTGCGGGCGGGGGGCGTGTGCTAGTGGAGGGTCCCGCCAGAGAAGGGAAAGGTCCAAGGTGGAAAGACAGGGTAAGGGCAGCCTGCCCAGCTGCTAGTGGGTGGGGGCACTAGGACCCTGTGGCAGCAGTTGATGTTGGGAGCCAGCAGAACAGAGTCAGCGTGGAGTTGCAGGGGAGAGGGAGGGACACACCGGGGTCCAGGGGAGGTGAGTGGGGCCAGCAAGTGGGGCCGGGGGACACTCGGGGAGAGGCGTGTGGGGTGGAGAGACCCAGCCCCAAACATCGGTGGAGCCGGGCCCCTGGGCCCTGAATATTGCTGGCGCCCAGGCACCAGGGGCCCATACAATTCGCCGCCCCTGCGTCCTTGTGGTGTTAGAATCTCTGACCTAGTCACATAGCAGGTGTACATCCCTGCCCCTTCCCCTATCTGCTTTTAATCCAAACCCTCCAACTCTGAGGATTTTTAAAGCAAAATTGTAAGCTGTTGAATATTCCAAACTTAATTTTATTAGTGAGAAAAATGATCACTTAATGATAGTGAAGAATGTGGCAGGACATATTTCATTCACCCAAGACCTTAAGAAGTTAAGGGTAAAAGCATGATTCTTCCTACCTCACCTGCTGGCACCACCTCCTTGCAACAGTTCCTCCCTCCTCCCACAGGAAAAGCTTGGGAGAAGAAATATGCCTTGCAATGTGAACTTATGTAAATGCATGAGAGAAGCTAATTGTACAGTTGAGGACCCCTCATTGAGGACGGCCTGCCTCCAGCCCCACTGCAGTTAAACTGGGGAAAGCCGTGGGAGCGGAGGAGGAGTTAGCTCAAGCACCACTGATCTCAAAAATTGTTGTATCACATAAGGAAAGAGAAATTCTGAGATACTTGTAACCCAGCCCATGATGGGCTTTATATTAACCATACCTCAGACTGCACCTAGAAACAAACTGTGCGGATAATGGTGTACAGGTGTGTAGATACAAAGACAAAATAATTGCTGCAAATGCTAGGTAAGCTATTAGGCACCCTGTTTTGCCTGACATTTTGTTTTAATTGGAATCACAGCACTACATTTTTCTACCTCATCTACAAATGTAATACAATAGATAACTATGGAACATAAAGGATTAACAAGAAAGTACACTTCTTTGAAGAGTTGGTGGTGTGAAATCTAATGAGGCACTACAACTGCTTCCCATGAATATTGTTCTTTAATTACCTAAATTAAAATTTATCAACATAAAAGCTCTCAACTAATTATATTTCCAATTACATTGTATTTTTTCTGCAGTCATAGACACAGCCAGTTCTGGGGAAAGGCTAGCAGGGTGGTTACCCTGGGCACCAACCTCCAGGAAGTGCCAAACTGCTGTGCTTCATGGCTTTTTTTTTTTTTAGCTCTGATCTGATTGGACAGCTGTGGCTTTTGTTGGTGACTTTTCTTTGTTTGGCTGCTTGCGCTGAAAACATATTTCACTCTGGCCAACAACATTGCTAGAGCCACCCAGATTATTGACCTATTGACTATTTACGTATTTTATACAACACTTTATTATTAAAAATCATAATTTTTTTCACATGTGCTAGTTTTAATGGATGGTGATGGGGGGTGTATTGATGGGGAAGAAACATGCTAAGGACAGAATTTTCAAAAAAGTTTAGAATTTGCCTAACTCTCCTCCCATTGAAGTCAATGGTAAAATTCCCTTTGATGTCAATAAACGTGGTTAAACTAGTGTGATGAGCCTTTTTTGAAAACTCTACCCTATCATCTTTTCTATGTTAAATGGAACAGGAGATTAAGAGTTAATAATTCTAGCCCAGCTCTGCACTGATTTGGCCACTTATGCATACAGAAGGACCAAAAAAAAAAAAAAAAAAAAAAAAACTAGAAGTCCTAGATTACCAATCTGTAAAAGAGATAGAATGACCCTTACTTACTTCATAAATATGCATAAGATGTCTTTTAACAGGAAGTGTTTTGCAACTTTAACTATAGCAGTGCCTCTAAGAATATCAGGAAGTTAGGAATTATTTAGTCACCTCACTTCTTAAATATTTTTCAGATTAATCTAATCATGATCTGGGAAGGAAAATTCTAACTATCGATGTTACATGTTGATGTATGTATGATGATGGCTTACATTTGTGTTTTTAAGAATAATGTTAAATCCTTGTCTAGATCATGTGTATTGGATCCTAAGAATCTTAAATCCTCTGGCAGTTTGCTACACTTTGCTAACTCTGTATCAATCCAGGCCACTGCTTCTTTGTGTCTTTAAAATGGATATGGCTCAAGTCAAAGACACTTGAAAGAGAAGAACAATATTTTTTTTTAAACTAAAACGAAAATAGTTCATAGTTGAAAAATAATATTATCGGTCTCAAACCCAAAGAGATGTTTAATTTATATTAGAACGTCATTTTACTATAATTATTTTTAAACGAACAACTTTTTTTGATGTTTAAAAACTGATGACGGTAAACACAAATATGTTTTCATATTTTTGAATGTGGCAGTACTGACAGTTGAATGTGCTGTGGGTCCATATTATGGTCTGCTGTTTGACTTAAACCCTCACTTCAATCAGATTTTTTTCCTGTATGTAATTAGAGAGGACCTAATTAGTTTAAAGTTTACACAGAATGTGAAGGAGTGCAGTCCCTACAACATTATTCTCCCCCACTGCTTGGGACACCACAGTGCAATTGGATTCTGTGTTGCCAAGAGATGTAGTTCTCCCACTGTATTCTCCCTAGCTGCTCCCACTAATATCCTGTCCAAAATGAACATTCCTTCCAATAGCATTAAATCCTCTTGTGATGTGTACACTGTTTCTTGAAATCTGTAGCAGGAAGCCAGGCAGCAGGGTCTGGGGGGAAGATTCTAGTCAGAATGTCTACAATTATAGAGATAGGGATAGAGTCACTGGGACAGAATAGCAATAGGCATTATATTGTTTTCCTTATTTAAATAAAGTTATTTTCTCAGTATTAGAAATCAACTCTTGCTATGATTCTTTACCATTAACATATCAGACAGTATCTTTGTGGGGCACTACTGCCTGGCAGTGAGGATTCAACCAATGAAATCAAAGTTTATTGAGGCTACCTTTCTCTCTCTGCATATGGAAACTGCTTCCCCCGTTGATTACCAGGATGCACATGATTAGGAGACTGTGCTGCCTTGGATGAGTAAAATCTGAATGCACAAAATGCTCTAGACATGTGGTCATGTGACTTCCATCAAGTACCACCTCTACCAAGTACCGGCGGCCAGCACATCCCTCATCCCGTGCCGCTTCCCACGCCCCCATTGGCCTGGAGCAGCAAACCTCACACAGCCAGTGGGAGATGCGATCAGCCGAACCTGGAAGCCACAGCAGGTAGACAAACTGGCCCGGCCCACCAGGGGGCTTACCCTGGCGGGCCATGTGCCGAAGGTTGCGGATCCCTGATATAGTACTTAACTTAATTTTCCCCTGACCTAATAAACAGAATCAGTCTCACTAAACAGATCTAATTCCTACACTGAACCATTCTTGACTCAGGGTGACTCCCTCAAATGCCTCTTGCCGGAGGAAGGCATAAGAGACTAATGCTAATACTTTAATATTACTATATACCCTAATCATCTTTTACAATAGAAAAGGTTTCTCTATGGGCTGCAGATTATTCATCACACATTTCAGTTATAGGATTGTATTGCTTGTCGTGCTCTGTCCAGGATTGCTGTTACCAACTTGATAAACATGTTCTTACTGAGTTCAAAATCCTCGACTGTCTTTTGTCACCAAATACTGAGAGAAGTACTTAATAAAAGAGTGTCAGCTTATTTGCAGGTCTTGTTCATAAACTCCAGGGGGAGGAGGTACATGGTGCATGCTTACCAATTCGCACATATCCGAGGATCCATCAGTATCATATACTGTCTTACCTGTCCTATTGGCATTTCAAAACGCATCAAATAGCAAAGTAATAGCAAAATCCTCCAAATCTCACTGAAGACTTCAGAGACCCTGGTCAACCTGCCATAAATCTCTTCTGGCATCTAGTACTCCAAGGCATTTTACCTTTTGATCCTAGCTTGCAGCTAACAATCTCTCCAAACAAAATTAAACCTAAAAGAAAGTGGGAGCAAGCTCTAGAATTCCCATACTGCCATTCAGAGAGCTCATTATAAAATACAATCGATAACTGTGAGCTGAATCTTTGCTTCTGGTATAATACTCTGTAGTAGTAGTTATCCTATGTAGTAATGATTTAACTGATTTCACTATAATTAGTGTAATAGATTCCTTACTATATTCTCACTTCACAGTTTTTTAAATCTAGGAATGCAAGTCATGAATCGTCTTTCAATAGCTTTTACTTTTATATTTGATCATGTGAATAATTTATAATCATCCTACTTGAGGTGTAGTTAACTGTGCCAATATCCAAATCAGTTCCTTCCCTGACTTCCAGTTTATTTAGCATATCTGAACTAATTAAAACACACCTTATCTAACTACATTATTATAGACGGGAAGTAATTTTATAACATCAGTAAATGAGTTGCCATCCATGCAACTAATTAAAAATTCATTCACTTTAATATTGGAATTAATTTTCAGAATACAATTAAAACTGCTGATAGTCCACTAAAAAAAGTCTTCTGAAATATAATAGTATATTAAATCTATGCTCAGGCCACACACTTGCCTTGAGGACGTCCAGATGGCTAGACATAACATGGTAGGAAAAGACACAGTTTTGAAATGGGCCTACATTATGTTTAGCCAGGGTCCTTTCATTTCCGAGGTTTACTGTTCTGTGCAAAAGAGACTTAATAAAAAGTCATGTAAAACAAAATCTGATTGTTATTCTGTGCACTATTGTTTTTCTTAGATGAAGAAGGATTGGTTTTGAGAATGTTTGTTTATCCTATGCTCCTAAAGAATGGCACTGTGCTATATGCTTATAGGAAATAAGTAGTTTAATAAAATAGCTTAAAATGATATAGTAATTCATTTTATGCCAAATATTCTCCTGCAGGTAAAGACTTTTTTTTTTCTAAATTAGTGCTCACTATTTTACCAAAAATTAGCAGAAAAGTTACAGAACATACACTTTAAATCATTTAAAATTATTCCATTTGACTATAAAGCACCAGAGGTTTTAAATGCGAGGGGTGGTGTTGGTTCTGAATAACCCTCGCTAAATTAGGGATGAAGAATAAAAATGATGGATGTTATTATTTTGTTTGTAACAACAGGAAGTTATTTTAAATTTAGCACATCCTTCTTTAGCCCATTTGAGTAAAGATTTGGACGTCATGGCAGAGAAGGAAATATAATAGGAATTGAAATTAGAGTTTTCATAGGTATCTTTGTGAAGGATTGAATACTTCCGAGGTTTCCAAATGAGTAAAGAGAGTGTTTGTTATGTGTGACATTTTTTCCCATGCTCCTACACTCTCAGAGGACTTACATTTCTGGGAATTATGTGACTGTAAGAGAAGTCAAAGAGCACACTGGTGAAAAGGAGGTACACATGGGAAGAGGATATGTTTAAAATCAGCAAATGCCTAAGAGGAAAGCATTTGACAAGCCAATACTTGGAAGAGAGTCAAACTTCTGTAGTGTTAGCATAAGGTTCTTCTGTGCAGTAACCTAGTTTTTGTACACAGTATAAGCATTAGAAAGAATGGATCTTTCCATACTGTGCCTAATGCCTCTTTTCAAGGAAATGGGAATATATAGGGAGTCTTCGCTACACATGGTTCCTTTATAGGGTAGCAAAGGGTAACTTGTTTCTATTCTTCTTTTATATAGCTATGAAACATACTATAATTTTCAGTCATTTTGGACTGACAGTTGACTTGCTCTGCCAGACATCATCGAAGATAAAATTCACATGAGTGCAGAGGAGCCCACACACAAAGTCTTCTGCACTGATTAAGCCTTGCAGTGGGTCTGTGCAGGGGATCTCTGCACTGCCTGTGTGTTGCAGAGGTGTTTTCTGTAATGGCCCTGCAAAGGCTGGCATGGAAGGCAATGATGTGGGGAGACTACACAGAGTCCATGATTACACAGATCCAATGGCTGTGTCACCCCATACCAGTAGCTAGAGGAACTTTGAATATAACCTAGCCCCCACACTTCAGTACCACCTACAGCAGGGATCGGCAACCTTTGGCACGCAACCCACCAGGGTAAGCCCCCTGGCAAGCCAGGCCGGTTTGTTTACCTGCTGCGTCCACAGGTTCAGCCGATCGCGGCTCCCACTGGCCACAGTTCGCTGTCCCAAGGCAATGGGGGTGGTGGGAAGCGGCGGCCAGCACATCCCTCGCCACTTCCCGCCGCCCCCATTGGCTTGGGACGGTGAACCACGGCCAGTGGGAGCTGCGATTGGCCAAACCTGTGGACACGGCAGGTAAACAAACCAGCCCGGCCCACTGGGGGGCTTACCCTGGCGAGCCGCATGCCAAAGGTTGCCGATCCCTGATCTACAGTCAGGTTGCACTTTCATGACCTTTATTCCTCACCATGTATGAAAGTCACACAAAGCCCATTTATGATTTTATTGATTTTTTTGCACTATATTGATGTTGCATATTTACAATATATTAATTTAACACTTTTATAGTATGATCTAGTCCTTTATTTGGGGACACATACAGTAGCAGGAGGCCATACTTTTATGTTCTTAAAACTGCTGGAGTTGCTATTAATATAAGTAAAAATATTTTTATCAATAGTTGGGCTTTTTTGTAAAAATAGAGCTGGTTAAAAATGTTTGTTAACTTTTTTGACAAAAATGGATTTTTGACAACAAACATTTTTAATGGAAATCTTATTTGAGTTGGTATTTTCTGGGTTTTCAGTTTAGCAAAAATGTTTGGGGATTTTTTTTAATAATCTTTGGTTTATGGTTAGGTTTTTTTTTTTTTTTTTTTTTTAAATCACATTTTGGATAACAATAGTTTTACCAAAAATGCTACATTTTGCCAAACATTATAGGAAAAAAAAAACTTAAAATTGCCATGAAAAAATATTTTTCCTCCTCCTCCCTCCAATCAGCTCTGAGAATCTTTTGAGGGAAAAAAAAATAACCCTAAATTTTTGTCTTAACTTGAGTGGAGAGTGTCCCTTTAAGCTTATTGACTGTTTAAAACACAGCAAACAATCAAGTTCACTCAGTTTGAGTCTTCTTTTTTTAACGAGAGCCAAGGGTTTGATCCTACACCACTCTTCTCACTCTCGAGGACTTAGCTCAGGGAAAAAAATGGTTTATAAAATATTCAGTATTTGGAAGCCTTACCCCTTGCTGCATTCCACATCAAGAAATCTGGAGTTCATAACAAGTTGATCTTTTATGGGTAGGTTGTTGAAAATACATTGGGCTGTTTTCATGTATAATATTCTGGCATTTTTTTAAAAAAAATTCTCTCATTCAGAGTTTTCCAGATATTATACCTGGTAATGAAAATAGTATTATTGGGGCTTTATAGGTTTGTTGGCAATTTAATAGAACCTAATTTTCAAACAGCAAATTATTTTAGTACAAATTCCATTTGTTTTACATCCTCCTTTTCTCCTTTCAAAATTACATTTTTTGTTGATTCTGATAAAGGCTGCAAGTCTGTCACAGAGGTCACGGATCCCATGACTTTCCAGGACCTCTAGGACTTCTGCAGCTGGCAGGTGCATTGACACTAAGGCCGACAGAGCAGCTCGGGTGGCGCCGGGGCCAGCCGCAATGCACCATCCTCCCATAAAAGCAGTGGTTCTGGACGGCCCCCTGCCAGCAGCGGTAGCATCCCAGGCCACCCCCCACCAGCAGCAGTGTGGCAGTCCTGGGCCAATAGGGCCGCCCTCCACCAGTAGCAGCTGCGGCAGTCCCAGGCTGCCCCCATCAGCAATGGTTGTGGTGGTCCCAGGCCAGCGGGGGCATCCCCTGCCAGCAACAGCGGCAATGGTCCTGGGCCGCCCTTGCAGCTTCAGCAATGGCTGTGTTCCTGGGCCGCCCCCCTGGGCTGCATCAGCAATGGCTGCGGTGGTGCCGTGCTGCCCCCGCCCCAACGAGCACCAGTGGATGACCTGGAGATGCCCCAGCACCAGTGGGCACCCCAGAGCCCTCACCCCAAGCACCATCAGTTGCTCTGGAGCCTCTCCCCAGCACTAGCGGTTGTCCCAGAGCACACCCCACCATGACACGAGTGGGCACCCCGGAGCCTTCCCCCCCCCAGCACCAGTGGGTGTCCCAGAGTCCCCCCTCCAGAGCAGCAGCTGCACCCCCAGAGCCCTCCAGAACACCAACGATTTAGTCAAGGGTATCTGTCAGAGACAGGTCACAGGGCTGTGAATTTTTGTTTATTGTCCATGACTTTTACTAAAAATACCCATGACTAAATCTTCGTTCTAATTATGATTCAGAAAAACAAGATGTAATTCTGAGAATGCGTGGAGTTGTCTGACCCCCTCTGTTTGATCACTGCAGTGAAGCTGGCTGGAAGCCACTAGAATCAATATTTAAAAAGATGGAGAAGTTTCTTGGCAAAACCATGAAAATTACCCTAACAGACACAAAACATTGTAATTCAGAAAAATAACTTCATCCATAATATGGAACTCCCATTTGTAATTGACTGGTATAACAACCTTGTGTAAACATGATGTTCACATTATATGTTACCAGAAATGTCTAAAGTTTACATAAAAATATTAGTAGAATTGTAATAATCTCTAAGCTCCCAATACACGTATATTTACTTCAATTCCAAATATATTCAGCATCACACCCTATCCAAACCATCTCCTCCCAGATTCAGTGCTGTTTATACTTCCTCCCAAATCTGATCCATATGGCAACACTCCAACACTTTAACTTTTACCCCTTTGGCAGGTCTGGGAAGTACATGCAACATAATATTTGGAACTAGGGACATGGAGGTCGGGGGTTGTGCTTTGTGCTTAAGAGGCTTTAGAGAGCCATGCCTCAGGAACAGTGGTTGAATAGAGAGAGAGGTGTGCAAAGGGACAAATTGGAGGGGGTTGTAGTGTGTGTGTGGGGGGGAGGGGTAATATTAAGGGAACAGAAATATTTTGGAGAGAACCTGAAACGCTGGACCTTAATGGAGAATGTGGTGAGGAACTGTAAGGGGAATGTGAATGTGATGCAGCAGAGTGCGCTGGGTCCTGGTTGATGGAGAGCAGACAGTCAAAAGGATGTCTGGGATGAGGGCTGAAGGAGGGAGAAAGGAAGCAGATACAGGTAACTAGTGGGGAAGCAGACCCCAGGATTACAGTGAGAAGGGCCTTATGGATGCAGGGCTCAATAAGAGTAGTGAAGAGGGGGACAGAGCAGCAAGGAAGGTATGAGGGGAGGAAGGGATTGACGTATTTGAGAAGGGTGTTAAATGGGAGCCAGCAGGAAGGGACATGTGGTGGAAGTCTCTCTGTGCCTCAGTTTCCTATCTGTAAAATGGAGATATTAGTACTTCCCTTCCTCACAAGGCATTGAGGATAAATACATTAAATACAGTCAAGCGTTCATGCGCTATTATATTGGGGGGCCAAGTACCTAGGAGAGGTAGCTAGCTGGTGGTTCTGGGGAGAGGTAGATGTGTAGTAAGGATGCAGAAAGGGGAGGGGAAAGCTGCAACCTGGTGCCTGTTGAAGGTTAGGAAATGAGGCAGGAGCAGGAAGGTTGAAGGGATGGAACGAAGCACTACAAACAATGTATATGGAAAGACAGCAGTGAGGCACTCAGAGGAGTTGTCAAGGGAAGACAAGCAGCAAAAGGGGGTTTCAAGGTGAGGTATCAGTGAGTGATGTTGTGGAGGGGAAAAGGAACTGGGGGAGGGGATCGGAATGGGAGTAGGACGCAGCAGCAAGGAGAGATTGAAGGTGTTAGGAAAAAGGGGTGGGTACTTCAGGGGATGAAAGGAGGGAGGCAGCAGAAATGGGCCTGGAGATAGGCAAAATGAGGGACATTTTGTTGGAATGAAGGAAAGGAAGTAGTGGAAAAGGAGAGCTTTGATGGAACAAAGGCAGCAGTGAAAGGGGTCTGAGGACAGATGGAGGCACGGTCTGTACCTCAGTGACTTGCCGTTCACCCTTGGGGAGAAGGAATGAGAAAGGGTATGAATTGACGCACAGGAGTGGAGAGTTTAGAGGGAGGGAAGTGGCAGCAGCAATAAAGGAGATCCTGACATTGAGAAGAATAGCAGCAATTCAGAGAAGGCTTGGGCGGAGGAGTGGGAGAGAGGCAACAATAAATGGGGCTTTTGAAGGAAGCTAATAGCATCTGGCAATGGAGGAGAGGTGCTCTAGGCAGCAGGGCTGAATTACTATAGTCCAGAGCCCTAGAGATACCATGGCACAGGGTCATCCATTGACCCACTCCTGTACTATGGCCCCAACCTCATTGCAGTCATAGTGGTAGGGTTGTCTTCCCCTCCCAGACAGGCAAGGGCAGTGTCTTGGTGCCTCCCCTTCACCTCCCCAGGGGTGCAGCATTGCCAACTCTGAGCATTCAAAAATAATGAGCCAGTCCCCCAAAATCATAAGATTATTAAGCCAATGAGGTTTTAAAAATAATTCGCAAGCAACAAACTTTGTTTAATGTTAATTAAGGTTTCTCTCATCAATAAACTAAACCATAAAAAATCCAGAAATACAAATTGAAAGATTTAAATTTTGCAAAGTCAAGTACTCAGGTTAGGAAATGCCAGAATGAACATTGCACATGCATCCTTAATTTGCTCCCTTTGTGTGTATGCAAGGTGATACTTCTGCATACATTTAAAGACTATTTCACCAATGAGGACCATGTTGATCTATATATTGAAAGTAATTAAACTGCATTCAAACAAAACATTATTTTTAAATGCAACTTCAGTTTCACTGCAACAGCTAGGTGACTTTTTTTTTAATCGTGTAACAGAAAACTGAGCACAGGCTCAGATTTATAATTTCCCACTTTTTTGAATGGTAAATAATCACAAAGCATTGCCTTTGAGGTAATTAGTAAGTAACGATCTACACGAAAAGGAGATGGAATTTTGTAGTTTATGTCTTGTAACCCTTTTTGAGGAAAGTAATAAAAAATTAACCTTCAAAAAGAAATAGAGTAACTTACCCCAGTACAAACCCAAAGGAACACTGGGAGCTGATCCAAACCCTGTCTGCTTCCTGGTCTTCGGGGGCGGTGGGGGGGGGTAATCGATCTGAGTTACACAACTTCAGCTACATGAATAATGTAGCTGAAGTAGACGTACTCAGACCTACTCACTGCGGTGTCTTCACTGCGGTGAGTCAACTGCTGCCGCTCCCCCGTCGACTCTGCCTGCGCCTCTCGAGGCGGTGGAGTACAGGAGTCGACAAGAGAGTGTTCGGGGGTCGATTTATCGTGTCTAGACCAGATGCAATAAATCGACCCCCACTGGATTGATCACTGCCTGCCGATCTGGTGGGTAGTGTAGACATACCCTTAGTAACAATGTTGTGGAAGTATGAGGATAGTCAGTTATCAAAGGCAAATGCTGCAAAACAACCATGGAACTCTCCCCAAGGACACAAATGATGGAAGGGAAAAATGAGTGTCTAATTATCTCTGATGTCACAGTCTTACAGCTCCGGGGTCAGCAAATGTGCATTGTGTGAAGAAGAAAATCAGACTTTTCTGGGTTTCCCAAATTTCCCAAAACCCAACAACATACAAACACAAAATACACATTGGAATTCACTCTAGACTCTCATTAATTAGTGGCTGAAATTTGGTTTAAATTCCTTATGGCATGTTTACAAAAATGGTTTCAAATCAAGGTAAGTCACTGGGGTACTGTCCCTGCAAAACAAAAAATTCAAAAGCAACCTTAACTGTGATCTTGCTACTGGGAGAACATGAGTTTGGGGAGCATTTAGGGTTTAAGTTATCAAGCTTTTCTCTGCAACCTTGAGGGCTAGAAACTTACTTAAAAACACAAAGCTGAGATTCTCTTAACCTAATTCCAGTAGCTGGGACTTTAAGAAAAACATGACCTACTGTGGGTGAGGTAGTACCTTATATTGGACCAACTTCTGCTTGTGAGAGAGACAAGCTTTCAAGTTTCAAAGACAATAAAAGATATTACCTCACCCGCCTTGTTTCTCTGATATCCTGGGACTGACATGGCTACATGAACACTGCATATACCTGTAAGCAGAGTCAGGATGAGCTCTACCCTGACATCTGATGGTGAATTGTGTCCATTGTGGAAAAGAACTTCAGGGGCTGATCTTGTTTGCGTAGGCACACCTACCCTGCCTAGCATGAGCCCAGAGCAGCCCAAAATGGTCACTTTGGCTGCTGTGGGATCCCCAGTTTCGCTGTTATTGGGGCAGGAGGAATAAAGTGTTGTTACCCTGATTATATGAATGAAGGACAAGGAAACTGTTTTATGACAGAAGGTCTCACCATCAACTAAGTAGCACTCGCTAGACAAGGGACACAAGTTCCAAAACCCAGTGAAGTGAGAGAGGCTGGGGGCAGGTATTTGTATCTGGTGGTGTGTGTCTCTGTCACCTCTTCCTCCTCTCTTTGTGAACCTAAAACACCAATTGTACTTCCTCCACTGTTGAATGTCAGAGCTAACTTTGATTCTATTAGGAATCTAGTTACAGGCTGCTAAGCTGAATTTGCTTTAGGCTAATGCTGTACCAGCAGTGGGGCTCCCCTACTACAAGCTGAAATCACTAAGAGCTGAAATTACTAAAGATCTAAGGTTACTAAGAGCTGAGATCACTGAGTGCTGTGTTAACTAGTGGGGGAGGCTGAAGCTATATTGCTGAGCAGAGCACTTTGCGGGATGGTTGGTGGAGTGGCTGGCAGAGCGGAGCAGTTTGTAGGACGGTTGGAGCGGCCCACGGAACGGCGAGCGGAGCTGAGCAGTTTGCGGGGACGGCTGGAGCAGCTCATGGGATGGCTGGAGGAGGAGAGTGGAGCGGAGCAGCTGGTAGAGCGGAGCAGTTTGTGGGACAGCAGGAGCAGCTCACGGGATGGCTGGTGGAGTGGAGCGGCTTGTGGTGAAGGCTGCAGCAGAACCCCACGGAGAGGTGGGCAGTCGGCCTCGGACCACATAAGGTGCCCCTTAATGCCCTGTGTGCCCCCTTTTCCCTCCCCCCATTTCCACCCAGGCTGGGGGGTTAAAACTATGCAGATAAACTTTTGAACTCTGGGGCTGCACTGACCATGGACAGAGACTTTTGGGTTGTTGGACTTTTGGGACTTTGGGTGATTCTTGGGTTGCTGGATTCAAGAACCAAAGAGAAAGGACACGGTCCAATTTGCTGGGGTGGGTCTTTGCTCATGGTTTGGTCTACGAACTCTAGTTGTGGTGTTTTCCCAATTTAATGCTGATGTCATTTACCTCATGTTATTAAACATTTTCTGCTACACCGAGACTCTGTGCTTTCGAGGTGCCTAGCGGTGTGTGTAAGATTTTCCCAGGTCACTTGGTGGGGGCTTGAGCTGGTTTTGCGTTACGTTGTTGGGAGGGGACCCCTATATACTGAACCTGGCCCTTGCTGCTATCAACTTGACCTGGCAGAAGGGTTACATACCAAATATTGTGATAGTTGGAAACAGGGGAAGTGGCAGAAGGAGCCCTCTTCCCTTGTAGGGGAGAGATAGCTCAGTGGTTTGAGCACTGGCCTTGAGGGGCCACTGAGGGATCTGGGGCAAAAATCTGTCTGGGGATTGGTCCTGCTTTGAGCAGGGGGGTGGACTAGATGACCTCCTGAGGTCCCTTCCAATCCTGATATTCTATGATAAGACACAGGGAAAGCAGCAAGGGATCCTTTCTTCTCTCTAGAGAGGCAGGGTTAGTAGTAGCAGTGGGAGTCAACAGTCAGGGTGTATCTGCTGTGCAAGATAAACAAAAGAACTGGACTCTGGTTAATCTGCAGGTCAGTGCTTAATTGCCTCTGGTAGAGGGATAGCTTGGAGGGAGTATTCCTGGCATTAGGCAGGAGGAAGACCGACATTCATACGCCCTGTGCTGGGCTGAGTTAGGGCTACTTTTGATCCAGATTCATCTTTTGTTTGTCCCTGTAAGACATCGGGCCTAGGATAATTGCACTGTTTATTTATGGGAACCCTAGCAAAGCAATCCTCTGTTCTTTGTCAGACTGAATTTTTATGGGAATGCACCAAGGGGTTGAACCTGAAAGGCCTAGCATTTGAAGCACCTACAGCACTTGTCTTCAAGTTTATGGTACACTCAGCAAACTAATGGGTGTAGGTGGACCAGGGAACTTGCAGCAACCCTCTGCTGCAGGGTTGGTTACAATAAAATGATCACATCTAATACCAAAGTGTGCTGTTGTGTGGAATGCTATACATTCCACCAAAAATTATGCTGATAATTTCCTAAGTGAATAAACTCTGGCAGTTCAATTTTTCCCCACTATAACACTTCCCCCCGGGATCTGAAAGTTGTAATGTTTTATATTTAGCACATTCATGTCATTGTAATATTTTTCTAATATCTTTGTCACTAATTTATTCTCTTGTTCTGCATATGATTCTTATGTAAATGTATTATATGAAACAATCTATATTTTATTGTTTAAAGTGTTATAAAGTTAATTGCCTGCCCCACTGCCAGATTATTTAGACTAAATAACAGTGCCATCTGCTGAAAAGTAATAGTGACTTGCAGGACAAATTTACAGACCGTTGTACTTGAATGAACACAGTACACAACAGGGAAGGAAACATGCAGGAGGAAAAAAGAAGACAGGAAAAAGAGTGAAAAGAAAAAAAGCCAAAGAAGAGATAAAAGGAATGGGCCACCAGTGATAAGAAAGAGATGACAGAAAGAAAGAAATAAGCTAAGTGAGCAAGGAGGGAAGGGGGTAGCTGTTGTTAGTAGCAGTGTCAATTTGGAAAATACAAAAAAAAGTAGGCCCAGATCATTTAAACGCCCCATAATGGTGGACTCCTGCACCCACACAGAATCTAACTGACATTAAAATAGCAAGGGTCTGCCTTTGGGATCAGGGCCATAGTCTTGCATAAATTAAATTTCACGGATCTCTGGTGATTCCCTCACACAAACACCTCTGTCCCCTTGAATAATATGTATGTACATTGCTTAGAGCAATGGGCCTGTTGCCTCTACAAACTACCATAGAACAAATAAATAATTATAATTAATAATAAACTAAGTAAATCCTTGGTGTATTAAATATTAATGGAGTTTCTGATATCATGGACCTATCTAGGCTCTCATTTTTTATCATCTGAAAATGAATGCTGGTAAAACAAACCTTAGGAAACAGAGAAGACCTATTATCTGATATAACCTGAACAAAATGAGCAAGGAGGCAGGGAGAGCCTATAATCTCTGTTTGTTAGCATTCACTAACATTGCTGTTCACTAAAATATTCATGGGCAGTTGTGTGCACTTGTAACCTTCCCCTTCCTTTTGGGATGAATGAGAAATAGGAACCCTCTCACATATTTGCTTTGCTTTCTACAATATTTTTAATTTGACTTTTTCCCCAATGACAGTTCAGCAATTAGAATTTGGAGGTCTCAACGTGAATGGCTGCTGTGATCTTAATGAAAGGTTTAATGTATTCTGCTTTTTTGAGTCCAAAGAAGTGGCATGTAGCTTTTTACTTCTTTAGAAGAAGGATAATAGAGATCTCTACTGATTAAGTGATCAGGATGGAAAGAGTTGCTACTTTTATCACTTTATTACACATTTTGAGGGCAAATTATTTCCTAGAGATTTCAAACCAGAAATCATGTTCATGTGTGAACATGAATCTATAACTTTTATATGAAGAGATACATTTTATATTCTTTATGCATTTATTTTCAATATACTGTGAGTATTCCAACTAACTTTTTATTTATTGTTTAGGTTTTTTTATAATATCCTGTTTGGTTAAATAGAATACACAATTTTATTGATAGAAAGGTTATGATTTAGTTAATTGAGACATTTATTTTATGTCAATCTTTGCATTCATAAGCAGAACAGCACCCAAACTATAGTGGTATCATTCATATAGACAGTGGATTTAAGGATACTTTGTCAAAAAGAAAGATTACAGCAATTACACATACAGCAATACTGTATGTATAATTACCTGGCAGCAGGTTTGGGTTATAGCATCATTTTGTCATTTTCTACATTTGGCATATTTTTGATTTAATTTCCCATATGTCAACTCAAATCAATAGATATGTTTACCCATTTTTTTCTCTTTTAAGAGTACTGATTAAGACAGAGATGATATATTTTCCCAAATTAGGTGTTTATTTTATTTTTTATTTTTTTTGAGTTAGGAAAACATAAATTGTTCTACTCTGACAAACAATTATTCTGAATACCTTGTCTTTTTACATGGTCCTTAGTGAAGGTACTGTACATTTAGAATGTGATACATAATTGATGATGAATAAACTGATTATGTTGCCCTGCCATCTTGTAGGAATAGCCTTTTAAATACTTGGCATGCTTTTTGAAAATCAGTTATTTTGATCAATTTATCATGTTTGTCAGATTTGGGATAATACTGTTCCTTTGTTTTTCAACCATTATATACAAGTTGTGAATCTCTGTTCCAGAAATATAGCTTTCATTGCAATTAATGATCTCGCAGAGGTTTAAAATATCAATGGAAGAAAAGCAATATTTATATACATTTGAGGTAATTGCAAACAATTTAACTTACAAAAATAAATACTGTTCTATCTATATCTCCTACATAACATGACCTCTCTGCAGAATATGTGATGAAAGTTTGTAATTGGTAGAAATACCAATAAAAAGATAAATTAAAATTACAACCATGCAGGATTTGATTATTTCAATTTTCAGAGGTTTTGTTGATTTTTTTTGTTTGCTTGCTTTAATCCTTGTTGATCTTTTTCCACGTGGTTTTCACTTTGAGTTTCTGAAATATACAATCATACAAATGCAAAGCAAACCTGTCTGTTGCATTCACATGATCTGGATTTTAAAACAAAATTCCTTCCCCAAACCAAGGAAAAAGAGGGTATTTTCACATATGTCAACTCAGATTAATCTGAAATTTGGACAGGTTAACCATTCTAAAATACTATCTTTCTATAAACTTTGACCAAGTTTGAGGTTGTAACAAAACCTGTGACCAAGCACTAAGGTTTCATATGACTTTAATAAAATGTCTCTTTAATATCAGAGCACAGAAAAAGACAATAATTTAGTGTACTATTGCTTTTGTGGAAATTCTGAATTGCTATGCATTATTTTTTCTTAAGAAATATGGACCAGGAATATGTTTCTTGGTCATTAAGGGCCAGAGGGAGGTTGAGATCTTTAGTCTCAACTATTCACTTTCTGCTACAAAATACCAGACCCAGATGTCCTTATTATAAATGCAATATTACACCACGGTATTTTGTATAGCATCTTGCATATTAACTGTATCCCCAATCACTTTAAACAGTTAAACTAAAATTCCTGCAGTAATGGAGAGATACAAAGGCACAGGAAAGAAGAAAAGATCTGTTTTCAGCTTGTTAAATGAGTAGAATAGTTGATTAGTTGGAGGGACAGATATCGAAAATCTGTTCCAGATAATAGGTGCTGGAAGGAAGGAGATGCTCACTGACAACAGTGAGATTGAATGGAAAAGAAAGGAGGCTTCTTTCAAATAAATAGGGCGTGGAGTAGGAAGAAATATGATATATGGTTTAGAACAGGGGTCAGCAACCTCTGGCACGCGGCTCGCCAGGGTAAGCACTCTGGTGAGCCGGGCCAGTTTGTTTACCTGCCATGTCGGCAGGTTCGGCCGATCGCGGCTCCCACTGGCCACGGTTCGCCGTCCCAGGCCAATGGGGACTGCGGGAAGAGGTGCGGGCGAGGGATGTACTGGCCACAGCTTCTCCCCCCCCCGCATTGGCCTGGGATGGCGAACCGCGGCCAGTGGGAGCCACAATCGGCCGAACCTGCCAACGCGGCAGGTAAACAAACTGGCCCGGCCAGCCAGGGTGCTTACCCTGGCAAGCCGCATGCCAGAGGTTGCCAACCCCTGGTTTAGAACAAATATGAGGAGTTATAAAAAGGAGAATTTTAAACTGGATCTAGAGTGAATGGGAAACTATTGGAGTTGTCTGGAAATGGAGTAATGGGATTGTATTTTTTTTTGTACATACATATATGAATAGTTGAAAAGTGATATTCTGGAGAGCTGAGACTTCTAAGACCATAATGAAATAAATTGCAATAGTCAAGGTTAAAGGAGATTAAGACATAGATGAGAAATTAAACAGAGATGATTTGAGGTAGTACAAAGGCAATATTATGAGGCAGTTACAGAAATTTCCTTGTAATAATGGTATATCTCATGTCACAGATATCCCTTATGATCCATTCACTAATGGATTGGGGGAAAGAACTTTCAAAGTAGCCATGAAAAAATATTATATTTCTATTGTATTTGAATATAGGCTGGCTCCATTGACTACTATGGGGATATTCCCAGGAAATTTTAAAGTACTCAGAGGATATTTGGGACCAGACTATTAGAATGATCAGCAGGTTACATGAAGATACAAAGGCTTCACCAAAGCTTTCTAACAGGGATTTCTGGTATATATCCAAAATTTTGAATTTGAGAATAAATGGTTTAAAGCAGGGGTCGGCAACATTTCAGAAGTGCTGTACCAAGTCTTCATTTATTCACTCTAATTTAAGGTTTCGTGTGCCAGTAATACACTTTAATGTCTCTTTCTATAAGTCTATGATATAAATAACTAAACTATTGTTGTATGTAAAGTAAATAAGGCTTTTAAAATGTTTAAGAAGGTTCATTTAAAATTAAATTAAAATGCAGAGCCCCGCCGACTGGTGGCCAGGACCTGGACAGTGTGAGTGACACTGAAAATCAGCTTGCGTGCCACCTTCGGCACATGTGCCATAGGTTGCCTACCTCTGGTTTAAAGGAAGGGTTGAGAGCTGTGCTATTCAGACTGTCACACTGTCTAGAGTGGCTCACGACTGTGAGTGTTTACCTCAGGGAAGAATGGAATATATAGTAAGGATATATATATATATACACACACACATGAACATGAAAAGGTGGAAGTAGCCATATCAACACTAAGAGGCTAATTAATTGAGATGAGCAATTATCAGCAGGAGAAAAAAAAATTCTGTAGTGATAATCAAGATGGCCCATTTCAGACAGTTGCCAAGAGGTGTGAGGATACTTAACATGAAACATAATACTTATGATTCACTCACCATTTTCACCTCAGAGGTAATAACAATTACATTTCAAGGATACCTTTCATGAGGAGATCTCAAAGCACTTTCAAAGCCATTTAGTAACTGAGCTTCACAGCATAGATGTGATGTAGATAAGGGATATACTGTAGAGAGGGATCATGGCACTTGCCACAACAATCCTGGCATTTCTGAAGAACAGGACAGCTATTCCTGTACAACACTTAGTACCATTCTACGACCACAGGGACAGAAAGTGAAAGCGAATACCACAACCAACTGAAACTACAAGAGGACTGAGGTAGGCAGAATGAAACCTAATTAACTGAGCAGAAATTTCCCCAGGACATAGGAACATAAAGAATGGCCATACTGGGTCAGACCAAAGGTCCATCTAGCCCAGTATCCTGTCTTCCGACAGTGGCCATTGCCAGGTGGTGCCCCAGAGGGAATGAAAGAACAGGTAATCATCAAGTGATTTTTACTTTTTCAAAAAGTTCTATTGGCTCTTTAACTGATGATCACAAGGAGAAGAATCTTCATTTTACATCTCATATAAAAGTGCTCCCTGGGACCTATGTTGAAGTGTTGATTCAACACTGACTCAAAGAGGGGGAAAGTGTCACTCATAGAATCGCCATCTCCACTTCCTGCAGCACCTGGATACAGAGCTGGGTGCTATTTTGTGGACAAATAGAGTTTTGGTTAACCCTAAACTATTTGTGAAATTGACACACACAGTTTTGAGCCATTCACAAAATGGGACAGGGGGACGGGGAGGAGTCACCACTGCCCTCACCTCCTCCCCCTTAATGCCCCTTAGCCTAGTTGTTAGGGCACTCACCTGACAGGTAGGGGACCCAGCTTCATATCCTTACTGTGGAAAGGTCTCAAAACTAACTGTTTCAGTTCACCAGCAAGTCTGAAACTTTTCAGATCCAGTTCAACGGTAACAGATATTTTTTCCACAACTGCCACTGAACTAAAAAGTCAGCTATTCACCCAGCTCTACCTTGATGTTCATTGGCAGTCTCCTATCTGAGTACTGTCCTGGCCCATCCCATCCCTACTCAGTTCTGATTCATGCCAGTTTCTGAATCCAACATTTGAGTTGCTTTCTTCTCTGTTGATAGACCAGCAGCAATTCAGCACTTGTCCACGTGGCAACCTGACAAAAGGTGTCTCACTAGCAGTCCTATAAGTCATGGTGGTTCAATCAGCACCCCCACTTGTTCCTTTCCCTGGTTCATTTGCCACCATTATTTTTCATGGAAATAGCAAGCCTGCTCCTTTGTCCTATTCTCTTACCTTTCGTGTTTGTCTTGTGCTATACTAGGTGTGTATTTGACTGGCTAACTGGCTTAGAAAGCTACTTACTGTAACAATCCCTCTCTCAGCATGCAGTGAGAAGAGAATTTACCCAGTTATGCCATTAAACAAACGAAATTGCCCTTCTCTGAAATCTGCCTATTATCTAGCCATCTTAAAACTAATTGGCTGAGTCTTACAATGAGATTCTAAGGAGATATTTCATACAATGGATTAGATGTGTACTGAACACACACTGAATGATAGATAGTGTTCACACTAGTGGCCTCTGTTAAAAAAAACCCCACTAACATAAAAAAAAAGAATTTTGAAAACAGGGTTTAAAAAAGGGAAGTTGTTAAACAGCAGTGTATTTTTTAATAATGTAGAACAATCTAGATGTATAAAAAATACCCTGCCTCAGAGCTCTGTAAGAAGTAACATATATTCTTGGATGACAGGTTTCATTTTCAGTTAGTCATAGTAAACCTATATACAGGTAAATTCTGCAAAATCTAGTGTCCATCAGACTTCTTTTTACAGTACTATTTCTTGCACAATTTTTGCTATGCACTGTGATCTGTAATGACTTGCAGTCCTTCTGTATTCTCTGTGAAGTCCATGAGTCCTATATTTGTGCTTGATTACCTGGCACAGTCAATAGCTTGTACTGTAGTAAGCGTTTTGAGGGGTTTTTTTTTTAATTTTTTTGTTTTTGGCTGATGCAGCTATTTTAGTAGAGTCATAGTATAAAAACAACCACAGAGTCAAATTTAGTATGCTGCATTCTGCAACATGCATTCTAATGATGCACAGATATCCACAGTTATTAATTTGTGGAGTAATCCCTTGACCCTAATTGGCAGGAGTAAAGGAAAAAAATAGGTCATATGAACAATTCCAGAACAAAGAAAATAAAAAAGAATCCTCTATTTTTGAAGCCTGTTTTTCTCACCAAAGCTGAGTTCCCTCTCAGTCAGCATCAGTTTTACACCAACATGCACTTCAATATTTTCATTTTATAAATATATTTTTTAAATGTAATGAAGTACCATTATGGTTGAAAAACATAAAAATTCCATAAAATGCACATTTGTATTTTTCCTTCTTTCATTTGTTTATAATTTCTCTTCTAAAGTCTTAGAGGGAAATTCTTCAGATTTTTTTTTAAAAAGGTTTTATTTTCTCATATACATTGTGTGTAATTTCATGCAATGGACTAAAAACATTAAATACCAATACGGATTATTTTAACCATTCCTGTAAACCAACCACTATACAGGAGCTCACGCTGAAAGAAAATATCCAAGGCTACCACATGTACAGAAGGTTAAGGGGAGGGTGTACCACTTAGGGTCCCAGTGGGACTGGAGCTTCAAGGACAACGGGAATGTAGGGGCTGTGGCTTAGTTCCTCAAAAGTATTGAGGTGCCCAATTCTCATTTAAATAAATAGAATTTAGGTGCTTAAATACCACTGAAGTTCTAGGCCCATGTGCCCAATATTTCCTCAAGAGCAAATAAGCAAGGAGGGAATAGATAGCCATGGCTCTACCCATCACACAAGCTAGTAAACAGATTAATGGATACAAAAGGGGAAGGCAGAAGTATGCAGCACCTTGAAAAGTGCTGTTACAACATCTTTTTTAGGAGCAATGGGAAAACCTGGAGAAATTGTGCCTCTGAGGTGGGGTCTGTGAGGCACAGATCCTTCTCTGCACTTCTCCTAGTGTGGCACAGCTACATACTGTGTCGAAAGGCTCAGTCTAGCCCCCAATAAACAATTGGATGAATATTAAAAGAATCTATAGAGGTCATTTTTGCCCATCAGGATCCCAAAGACTTCTCATTTGGCTTAAATTCACCAGTATTTTAAGAAAACCACTATACTGAAATTTTGGTAACTCCCCAAAGCCAAGAAAAGGAGACAGGAAATGAAGGAAAGATACTGTGAAGCTCACTGATTACACTGGTCTACAATTTTTGAGAAGTCGTCTGCTTCAGAGAAAAAATGTGCTATTTATTATGTATTTTGATGTGCTGAATTCAAATATGACAATTAAAACAACTGATTGGCTACTGTTTCTAAGATATTTAAGTTTTTACCTTTTATGTCTATGTATATTGTGGAGATAGTAGAGTTTTAATCATAAATTGTAAACCTAGGTCTTTTCATGTGTTTATGGTTGCTTTACATGATAATATTTCACCTGTCCTGTTTATGTAACACTTTAAAAATCAGCAAAAGGGTTATATAAATACAATTTATTATGAAACAAAAGGCAAAAAACTATTATGTACATAGTTTAGTCCTATTCAGTGTCTACTCGGCGCTTCTTGGCTTGTCTCTTGTATTCGTTAAATGGAGCATCTCTTGTCACTGTCCAGCAATAGTCTGCAAGCACTGATGTGCTCCATTTGCCCTGATAGAGTTTCTCCATTGTTGCAATGTCGTGGTGAAATTGCTCGCCGTGCTCATCGCCCACTGCTCCGCAGTTCGGTGGAAAAAAATCTAGATGAGAGTGCAAAAAACGTATCTTTAGTGACATGTTACAACCAAGGCTTTTGTATGCCTTGAGGAGGTTTTCCACCAACAACCTGTAGTTGTCTGCCTTGTTGTTTCCGAGAAAATTTATTGCCACTAACTGGAAGGCTTTCCATGCTGTCTTTTCCTTGCCATGCTGTGCATGGTGAAATGCATCATCTCGAAGAAGTTCACGAATCTGAGGACCGACAAAGACACCTTCCTTTATCTTAGCTTCACTTAACCTTGGAAATTTTCCACGAAGGTACTTGAAAGCTGCTTGTGTTTTGTCAATGGCCTCGACAAAGTTCTTCATCAGACCCAGCTTGATGTGTAAGGGTGGTAACAAAATCTTCCTTGATTCAACAAGTGGTGGATGCTGAACACTTTTCCTCCCAGGCTCCAATGACTGTCGGAGTGGCCAGTCTTTCTTGATGTAGTGGGAATCTCTTGCACGACTATCCCATTCGCAGAGAAAACAGCAGTACTTTGTGTATCCAGTCTGCAGACCAAGCAAGAGAGCAACAACCTTCAAATCGCCTCAAAGCTGCCACTGATGTTGGTCATAGTTTATGCACCTCAAAAGTTGTTTCATGTTGTCATAGGTTTCCTTCATATGGACTGCATGACCAACTGGAATTGATGGCAAAATGTTGCCATTATGCAGTAAAACAGCTTTAAGACTCATCTTCGATGAATCAATGAACAGTCTCCACTCATCTGGATCGTGAACAATGTTGAGGGCTGCCATCACACCATCCATGTTGTTGCAGGCTACAAGATCACCTTCCATGAAGAAGAATAGGACAAGATCCTTTTGACGGTCACGGAACATGGAAACCCTAACATCACCTGCCAGGAGATTCCACTGCTGTAGTCTGGAGCCCAAGAGCTCTGCCTTACTCTTGGGTAGTTCCAAATCCCTGACAAGGTCATTCAGTTCACCTTGTGTTATGAGGTGTGGTTCAGAGGAGGAGGATGGGAGAAAATGTGGGTCCTGTGACATTGATGGTTCAGGACCAGAAGTTTCATCCTCTTCCTCATCTGACTCAAGTGAGAATGATTCTGGTGCATCAGGAACCGGCAGTCCTTCTCCGTGGGGTACTGGGCGTATAGCTGATGGAATGTTTGGATAATGCACAGTCCACTTTTTCTTCTTTGACACACCTTTCCCAACTGGAGGCACCGTGCAGAAGTAACAATTGCTGGTATGATCTGTTGGCTCTCTCCAAATCATTGGCACTGCAAAAGGCATAGATTTCCTTTTCCTGTTCAACCACTGGTGAAGATTTCTTGCACAAGTGTTGCAGCATATGTGTGGGGCCCACCTCTTGTCCTGATCTCCAATTTTGCAGCCAAAATAAAGGTGATAGGCTTTCTTAACCATAGTGGTTATATTGCCCTTTTGTGATGCAAAAGTCACTTCACATAGCAGAAGTTATCTGCACTGTTCACACAAGTACGAGGCATCTCTGCTCACTTTGGCTAAACAGAAATGTGCCCCTTTGCAAAATCAAACACTGACAAATAAGAGAGCACGACACTGTATGATTTCTAGAACTGATATAGGGCAATTTGTTCAGCAGAGTGATGTAAGCTTCGTTAGGATTGCATCATCCATGACTTCGAGGAATAACATGATGCAATTCATATCATGTATGACACAATACCAGCTTCAGATTGCATCATTCATTGTTTTGCCTAAAAAGCAAGTACTGTCCAAACCCAGTCATAGATTTATTCATAGATCCAGTCAAAGATGTATTTTAGTCATTTCTGGTTTAAATTGAGATCCCTTCCCTTTATAACTTGCTTATCCTCCGCCGTTCCCAAGTCAAGGGTCGTATATACTGACCCAATAGCATATCTTGAAAACTAGAGCTAATCAACAATTTTAAGCATCATTTTCGTTCTCAGTGACCCAGAATTAGTAAAGTTTGACTACATTTATTTCAGAAGCATTTTGGCTGTAGAGCAGTGTTATCTTTAGCAGGGATTGCCAATCTTTGGCATGCAGCCCGTGAGGGTAACCCCCTGGTCTGCTGGGACAGTTTCTTTACCTGCCGCATCCACAGGTTTGGCCGATCGTGGCTCCCACTGGCCGCGGTTCGCTGCTCCAGGCCAACAGGGGTTGAGGGAAGCAGCGCAGAATGAGGGATTTGCTGGCCGCTGTTTCCCGCAGCCTCAATTGGCCTGGAGTGGCAAACCGCTGTTAGTGGGAGCCGCGATCGGCTGAACCTGCAGTCGCGGTAGGTAAACAGCCCGGCCCGCCAGAGAGCTTACCCTGGCAGGCCGCGTGCCAAATCTTTAGTAACACATCCCTGATCTTTAGTAACACATTTCTTGTTATTTTCATACAAAGCACTCTGCAGATGCAAAATTGCAGGTCATAGTCATCTTACTGCTCTATTCCTGATATTACGGTGGACAACAGGTTTGAATAAGAACTGATATGACAGTTCATCTGTAGAGATATGTTTGTAGAATATTATAATTTAGAGATGCTCCCTCATAAGGGACAGTATTATGAACATAGGAATTTGGGAATGTGCTCTGGAGGTGGGAGTTGGGAACACCACATGGCTCTTTAGTTTGTTTTATTAAAGTTTTATTCCTTTCTCATTCACAGGTTTGTTATTTAATGAACCCCAAGATTATTACGTGGCATCAGAAGGAATGAGAAGGAAACTGCAATCATTTTGAAAAAAGCAACAGAGAGTCCTGTGGCACCTTTAAAACTAACAGATGTATTGGAGCATAAGCTTTCGTGGGTGAATGCCCACTTCATCTTATGCATCCGACGAAGTGGGCATTCACCCACAAAAGCTTATGCTCCAATATATCTGTTAGTCTTAAAGGTGCCACAAGACTCTCTGCTGCTTTTTACAGATCCAGACTAACACGACTACACCTCTGATACTTGAAATCATTTTGAAGTTAACTCCTGTGTTTGCAATTGAAAGCGGAGAATAGGGAGACATCAGAGAAATGCGTGGAGCACCGGGCACAGAGGCTTCTGTGTGTATTTGGTGAGCACAATAGTATCTTGACTAAGGTAAGAAGGTGCGGGGAAGGCAAAGCCAAAAAGGGATGTGTTGCAACTTCCATCCAATCTGCAATTGTCGGGCAATGTTGCGGAGAACTGGAAACTATTCAGACAGAGATTTGAATTGTATTTAGCAGCCACAGAGGCAGAGGAGAAAAATAATAAATGCAATCTTTTTGCATGTTTTTGGGAAGAAAGCATTGGATATTTATAACAACTTTAAGTTTGAAGAAGGTAAAAGCATGAAGTTAAGTAAAATACTGACTACATCTGAGGAAAATTGCATGCCAAAAAGGAACTAAACCTTTGAGAGAGACAAAATGTTTTACATACAATATGTCACAGTATTAAGGAAACTCAGTAAAACATGTGACTTTGGTGAGCTTACAGAGTCTCTGGTCAGAAACTGAATCATTTGTGGCATTAAAGACAATGTGTTAAGAAAGAAACTGCTCCATGAAGGAGACTTAATTTTAGAAGAAGCTCTCCAAATATGTAGGGTGGCAGAAACTGTGAAAGCACAAGCCAAAGAGCTGAATCTATCAAAAAGGGTTATCCATGTACTAAGTACAAAAGAATATAATTGGAATAGGTCAAATCAAAGAGTGTAATCATTCACTATGAAAACCACTGCAAGGGGGAAGACTGGGTACAGACAGTCATGTGGAAGTTGTGGGATCACGGAATGGTCCCAAACAGTGTGTTGTCTTTGGGAAACTCTTTCATAAATATGGGAGAAACAATCATTTTGCAAAATGCTGCAGATCCCAAATGCAGAAAAGTCAAGTGGATTCACTTAAAGACAGTCTGTTTGAGGAGCTTTTCAGAAAGGTACTGGGATCTAGCAAGCCTGATGAGAGGGTCTGAATACTGCCTATGACAGTGAATAGAACAATTATTCCACTGAAACTGGACACAGGAGCTCAGCTTAATATTCTGTCTGAACAAGATTATGAGAGACTGAAAATAAGACCAAAATTGGAACCAACAAAAATAAAAGTAACTGGTTATTCTGGAAAAAAATATACCAGTGAAGGGGAGGTACCTTGCTCGCATTAACCATAAAAATACAATGTAGAGGCTCCCCATTCATTGTAGTGCCAAAGGAGGTGACATCAATTTTTAGGCTTAGCTGCATGTGAGACACTCAGTCTGGTAAATCGGGTGCTCTCACTACGACATCATACTGAACCTGGCTATGAGACACTCTTTCGGGAATATCATGACCCATTTCAAGGGCTGGGATGTTTGCAGGGTGAACATATAATCCAGATAAACAAGCAGGTCCTTCCAGTTATCCATCGGTGTAGCAAGGTGCCATTTGCACTCCATGTTAAACTCAAGACAGAGCTTGCAAGGCTGGAAGCAATCCAAGTAATACAAAAAATTGAGGCACCAACAGAAAGTGTGAGCTCCCTAGTTTTTGTGGAGAAAAGTAACACATATGCTTAGATCCCAGAGACCTCAACAAGACTATAAAAAGAGACCATTTCAAACTACTAACTAGAGAACATATTATAGATCAATTTGCCAATGCTCAATATTTCAGTAAATTGGATACATACTCAGGTTTTTGGCAGCTAAAATTAACTGAAGAAAGCTTAAATCCATGCACATTTAATACCCATTTGGAAGATACAGATTCTTATGCTTCCCTTTTGGCATAGTTTCAGCACCAGAAGTGTACCACAAAAGCATACATATGCTCTATGAATCTATTAATGGTGTTGACACATCCGTGAATGATATCATCATCTGGGGCTCAACAAAAAAGGAGCATGATCATAGATTTCGGTAAGTCCTGGATGCAACTAGAGCTGCAAACCTCAAACTAACTAGGAAGAAATATGTTTTAGGGGTTACCGAATTGACTTTTGTTGGGGGAAATTATTTCCAATGAAAGTGTAAATCCTGATAAGAAAAAGATTTCAGCCATTGAAATGATGCCATGTCCCCAGTCAAAGAAAGATGTCCAATGGTCCCTGGGAGTGGTTAATTATCTTGGAAAATTCCTACCTAATCTATCTACCAAAGCTTTGAGAAAACTCCTAGAGAATAAAAATGAATGGTATTGCAGTTTTAAACAACAACAGATACAAGAACCAATGTTGTTTTGTACACCAGGAAGGCCTATTAAAATTTCAGCAGATGCATGACAGTATGGATTAGGTGCAGCAATTTTAAAGAAACATGAGGATTGTTGGTAATCGGTGGCATATGCATCCAAATCACTGACTGAGGCAGAAACCAGATACGCCCACCTCGAGAAAGAGCTTTTAGGAATATTGTTTGCCTATGAGAGATTCAATCAGTATATTTATGGACAGACTGTGGAAGTTGAAATGGACCACAAGCCCCTGATAGAGCTATTTAGCAAACCACTAAATGACTTTAAGGATTCAAATAATGAGATAAAGCTGCAAAAGTATGATTTGGTTGTGACGTACACATCTGGTAAATCCATGTTCACTGCTGATGCACTTTCCCCCAGTCAAATGGACTTGTGGAAAGGTCTATACAGACAGTAAAGAACCTTATGAAAAAGACTTTTGACAGTGGAGTGATTTGTATAAAGCTTTATTGGTTTACCAAAGTACACCCCTGGAGAATGGCTTTTTTCCAGCTCAGCTGTTAATAGGAAGAAAGATCAGATCTAATTTACCAATTAGTGATAACTTGCTGAAATCTCATAAATATGAAATCATACAGAAGATTAAAAAAATCAGAAGTGGAAGCAGAAATATTATTTTGACAACAGGGCATGTGATCTCCCATTTCTTAACCCAGGTGATAGAGCGTTCCTGAGGAATCACACCTCTAATACTTGGGGAAAAAGGGTTACCATTAAAGAGCAGCTGCATCCAAGGTCTTACGTAGTCCAGTCAGACCATAATTGAAGGAATCTACAAGCAGAGCCGGCTCTAGGTTTTTTGCCGCCCAAAGCAAAAACCATTTTGGCCGCCCCCGGTTCTTTAATTACCCCACCCCTGGCCCCGCCTCAACTCCACCCCTTCCCCAAATCCCCAGCCCTGCCACCTCCCCCCAGGCTCTCAAGCCTAGGATGGAGGGAGGGAGGGAGGGGGAGCAGCGGCGCGCGAAACGGCCGCTCGGAATCTCCCCCTCTCTCCCAGGTTTGAGAGCCTGGGAGGGAGGGGGAGACCCCGAGCTGCCGCGGTGCGCGAAACAGCTGATTTGCGCGCCGCTGCTCCCCCTCCCTCCCAGGTTTGAGAGCCTGGGAGGGAGGGCGAGTAGTGGCGCGCGAATCAGCTGTTTCGCGCGCCGTGGCAGCAGCAGCGGAGGTGAGCTAGGGCGGCCGGGGCACATTTTTAGGGGCGGCATTCTGGCGCCGGCCATGCCGTCCCTAAAAATGTGCCACCCCAAGCACCAGCTTGTTTGGCTGGTGCCTAGAGCCGGCCCTGTCTACAAGTAATACCAAAAAGTTCCAACACATTGACAATAGAGTGGACTCTTGCATTTCCCATCTGACTGATCCTTTATCATCAACACACAAAGGAGAAACTGTCAAGGAACAAGAGAAAAACTCAGACTCTAATGAAAGGTTGATACTAAGAAGATCAGAGCAGGAGATTAAATGTCCTGAAAGACTCATAGAGACTTGCTAATCTGCCTGGAGAAGGGGCATTTGAGGAAAGTCAGTGGTAAAGACTCACTTGAGAGTGATGTAGTGGTAACCTCTCCTCTCTAGGTAGTTGACACACTGGATTTATGGAAATGTACTACATGAGTTGAGAATTTAATGCATTTGTTACTAGATTGTTGTTAGCTTACACGCATATAAGAGTTAATTTGTTTTTCTTTAAGAGGGAAGATGAAGAGATATGTTTGTAGAAGATTAAAATTTAGTGATGCTCCCTCATAAGGGACAGTATTATGAGCATAGGAATTTGGAGATGTGTCCTGGAGAAAGGGGTTGGGAACACCACATGGCTGTATGCAGCAGTTTACCAGAGATGCTATCTAACTTGTTTTATTAAAGTTTTATTCCTTTCTCATTCACTGGTTTGTTATTTAATGAACCCCAAGATCGTTACATCATCCACCCCTCAAAGTGAACCCAATCCAAACCTGATTACAACAGTTGTTTAGTGAAAATTTTCCCTCAGTCTGCACTTGATGGTTCCCCTTGTACCTGGAAGATAATGTATTAAAATAAATGTGAGAAGCCTTGCTTTCATAGTAATTATAATGCATCTGAAAACAAAAGTGCTTGAAATCTAGAAAAAAAATCAGTTTCCAGGTGATTTCTCTGTAGACTGTTGTGATGCAGGAATAGTATAATATTTGGATAATATGTCACATAATGGGTGATAATAATTGAGTAATATTCTGACATTATGGATTACATGTTCGACTGTAGCCAAGGACATAGGGTTTTTTGTGTCTCTATTGTTTCATGGTTCTGGACCATCTGTGTGACAGCTGAGTCTCACTACCCATACCTAAGTTAGTTCACCTGGACTCTGAAGAGGAATACACTGGAGCAGAAGTTCCCATGATCTTTTGAAAGTTCGTAGTAGTAGTTTTCCACCTGATATGAAATGCGCTTCCTGCTTCCTTCTCCAAATTTCAGTACATTTAACAAAAGTGTTTCTCTTTCTATTCCACAAAAGAAGAAAAATGAAACAAACAAACAAACAAAACCCTATAGGTCTTAGATTCTTTCTCCCCTAAGTCATTTATCTAGTTTCTTCATTTTAAAAAAATATGCAGTACTATGTGGGTAAGTGGGAAGGGGAGGAGAGGTAATCACCATGCAACCTTGATCAATTTCCACCAAGTGTAATGTATTTGCTCTATTTGATCAAAATAGACACCCCATTAATTCTCTTTATCAGTATAAATCATATGTGTGAGTCAAATGCCAGTGGAGAAGAAAATTGGATAGTCAGCAGTTTGGGTCAATTGAAGGTTTGCTGCATTGTAGAGTCTGGTGTGGTTTGCCATTGGAGTGACAGGTAGAATACACAAACTAACAAGCAATTCAGACCCTACATTCTTTTGTCCCGGAGGAACCCTTTGCTTTCAGATAACAGGCACACAGATTCACACCAACTAGACAGTCTATAAGTCCCCAGGGTGTCAGCTTGCCAGCACATCCACTAGTGTTGCTTATTTTATATACAATTGACAAAATTACCCTATTTTTCATAGCCTTTTATTTTTTGTCAAGTATCAGTGAAGGAGAAAAAAGTAAATGTAAATATACTTATAGTGAAAAAAGTGAACTTTTTGGAATTCAAAAGAGTGCCAGCATGGCTTTTCCATAGGGGAATTATAGGTAGAGAGATGCAGAGTTTGCAAAGCTGTAGTTTGCAAAATAACTGGAAAAAAAAGATAGTGACTAAATGTCAAGTTCAATTATTCTGATCTTTCAGGATATATGATTTATAATTTAAAAGTTATGCCAAGTTTGTAGATGTAAATAAGCACTTGTGTGATTTATTTATAGCCTTACTCTGGTAGGATGCATTGCTTTAGAATACATTGTTTCAGACTTGATGATAGAGAAATCTAAAATTAGAACAGAGTGAGACTTTCTACAAAATCAACATGAAATAGACGTTATTTCAGACTTGCACACAAAAATTGAACCAGCCTCTCTTAATTAGAATTGTTTTTAGGCTTGTGAAACAAGTTTGGAGAAATATTTCCAGCCAGTAGGAAAAATAAATTGATTGGTTTATAGGTTTGGGGTATTCCATCTCTGTGTGTGTGAGTGAAGCAGGGCATGGGCGTCTGTGTGTAAAGAAATTATTGAAGGAAAAGTAAATTGAAGAAATTAATTGTGTATTTTATTTTGAAAGTGGTGAGGCCTGTAGTTATTCTTACCTCTTATGGACATGAGTTTCATAGACAGGTTCAGCTCCTGTATAAGATCTGTCCCCCACATTCTCACAAACTTCACTCTGTGATTTGTGTGGACCTAGCTATGGTGGGTAGTCAGAATCAGAGAGGTAGAGGTGATTTGGAAGCAAGAGTCAGTTACCTGGAAGGCTCTGAGAGAGGCAATCAACTGGAATCTTCATTCAGTGCAAAGAGAGGAGCACCAGGGGAATGTGATCCTGCTAACCTGTGTTGCTAAGCACACAGGGACTTCTGACCAGATGGAGCTTTCTCAGTGTGTGTTGTTTCAATCCTAGTATAGGCACCCTTTACTAGAGGGGTCTCTGAACTTCATTGGGAGTGTTCCAGTTGAGAAGATGCTGTGTGCTGCAATCCAGCCTTGGAGATCACAACTCCCATGATGTCTTGGGGTGGGGGAAGAGAGAGAGAGAGAGAGAGAGAGAGACTTCCTCTTTCAGGGAGTGCAGGAAGAGCTCCATTTGGTGGGCTCCATTTTGGAAGAGGAGCTTTGCTGGCTTGTGTGGAGCTCTGTCCATATCCGGAGCTGCTGCTAACTGCTGCTAGGAAGCCAGAAGCTGTGGCTGAGAGCCTGCTGGGGCTTTGAGTGAACAGAGAGCCTCAGAGGTGGTTGGTGGCTTCACTGGACACAGTGCAAAGATTGTTGCTGTGCCCAGCGCTGACTGAGGTGGACTTGCAGCGAAGGAACTGTGAGTAACCACCACCCTTGTTTGGGAAAGTACTTGCAAGGGAAGGGACATAGCAAAGAGACTTTAAGGGATTGTCTGAGTTTGACAAGAGGCAGAGGGGTCTTATCTTCAAACCAGAACCCAGGGTTGCTGACATTTTGTTAAGACAACTCCAATCTTGTGCAGCTTGTTGCCTTGGCTGGACTGATACAGTGGACCAACATCCAGTTTCAAGATCTCCAAGTGCACACAGAAGCAAGTGTTTAGAGCTCTGAAATCCAGAAGAGTATACACTCCGGGGTAAATGGTGGCAGTGTAAATGCAAGCTAAGTAAGTTTCATTTATTATGTAGTATGTGGTGAGGTGTGCATCTCCTGGTGAAGGAGTAGAACTTATATAATGTTGACTTTTTCACTTCTTTTTGTAGTTCTGTGTTAGGTATGTTATGCATGCAACCATAGCTCATGTGCAATGTAGTGTTCTTGTGTTATATTAATATTATATATATAGTAATATTAATAAATATTGAGCCTGATTGGGCTCTAATTTATTGCCGTGTAAATCAGGAGTAATTCCACTGAAGTAAATGGACTATCACTGGTAACATGAACAGTTCGGAATTATGCCCATTGTAGTTAGAGAGTGCAATGAAAGGAAACAAAGGTAATAGAGAAAAAGAGGCAGAAAAAACCTAGAGCAAGCTGTCCGTTCTGTTCTTAATACCAAAGAGAGGTTGCATCAATTGCTGCTTTTATCTATGAGACTTGTTAGAGGGATTCAAATAGTGTGCCTGTGGAATGATTAAATATAATTATGGGTTAAAGATAAATACTCTGTTAATCTGGGATTCAAGTGTCCTCTTGGCATATCTCTAGGATAGGAATCTGATGGCATACTGCAGCAAACATTCCTTTCTCGCTGAGAGATCAATTGATATATGGTAGCAGTTGTTGGTTTTTTTTTTTGCACTGAGACTTTTTTCTACACACACACACACACACACACACACACACACACTTGCACTTTATATTGCAGTAAGAGGTATATCAGACTGCTCAAGCTGTTACACCTAACCCATCACATATTTGAGTTGATTCCAAGTACCGGAGGGTAACAGAGTGCTATGCAGATTTCATCCAAATCGAATTGACAAATTAAGGGAAATTCTGAAATGGGTTTGAGTGAGTACCTGCCAAAAAAGGCAGCCAATTTAGAATCTAATGTCAAGGCTCAGCTTCCACACACACGTAAAATTCTACAAATGCATAATTGATGAGGGTTAGAAATTATACTAGGCCAGAATTGTCTTCTGTGCTCTCTCCTCTTTATGGAGAAATTATGGTAATCATCTCTGTATCTTCTGAGGCTTTAAAAACAAAACAAAAGCTTTAAAAATATTTTCAAAAGAAATATATTTTCAAAGCACTTCTTATTCTATTTAATGTAAATTATTCTCTTTGTAGAAATAGCACTGGTCAAAGAGAGAGAATATTGTTAAAACATGAATTTATTTACAACTCTATTTAATGGCACTATATCCTGCTATTGAAAGTATTTTCAAACTATGAAACTATACACAAATATATATATATATAATCTGTTGCTTGAAGGAGGGCTTCAAGGACAGCCACTAAATATGAAAGTTTTTTCAATACCCCGCAGTATAGCATGTTTTCATAAATAATCCATTACAAAACTGCAGGCTAGAAGTGGGAACTGTTTCAATATTCTGTTTGATGGACAATCAAGGGTACCTATACAGCTCATAGAATATATGTTATCACTTCATTGGTCACAAATATTTATCTTCAACAGGAAATTTGTCATATGCTATTTATGGTAATACTTAGAAAGATGCAGTTAGAGAAGAAAAAAAACAGGGTCTCTTTTCAAATCTCCTTAGCTTTGATTTAATCATTGCTAAAAGACATCATGAAGTCCCGTAAAATGGAAATTATTCTTTTTCTAAAAAAAAAAAAAAAAAAAGCACCAACGACTTTAAGTTCAAGAGCAGAAATTAGCAAGATGCAAAATCCTTTCTATCTTAATTATCACAACTTGGAAAGAAAATAGAATCTCTAATGTGGAACTGATCTGGCTTTGATGTGCTTTTCACATTTCAAACTCCCGGGCACAATCTTGCTGCTAGATTACCTGGCTTTGTAAAACAATGTGCATTAGGTGGTGTATTAGATCTGTGCAAATAGATTTCACTTTGTAAAAAGCCTGAGTTGCTCTTTTCACATTTTTGTCTCTTCCTCCATGTATGAAACCCATTAATATCTGGGGGAAAGGATTGATTAGTTTGCAACCTGTCTAGGAATAGTGGCCTTCCTGAGTGAAGATTGTTGAACTATCAGTTACTTGAACTGTAATACTCCCAACATTGTTCTGTGGTCTCGAATCTGACAATCTCAGAAGGTGATTCCAGCAAGTCTGAACAGAGAATCCTGACTGAAGTTGAACACAGAGGTAGGCATAGATGGGAAAGGGAAGATGAACTACAGTGGTTCATGACAGAAATGTGGCTCGGCGCTTTTAATGAAGCATCTCAATTGTAAGGATGAAAATGACTGTATGCTCCCAAATTTAAAAGACGTTGTAGACCAGTTTGTTTTTAAAAAAACAGTTCTTTCACTCCCAAGAATGACATTGTTGGAGAAATGTCCCGATTTTCACAATAATAACAAATCCTTCTCTATTCCCCATTGTTATTTAGTGGTACATTGATTCAAAAACAGCCCCAGAAGATTAGTCTGACATTTGACTAAATAAAATGATTTCTCCGTTTTAGCACAGCTGACATGATGCCGCACACAGAGATGTAATCCACATAAAATATACTTTGGTTCAGATTGCATCTGAACTGAATCGCTGATCCATGCTAGCGATTTTAATTGCATAGCTCTCTTTCTTATTCATCGGAATGTAGCAGGGGGAAAAGCACTTTTTGTAACTGACTATTTACCAGCCTCACTTCAGAAGCTGATTGTTATAAGTGGGATTTGGAGGTTAGCTGCAATTAAATACGTTTAGCTCTCTCTTGGAATGTTATTTTGCTCTTATTGTTTTCCATAGCGTTAAGATTTCTTAGCTAATATCTTTTAGAATGTGTTACAAGGATCAGAAAACAGGCTTACTAGTAATACATCACGGGGTCTCTCTATTGAGGCTGGCCTTATATCTGAAAGGAAAGGAGATTGATTTCAACAAAATTGCAGTAGAAAAAAACAAATCTCTCATTGATAGGTTGCTATGGCTTTGGTTTTTAAGGAGGGGATTGAAAGGTCACTGATAATTCTTGAATCTTTTCTTTTCTGCATGGAGACTATCATATCTACACAATTCAACAAGAATCTGCAAAAATCTTCTTGGGAGAATGCTTTTAAAAATTACACCATCACTAGTCAGTACTGTGCTAAAACTGATTTACTGATCTTTGGAGGCGCAAGCTTTCAACTGATGAGGAGGATGAGGATCCAAACTCAAAATAAGGACATGACAGGTTTCCTGAGAATTTCATAGAAATTGACTTCCTATATTCTGAAGCACTGAACAGTTGGGTTGTTTTTTTAACAGCCTATGGTAATTTAGGGGTCAGAAGTTTGTCTACTTTTAACAATAATCTTAATAACTATCCAGTATCTTCTTGGGATTAAAAGGTCTGTCTGTCTGTCTGTCTAATCTATGTAGACATGTCTAATGAACCCTTTGCCTTTTTAACCTAGATAATTTCAATGAAAGCAATGTGGGCTGTTTATGCCAATGAGAAAGTGACTGCACACCCTTTTAGTTCTAGTTATTGGCATTTATCTAGTGAAGTTTTCCTTTTTGCCTTTGACATAAGTTTTGGACCATGAAATTGAAGAGAACCAGGAAGGTGTCCTGGGAACATAGAAACAGTGAGATAGAAGATTAATTTTGGCATGAAAGAGATGAAATATAGAAATATGCTATGCAGAACTGAGAAACTTTTGGTTTATTTTTATGTAACTCAGGTCCCCTATTAACTTATATTCTTACCAGCTGGGTGAGAACGGGTTAATTTCTTTCCTGAAACAAGACAAATAATGAAATGACTGTGAGGAAGTCACTTAAGCATACGTGGAGGATCAGGAACTAAAATCACTGTGGGGAGGGTAATTCATTCAATTTCCTACACAGGTAAACAGGTCTGTAGAAACAACACTCCTTGAGAAAAATTGCATAGGCAGGGTTTGACCAGGTTTAAGAGGCTCAGTGAACAAAAACTGAAAACTGTATGAAGGGACCAGCCTGATAGAGGAATCTCAGTGGACCCAAGAACTGATTATAAGACTGTACTCAAGAAGAATAGACCCTGCTGAAAAGATTTGAAAGACTTTGAAACCTACCAGTGTCTCCATGTGGAAGACAAGTGACACTTGGTAAGAGAGGCATGCATGTCATTGTTTATTGTTTTCAAGATATGTTTTTTCTGTCATGCTTTTGTTCTGAATAAATACTGTGTTTTTTTAAGCTGGCTGGCCATTGTTAACCAGGATTAGCCCTTGGGAGAGGACAGGATGGCAGGTGATGATTTAAACTCAGACTTGCTAATTGAAGAGGAAATTTTATTAACCCAGTAACATGCTCAAACCACTGCCCCTAGCTGGAATACCAATTGTTATGCTTATTGCTGAAAGCATCTAAAAGGAGGGCTTCTGAAATCTTTGCACAACTAAGAGGCCAGGAGAGGAGGGGAAAGGGAGTTACCACAAGGAGTAAACATGACCCTGTGCCACCCTGACTTGAGCTTTTTTCCAAAGCATGAGGTTTTGCAAGATAGTTAATTGATGAAAAAATACAGGTTGGAAAACTCCACACTTAACTTAGCTTCTGCTCAGCAGTTTTTTTTGATGAACAATCTATATAATACTAACAAATTGGGTATAAAAAGAGGAAGAAATCTGAGCTCGATGGACACTTGGAGAAGAGAAGACTGAGGGGGGACACAATAACAGTTTTCAGGTACATAAAAGGGTGTTACAAGGAGGAGGATGAAAAATTGTTACCATTAACATCTGAGACTAGGACAAGAAGCAAAGGGCTTAAATTGCAGCAAGGGAGGTTTGGGTTGGACAAGAGGAAAAGCTTCCTAACTGTCAGGGTGGTTAAGCACTGGAACAAATTGCCTAGGGATGCTATGGAATCACCATCATTGGAAGCTTTTAAGAACAGATTAGACCAGAGGTTCTCAAGCTGTGGTCCATGGACCACCAGTGGTCCACGAGCTCCATTCAGGTAGTCCGCAGATAGTTCCCTCTAAGGTTCACGCCTGGGCGGCCGGACAGAAGAGAATGAAGGGCCACCCACCTAATTACTGGAGCCATGCAGGTGTGGTTCTACTAATTAGGTGCCTGGATCCTGGAGAAGACACACATGTAAGGTGAGGTGGTGGCATTGGGGGAGATAGGTAGGTGGGAGAGGGCAGTGGGGTGAGAAGAGGGAGTGGGGGGATTTGGGATGTTCAGGGCAGTGGCATCCAAAGAAAGAGGAGACTTTCCCCAACTCCAGGGCTGAGGCTGCCATGGAGAGACCCCCCATCCTTCCCAGCCCCAGCTCGAGAGCTCCCGCAGCAGGGCTGAAAGAGCACATCCATCGAATTATAAAGGTAAGACTACTGATATTAAAATATGAGTTGTGCGCTTTTATTTGTAGAACAAAAAACTATTATTATTATTATTACTGTTTACATAGCGCTTTTATCCAAAGCGCTTTACAATAGTTAGCTAACAGTGCAAACAACATTTGGAAAGATCATTAAGTGGTCCACCGAGACCCTCAGCAATTTTCAAGTGGTCCACTAAAAAAAAAAGTTTGAGAACCACTGGATTAGACAAACATCAGTCAGGAATGGTCTAGTTTTTTTTTTACAAAGTCCTGCCTTGAGCACAGGGGACTGAACTAGATGACCTACTGAGGTCCCTTCCTGTCCTACGCACTATGATTCTGTGATAGCATGTGTGTGTTTGGGGGGGAGGGGAATATCTGCCCGTGAATTATTTGTTCTTTAATATATTTCTGACCAAAATAAAAATATCGATAGATGCAGTAAGCCATGGCATCTATTATTACACCAATACACAATACAGACCCGTTTACGCGCGGATGTTGGGAGTCAAGCCGTCACGACTGCGTGTTAATGGATCACCGGTTAAGAGGGCCATGCTGAAATATCTTAAGATATCTATATATACATGTATAATTATCTAGGATTACATACGTATTCACAGCATCCCAAATACTGCCGGCCTATCTGTTAATGGCGCTTAGCAAGAATATAAATTCAAATGTGTAATCTAATAAAAACATTATTATTACTACACAGGGATGAAAGTAACTCAGGACACTTATAGGGTGGGGGCGGCTCTGGCCCCTGGAAGGGGTTAGGGGTCAGCATCCCCAGCCAGCACTTCCAGGCTGCCTGGTCCGTGCTGCCCGGGGTTCCCGTGGCGATTTAAAGGGCCCGGGGCTCCTTATGCCACTGCTGCAGTAGCAGCCTCTGGAGCCCCGGGCCCTTTTAAATTGCCAGCCCCGGGGCAGCTGCTCCCTTTGCCCCCCCCCCATCAGCAGCCGAGGCAGGGCAAAAGGGGCAGGGACCTTAAAGTGCTGCAGGGTCCTTTGCCGCGGCAGCGCTTTAACGTTGCTGCCCCTTTCCTCCCCCCCGACCTGTCAGTGGTGAAAACGTACAACATTCCGCTCCGCACTTCCTGTCGACTTCTATGTTAGTGAGGAAATCTGTAGCGCTACATAGCAAGTTCCTGTACCGCATGTTAACGAGTCTCGCATGCTAAATAGGTAGCACTGGGAGGCATTGCACTACCGCGCGTTAAGCAGATTGGCGTGTGAACAGGTCACGCATAAACAGGTCTGTACTGTACCTTACAATGCTAAGTTCAGTATTGCTGGTTTTGAGGCTGAACCAAAGCACATTTAGCCTGCTAGAAAATGTCCCATTTGCTTCAAAGTGCTTTTGATTGGGCCCTTTTAGGTATGTTTATACTGCAATCAGATGTGTGGCTACAGCACATGTAGACATAGGCCTGATCTACAGGACACGGTTAGGTCGATGTAAGCCATCTTGTGTTGACCTAGCTGTGGAACTGTCTTCACTTATATTTGGTTCCCCCTGACAAAAGTGCCTCTCTATGCTGATTTAGTATCACCACCTCCCTGAGTGGTGTAGAGTCACAGTAAACATAATTAGGTCAACACCGTGTCAGAGTAGACACTGGCCACCAGGAGCCATCCCACGATGCCCCACACTGACAACACAATCAATAAAAATGCTCCTGGTGAGGACCTGCACTGCTGACACAAAGAGCCAAGTGTGCACACATAAAAGCAATTTAATAACTGTCAGGTCACCATAATTTTGTAGTGTAAACATGGCCATAGTCTAGCTAGCTTTGATCCAGTTACCTTGAATAACAATCACAGTGAAGCTACGACAACGTGTGCTTCACAAGTCCACCTGGCACCCTGGTTATGTACTCGATCAGCTAGACCATGCTTCCACAACCTCACTGCATGTTATTCAAGCTAACTCGAGCAAAGCTAGCTTGATACACATATATGTTCTGACATCACGCCTCTGCATGTAAACTAAAATTTGTTTGGCAGAGCAATGCAGATTTAGATGCTTTAAATGTATATTCCCAAATCTCACCCATTTTGATTCAAGGATTTTAGTGTAGTTCTTTTCCAAGCTTTTTGCAGGAATGAACATCTTGTAACACTTAATGTTCTAAAGCAGCTATAAATTGTATAAAATGAAAGCCCTCATTAAAAATAAGACTCTCTTCTCCAATGTCCAAATTTGGCTCTATCTTTGAAATATCTTCCAAAGTGGCCTTATCACATGGTGTCATTTGGTGTTATCTAAACTATGCATCGAGACAAGAGAGAGTAGAAATTTTTGAGTTCAATAAAAGGAAAATGACTTTCTGAATTATCCATTATGCCTTTCAATCTTGCAATGCCATTTACTCCAGAATATAGATTTGGGATTTATTTTAACATAGAGGTTATGACAAAGTAAATAATTTCTTGTTTGGATAATTTACTTTGTATCTATTTATCCAAACACAGAAAACTTCCATCAATATTCATTAATTTGACTGCAATTGAGCTACTTTGGATTTTTACCAGCATAACTGAGGTCAGCTTATGGTCCTGTGATTTCAAGGGGAATAAAACATAAACCACACAAACCCTGACATTAAGATGAAGGATGAGATTTTCAAAAGTGCTGTAATTACTTAGGAGCACAACTTCCCATTGACTTTCATGTCAACTCTACCATAAAAGTATATGTTAAATTATCCCATAAGTCAACAACATTGCTAAACTAAATATGAAACCAAACTTTCAACAATCAAGTCAACATAACTATATCATAGAATATTATATCTATATATTATTATATCTATCTATCTGTCGTGTAATGATGGAAACTCAGAACTAGCTACAGAGCTTGGATGTTTGTCAGAACTGATGAAACCCAACAGGTTACATGTCCTTGACTCACATCATTCCCTTCACCCGTATCAAGTATTGTCTTGTAGAGAAGGACTGATGGCCTGTTATCCCATTCACCATTTTTGGTGGATGGTTCCCTCTTCCCTCTGGCATTTCTGAGGAGCTGCTACATTGAGCCAGAACATTTCTTATTTCATAAATTGTTTTCAGGAAGTGGCAGTGGGAAGTGGCCATCCTGCCTATGTTTCATACAAGAGCAGCACAGAACAAGTATCTGCTACACACATCATTATCATCATGTCCTTGGATAGAGAGAGCCAAGAAATGCAGCCATTTTACCTCAGAAAATGAACCAAGATGACTTTACTGTTCCTCCTTACCATGGTCCAGTTCTTCCTCACCCATGGGAGGGTGTTCTGGGGGAGAAAAATGTAATGAAGTAGGTTTTCATCAACAAACATTTTCTCCCACTCTAACATCCTCTAATACATTGTCTAAGATATTTTCCATGATGTGTTTATGATCATGTTTATCATTAATACCCAGACATTGAACAGGTTTCGGGGAGGGCGGGAAATGGAGAAAAAGGGATCACTTACAGCAGAATTTCTCTGTTTTGAGACAGTTTATTTTATAGAGAAAAGAGGGAAAACTCAGTAACCTACTTCAAGTAAAGATTTAATTGAGCTTTCCAGATCTATTAGATGTAAGAAGACATCATCAACATGGAATGAAAATTCAACTTGAGTAACCCATGGGGATACCTTTTAATTTGATCGTTAATCCTAATTGTACAAGCCACTGGTTTGAAGACTAAAATAAATAACAGGAGAAAAGGGCAGCCTGTGTGTTATGGTCCCTCTGCTATTAAAGTAAAAATTGGGACATTAACAAAAATCCTTGAAAAGGGAAACTGAAAATTATTTTATAAATACTAAGCCAATATCATTGACTGCATATTTTACATGCAAGGAATTGATTGTAAGTGTAATTATGAATTGGTAATGGGCCAGAAAAAGAAACTGCAATATTTCCTCATATTGTCTGAAGACAATGGGTCTGAATCAAAGCTCACCATTTCTGTACTAGTGAAAATCCACTTGGCCAGATTCTGACCTGAAATTCAATGGTGTAATGATTGGCTCCTGCTGTTTAAAAGAACAAGATGCTTTAAACAACAATGAGCATTGTTTAAAAATAGTGGGGCAGATCCTCAACTGGTATAAATTATCAAACCTCCATTTACTTCAATGGGGCTGACAGTTTGACAACTGAGGATCTCTCCCAGTCCTTTTCACTCTTACTTGTTCTGTTACTTATCCCACATGCGCAGTGCTCGCTGTCCTGCATTATTTCTCAGGGTCACTGTAAAGTCTTGTAATCTTGCCCATGCAAATTATAGCTGACTCTTTATTGATTAGTGAGATTAACTGGAACACATTTGCTCCTTGCATTGACTCACTGTGGATCCCTTCCACGCAAAATTATAGAACAACTTCTTTAATTATGAAAACTAAATTTATGCAAAAAATGTTACTGTCTAGTCTTGGTAGTGTAGTTGATATTTAAAGCTTTGCAGCAACCAGAATTTCTGGCCCAAGGACAATTTCACATTTCTGAAAAAAAAAAAGTTAATTCTGAGCTGGAACCAAAAGTCAGATATGCACATTTTTTCATGGGATTCCATTTTCCAGATTCTATTTTGTATCTGGAGCCTAGAATTTTTTCTTGCAAGCCTTCATAAACTGGTACTGCCCCTATAAGAGCCAAAATAATTTCAGGATAGAAGAAGTAGGTTAATTAAAATACATTCATTTTATGTCTGACTTGCCTTTGTTTTACTGACTGAAGATTATATTACTCAACAGATGGGCAAATGTCTGCAGATCATAAACCTAATACTATTCTAGTAAAATTCAGCATAAGGTTCTTATTTCTTGAAGGGTACAGCAACTTTATGCAAATGAAAGTACACAATAAAATATGACTTAGCACTTACTACAGAGTCCCAAATCCAAATGTACATTTCAGGATTTTAGGACTGCCTCTCTTTACAGAGACAACAGGCAATATCTTTTATTGGACCAACTTCTATTAGTGAAAGAGACTTTTGAACTTACACAAAGCTCTTCTTCAGGTCTACTTTACAGAAATAGATGAGAGTTTTATAAAAACTTGCATTCCCTCTTAGATTAGACTACATTGTTTCCTTATGTGGTCAATTAATTAAGCTGGTAGAATAGCAGAAAAAGTATTAGAGAGGAAGGTTGGCTTACTGGACTGGAACTCAGGAGATCAGAGGTCAATTCTTATTCTTTGTGTATGGCCTTGCCTGAGTCACTAACACTTTCTATGACTCCTCCGGTCCCTATATATAGAGTGAAGGTGGTAATACTTCCCCTTCTCCTACCATTAGTTTGTCTTGTCTCATTACCCAATCACTGTCTCAAAGAGCATACAATCTAAAGTTTTGAAAAGTGCCTAAGTGATTTAGAAGCATGAATCCTATTGAAAGTCAATGAAGCATTTGCTCTTAAGTAACTTCAGTCTTTTGAAAACCCCACCCATGGTGCCTTTCTATATGTATGTAGGGCACAGCACAATAGGTCTCTAATCTCAGCTGAGAGCTTGAAGTGTTCCTATAATAATAATTTGGATAACGTATTATTCTATGAATAGTTTCAGCCAGCTACGTAGCTGATTGAATACAAAAACAATTATTAGATTTTTTTTTTTGACCAATGAAAGTAAGAGGCAACAGATATAAGGCTGACAGAAAGAACTACTATTTTTACCCAACGCATGCTAAACTTGCGGAACTCATTGAGTCAAAGTGCATAGTAAGATATCCCAAACTATGGAAATATTCAAGGTTAGGAAAAATTTTAATCTGAGCTTTACACTTTTATTGTGGTTTGACTTACCCCCCTTGCCGAAGTTTTGCTTTATTAATAACTCTGGACTATACACAGTATGAATAATTTTTATTCTGAGCAAGGTGGGAATGCCAAGGTTTCCATTGGACCACTGATCTGATATGGCAATTCCTAATATACTAATCTAGTTTTGATTGTGCTTTCCAAGTAAAAATTAATTTGATGAGCGAGGTTGGGTGAACTTCTAGGTAGGTACTTGCTCAATATTCATCCATAGGATACTAGATTCTGCTTAATTTTCTTTGGAGTGGGTTTTATTTTTAAAAATTGGTGCAGTTGGGGAGAGACTTTATTTGAACTGTTTTCTACAATTTGGAAAAGATCAGAGAGCAAATGTTAAAGTTGGCTTGAAAATGAATAATAAATGTATGTATTTTTATTAAAGCAGAGGACTTAGCCTTGGCTAAGAGAGAATGTTTGGATGTTTCAGGAAAAATAAAATATCTGCACACTAAGCAAAAGAAGCTGAAGAACACATTTCCTTCAGACCCCAGTTCTAATTTCTATTTCAAAAGTGTGGAATATATTTCATTACAATATGTTTCATGAATTCAGTTAAATAATGTCCTCTCCTTTCCCACAAACATGTAACATCCTTAGTGTAGTCCCCTTGCAGTTTGGGGTTTGATAGTAGTGCCCACCAGCAGCTCCCGCAGCCTGCAACACAGATAGAGGCTGTGGAATTAAAGTTGAGACTTCCTGCCTCACCACTGTTTGAGACACACAAACAGACATGTGGCAGCCGAAATCAGGAGTCAAACAGGCAAGCTAGACAACCAATTGCAAGCACCAGATAGCCTGTACATGGCTGGAACCACTCCAACTTATGAGCTGTGGTGGCCTGGGTCGCTTTGCAACTTTTTGGTGGTGCAAATGTGTGAGAAACAACCAGATCTCCCAAGCAGAAACCAGCAGTTTACGTAGCAAGTTCCTCTGCTACCTCACCACCCAATGTCCCCCAACAACTTCAGAATCAGAGACCTGCAAACAGCTCCTTTGTGGGCTGTGGTCCTACCTCTCAGCTGCCTGTCAGGGATGCTGGGCACTGAGAATCCTGACCCAACAAAGGCAACATCAGGTTAGCATGGATTTTACCTGAATCATACATTTTCAGGGGGAGGAGAGTGAGGAGGAATCATACTTCCCAAAATTACACGAGGGAACCCTCTACAGGTAGACATTTGGTAGGTAAGGGGTGCTCATCTCCTTCCAATGCACTTTTCCTTGGCCATATGGACTGGGTTCTGCTGATGCAGGATTCATTTGTCGGGAAGAGTTTGGAAATGGGCAACCTGGAAGATAAGGGGTTCGGGCTTTAAGGATGCACATTGTTTCCTCCTCTGATATTGGACAATAAGAATAATTCAGCCTATGACAGTATTTATCTTTTTTTGCAAATTCTCATCCATAATTGCAGGTTGAGGGAGGGTATGCTTTAAGAGGTCCTTGAGGCAGCTGTGGCCCATGACTGAGGTTAGCACCATCGGAACTGCTCTGCCAGGGACAAAGAGATCACAGAGCAGGTGTAGAGGTACAAGCTATTTCCCTTCTACTGTTCCTTTAGGATCTGCACACATGCCAGAGGCTCCATGTGGTTTTGGAATGGGTTCTGTGGCCTATTCCACAGCAGGAGGAATAGTATATACATGACCTATGATGGAAAGGTAATCAAGTTTGTCAGGTTGCCTACACTCTTGTTTCAATGAACATTTGATCATTTAAATTGAGAATGCTGTACATTCCAAGTTACTTTCCATCAAAACAACAGTTGGTCTCTGTGTATCAAGTAGTTTATTAAAAATAAAATTAGTGGTTGAAATTATACCTCCAGGGAACTTTCATTATCCAAGAATGATTCTGAAGTAAAAATGAAAATGTAATTACAGTTTAATTTATAACAAGTGGGTTTCAATTATTTCTTCTGGAAGGAAGGAATTATTATTAACAGCCAGCATCCAGAGTGCTGAGATTTTTGTCTGCAGATGACTCATTTATTTGTGGTCAAATAAACATAAAGTAGCCTCCATGCTGTAGAGACTCTCAAAGGTTCAGATAGGAAGATCTACCTTTTGGAGTTATGATTAAATCTCTCCTCTTCTGCTCTTAGCTAACCAGAGTGTTCAATTACACCAATGTAAATCTGGTTTAATACTTTGGACTTGAGAATAGTTACCCTAGATTTGTACTGATGTAACTCAGCAGAATTTGTCCCATGATATTTACCAGAGCTGGTCAAACTATTACTTGCAAATAATTAATTTGATGTTTGTCTTTTTGACTCTTTGCACATTGTTCACACTTTAAATTTTTACAAATATGTCTGTTATTAAACCAATTCCTTGGGGGGAGGGGACAGAGTTCAGTCTATAGGATGTTATTGAACTGTGTTCTTAGCCTGTATTTGCTGTTCATTACTACTGCTGTGTGATCACTCCTGTTAATTACCATGTATAGTTTATATTTCCCTGATTGGACAGGTATAACTCTAATAAAGAGAGCAAGGTAATGAACAAAACCTTTGAGAAAAAGGGTAAGAATAGTTTGTGAAACTATGTGAAATGGGGCTAGTGAAATATTATGGCACTGTAAACCTTTGTTTAAAGTTGTTGGTAGAGTGTTTAAACTAGAAACTGGGGGAAAGCCAACAAGAATAGAGGAGGACATAAGCCAGACAGAGATGCTTCTTGAGGACACTGGTAATATAATTGTAACTGAATCAATTAAATGGTAGGATACAAAATACAACTGATCTAAAGCATGGGTAGGAAAAAAAGCACACAGGACATTTCTGTGAAAGCATCAGTGGTGTCAACCTGTAGCCCAGTGGGCCAGCTTACCTGTATTATATTCATTGCTTTGTTATTCTGTTTTATTATATTTAGTAGTAATGCAAGGAACCTACAGGCTTTTACCCTGTAAGATCTGGCTTTAGTAGATAGTATGAGGCTTGAGGCCTATAACCTTTGGTATAAATAAATTTAAGTAACTCATAAGTTATATGGAACTGAAAGTAGCATGCAAGAGGGGGAATTTTGTCCAGAATACTGACATCAGCCACCCAAAGAACATAGCTGACACCAGCATCCGGAAGATTCCGGACAGAACGTCTAACCATAAAGGTGCCATGGTGGCAAATTGATGTGTAAGCTAATAGGTTAGTATATGTAGGATGTTACTCTATCAAAAATGGACACCTTAAGGAGAGGAAATACAAATAAGGACCTCTATTGATTGGACATGGCAGCATCAGCATAATCTACTATAAAAGTAACATCCCGGGGGCAGCAGATAGATTGGAGAGATGTAGACCTTGGGAGGGGCCGGAATGATGGCCACCGGGGAAGATGAGGATGACGACAGTGATGAGAAAGATAATGGTTAAGTAGGTTAAGAAAGATAAAGCTGTAAGTATGGACGTCCAAATGTACTTTCTCTATTATCTCTATCTGCCTTGTTGAGTTTAAGTGTGTGTATAACTTTGCTAAATTATTAATAAATTATATATTTGTAAATATATGTAAAGAGTTCCTATTATGTGAGTGTTGCACCTGTGCACATCAGGGTTCCCAAATTATATAATAAATTTACAATAATCTTACTCGGCCTGAGCTTGGGACAAGAACCTGTTAATCCTCAAGTTACAATTTATATATACCCAACTTTGGGTCAGGCTACAAACCTAAGGAGTTAAATAAAAACAGGCACTTGGTCAAAAATAAAGCACTAAATGTTTATATACAAATGGAGTAAGTCTGAGAGCAAATGTGGGTGAACTAGAATTCCTGGAAATGCAGTAGGATATTGCTATAATAGATATTTAAAAAATATGATGGAGCCCTAAAAGTTATTGGATACTATACAGGAAAGACAGACTAAACTTAAGAGGTTTAGTAATGAATCTAAAGGATTCTCTTGAATCTGTTGGGATATAATCATATATATATGAATATGATAGGCCAGTGGAACCTAGTGTGTGTGAAGTATGCTTGACATGAGTACGTGGTGTTGTCAGATGCCACCGGTGTGGTGCTCTGCTCTGTTCAATGTTAGTAACAGTCGACTGCGTGCGTGTGTTCCCTCTGTGTGCTGCCCTGGCTCTGAGCAGATAGCTGACACAGCAGACCCAGAGACAACCTCCAATGACCACAGATTCTGATAAGGTACGAAGGCACCCGGCCAGGTTTACCGTCAAACAAAACACTGTAATAGTTTCCCGCAGACTCTACAGGACATACTACGAATATGTGCCCCCTGACAATGGACCGGCTCAGTCAATGGCAGGACTCTCCACTGCCCCCTAGGCCAGATAAAGACATCCTCTCAGGATGCATTCTTATACAGAGGTACAAACAAGTTACACATCACTCCTGATGTATTGAGGTACAACCCATCTGCGTGTTGGGGTGCTGCCTCTCTCCTGGTACATGTTGGTTCAAACATGTCCATCATATTATCTTTTTGACCCTGTCTTTTAGGATGGGTCAGCCTGTTCCTCATTATCTCTGTGGAATGTGTTCATACCAGACTGTTCTGATGTCATCCTGGCCCATGTTTATCCTATTAGTGCTTGATACCCTTTAGATATGTGTATACGTTAAATTAGTAATCTTCTTCTTGCCAACTTCTGTGCGCAGGGCCTGCCTCTGGCTCACAGCTTTATTTTGCTTTATGTTAGCAAAGCCTTGACCATTACTTTAACTCAGGCCTCAGATCTCATACCAAGCGTCAGCGCCTCATTTTACCACACGTGGGTTGCGTACTGGCAACTGAAGCGAGGATGTAAGGTTGCGAACATTCAAGGACTGTTCCATGCAAAACAACTTGTTGTATCCATGGGAAAGAAAGAATAATCAGAAAAAGGAATAACATTGGTGGTTTTCTCATGGCAATGTATCTGCTACATCTGTGGAGCTGTGGACAAAAATTGGGGGAAATGAAATGCCTTGGATTATGGCGGCCTGTCCAGGACTGTTTCTTGGCAAAGGTAAAGGACTGATGGTGTGACCAGGGCTTTGGAGTGGAACCCAAAGCTGGAACGTGGAGCAGCTCCGGAGCAGTGGGCTGCAGGTTTTTGCCTGGAGCTGGAGTGGAGTCGGAGCACAGCTCCAAAGCCCTGGATGTGACGGAATGGACTATAAATGGTTGTCTATGATATTTGCAATTTGGAATCAGACATCCATCCAGAGCCCTAATTTTGAAGAGGTGTGCAACACCAACACCCCACGCCTTATGATTGGAAGCTGACCTCAACTGGCCATCAGGACTTCATTCTAATAATCAGACTGGTGCAGTATGAAAGGGGTAGGAATGTGGTGTGAGTGGGGTTTATATTGTAATCAATAAAAGTATTTAGAGTATTATATACCAACACTGTATCTGGCATCTGCCTGCTCCCCCATCCTGTAGGGAGGCCTCTATCAGGGCCGAACAAAACTAGTAGGATAAAAATTACAAGTTGAGAGAACCATAGAATTGAATCTCTTGGGATACAAATCCCAAGCTGTAGGAATAGAAATATGTTAGTAGGGCTATTCTACCAGCCTCCAGATCAAGAAAAGGACACTGAATTCATAATGATCAGAGGGAGCAAAATTTAACAAAATGATTATAGTGGGACACACATGAACTTCCACATATAAGCTGGTCAAATGGCACCACAATGGAACAAAATTTAGAAAAGCAATTTCTTGACACTTTAAGTGATTGCTTCTTGGAACAGCTAGTTCTAGAGCACACAAAAGGAGGGGCTGTTCTTTAATTCCTGCATGTTACTTGAGACTAAGTCAAGAAGTAGCAGTAGCTGAGACATTAAGGGCTTGTCTACACTTACAGTACTGTAGCAGCACAGCTGCACCGGTCCCATTGTGCCACTGTAGTTCTTAGTGAAGACACTACCTATGCTGGTGGTAGAGCTTCTTGCATTGGCGTAGATACTCCACCTCCCCAAGAAGCAGTAGCTTTATTGACAGGAGAAGCCATAGCTCTGTCTACACAGGGAGTTCGGTCAGTGTAATTGTGTTGCCTATAACATGATTATACTGACATAAATGTGTAGTGTCGACCAGGCCTAGGTAATAGTGACCACAATATAATTAGGTTCAACATCACATGAGGACACAGTGGCACTAAACTTTAGAAAGGCAGATTTCAGTGAAATGAGAAAGCTAGTCTCAGACATCCTCAAGGCAAAAGCAAAGGAAGTAAAATACATACTTTTGTCATGGGTGCCACTCAAAAAAACACTGATAGTCTCAGAAAGCATGAATATTGCTGATGAAAAAAGAGAACCAATAGTGCAGAGAGTATATGAATATGGGTAATTGGCAAGGTTCAGGAATGTAGTTGAGCCAAAACATTTTTTAAATTTGAAAATTTAACCCTAGCAAAGCCCATAAACAGGAGCATAAACTGCAGCAGGCAAATAGCTAAAGGTATAAAAACAAACAAGAAATTATTTTAAGTCAACTGAAGCTTCACAAGAAATTAAAGGGAGTGGTTAAGGAAGATAGTAATTATTAAATGATTTATTTGCATCAGTCTTCACCCCAGAGAATGTTGGGGTCACAATTAAAGTGTAATTTTATCTTATCACATTCATACAAAGTAAGTGCCTGGCGTGTACATACAGTCCCAGTTGCAAAGGCTACAGACAGATAATTTTCTGATTTATTAATTGTCACTGCAACCGGGATCAGGCCATTGGTTTTCCAAGATCCTAGGGAAGAAGTTTCTTTCACATACCCATTCTCATTTTATGTAACTGCTTCCCCCTCTTCCAAGTCTAAAATCCATGCTTCTTATCCTAACTTTCAAGGATATTGGAGGGATTTACAGTGGGTGTGATGCAGTCAAGGTGATGACAAGGAAGATGAACTTAGCACTGTATTTTGAATGGACTGGACGAGGATGATGTGGGTATCAGGAAGGCTAGAGATGAAGAGGAAGTTGCAGTAATCAAGATGGGAGATGATGGGGCCTGGAGAGAGAAAATTTAGGAACAAACCAATTTCAGGAGAAATCTTTGCTGAGGTTTATGTTTTGCGTTAACTTACGCCAATAATAAAGGCAAATGCCAAGAAGGGGGATGAGTTTTGGACATGAACCCATGAAGTGAAAATAAATTAAGAACAAAGGTTTTTTTTTCCAATATTGTACACATACGCACAGCTATTTATCTATCTACACATTTGTGTGGGTCCAGGAATGAAGTGCAGGAAGAGCAGCTCAGCAGATGATGTAATTAGTATGAGGACACTATTACTATTTGTGTGGGACTAAGGCAGAATAAGCACTGTCAGGTCAAACTGTTTGCTGTGTTTGGGATTCTGTTATTTTGATTGTCTTTCAGTAGCGTGCATTCCCATTCTGGCAGTATCTACTACAACTGCCAGTTAGAGACATCAACTGGTGATTTTTGATGAAGAGACTGGTGACTACTAGGAAATGGACACAAACTTGTATATAAGCCATCAAATAGCTGTAATATTAGTTGGTAGGTCATTCTAATAACTACTGAAGGGGGAATCTCTAATTCTGAGGAGTTCCAAGCGTTATGGGTTTAGTTTGATTTTGGCCAGAAGTTCCTGTGATTATTTGAACCACTTTGGCTGACAGACTTGTGCCATAAATGTAAAGAAATCAGGCTCTCTCACAAGATTTCCGTTACTCCCTGCTTCCAAATCAGCTGAAAAGGAGAACAGCCTCTCACTTTATTTGACAGTTGTAACAAGGAAAGCATGCAGAAGTCATGAAAATGGGAAAAAAAAGAATTAAGTTGATTTTTTTTCATGCCCGCCACCCCAAATGGATGCAGAATTGGAGCTTGATCAACAAAAAAGAACAACAGTGGAGCTTCTATGGAGCAACCAGGATTCAATGGAGCTCTGCAATAAACTACAAGTAGGTGGTGGTAATCTAACCAGCGAAGGACACCTCTGATCTCCAGATCGTTGAAGCCTGACGGCTATTGAGATGTGGGGAACGCTGAGTAAACAGAATTCCAAAGAAGCACACAGTGCAGTAAGTTGAAAGTACTGCATCTCTGTATGGCTCCCCAATGTGCAAGGAAGTATTTATGTCATATTGAAGGAAATATGTTTTAAACAACAATTGATACCCAACTTACACGTGCTGTTTAGCTAACAAATTTGGTCTATATTAACTAAGGTTTATATTAAAATTGGTCTAATATGTATTAGAAAAAACAAATGTAAAATCCTGGCCCTATTGAAGTTCATTTTCAGTAAACCAGGAATGAGATGGCTTTTTCAGGGTATGGACTGTTTCTCACTATATATTTGTACAGAACCTAGCACAATGAGTCCCTAATCTCAGTTGGGGCCTGTAGGTACAACCATAATACAATATAGTAATAATAATAAGATGGAGATAAAATATGAAAAATTGCATATCAAATGCCTATCAGAACAAAGAAGAGGCTAACACCATAATGTGTCAGGTCTTAAACCTCTGCAACAAAGACAGAATACTTGCTGCAGAATGTCATAACCACAGGCAGCGGGTATAAGAGGCCAGGGGAGGCTAAGCCTCCCCAAGCAGCTGGCCTGCCGCCTTTAGAGCATGCTGCCACCAAAAAGGTAGGTGCCCCAGCCGTGGCCCCTCCTGTGCTCTGCCCCAAAGTCCTGCTCCCATTTTTCCTCTTAACCCGAGGCTCTGCCTCTTCTTGTCCCTGGTCAACATGAATGGGAGCCTCATGGGATGTATGTGAAGAGGCGCATATGAATGGTGAGCAGCCGACTGGCTGGCTGGTAGACAGAGGGGGCCAGGTGGAGGGGGCGAAGAGGTGAGAGCGGCGGGTGGGACCGGGGGAGGAGAGTGGGTGGGGCTTCAGGAGGAGGAGTCTGAGCTGGGGCGGGCCTTGGGACTGGGCCACGATCTGGGCACGTGCAGACTTACCAAATGGAGGAGTCACATGCTGCCCATGGTTATAACAGAAAAATCTAACAATAGGGATAATAAAATATTGACTTTTCCACATGTGGGACTGATAGCACAGTCCAAAGATTTAGGGTCCCTATAAAATCTTTCCTACAAAGGAACATTGAGGAAGCTTTGTCCTTCAGTACCACTGAAAACTAACACTGTATTTGAAATTCTGGCTCCAGGGAAATCAATAGAAGTGCTGCCATAGGCATCAATGGGGCCAGGATTTACCTTGTTACTCTGGATGGGATTTGAGTGAAAAAACTTTTTGATTCGGAACTGGTTTGGAGCAAGCTATGGAATTGGGTAGTATAGTATTTAAATACATTGTTTTTCTCCTATTGTAGAAAAAGTTTGGGTCAGTATCTATTATATTTGACTAAGTTTTCCCTTCCAGCTAATAACTAGAAGTGTATTTTCTCATTCAATCTCAGGCTCCCTTGCTTTGGTTACAGGGTCAGTGCCTTTGTATACGTCAGTTCTTGCTTGTGAAAGTTTGAGGGATATGGGCTGAGGTGGTTCAAATACCTGCAAAGCTAACAATTCTCTCTCCCTACCACTCGCTTGGCCTCCCTAATTTCCCCATAACAGTCATACCCTCAGCTCACCAAATCCATTAGCCATGAAGGTTCCTAGAGGGATTCTTACGTCTTGATCTAATGTAGAAGATCAATCTCAGGCTTTCTTGACAATGCAGAGGTAGGGTGATATAGGGAGATTTCATTTTTCTAATATGAAACTCTAAGAGGATTTGTTTGTTCCAGTCCCCTAAAAACTCAAACTGCAGGGGTCTGTTCACAAACCCCTTTTAGAACCAAACCTTCCATAGTTTACTAACCTTGGCCTGGATCACTCCCTCGGGTGCTAAAATGCTCAGGATAAGTAAACTGTAAGGATCTACTAATGGTTTTACTCAGAGCAGTGCTTGCTCCCTGCAGAATAGGACATTTGAACCCATTCCCAAATCTCATTTACCCCCTGGCTCCATGAAGATTGCAGGGAGATCATTGGGAGACTACAGTATATGCAGCTCCACCAGCTCTGTCTCCCCAGCAGCTCTGGCCCAGATCCTAGGTAGGGTGACCAGACAGCAAGTGTGAAAAATTGGGATGGGGGTGGAAGGTAATAGGTGCCTATATAAGACAAAGCCCCAAATATTGGGACTGACCCTATAAAATCTAGGACATCTAGTCACCCTAGTCCTAGGTAATACATCTCTAATGGCACCTGGCCACATCTGCCTCATCGGCCCCTTTGAGGGGGATGCCCATTACCCAATCCCCAAATGTTTGGTGGTAGAACACCATACTCCCCACAATGGCCTACCTCTTAACCACCTTGCTCTCACCCTGTCCTGCCCAATCTTTGCCCCTCCCATTGCACTGATCCCTGCACCAGCAGAGAGCCCCCACAGGGTCGAAGCAAGAGGGCAGGGTGCCACAGAAGTGGCTAACTACCCGACCATCATCTGTGTGTGTGGGGGGGAGAGTGCCCTAAGCATGAAAACCTGAGGGCATGATCTCCTTCCCTGTTGCGTTGATCACTGCACAGGCTCTTAGCCTCCAATATCCTACACTGTTTTCTGAGGCCCTAATCCTGAGAGGTACTCGGCGCCTCCTGTGTCACATGGAACACCCACAAGACCCAATGATTTCAGCAGGATCAGGCCCAATGTTTGACATTTATTCAAGTTTTATCTTTTTATTCTTTAACTCTTAAAATAAATCCAATTTTAAAGAGTAAAATAGAAGTTATGCAGAACAAACAACTGAGAACAAATTTGCAGACAAATTTTGTTGCTATTAAGCAAATCAATCATTGTCATTTCTTTACTGACTGCTGGAAATTAATGCCTATGAAACAAATTACAGTGCTGAAATCTGTTTGCAGCAAATAGAGTACATTTTGAAAGTGTTCATGCAATATACAGGAATAGAAAGAACTATAAAAACATCTGCTCAGCCCTTCCACAATAGATGTCCTAGACCTGTAAGTGTGGCACATGTTCTTGATGTCTGTTTGGGTTTATATTTAGATTTCAAGCATTCAAGATTTCCAATACTGGTAATTGTCTCTAGGTATGGCAAGGGTCTCCATGTAAGTGGTAGCCTACATCTTTATTTCTTAGGGTTTTGTATTTATTTCAGCAAATTTGTTTTCTACTAGGTCATAAATGAATAGCACTTCCAGCAATAGACTCTTCCAGAATATACAGAGAAAAGCAATAGCATCAACTTGTTACACATATTGTTTTCTGTTTATAAATCTGCCAGGGAAATGAACTAAGAGCTCAGTGCCAATATGGAGACAATGGATGAAATTTTGCTCTCTGGTATGGCCCCATTCTATGAGCTGCCAGAAACTGACTGCCCTCACCTTGGAGTCAATCCAGAGCAACTCCATGGATTTTTAATGGAGTTACTCCAGATTCACAGCAGTAGTACTGGAAGCAGAATGTGGATCTGTTGCTCTATTACAGAAGGGCAACACCAATCATTCCAATGTGGAGATCAATTTAGTTCCTTTCTAAATTGCCAGTCATGTAATATAACCATTTTGATCTCTGTATGGATATTTAAACGTCCACACTTATTATGCAATCAAGACAGAAATTAAGGCCACCCATGGTTATGTAATATGTGTAACATATGACTGCTTATGTGGGCTCCAAGTGAATGTACAATGTTAGCATTTCTGCATAAACAATGTGTCTTAAAATGTTCTGGTCAATCTCTTGCTCATGAAAGTGAAAGGCTAATTTCACTGACTTGAATAATACATAATCCATGTGGCCATTGTGGAGGGTTCACCACAACTGTATCACACCACTTTAGTTTTTAGGAGACTATAGATGTGGGCTCAAACCGCAGAGGACAGAACTCTCTCAAATGAGCTCAGCCCAGTGTTTAACTTCCTTCTGACTGGTTGATGGCACAAAAGAGAATGGAACTCAGAACCACTTATATCTGGGCCCTTTTTTTTTATTCCCTTGGAGCATGTGGTTTCTGAGAGGCACTATCCCCACCCGTCCCCTCTGACAGAAATTTCAAAATTCATAACTGAATTTTTAAGCAAAATTAATTTGTATGGGCTCTTAATCTTTCAGATAGTGTAAATTCAACATTGCACAAAATTCCTCCAAATGAGGCAAAAAAATTTGAGACAAATTTTGCGTACTGTACTCCATTGGTTTTAGGGCACTGACCTGGGATGTAGGGTTTGAAACCCCACTCTGCCTGATGTTCAAGTCTCTGTTCCTACCCAGGCAGAGTGAGGATTCAAACACTCCATATCCCAGCTGAGTGCTTCAATACCCAGGCTATTGAGCAGTTTGGGGTAGGACTTGTTCAATCTCTTCTGTCGGACCTATTCCACTTTGTATACATAATTAAATATTCACAGGGCCACAGAGAGCAAGAATGAATCTACAGCCCAGTGGTTAGGGCACTCACTTGGTAGGTGGGAGACCTGGATTCACGTCACTGCTCCAAATCAGGCAGAGAGAGAACGGACTGACCTGGCTTAGGTGCCTAACTCCAGGACAAGGTTCACAGCAGTGAATCCTGAGCAGAAGTAGGCACCTTGAGTTAGGTGCCTATCTACCTTCAAAAGGCCTTGGCATTTCCTACTGGCTACCTCAGGCAGTTTCCCGCTCAGCTGGCTGTCTTCTGTGAATGTCTTTCTTAGTTGCCTAACTCTCCCTATGTATTGTATCGGGAGCCTCGGTGCCTAACTCAGGGTTGTGAATTCCACTGGGCTTCAGGGCGCCTAAGAGTATTTCAGCCCTTGAGTCCCTTTGTGGATCTAGCCCATCACTGTCACTGATTTCAATCGGAGTTAGGCACCTAACTTGCATGGGCACTTTTGAAAATCCCACTAGGCACCTCTCTCTATCTTTCAGTGCCTAGATAACTTTACAAATCTGCCTAGGTTCTGTTCTTCATGGCACTCAATGGTAAGTAAAAACGATGAGATGAAGATGGTCATCTACACTTTCGCTCCTCAAGCGTAGTGGAACTTTGTACAATAAGGGTATTGCTCACCTATGCAGGAGAGAGAGTTTTCCTGGGGTCTGATCTGAGGCTGTGGAACAAACTACAGAATTTAAGAACCTTCTGCTCTAAGGGCCAGCTGTACTTTTTTTACCTTGCCTTATCTAATATAGATAAATAGAACTGTGTACATTTAAAAACAAAAACAAAAACCTAGCAAAACAAAGCACTACACTGAACACAGAATTCTCTCAATGAGAAAAGGGCAAGAGAAAGAAAAACATGGCAGATGTTAAAGATATAGCTTACTGGTAGTGACTACTAGCAGGTGGTTGGATAGTACAGTGGTGATGGTGATATAAGAACCTATGTAGAATGGAATAGAAATCCATTATTGTGCCAGAGCTATTTCTCTGCACTATAAAACAAAGGTATTACATGAGTGTAAACACCAAATTAGGGAGGTACATAGGACTCATCCCCAGCCATTGAAGTCAATAGGAAGACTGTCATTGAATTCACTGAGAGAAGGCTGCATACAGGCAAACTCATAGATTCATAAATCCTAAGGCCAGAAGGGACCATTCTGATTGTCTAGTCCTGGGGTCGGCAACGTTCGGCACGCGGCTCGCCAGGGTAAGCCGCGTGCAAAACGTTGCTGACCCCTGGTCTAATCTTACCTCCTATACAGCTCAGGCCACAGAACTCCCCCAAAATAATTCCTAATGCATGTCTTTTAGAGAAACACCCAATCTGGATTTTAAAATTATCAATGGAGAATCCATTGTGACCTTTGAAAATTGTTTTGATGGGTAATTCCTCTCACAGTTACAAATGTATGCCATATTTCCAGTATGAAAAAAAGAAGTGAGGTAGTTATCAGGGTTTGAACGTGAACAAGGAGCCCTCAATAGATATCTAGTTCACTGCCTTAACCACTCAGCCACAAATACCTGACCATGCATGGTGTTACATGAAATATTCTTTCCCTGAAATCAGATTCTCAGCTGCTAGGACATAGCTTTCAATACAACTGGCTAACTGGTACAAAAATCCTGTCCTTAGCTTGCTTTCCAGCGTAGTTTAGAATATAAATCAGATTATCATCTATGTGCAACTTCTGTCAGAGAAGAGGAACTGTAATGGAGCCAGTTGCAACTCCTTTTTCTGTGCCTGGCCCTACCTGCAGGTCTGCCCTAACATGCACCAGTCGTCAGTGGTTCCCAAGGGATCAGATGAGCACAGCCAAAGCATAGCATGCTGCAGCCATACCTAATCTTGCCCCTCCCCAAATAATGACTCACTCCTTCCTGCCACCAACATGCCCCTGCAGTGAAAGTGCAGAAAAGATGGCATAGCTGCTATTTATTTTTTCATAGTTTTGCATAGTTTATTTTTTTCGGGAGTCTTTAAAACAGGATTTTTTTTAAACTGTACAGCACAGGCTTCCATGTAGTTACTGTTGAATAGATTTCAGACTATTAAATTACTTTTAGGGGAAAAAATAAGGGGAAATGTTTCACAAACTACAACAAAATTTAAAAGAAATTCTAGAGGTTTTGTGTAACCTGAAACACCAGCGGGGTTTTCCTATCTCTGCTCTTTGGTTTTGTTGGTGCCATTTTTGCAAATCTACATCTGAGGACCTCCTTAAAATCTAGAAAATTCCCTACATCAAGCTTCTGCCTATTTAGCTTGTATTACTCAGTATCTGGATGAACAGAAAAACAAAAAGGGTGATTAAGAAACTTGACATGTGCTAAACTGCTCTTGACAAATACAAAAATCAAACACCTGTGTGTCAGATGAGCACAGATGTATATGCATCACTGCTGATCATTCTATGTAACATGTCATTTTCTTTAACTGGGCTGGATTGGGAAGTAGGGGAGGAGATTTTGTAGCATGGTTGTAGCCTTCTTGGACTTTTTATGATCTTTGATGTTGGTGTTTTTCTGTGTGTCAATCTATGAGGACAGATATGCCAAAGAAAACAATACAGTACACTGTCTAATCCTTTTCTTAGGGTTTGAGACTATGAAATATTGAGAACTCTCAACTCTCACGGAATCAGCCCCTAGGCTAAGGTTATTGTAGAATGTATGGGGCATCGGTAAGGTTATCCAACAGCCTTAAAATATTTTGGCTCTGCCTGCAAGTCTAATTTTGATACCTTTTTTTTTTTGTTTTTTCTTAAATTACGTTTTCCTACCTGTATAATAAAAAATAGACCATTTAGGTCTACGTCTGTTTTTCTGATCAAATGTCTCAGGAGCATAAAATGTTTAACTTCCTACTGTAAACAAGATTTTGTTTTGTTTTGTTTTAAGAACCATCTCAGCCTTCTGCACAATGATGACTGATCAGCCTGGTGGTTTGTGTGAAAGGTGATATGTCATTTCTGATAAAGCCATAAAACTTTCAGAGATTTTTGTTTGTTTATCCTAACTTTTCTACTTTGAATAATTAGTTATAATAGTTCTAACTAATATTTTCATACTTTCATATTAAAATACATACAAAACTTTTGCCTAATGGGACAACCATTTAAGCATAAAGGCCAGATTGTGCCTAACACTTGTGCAGGTGGGAAGAGGTGGAGGATGTAAGAAGTCCCTCCTCTCCCACCCATTGCAAGGCACAATTCCAGTCCCTGTGCTCAGGGCTGCCTCTTTTTCAGGATCACAAGTCACTCCAAAGGGCTTTGTGGCAAGGTGAATTCCCTGGCCCTGCTCCCTCACCCCAGTGAGCAGGGCTGTCAGTGTCAGGGCACAGAGATGGGAGCACATTGCAAGATTCTGTGGGATGTTGCAATGTACACACTCCCTCTGTGGACAGAGGAGCAGATCCAGGAAACATTGTGCTTCCAATAACAGCCTGTGCCTATCAGGTGAAGCTGGAAGTGTTTTCTTTCCTTGTCAGTCTTTTATGTTGTTGTAATAGGCAGGGCTAGTAAAAGCCACCTATTATTCAGGTTCTAAAATACTTTCCATTATAAGACCCAGTTTTCAGTAGCTTATGACTGCAGCTGGTTGATATTTTTTGACAAAACATTTTTCATTGGAAAATACCAATTTCTTGAAATTGACATTTTTCCTGGGAAAGGGCCAGTTGCAATGAATTTCCCATTTAGATTTTTTTTTAAAGTTGTTTTGGAATTATTGAAATGTCCAGTTTAGACAGTTTCAACATGACTTTTCATTTCAACATTTAAGTTAATTTATCATTTTAAAAAATTATAAAAAAATCAAAATCAAAATTTGAATTGATTTGCATCGGGGAAAATTTGTGCTTCATGATAATTTTCAAGATTTTGACTTTGATCTCAATTTGGGATGAGGAAAAAAAATCAAAATCTTAAACTATTGTGGTACAAAAAACCCATTTCCCTCCAGATCCACTTATAACTTTGCCAAGCTGGGTGTCTGCCTAACCCTGAATTTTTATTTGGAAAGTTTCAACCGAAACAATTCAGCCATTTGAGACTGAGGCGAGAATAAAATACATTGTTCTGTCCATGTTAAAAAAATCTGGAGATCTTTTCTGTGAAATGATCTCTATCGCCTCCTGCTTTGCAGGAGGGACTTGAAATTTGGCAATAGGATGGTTTTGAAGCAAAGAATTGCCTTTTGCCATCCCCTTGAAAACCCACCCAAATTTGCCCAAGTTATAAGCCTCTGAAAATTACAGTTTACACATGCTTGAGTTTAACAGCTACAATCTCTAAAGATTCTGTCCACACTGAGATCTTACTTGTGACTAAACTACACATGCCCCACCCCCACAGAATGACTGAGCATGCCCCAACCCAGAGCTACAAGAGTTTAGAACGACTTTCCCTATAATCGCTGTTCCCAGATGCTCCAGGCCACAGTGGGGACAGACACTAAAACAAAAAGCACAGACAACATTAATTTTGGCATTTCCTAACTGCTGAATGCTTGACTTTGCAACTGTAAAAATGTTCTACTAATGGAGTCGGGGGAGGGTTATGTGTAATTATTTGTGTAGCACCTATGCTTGCCTAGATGCTTTTACAGAACAGAAAGATAAAGTCAAGGTCTGTGCTCCCCAAAGAGTTTGCAATGTATACAGACACAAAAGTGGAGAAAGGGGGAAGAGTTAAGACTAAAAGCTAAGTGACTTATTGATGTTGTGCATGTATCTTGTTAGCTGCACAGTATTTGTATGATCGGGGAGTGGGTTCTAGATGAAAAAGGCACAGGGAGGAGAGTCAGAGATAGATATGAAGAGGTAGTGAGTCATGTGGCTTCAGAAGAGCAGTGGTAAAGAGTGGGTAAGAGATGGGCAGAGATGGAAGATGGGAGCTAAATTATACAGAGTCTTGAAAGCGAGGATGCAGGGGTGAAAGTAATTTAAGAGACTTATGTTACGCAGGGCTGGGGTCCTGAGCAGAGGCGGGTGGGATCTCAGCTGGAAGGGGTGGGGTCTCTTCTGGAATGGCTATTTAAAGGGCCCGGGGTTCCGGCTGCGGTAGCAGCAGCTGGGAGCCCTGGGCTCTTTAAATCACCACCGGAGCGGTAGCTGCAGTGGCGACGGGGAGACCCGGAGCTCTGGCGGCGATTTAAAGGGCCAGGGGCTCCCAGCTACCGCAGTGGAACCCCGGGCCCCTTAAATCACTGCTGGAGCCCCGGGGCTCCCAGCTGCTGCCACTATCCCAGGGCTTTGGTGGCAAGGCTCTGGCAGCAATTTAAAGGGCAAGGGGCTCCGGCCACTGCTGGGAGCCCCGGGCCCTTTAAATAGCCGCTGGAGCCCTGGGGCTCGCGACCACTACCCCAGGACTCCAGCTGCGGGACTCTGGTGGTGATTTAAAGGTTAAGAGGCTCCAGCTGCTGCCCAGAGCCCAGGGCCCTTTTAAATTCCCAGCCCGGGGGAAACTGCCCCCTGCCGGTACAGCCGGCTGTGTACCGGCTCTTGCCGGTACGCTGTACCAGACCGTACCGGCTTACTTTCACCTTTGCTAGGATGAGAAGTTTAAATTTTATGTACCTGGCAAAAACAGAGACAGTAAAGGTATTAAAGAAGCATTAGACATGATATGAGCAATAGGCATGTTAGCTGATATTTGCAGCAGCATTTTGGATGTATTGAAGTAAGATGAGGTATTGTATTTCCAGGAGGCAGAGGGGGAGGGATTGCAGTAATTGACATGAGACATAATTGGTGCTGATAAGAAATGTTTTGCTTGTTTCAAAATGGAGAGAAATAAACAGATTATGGAGGCATTTTAAAGAAACATCTCAGAAGAACATCTAAAACCATGGTTGTTGAGATGTATGGAGCACCAAACAATGAGTTGTGTTTAGATCCTTCCTCCATCAGGGAGGGCAACAGAATTTGAACCTTAATATGCCATCAGCTTAACCATGACACTGTTTAACTGTGGAAAAAGAAACATATCACATGACACTGAGGAAGGCTGTAAATTCTTTATTTTGCTTGTCAGCCTCCATCAGAGGTCACAAGGTCAATTACAATAGTAAGTGTATAGAGTACTGTCTGACTACTATTCTTTTGAGAAATTATACTGTAATATAATATTTGCTTAAGAATTTGGGATTGTGACAAAAAATGAATATACTATTATATATAGACATATGGTATGCTAAGGCCTGAATTTTAATTTTAGTAATGCTTTCATTAATAGCACTATCACCAAGATATTCCTGATCAGACATTTTGCCAGGAAAGACAACAGCAGCAGTCTAGCTCTAAAGGCTTTTCCAGTTAGATCTATAACCGAGAGAGAATAATTATGCAGCTGATTTGCAATGGTTAATTAAAATTATAATGAGCATGCACTACCATGTATTGTATTTATTCTTCTCAAATAGCACTCAAGGAAAATGAATTTGGCACAGCCACAGAATGCAACAGTAACTAGATTACCAAAGTGGATGCATGATGTAACTCATAGACTTTAAGTCCAGAAGGGACCATCATGATCATCTAGTCTGACCTCCAGCACATTGCAGGCCACGGAACCTCACCCACCCACCCCTGTAATAGACCCATAACCTTCTACTGAAGTCCTCAAATCTTGATTTAAAGACTTCAACTATTATAATATAGATCCCTTTAATGGACTAGAACATCCATGCATACTCTGCACATAAGGCAATATTTTTATTTTATTTTAACCATGTGATTATTGATTTTTTAAAATTCAATGATGATTACAAAACCAAAAAATATCCTTTTCAGGGAAGGAGGGAGGGAAAGATAAGTAGATCGGAAAGGGAAAATATACCCAAAAGGAAGACATATACATGGCTTTATCCGTTGAAACAGTATGAAAAAGAGTTCCAGAGAAATGCAAAAGAAAGGGTTACATTCCATAAAATCCTAATAATTAAGTCAACCTATTATTATAAATAAAATAATAGCAATCATCAATATCTAACTTCTCCAGATAAAAATATTGTTTTTAACTCTAACCTAAAGATTACAGTCCACACAAAAATGATAATTCAGGCAAATCTAAATGCCTCAACAACAGCAGCAGAATCACCAACTAGTAGGGTTGCCAATCCTCCAGGATTGTCCTGGAGTCTCCAGGAATTAAAGATTAATCTTTAATTAAAGATTATGTTATGTGATGAAACCTCCAGGAATTCGTACAACGAGAATTGGCAACCCTACCAGACAGTCTATATCGAAACTGAGATTTTTCATCAGCGTCACTTCAGAAGTTCTAAAATCCAAAACTTGTCAAAACAAGTCATAAATTTGAGAAAGATGCTTAATTTCCTAATAAATACTTTCATTCTTGCCAGGTGTATCATAAAATATCTGTATGCAGTTGAAGAAATGTGAATCTAAATACAAGGATTGGGGAAGGGGTGTTCCCCCACAACTTCTGTCAAAGTGTATTGGGTAGCATAGGGTGACCAAGAACAGTTCTGTGTACAGATCTGGAAGCAATACGAAGTGTTACTATGTGTTGTTGTTTTTTCATTACAAAGGGTGTAAACACAAATGATAGGGACAATAAAGTATACATGCACGTTAGACAGTATATGCACAAAAGATGAATGGCTTTGTCCAGCCTAGTAGAAGTAAGTTACATATTTCCAGCTAATCCAGAATTAACTATAGATTACTCTAACTCTACATTGTGCTAGAGGTGTGTGTGTATGGTGGGGGGTGGGAGAGTCCTACTTCCTCCCCTTAATTATATTGGGGGAAGAGCTCAGGGTAAAATTTTCAAAAGTGCTTAAGTCATTTGGGAGTCTAAACCCCTTGATACTGATGTAAGCACCTTTGAAAATGTTATCTTAAATCAATAAATGTTCTCCATTTTGGGTTATTTCCAAATAAGCAATTCCTGGGGAGGGGGCGGGAGGGAGGAAGGAGTGAAACCAAAGAAGAGGCCAAAAGAAATGGAATAGATCAATTGAAGAGAGGAGGAGATGGCACATACTGTGGCAGTGTGCACCTTTTCTGCTTAGCTTGCCTGCTTTCAGGTTAGAAAGTAAATTATGGGAAGAAAGGTTAATAAAACAAAGACTTTACTATATAGAGATTGCAGGACAAGGGGGATTTCTCACTGTCTCATGTAATGATGGAATTACATTTCTTTTTTTATGCTGCTAGCTGCTTACTCCAACAACACAGTTAATGACAGACATTGCTTTGGATCAGCGCTCAGACAGTCTCCATTGAGGTATAAAATACACAGCAGTTTTGCATAATTTGCTTAGTTTTAAAAGCCCTCAGTTGCAATGAAAATGGTAGGTTGGGGAAAGCAGACATCAGTAGCAAATAAATAAAAAAACAAGGTGAATTGATAGTATTTTCTTTCAGCCAAATGCTTTTCGCTTGGAGTTTTTTTACCACCACTATTTGTTTTCCCAGATCAGGAATAAGGCCTCAGCCAGCCAATGAGGCATCTACTAAAACTCCACTAAACATGGATGTGTTTATTTCCTCTCCCTGTTTCATTTCCATCCACAGTCTACACTACCCGCCTGAATCGGCGGGTAGAAATCGACCTCTCGGGGATCGATTTATCGCGTCCCATCGGGACGCGACAATCGATCCCCTAATCGACGCTCTTACTCCACCAGCGGAGGTGGGAGTAAGCGCCGTCGACAGGAAGCCGCGGAGGTCGATTTTGCCGCAGTCCTCACAGCAGGGTAAGTCGGCTGCGATATGTCTAATTCAGCTACGCTATTCACGTAGCTGAATTTGCGTATCTTAAATCGACTCCCCCCTGTAGTGTAGATGTAGCCACTCAGGCTTCACGAGGTGATATGCAAGACATTAGATATTGTGAAAATAATAACCATTATTTTATAAAGCTAATTCTGAGTGAGTACAGGTGAATAGAAATAAATAAAACCCTCTTTAAATGAGGAACTATTTTATGCAGTACTATACTACTAGCAAGTTTACAATTAGAACACATCACATCTACACATAGGCCCTTCTGATTATCATTCACCACGGAATAGTTTCTTATCCTGCAAGCTAGAGTCACAAGCATTGTATCCAAATGACTACCAGGAGAGGAATAATGATTTTGTGTTTAAAGCCCTAGTCTCATTAAATCAAGGTTCCATTCCCACAAACTTCCTGTGTAACCACTGTGTGCCTCAGTTCCTCATCTGAAAACTGAGATAATGAAACATACCTAGCCTGAACCAGGGACCCCTGGTTGCCGATTGACATAAGGGGGTGCATAGGGATCTACTGGGACATCCTGGGTCTGATGTCTACATAATAGTGCACCAAAGGGTGGGATGTGAGGTCTCTACCAACAGCCAGTAACACACTGGTCATCCTAATCATTGAAGGAAGCATGTACGAATTATATTTAAGGAGTTACATATCTATACTGGAAATTATGTTCTTAAAGCCTGGATGCTACAAGCAGATCACTAGGAGGTGATAGGCCTCGGACAGATTCTGTTCACACGGTGGCAATAGAAGCTTGTCTCTCTCAACCTTGTCAGGTGTGTATTGTGCATTGTATGTCTCACAATGTAAGCCTATCCACATGCAGAGCCAGATACTTATCAAGGTTTGCAAAATCTATAAAAAAGAAGCTTACAGGAAAAAAAACAACCGGTGGGGGTGCGAATGGGAGTGGCAGCATCCTGTTTACATGTAATGACAATGGATTGTTGGTGCACAGGGGTGTACATAGTATCCTTCACCTAGGAGACAAGCTGACACATGCATGTCTTATGAATGGTGCATCACAGCCGGATGAGCTGCTTGGAGAAAGACTTTGGAGTGAGCTAAACTCTACAGGACCTGAAAATATCTTATAAGTGTAGGTTCTAGAATGAGTGTTATGATTTATTTTTTATGTTACCGTTTATTTCCATTAATTCTACTTGTTTCATCTATAATCTCTATTCTTTGTTAAATAAACGTATTCTTCTTTTCACTATAAACATATCTAAATGTGGTGTGTTAAGTGGAGTGATGATCTGAGGAAAAACTGGAAAGCTGCTGGGTACTATTCCTTTGGGAGTAGCAGATCTGTGAATTCTGTGAGCATCAGTGGATCAGGGACTGGGACCTTCTGGGGGATGCTTGGAAAACGTGGAGGTTGGAGTGTGCCTATTGCTCGCAGTGAAGCCTGCATAGGCTGAGAAGGGAGTGCTTGTGTTGCCTCCGGCCAGGGATATCAGGGACCTGTCTCATGGCTGGCACAGACCCAGCTTCCTCATGCTAAAGGCTGTGGTAGTGAAGTGCCTCAGCACCCTGGGTGCCCCTGGGAAGCATCACACCTTCCTCCCAGGGGTATGTGTTTTGAGGATAAATTCATTAATATTTGAAAGAGACTGATGGTATGGAAGTCAGATCCATTAAATTAGATAGATAGATTATTGACAAGGATAGTGTTTTTGAGGTTTTCTTTGTTAGGTTGCTGGAAATTAATTGGGGAGATGTCTGTTGATGTAACCAATTGTAGGCAATATAGTACTGTCACTGGTCTCTGTGGATAGACTGAGCCCAACTCCCCTGGACTAGAGTGGGTGAGCCCAATCCAGCTCATTAAAGAGGGCTAGGCTACAGCTGGGGCTGTCCAGGACTGCTAGCAGGCAGCTGGAATGAGGAAGGACTGCGACAAGCTGAGTCCTAGGGAGGGAAAGCCACAGTGGAGAATAGCTAACTCCTGTGGAGGGTCGCTAGAGCAAGGGACTCGGGGAGGCAGCCCTGTAGCTGCTGCTCCTCCAGGAAAGGAACTAAGTTTACTGAGTGTGGGAGGCTGCCAGGAGTTGGAGTGCCAGAAACCCTTCGGATGGATGGCCCTGAAGCTTGGGCCAAGAACAGAGATAGGACTGTGTTCTGTTCATTTGTTAACCTCTGTTTAAAGAATAAACCTCTTTGACTGAGACTGGGCATGGCAGTATATGCTCTGGAGCTGGAGAGAAATGACAGCCCAGGTGACAAGTACATAAAACATTTGAATGTTGTAGCGATGAGCATGGTAAATAAATCCAGATAGAATTATACCTAGAGGCTTGAGCAATGTATACATGTTTCTAGATATACTGTTATAAATAATGTATTCTGTTCAATTAAGTTTCAGTCAGGAAATTCTACCTATTTGGAACCAGTAATAGTTGTTGTTTTTTTCTTTCTCTCCCACTGTGGGTATAACATAGCAACCTTCTAATTTTTCAGCTGGTGCCAGAATCCAGCAGAGAGATTTCATTCAATTCAGGTTAAATTAGGATGTATTAGTCAGAAGTACTAAGCATAAAATATAGATTTAACCTCAGTAAGATGTTGCAACAGTGGTGTTATATTTTTGATACTGCTGTTATAATCATCCGGGGGGGGGGAGTGGGAGAGCTTTTTCCCCATGTTGATGAAACTCTCCCCTTTCAGAAATAGCTGGTGAGCATTTGATGTTATCCTCCAGAGAGACTGGGTAGCTCTACATCAACTTCCTGCTGCAAACATTTTTCTTCTAACTAAAGATGGCCATGGGTGGTATTGAATCAATGCACAATGGTACTTCTAGCTGGTGGACTCCATCCATTTCTGCCTCATCAGATTCATTTAATTAAACAAAAGGTTTTTTAGTGCTCATAGCTGCAAAGATAATTTTCAAAATGTGAACCAGTGCATTGTTATCTTCCTGAATTTCCAAAGAGGTAAACTTAAAATAAACAAACTAACTTGGTGTAGATTGTTGTTCCCATCGCTCTATACTTACATACATAAAAAACAATGACGACTCTGAACCCTAATGGTGATAATATCAGTGCTGAAATGATCAACTATTGCACTGCCACCATTTTAAGACAAATTTCCATTATTTAGATTGAAAGATCTTTGAAGCAGAGACTGTGACTTTTACATCTTGTGCAATGTCAAGTGCTACCTCTACTAATAATACATAATTCAAGTCTTCTGGGACTGAGGACAGAGTTTGGGCACAGTTATTGTTTGCATTACATTAGAACCTAGAGCTCCCAATAGGTATCAAGACCACATTGAGCTGGACACTGTACACTGACATAATAGAGACAGCCCCTGCCTGAAATAATAAATAGACAAGAGTAACACAGGATGGTAGAAATCAAGTATTGCTGTTCCTTTTTTACTGATGGGAAACAGGCACAGAGAGGTTTCAAAGGAACCTAGGGAGGTTCAATGGAATTTGCATGCTTGACTGCATTAGGCTCCTTAGAAAATCCCAGCCTTAAGTGTGTTGACGAAGGTCACACAGGAAGTCTGAGCGGAACCAGGAACTGAACCCAGATCTCCTGAATTTCATTCCAGTGCATTAAGAACATCCTTCCTTTCTAATATTTCCCCTTGACTGGGGCATAGGAACCATCAAAAGGAATATATTTAGCTGTTTTCCCTCCTAAAAGTGAGTACCAATTTACTAGCTTTCAAAGAACACAAGGAGTTTAAATCCACATTGCTGCATGAACAGTAGGAAGGTGATTTATAGCACAACTTTCAGCTGTTTCTGCAGTTCAGAGAGATTCAAAGGGAAGTAGTTCTTTTTTACCTTGATTGTGAAATGGTCTGTCATAAGCTACGGAAACCAGGAGACAATTTCTGCCACAAGGTAATAGAAGAGATGCAAAGCATTAGTAACAGCAGTGTTCACATTAAATCTTTCATACAAGAAAATAATGGAACATCTAAGTGCTCAAGCAATTACCACCTACATATACCAGGCCAGCAAGAGAGACAGCTAAAAGGAAGACTTAAATTTTCCCTCCTCCAGTTAAAACATTGGTTATCCTGACTGTTCTAAAAATATCCTGTTGCATCACCATATTTCAAGATAATCTGTATTCTTGCCAGGGTTGGTCAAAAATGCCATATTAATACCAGATAAAAACTTCAAAGGAAAGGAACTTTTTAATTTTGTTTGAAACTTCTTTATGGAAATTTAAATTCTAAAACAATGCAGAATGAAACAAAGTGAAAATATTATCATTTCAAATTAAGATTTTTTTTGTTTATGAAAAATGAAAATTTGAGATGTTCCTCTTTCCCCTTTTTTACTTTTTTCCAGTGGACAGGGATTCTCCCCTAAAAAAGAAATAGTTTTCACTTTTGAAAATTATTTAAATATTTTTTTAACTTTCATCCCTATTGACATCTTTATAAAAAAGCACTAAAAATTTGATTTGGCTGAAAAAACATGTTTTGTGAAAACATTTAGATAATTTTTTAATAGCTCTAATTACACTGCTCTACAGCCAAAATGCTTCTGAAATAAATGTAGTCAAACTTTACTAATTCTGGGTCACTGAGAACGAAAATGATGCTTAAAATTGTTGATTGGCTCTAGTTTTCAAGATATGCTATTGGGTCAGTATATATGACCCTTGACTTGGGAATGGCGGAGAATAAGTGAGTTATAAAGGGAAGGGATCTCAATTTAAACCAGAAATGACTAAAATACATCTTTGACTGGATCTATGAATACATCTATGACTGGGTTTGGACAGTACTTGATTTTTAGGCAAAACAATGAATGATGCAATCTGAAGCTGGTATTGCATCATACATGATATGAATTGCATCATGATATTCCTAGAAGTCATGGATGATGCAATCCTAACGAAGCTTACATCACTCTGCTGAACGAATTGCCCTATATCAGCTCTAGAAATCATACAGTGTCATGCTCTCTTATTTGTCAGGGTTTGATTTTGCAAAGGGACACAATCCTGTTTAGCCAAAGTGAGCAAAGATGCCTCGTACTTGTGTGAACAGTGCAGATAACTTCTGCTATGTTTGTGGTGAAGTGACTTTTGCATCACAAAAGCGCAATATAACCACTATGGTTAAGAAAGCCTATCACCTTTATTTTGGCTGCAAAATTGGAGATCAGGACAAGAGGTGGGCCCCACACATATGCTGCAACACTTGTGCAACAAATCTTCACCAGTAGTTGAACAGGAAAAGGAAATCTATGCCTTTTGCAGTGCCAATGAGTTGGAGAGAGCCAACAGATCATACCAGCAATTGTTACTTCTGCATGGTGCCTCCAGTTGGGAAAGGTGTGTCAAAGAAGAAAAAGTGGACTGAGCATTATCCAAACATTCCATCAGCTATACGCCTAGTACCCCATGGAGAAGGACTGCCGGTTCCTGATGCACCAGAATCATTCTCACTTGAGTCAGACGAGGAAGAGGAAGAGGATGAAACTTCTGGTCCTGAACCATCAATGTCTCAGGACCCACATTTTCTCCCATCCTCCTCTGAACCACACCTCATAACACAAGGTGAACTGAATGACCTTGTCTGGGATTTGGAACTACCCAAGAGGAAGGCAGAGCTCTTGGGCTCCAGACTACAGCAGTGGAATCTCCTGGCAGGTGATGTTAGGGTTTCCATGTTCCGTGACCGTCAAGAGGATCTTGTCCCATTCTTCTTCATGGAAGGTGATCTTGTAGCCTGCAACAACATCGATGGTGTGATGGCAGCCCTCAACATCGTTCACGATCCAGATGAGTGGAGACTGTTCATTGATTTATCGAAGATGAGTCTTAAAGCTGTTTTACTGCATAATGGCAACGTTTTGCCATCAATTCCAGTTGGTCATGCAGTCCATATGAAGTAAACCTATGACAACATGAAACACCTTTTGAGGTGCATGAACTATGACAAACATCAGTGGCAGCTTTGTGGCGATTTGAAGGTTGTTGCTCTCTTGCTTGGTCTGCAGACTGGATACACAAAGTACTGCTGTTTTCTCTGCGAATGGGATAGTCGTGCAAGAGATTCCCACTACATCAAGAAAGATTGGCCACTCCGACAGCCATTGGAGCCTGGAAGGAAAAGTGTTCAGCACCCACCACTTGTTGAATCAAGGAAGATTTTGTTACCACCCTTACACATCAAGCTGGGTCTGATGAAGAACTTTGTCAAGGCCATTGACAAAACACAAGCAGCTTTCAAGGACCTCCGTGGAAAATTTCCAAGGTTAAGTGAAGCTAAGATAAAGGAAGGTGTCTTTGTTGGTCCTCAGATTCGTGAACTTCTTCGAGATGATGCATTTGACCATGCACTGCATGGCAAGGAAAAGACGGCATGGAAAGCCTTCCAGTTAGTGGCAATAAATTTTCTCGGAAACAACAAGGCAGACAACTACAGGTTGTTGGTGGAAAACCTCCTCTAGGCATACAAAAGCCTTGGTTGCAACATGTCACTAAAGATACATTTTTTGCACTCTCATCTAGATTTTTTTCCACCGAACTGTGGAGTAGTGAGCAATGAGCACGGCGAGCGATTTCACCAGGACATTGCAACAATGGAGAAAGGCTATCAGGGCAAATGGAGCCCATCAATGCTTGCAGATTATTGGTGGACAGTGACAAGAGATGCTCCATTTAATGAATACAAGAGACAAGCCAAGAAGCGCCGAGTAGACACTGAATAGGACTAAACTATGTACATAATAGTTTTTTGCCTTTTGTTTCATAATTAATTGTATTTATATAACCCTTTTGCTGATTTTTAAAGTGTTACATAAACAGGACAGGTGAAATATTATCATGTAAAGCAACCATAAACACATGAAAACACCTAGGTTTACAATTTATGATTAAAACTCTACTATCTACACAATATACATAGACATAAAAGGTAAAAACTTAAATATCTTAGAAACAGTAGCCAATCCGTTGTTTTAATTGTCATATTTGAATTCAGCACATCAAAATACATAATAAATAGCACATTTTATCTCTGAAGCAGACGACTTCTCAAAAATTGTGGACCAGTGTTATTACATAGCTTTCCTGCTCAATGGGTTGCAAATTTGAATATTTGTATTGCTAAGCACCATCTTGTTTGTCAATAATAATTGTCCTTTATAATATTCACCCATTTTAATTGACTATTTTCAGAAGATAAAATAAATTAATTGCGGTGGGCAGCGTTTGTCCATTTATTTTTAGACACAGTCCCATGTTGGGAACAGTGCACAGCTGCAGGACAATTCCTTTTCATTAAGAATTCCTCCTTGCATGGACAGCCAACTCTGCTGGCATATGAGTATGAGAAAAAATGACAAATAATTCCTTAAACAAACTTTCAAAATGTAATATTCACACACCATGTGCAAATGCACCACAATTTACCAATGAGAGCCCAACCATGACAATACAAACCCATTTCTCAAACAGCACTACAGCTCCCTTTGCTAACAAAGGCCTCACACAACTAGTTATGCAATATATTTGCTCTCATACATCTTCACAGGGAGGCATTGCATGGTCAGCAACTAAGGAGTGAAGTCTTCTGCACTAATACAAAGGGTTCCCTAAAGGTAGAAACAGTTTGTCTTGCAGCCTGTTGTTCCTCTCTCTCTCTCTCTCTCTTTTTTTTTGGGGTGTGGGGGCGGGCAGTAAAGCAATATTGAGGAAGAAAGGGGAGGGGGCAAGCAGAAAAGGGGAGAGCAGAGCCAGTTTTTTTGAAAGGAAATTGTAGCTGCAAAGCACTGCAAAGGGAGAGCTGGCTGTAAATTTGCACCCTCATCCTGCTGGTTCTATGTAGCGTTGTGTCTCCTTTGGGGGAGAAGAAAGGCAAAGACCCTGAAGATTTCAACACCAGAAGCTAACTAGCATGCTTGGATTCCTGAGATGCTCATGTAAATCAGCATCTTAACTGTGGCAGCTGCTGTTAATACCCCAAGGGTTGCCCCTGAAATTATTGTCTATCCAGTTAGAGACTTAGGTGCAGTGAACCATTGAGGAGAGGACAGCCTAAATGTTGGATTTTGCTTAATCACCCTGGAATTTTAGCACAGACTTGCAGTATGACTTTGCAAGAAGCACTCAGCTTGTTACCATTTCACTTCAGTTCCTGAAAATGAATTAAAACTGCAGTTGGTCAATTGGTTGCACGTTCTAGCACTGCTCATCTGCCAGTGCCGGGCTTGAAGAAAAAGGGAGCTCTCAGCACTGCAATTTGACCATGCAGGTACCATGCATCTTCACTCTGGTCCTCTTCTGGAGCCTGGGAAACAGTTGGTTGGGGTTGTGGGAGGTGTTGATTGGGAAACTGTTGGAGTTCTCTTCTCTTAGAGAATCTTACCTTTATGTCCCATGTCCTCAGTAAACCCATTCCCAGTGCCATCAACAGGAATGTTACTTTTTGTATCCTGAATGATTTTTTAACTCCTTATAGCAGTGTGTATACTATACTAAACATACTGTGCATGTTTTAGGAGGCAGTTAAACCTATTGTGTACATGCACTCATGAGAGCCGGAAACACCGCTCCAGCACCACTAATTGATTACCGCAGTTCCAGTTGCTATTAAACAGATGATGCCACAACCAAGTCAATAACATCCTGGCCTATTGCCCTTTTATAATGTTCAGCAATCACTCTCTAGCACAGCAAGGGTTACTTACTGTAATGAACCCTGTTTTATGGTGCTACTGTGATCATCACCTGTCCCCTATAAATTTGGTAGATGCTGGGTGTACCATAAGTTTGGAGGAAGTGCTATAGGCGCTCCGAGCAGAAGACTCTACAAGTTCTAGCTCTCATTGGATACCCATAAACATTCAGAATCTGATGAATAACCAAGGATTGCTTTGCTAGGGCTGCCAGAAATAAACAGTGCATTAGGCAGGCTGGCTTAAAGTAACAAACAAACCATGAGCCTAATTCAGCACCTTAGGCACTCTAATGTAGGGACCTAAAGGTAACAGTGTCCTGACATCCCCTTCACGCTATCCTGCCTGCCTACAAGTTGCAGCCATGTGTTGTCCTCCTCCTCCTGCTGGCCCCCTGCCAGCACCAGAATGAGCCTCTGTCCCATTCACAAGCTTTCCAAGCCCACCCGCTCCAACTCCTAAACTGCCTGCAATCTGGCCTTCCTTTCACAGCCAGCTCCCAAACTGCTCTCTCCAGCCAGCTGCTCTCATTCTAATGCAGTCTCCAGCTTTCTCCTGACCCCAGTCTTCTCTCAGCTTTGGCAGTGCTTCCTATCTTGTGCTCTGGAGAGATTATAGAGCTCTCTGCCAACTGGATGTTGAAATAGGGGCTAGCACAGTGCCCAGTAAGGAGCCAGAAGTCAGACTTTCCAACCCTATGAGGTTTCCCATAGACTGTAGAATTTCAGTCCTCTTATGGGTTTGTAGAGAATTCCTCAGCTGGTTAGCTACCTTCTCCAGTCTCCCCACCTCCCGGCATGACAACAATCAGTTGTTGCATGACTGTCCCGGCAACAATTCCTGGCTCCTACTGCTCCCCCTCCCACGGGCTGGGGGTGAATAATCTCTACTGCTGCTGCCTTGTCACCCCTAGCCTGGTAGGGTGAAGATGGTCCCCTTCCCATAGCGTAGCAGCTGCTCTTTTATTGGCATGTTGTGGGGAGTAAGGAGGCAGGCTCATAAGAGCGGCAGGATGAGCAGCCCAGCAAATCACCTCAAATGTTGGGGAGTTCAGAATTATGTGGATGGAGGTATGTGAAGGGGAATCCAGAATCCATTGTGGAAAGGATGTGTGTGTATGTGTGTGTGGGAGGGGGATTGAATCAACTGTGGGCAGTGTGGGGGCAGAGCTGCCAAGATCAGTTGGGGGGGATTGGTACAGGAACATTGCGGGCACCAGAATCAGTTCTGGGTAGTGTAGGTATGTGTGCAGGAGTGGGGAATTGGTTGTGGAAGCACCAAAATCAATTGTGGGGTATAGGAGGTGGATGGGATGGAGAAAATTAGTTGTGGAATGAGGGGTGTTGGGAGAGAGGCAGCCAGAGGATGATGGGTATTTCAGGCGAGGGAGCAAAATGAGTTGTAGCCTTCGGGGTGGGGGTTGGGGCATGACAGGATCAATTTGGCAGGACAGAATGATTGTGGAAGGGAGCAGAAGCAAGTTGTTTCTTTTGATATATGTGGAGGCAAAATATTCTGGTGTGTGTTTTGGGATGGAGGCAGAATTAAATAGTCTGTGTTGTGTGGGGGCCCTGGATTTGGATAGGGACAGATGAGATAGTGGGGCAGGAGGGAAAGATTTAGTCTGAGGAAAGAGAGAAATAATTTCTTCCTCCCACCCCCCTTCTCACTCTATCTCAAGTAAAATCCAGTCACCACCACTCCCAAATTCATTCCCTCTCCCCTTGTCAATACCCCGGCCATTTTTCTGTTTCATTTTAGTGCATGAAAATATAAGATTGAAGTGGAACAAGGGAGAGAGAAAGAGGGGTAGGTGCCAAGATGAGCTGAGAAAAGCACTCTGTGCCCCTTGGGCCTACCATACCTACTTGTCACCTGCAGCCAAAGGGAAAGGAGCTGACTGTACTCCGCGTACAAATGAGACCCCCCACACACACACACACACACCAAGAAAGAATCTGGAAGCATCAGAACCATTAGTACCGACTGTAATTTGGTTTTGTGTCAGTTTATGTAAATTTGAACTCTAATTGCCAATGTATGTAGGTATGCATCTTGGGTTTGCTTGTTTTTAAATGTATGAGACAGAACTTGGGATTTATTACTTTGCATAATGTTTACCTTGTGCATGGGAACAATATCTGATTTTATTTTTATTTTTTTAAATACACAATAGACCCACAATAATGTTAAAGTTACATATTGGCTAGAATAATACTTGCTTGTCACTGGAGGCAATACAGATAGTTGGTAATTGGACTTTGATCCTGATTATATGATCGTTAGGCGGAGAGGATGGGAGCTGAAATGAAATAAAGTTTATGGAAAGGGCAAACACATACTCAAGGGAAAGTTATTTCTGCCACCTCACTATCAGCAATGGAATTTGTGAATATTATTTCCCAATCATTATTTCCCATTTGGGTCTTGCATGCAAAATGGCTGATTTTCATGCATATTTGACTATATGAATGGTTCCTGCTTTCTTCTGCTTAGGAAACATGAAAATATTATCCCTTGACTGAGAGAAATTCCTTAAAATGGGGTGCATTTTTGTCATATTTCTAAATAGTTTTGTCTTTTAAAGGACATATTTAGACTTTTTTATAGTCTCATTGATCTTTAATTTCCAATAGGGATATTTAAATGACTCCAACTGCAGTCCACAAAATATGTCTATGCTAGACTTCATTTTAAAAAAATTCAAAATCAGTATCTGAGAAGTTAATTGCTGTAACAGTCATAAAACAGAATTTTGCTATTGTTACTTCACTTTTTTTAAAAGTCAAAAAGATTAATATATATACTATGGGCCCTGAATTTTATTTTATGTAGTACTCCCAATAATAGCAATGTGACTTTAAAGCACCTTTAAAATCTGTATTAAGATGTTTTACCAAAAAAAGCCTACTTTAGTATATTACTACTGGATTTTTTCCATTATGATAATCTTAAAGTTTTTTTTAATATGTCTCCTTGCATAAATACTAACTATAGCAAGACTACAAAATTAAGATTTAAAAGAAAATATCTGATAAACATGAAGTTGAGAAGAAAAAGAAATACCTAAGACAAATCGTTAGTGAAACCAAATTTTAAATTAAAAAAGAGAGATAATGTCAAAATAATAATTACTGTTTTAGTATCGTTCTCACTGCAATGAATTTCCATGGTATAATATCACATTTTAATCTTTTGAATGAATGTTTTGTTCACTTTTTTAAATGTTCTTCTTCTTTTTTCCCCACCCTTTTAATAGTTTCCTTCATAAGCATGTTTTTACTTCAATGTGTAATTTAAGGGGTGGAGTGTGTTGATTTACTTGCCATATTTGAACATCTCTAGGGATATTCAATTATGCATAAATTTCCAGAAGAGAGCTACAAATGATGTTTTATTCTTAAAAAGAGGTATAGTGGTCATCTCATATATCAGGGATCGGCAACCTTTGGCTAGTGGCCCGCCAGGATAAGCCCCTTGGCTGGCCGGGCCGGGTTGTTTACCTGGCACGTCTGCAGGTTCGGCTGATCACAGCTCCCACTGGCTGTGGTTTGCTCTCCCAGACAATTGGGGGCGGTGGGAAGCGGCACGGGCTGAGGGATGTGCTGGCCGCCGCTTCCCACCGCCCCCATTGGCCTGGGACGGTGAACCGCAGCCTGTGGGTGCCACGATCGGCCAAACCTGCAGACGCGGCAGGTAAACAAACCGACCCGGCCTGCCAGGGGGCTTACCCTGGCGGGCCACATGCCAAAAGTTGCCGATCCCTGTCATATATAATCTCTGCTAGCCTCCATCCTGAAGAGGTAGGACTTCTTTCCCAATAACATGCTGTTCATGTTCCAAACAAAAAGTAATAATCAGAGGGGAAAATGTCAGTCTCTGTGTTTGCCATGGATTGGTAGATTGAGAATACCCTCTCAATTGGTTATGGAAATCTGAGTTTGAATTTTTTTCTGATTACTTTAAACACCAGACAGTAAGATCTATTTATATTCGCATCTAGCCTTTAACAAAAAAAAAAAAAAAAAATAGATGTAAAGCCTCAGGCCAGCCCAATAAAGGAAATGCATTGATTTAAATCATTTAATTTAAATTTCCATGTTTGTTTAATTGGCTTGTAAAATCGAATGTGAAAATGAAGCGGTCATCCTCTGAACACACTTTGACATAATGCAGTATTAACACATGCATGTCTGTTGAATCTTCAGAGAATGCATTTATGCATTTACTAACGATATTAACATTACATTGTGATAATGCAGTATGTCTTGGTGGTGGTATTAAGTAATTATTAAATCTGTTGTGACCCACGGTGGGTCACTGTTCAATGGTGTTCAACAGTGCACACTGCGTTTTTGTCTTATCTCTCTGCCTGCACTTTAATTCTCATGATAGCTGTGACTAAAAAAGGAAAAGAGGAGATAGCAAATGCATTCTGGGACTAGTATAAGAGCAGAGAAGGAGGTGGAAGTCAGAGGCCATTGTACTGATTAATTTGTTTTCCCAGAGTTACACACCTAATATCTGGTGGGGAATTATATTCTTGTAAAATGCTCATTTGTTTGAAGAAATGTACAATTACACTGATATTAGAGAGCAGGTGAAAGGCAAACTGGTTTATAAAACAAGATTTACCTAAAAAATGTTTGGTCACTGGGGTCCGGGGCAGTCTCATGAGTTACACATCTCATTGCAGTGAAGTAATTCAAGGCTCCTGAATATAAAACAAATGTCTGAAATAAATAGGGGACCAGATTGTGTGTAGGGAGATCTTCTGCAAGGGTATTCTGGGCAGAAAGGGGGCATCCGCTGCCACTGTGGCACCATTTTTCTCACACAAACATACAGCCACATTCAAACACAGTGGAAGCCTATGTGCAACTGGGTCCATTCTAGGGGAAGATAAACTGATTAAGCAGGTGAGGGACAAAGCTGAGGTGGCAGCATATTGTTTCCCTTCAGATCCCACAGGCCTTACCAAGAAAAGGTTGTAGTACCTTTTTGTGTAGGCACCCCAGGTTGTGGCAAGAGGGGGTCACTCTTAGTGTGGTCCTACATTGTCAAAAACCTAGGTGCCTGTGAGCCTTAGCCAGTGATGGGGACTCCTATGTGGATGACCCTGGCTTTCCAAAGTTCCCATACTCTCCTTAGTTCTTACTGTAGAAAATCACATCAGAAGAAAACCGCCTCTCATGTAAACACTTGTGGGTAGAAGTCTTGGAGAGTGATAGGAGAGAACTTTGTGAGGAGAACCTTGCAGAATTTTCCAGTGGTCAATCCATGTTTGCAAGTGTCATCTTCTTAGAACAGGCACTGTTTCATCACAAAAGTACAGTGATCAGCGTTCATTTGGACAGTTGTGAAGGCATTGTTTTCCTAGTTCCCCAGTTATCATATAATATCATAGTTCTAATATGAACTACAAATATTTTTAGAGTATTTTTTGGAAGGGGGCACAGATGGGGGAGTGCTATGCATTGGGAACACGAGAGGGTTAGAAAGAACCTCCAAAACACAGAAAATCTTCCAGACCTTCTATTCTATTGTAAAAGAGCAAAAACAAAACAAAACAAAAAAGGCAGAAATTCCCTCTTTTCCCTGTTGTCAGTCACTTTTAAAATGTATTTATTATTAAAAATATCTTGTCGAAGTCTGTAATTCTGGTTTAATTCAAATGTAATATCACTTTATGACGGATTATGAGTAAGGCTACGATTTTCCACGGAGATCGCGGAAATCACAGAATCCAGCCCTTTTCCCATAGCATGGAGTGACCCCTGCAGCTGCCCAACCTCTGCAGATGGTGTGGGGACCCCGCAGCTGAGCTCCCCATTTTGTCAGGGATATTTTTAATAAAAGTCAGGGACAGGTCATAGGCTTCCATGAATTTTTCTTTATTGCCCATGACTTGTCCCTGACTTTTACTAAAAATATCCCTGACAAAACCTTCGCCTTAATTATGAGTACCCAAGTGAGTTACTGTTTTGTTGACTGTTATGTTTCCCAAGAATCCAGTCAGCCAAATATGTCTTTTAATTAACAACAACTCTAACTGGAGCAACAAGAAGAAAATAAAATAACAAAAATAGTCAGGTTTGTACCGCGAGTGGGAGCTTGTTTTACAAGATTCAGCCAGTTTCCAACTAAGCTTTAGTTTCTGCTTTTGCTTCTGCCTCTTTTGAAATCTGCCTCTGAAAAGGTTCCAGAATTTTAAGCTGCCTCAACCACACACAGTCCCCAAACATCTTCAAATACCATACATCACATTAATATCAGTGCATGTTTTGCTTCCCAATTTCTCATTATTACCGTGGGTAACAAACGCCAAGCCTTCCTTCCAACTTGACGGTATTGTTGCACAGAATGCTAAGAACAGTTTCCCTCAATTTAAAATGCATCCAATGCCTTTGTACTTAGAGGAAATTAACTTTTAAATCCCCAGACTATGGTCTTACAGCAATATACTAACAATACAGGGTTATCAGTGCTCCAAACTAGTTCTTTAAAATGTATATCTTGTTACACTTAAAGAATGTAATTTAGGATGTGTGAATACCTCTATAACAATAACCGGAGGAAATTAGCCCTTAAAATCCCTAAGTATTACTCAGGAACCTTGGGGTTTCTGTTATATATAACTATTTGGACCTTGTTTCTTCCAGACACTTAAGAAAGAGTTGACATGTGTTGCCTTAATTTGTTTTTTTTTTCCAGGGAGACTGAATTACCTCAAGATCACTTATTCAAAATTAATTAATTAAAACATGCTGGTTGTCTATTAAAGCTCTTACCAGGTTCATTATAATCTTTGCTATACCATATTTGTCTTTCATATGGTGGATGCCTTCCAACCTACTTAAAGTTTACTGCTACTTAAAGTTTACTGCTTTTGTAACCCACACACCTCCAGGGTGTGGTGCTCTGTCCAATTGAGCGGCACCAAGACCACTTAGAGAAAGAGATTAATGAGCTGCTCCAAAGCCTCAGCTAAGAGGCATATGTCTTTTAGCTCATGCAGTGGAGGCTCATGCACTAAGTTCCAGAAGCCCCAAATTTGATCCTGCCCACCGATGACCAGGGTCTGTCGGGGTTACACTTTCATTCTAGAAAAGTTCTCAGTGTTGTGATGATTGTCCCTTTGATTTATTGTAGAGCTGGGTGAAACATCTAGATCAGGGATCGGCAACCTTTGGCACGTGGCAGCCAGCACATCCCTCAGCCCACACCGCTTCCCGCCGCCCCCATTGGCCTGGGACGGTGAACCGCGGCCAGTGGGAGCTGCGATCGGCCGATCCTGCAGACGCGGCAGGTAAACAAACCGGCCCGGCCCGCCAAGGTGCTTACCCTGGTGGGCCGTGTGCCAAAGGTTGCCGATCCCTGATCTAGATTTAGTGTGTGTGTACATGCACATACACAAAATACAGAACTGTACTTGTTTTCTTAACATTCTTCTAACTCAACAGATTCTGTTGATAGTACTATAACTTTGATGAAAGGCCCCTAACCTAATATTTAGATGGCCAGATTAAATGGCCTGATTCTCAGAGGTGCTGAAAGCCTACATCTCCCACTGACTTCAGTGGACTACTTTCAAATGTAAGGATTTGTGAGGCGGGCCTTTTATGAGACATTTGAATGGTATTACAGAACATTTTAAATTTAAAAAAGAAAACAAAAAAGCTTAAGACAGAGGACAAAACTGTTGAAGTCACTATAACCACTGAAGAAAATCAAGAAGTAGACAGTCTATATACTCTTCTGTGGTACTTGATCATATACCAATAGTTTTTTGTTTTTGTTTTAAATCTGAAGTTTATTTATGAATTACAAATACCAATTTTTTACCAGTCCAGAGGTCCTATGCTGTCCATTTCTGATGACCAATTATCCCACTGTCTTTCTTGATGTTACATTAGCTGGCAACAGCTAATCTCACCTGCTATTCTAGTGAGCACTAAAAACCTACTGAGGCTAGGTCAAGTCAACTGGGACTTTTAGTGATGATTGGAATGCAGTGATAAGAAGATGCAGCAGCTGGCAATAAAAATCAGCCACTTTATTTTGTATAGCACCTCTGCCTGTGGGTGCTTTAGAAGAACAAATATGCAACAAGCACAATAAAGAAAGCAGCTATGTTAAAATACATATAGATAAACAGGGCTTTTGCTTGAATTTAAAGCTAACCAAGGATTCTGCATGCCTATTCTCAGCTGTAATGGAATACACAGAGAGGAAACACACTAAGAGAAAGAGCACCATATGAAGGACTTCCAACATACGGTGTTCTTAAAAGTCCAAATGATCCAGAACTTAAGAATTATTTAGGCACAGAAGGAACTAACAGATCACTAAGATAACTGGCTGGTTAATGGGCTGGCTCACAGGATAGACAAATTGTAAGTGTGTACACTTGCCTGTAAGTGTGTAAAGATATTTATAGCGATAATGTGTACAGCTACTTGTTTTGTTAAAAATAGAGAGCAAAGTTAGAAACAAACACAATATATGCATATACTATTAATGTACTATATTATGAAGCCTAACAAATCCAGAAATAAGATGGTGTTACAATTGTCATGCAGATAGGACTTTTTCTCTTGTACAGTCCCCTCTTCCTCCCACCATGAAAGAAAAGCTAAGTTCAAAAACTGGATTTTTAAAAAACTGCTGTTGGATATGTTTCACAAGACCACGTAAGCTACTACATTCAAGCTGCTACACATGGTTCTACGCTCTTTCATGTGTGGATTTTGGAATTTTGCAGAAATTACACTTTACCCAGTTAAGTGAAAATTAAAACACGAACACATGAAGTTGATATTTAAAAAGGAAGATGATCTAAAATAAAACCACCAGCACAAGGTAAATGTATTAACAGAAGACGCAGTTGAACTGAAAACACCAAAATGAAGCCACTGTCTACACACAATGACAACCAAAATAAAAGCAACGAAATGCATGAGACAGTTTCACAGAACGACAACCTGACATGCGTGGAAGACATTGGTTTATGGAAGTATTTGTGTGACTGGTAAAGAACATTGTATCCTTGGCATAAACAGTCAGAAATTGATCCTATGCCCTTGAATCTGTAAGCAATTATTTTCCTTCAGTGGTTTTCTACCATTCCAATAGTTGTGGATAGTAATCCTGTCCTTGCATAGGTGTCAATGATGTCATTGAAACACATTTGGATATCATATCATTCCCTCAAGCATTTTTGTTATCTTCTTTGTGTTCCCTACAATTTGTTGACAACATGCTGGCACTGTGAAGTTGAGAAGTATACAAGTGACTCTAAAGCTGGAATTTCTCACAGGAGCCTAAGGGAACTCCCATGGTGCCCAGTTCCCAAGTAGTTTCAATTGGATTTGGGTGCCTAAATCCCCTAGGCTCCTGTGAAAATCTCAGCCTAAGAGTGTTTTCAAAATCCCATAGAAAGAATCTATCTGTGATAAGACTATGACAATATGTGATAAGGATGCCTTTGTGTACAGCTCCAAACTGCACTGGATTGATTGTTCTGATTTTTTCTTTTCTTTTCCAAATGCACTATAAGCATGCATGCGCGCACACACAGACATGCATAGGCATGCATTTTTCTGGGTTGATATCATTGTATTGTTTCCTACTCATATCTCTAACCTTTTGCTTTTTTCTTTGCTCAATCTGGCATTCACAATACTTCCTGATTGATTAGCTTCCGTTTATTTGATTAATGCCATTGTGCTGCTTGTTCAGTGCTTTGAAAATGTAATGCAGTGTATGAAGTATGGACTAAAATTCTCTTTACCTTCACTTCGAGATTGTTAATGATCACCATGATTCTGGTGCCTGTTCATGCCAGAGACCTATAGGTAACAGGCAGAGTATCCTGTTACTAATCCCAGAAGCATTCCAGTGCAGTAGCACATAATTTAAAACTGGACAGTTGATGAGCCAAATCCTGGAGTCTTTACTGAGCTTTCACTTACTCTTTATGCAGGCAAAATTCCACTTGCCTGTTCAAACTCAAAAGGACTGAGACCTTCTCCTCACTGGGGTATGATGCACTGCTGCAACTACTCCATTAAAGCTGCACTGTTGCAAACCTTTACTGTATATGGGCTTCCCTAGTGTAAAAACTGAGATGCACCAATGCATCTTACCTCATTTTCGAAGTGAGGTAAGCCAGCCTGTGCTTCCTTTACTTGGATGGAGTAGTACTTCACTCCAGCTGTAGTGGCCTTGAAATCATTGTGACCAATAGCTGACTGGGTGCCTGACTCAAACATCACTGAAGACAAGTGAAAGATCCCCAATGACTTCAGAGTGCTTTGGATCAGACCCAGTTGAGTTTCTCAATGTGTGTAGAGGTGATAGAATCCGACTGACTGTAAAATGGTTTCAAGAATTCACATGGGTTTTTGTTTAAAAAGTTATACCTAAGCTGACAATTTGTATACCAAGTTTTGCCAGATGTTACTTCAAACAGCTAAATTGCAAACCCTTGAAAACTGGGGTTTGTAATAGAGATGCTAACAGCCACTTAACTGGAGCAGTGCACAGATTCATTTGATATATATACAGTGTCATTGTTAATATGGCTGTGCCATCTGTTCACTCCGTGAGTTAAAAAGATTTTAGCCTCAAACAACTGGTTTTAAAATCTATTGAATAAATTGGGTTTTAAAGGGGGAAGCAATAAAATGATGACCCTCCCACCTTAATTATATTAGCTTTACTGCCAGTGTCCAAATACTGGGGACAGAGAGGTTATTGAAAAGTTTTGTGTTATCTTCCAGCAAATCAATCTTTATTATAGCAGTCACTTAGTAGCAAATGATAGTTAAGCTTGCAAAATATTTTTTCCCCATTTTTGTCCCTGGCTATGATATCTTTTTGGAAGTGTATATCAAATCCCTTTAGTAAATTCAGCGTTTTCAGAGTGTGAGGAAAAATACATTTCTTCCAGTTTAAATAATTTCTGCCATACTTTTTTTTCATCCATATATCTCAAAAGTGGCTGAACTTTGAAGCTTGTAACATGGCATGTAAACAGTCCTTACTGAGGAGTATCGCTACAAACAAGGTGGTAAAAATACTAGCTGAGGAGCTCTCTGAACCACCGATAACAAATCTTGGAAAACTGGGGCAATTCCAAAAGATTGAAGTACTGCCAACATAATTCCAGTATTTTAAAAGGGTAAAAGGAATGATCCAGGGAACTATAGACCAGCAAAATAATGTAATGGTTAATCTGGAACTCTATCAACAAAGAATTAGAGGCTACAAATAATTAATGCCAGTCAACAAGTCTTCATGGAAAGTAGGTCCTGTCAAACAAAGCTGTTTTTTTCCACAAGATTACAGGTCTAGTTGATGAGGGGCCTATGTTAATGTAATAGATTTGGATGCATGCAAGGGATTTGATTAAGAAGCACATGGCTTCTTGATTAAAATATTTTTGAAAAAATTGCATTATATGGAATTAACAGGGCACACATTAGATGGATTAAAAATCGGCTCAGTGACAGCTCTCAAAATGTAGTTGTGAATGAGGAGACATCAATGAGCGGGAGATTCTTAGCTATTCAATATGTTTACCAATGATCTAGATGACAATATAAAATCCTTTGCTAGATTAGCAGCTAGTAAATGATGAGAAGGTCTGGTTACTATTTCAGAATGATCTGAATCACCAAGTTAAATGGTCACAATCCAACACAATGTGTTTTAATACCGGCAAACACAAAGTAATTCATCTGGGAACAAAGAGTGCAGGTTATATGTACAGGATGGGAGACTGTTTTGGAAAGCAGTGACTCAGCAAAGGATTTAGGGGTAATTGCAGACAACTGACTCATCATGAGCTCTCAGTGCAATAATGTGGCTAAAAGGTCTAATGTGATCCTCAGATGTATAAAAAGGATAATATCAAGTAAAATAGGGAAATGATCTTGTCCAGGTCTGTTGTCTGCACATCAAGAAGGATGAGAAATCCTGCAGAGAGTTCAAAGGAGACCACAAAAATGATTCAGGGGTTGGAAAATAAGCCTTACAATGTGAGTTTTAAGAACTCAATATATTCATCTGATCGAAGAGCAGGTTGAGGGGTGACTTGATCACAGTGGATAGGAACACACACATAGAAAAGAGATCTGAGAGAAGGGGATTTTGCAGTCTTGCTGACAAAGGCATAACAAGATCCAAAGGCTGGAAATTAGATAAATTCAACCTTGAAATAAGATGCAATTTCCTAGCAATGAGAGTGATTAAACATTGGAGCAGTTTAACTATAGGAAGTGGTAAATTCACCAGTGCTTGAAGTCTTTAAAATGATATTATATATCTTTCTAAAAGACCCATGCTTTAATCCATCTTCTGGGAAAAATTCTTCGGTCTGTGTATGTATGCAGGATATTAGACTAAATGATCATGGTGATTCCTTCCGGCCTTAGAGTCTATGAATCTATGAAAATAATTATTCATATGTGAGTGAAAATTAATGTTTATACATACACAGTAGTACATTCTGTAAATTCTAAGGATCAGACCCTGACCTCCACTTTGGCTGTGTTGAGTTGTTCCACCAGTGCAAAGTAGCCATAAAGTAGCCATTGAGAATTCCCCTGGCATGGCAGAAACACTGGGTGCTGCTGGGCTGGAGAGGTTTCCCCTCCGTTACTGCTGTCCCATCCTTCTGCCCCACCCTGATGTGGCTGGGGAAAAGGGAGCAAGACAGAAGCCTTGGAGCTCTGGGAAGCTGGCCCAGTTTAGAGCAGTCCCAAAGCTGCTTTAACTTGTGTGTTGGGACTGGACAATGCCCAATAGTCCCAGAAATGGGCACTAGTATGAAGATAGCTGGAATCTAGCTTTGTATTTCTCCCTCCCAGTTAAGATGTTTAGGCATACAAAATCTGGCAAATGCAGCTATTAATCATATAATTCCTACCATTTCTTCTTTTATTAAGTCTTTCCTGTGCAGAAGGAATATTTTTTCCAACTAATTTCTTCAAGTAAGTTAAAGAAGACAGATCACTCAGTAGTACATGCTGTGATTTTTCTATTTAGGAAGGCGTTAAATCATATCCAACACATTTAGTTCACCATCAGAGTTGGAATAGTGCTGGCTTGGCATTCACTATGATGACAGTTTACGGAAGTTCAGTTCATCTCTCCCTCTCTTGTTTCGGACATGAATCACGGAGCACTTCACTCTCAGTGCATTACTCCAAACCATAAGGGATGATTCCTAGCAAATATGAAACATGGTAAATATTGTAAATTTGCATAAAAGAAGCACTATTATCTGAGATCATATCACAAAGAACTGGAAATTCTTTTATATGCTAGTTGGAGAAAACCTGCAAGCATAAAATTTGGCTTTTTAGCATTAAGAGCTTGTGGGGGAAAAAACAACAACAAAAAAGTAATCATAACAAGATCCTGCTGTTCTCTTAGCTAAAGAAACATACTGTCATTTTTTCCCAGTGATTTCTTTTGTTCTTGTTGTATGGTTTGAGTTTATTAAAATATCCTAGGGGTAATTCTCTCTGTGCATCTGTTATTGGGAGCCAGGATTTTATGTTTTCTAGCAAAAACTGAGTTAAAATAAGAAAGATTATAAACATAGGTAGCTAGGGGGATAACCAGTCTCATTACAGGGGTACTCCTAAAACAAAGAGCCTCTTGTGGTAACTGCCAGCCGGTAGCCAGCTACAAAAGTGTACAGCCAGTTGTCAGCAGTCTTACAATTAGTGCTTGATCTGAAACCCGAAGCAAGACCTTCATAGTCTGTAGGAAGCAACACAAGCATGGAAGCTAAAAATATGACTTCCTGTGCCAAGCCAATAGAACTGGTGAGAAGCTTATGTAATCTTCAAGGATCTGTTTATATTACAGCTCATTATAGATGATATGATGCGTTGTAACTAGGAGTAATGACATTAAACTAACGTAAGGAAAATGTAGGCTGAATATCAGCCTAATAAGCATCTGGACAGCAAGATCTCTGAAATCACTGAATAGTCTCCGAAGGGAAGCTAAATTGCTTGGGGCTTGTTGCATGTTTGAAGTTAATGATTATTCGAGATTGTCGAATAACAGGATCAATTGGAATTATGTAATCAAAGATTATCAATCAGAGATTAGTATAGCACTATACAGAAAGAATAAATACATTACCACCCTGGATGTAAGATAATGAGCTGGGTCTGTGTCTCTTCTTCACTGTAACTGGTGGGTTGCACAGTTTCATTCCCCAGCTAAGTTCCAAAAATTCTGTCATTATATCAGTTTTGTAGACAGAGTCCCCTGTTTGCCAAGAATACTCTCCAGCACCATATGTTCTTATGTCATGTCTTTTGATATACATACATTCTCAATTTATCTGATGGATGTGTGATGGCACGATTATTTACACCTGAGAGGACCAACATTCTTCAAGATAATATCTCTCAGTGGGTCCTTCTTCCCCCATAGTCATTCTTCCCTATTGATTCCCCAATAGGAAACATCTTCTGTAACAATCATCCCTCATCAATCTCCCAGATTTATATAAGCTTATGTAAGGAATATATATATATCAGGGATCGTCAACCTTCAGCACATGGCTCGCCATGTTAAGCAGGTTTGGCTGATCACGGCTCTAACTGGCTGCGGTTCGCTGCTCCAGGCCAATGGGGGTGGCGGGAAGCGGCGCGGGCCGAGGGATGTGCTGGCCGCCGCTTCCCACTGTGCCCATTGGCCTGGAGCGGCAAACCGTGGCCAGTGGGAGCCACGAGCGGCCGAACCTGTGGACACGACAGGTAAACAAACTGGCCCAGCCCACCAAGCTGCTTACCCTGGCGAGCTGCGTGCCAAAGGTTGATGATCCCTGATATATATATTCCAATAATATCTGTAGTTTTATAGACACGGCAGTGCCAAGGATTATTAAATACAGCCTAATGTACAAAATTCCTGAATAGGGTTACTTGCAGGTTAAGAACCAGTGTTCTGGGCCTTAGAATTCATAGATTCTAAAGAATAGTTAATATATAAAATGAATAAAATATACAAAAAGAACTGAAAGGGTTAATATTTACTAACAGGTACTAACAGGCTTCTTAAAAGAGGAGTAGATAAAGCACTAAACATTTATTATAAGGAACAGTCCTGCGCTGATAGGGGATGAACAAGATGGCTGAACAGGTCTTTTGTCTCTCCAGTATCTATGATTCTGAAGCTTGGTAATGAGAGATAGTGTGTTAACTTTTAAAGTGATATTCTTTTGTATTCTGACAAACAACAAATCACAATCAAATTTTCTCAACTTTCAGAATTCGTCTGACATAAAAATACCTAGAAGCAGAAAACATCAATTTAACATCAACAGTGAGTTATGAACACTTGAAAATGTCAGTGACTGATGATACTGCATTTATTCATGATGCTGATGAGCTGCAAAAATTGAGTATGTGGTTAGATCCTCAAATTTCATTTACTCTGCATATTGAGGAATGTGTTAGAAAAAATGGGATGGATTCACTGAGGATGCACCTGGAGAGATGGTTGCAGCACTTGAAAATGTTCACGATTTCACCTATACTACTGGACTTGAAACTGGCTAGCACTCCACTGGGGCAGGAACGTGGTCAGTGTGTATCACTGCTGCAGTCTCCGCTAGTAGGACTCCTATAGCTGTCTTCTCCTAAGAGAAATCCATGAGGGTAGACAGCAGTGCACTTGTGGCCTGCATTCTCCTGGAGTGAATACTTCCCTGAGCACAGCTATCCTTATTTGTACCTCACTGCAACAGTGTAGCTGAATTTAACTCATGCATGGTAGAGCATGATATCATAGAAGGTCTGTCTCTCGATTCCACTTCAGAAAACGTATATATTTTTAACAAAAGAATTCCTTTTAATGATTATTATACAAGAGAGCTATTATAATCTTAGAGATTATAATTCCACAAAGCATTTATGCATATGCTTAACTTTAAACGCGTGAGTAATCCCATTGGCTTCAGCAGAGCGAGTCAGATTCTCAAAATTAAACTCACAATTATGTGATTTTCTCAACTGAGACCAGAATTATGAGGACTTATCAGGAACAGTTTGTTTACCATCTCAGCATTCCTTTTATAGGGACACATTAGCCAGCAGACTGTCTTTTCTCATGCAATAAAAGGGATGTATATTGGGTGCCATTATTTTTGTACCAACTAAAGTACATATGTTCCACTGTATGTTGCTTTCATGTTTATTTCAGAAACTTCAGCCCACTCGCTAATGTTTGTTCATTCTCTTAGATTTTCATGATTATTAAGATCAAAAGATGTTACTTAAAAGAAGATTTGGTAAACTTTCCATTAACAAGAAGTCAACTTCTGCTTGAATGTTGTTGTGGTTTGCTGTTTTAAAAACAACAAACAAACAACAACAAAGAAATGCTACCAGCATTTATTATCAGGGTCTCAAATTTTAGTTATATTTAAGGAATTGGAAAAATGTATGCAAAATAATAATTCCCATGAAATGTCACATGAAATGGCTAAACTTTTGCTACAGCTAATGGCTAAGACTCTGCTATAACGGCTATAAGCTGTTCTGTGTGGCTGTACCCTTGTGCCCATATAGATGATCATTAATTTTAGTGGAACTCTGTCTGAGTGTAGGGAGTAGCCTGCATGGAACCGCTTGTAGGATCAGGGCTTGATGTATGATTTCTCTTTCCCCACCTTAAGTTATCTTAAGAAATAAAACCATCTGGATGCATCGGGGGACTGCTTAAAATTAAAGCTATGTAGTTGAACACATGGACTGAATACCCAAGAATGTTATCTTTCATGATACTTGCTCTGAAATATAACAGCTAATAGTTCTTTGTTAAAAATATTTTTTTCTGTCAAATAATAAATAACATCGACTGTATTGGCCTTCTACTACCCAATATGAAGAGTTATAAAATGGAACAGAAATGTGCCCATAACCATAGATGGCCTTCAAAGCTGAGACTTTTCAGCATATTTCTCCCTGCTTTTGACACTGTGGAGTGTGGAAACAGCCATTGGGTTGTGCCTTTACAGATAGAATTGCCTTTTTTTTTTCTTTTCTTTTTTCAGAGTCCTCCTGAACTGGTGTGGAAAGGAAAATGGCTGAACTGCTGGTGCAGAGTTGACAAACTATTTTTAACTCTGTTTCAGGAATGGAAATGAGACCGAGGCTTGTGCTGAAAATGATTTCACACTCTTTATACTAATTAAACCATTTTCAAAGCCAGTTCAAGGGGACCAGTGCTGTCAACCATTGTCAGCAATGGGTTCATTTCCTGGTGTAGATGGAGCCTTTTATGTAAGAGAATTGCCGTGAAAAGCATACTCTGCTCTGGCGAACCCTAGTTGCAGGTGCTTGTAACTCAGAGGAGTTCTGAGGTATCCAATGAAGAATTTCTATTAATAGATACAGTAAAAAATCATGATTTTGGCTAGCAGTTTGCAAATAAATAAATAAATAAATAAGGGCTGCATTTGACTGATAATTTGTTTGCCAGGAAGAATTAAACCAGGTTTAATGATCATCTAAATTGGCTGGTTTTGAGAACTTAAACACTAATTACAGCTATAGTTGCTTCTGCATTTACAATTGGGTCCCTTCTGTTTTCAGACTCTTCTGTGTCATGGACACAGACAGTTCTTTTGGCCTGATAGCAATAGATATTTTGGGTTTAGATGAACTGGTAATGCCAGGTGTTTTCCCAGATGTATCCTATAGCTGGTCTTAAATAATGCTTACATAGTTATTTTGGTCATTGTGATAATGATGACAATTACCCATCTCAGATATTATAAATACCATAAATCATGGGAATGTTGTTAAATAATAAGTTTTTAACAGCATCAACTGTCACCCCTCAAACCCTCCTCCAGATGTTGGGTCTACTTGTTTATCAACCACAGTGAACATTCTGTTTGAAATTGTATTATACCAGTGCCAAATTGCTAGGAACATCAGTCCATACCAAGACAAGTTACATTACAAAGCCCAGGCCACTAGCCCGTACAGCAGTGTGCTACAGCATATATTCAGGTACTAACTGTTTGCCACTTTTACAGTCACGTGGCATAGGTTCAAAGCCACTTTAAATGAAATATCTAAAGGTCCAGTACAAAGCATATTCTTCATTGCTAATTGCTTCATTAATATTTCTTCAGTTAGCGTGCTTTCAGGTGAATATTACTGTCATTTGTAGCCCCTGATTAGTTGTTACTATGCAAAATGTAATATTCATGTTTATTTGCCTTCCCAAATCCATATTCAAGACAATTGCATTCCAGATTGGTTATTGATCTTTAATAAATTGCATTTAATACTGAGTGCATAAAGAGCATAACCAAATGCCATGTGTCTGTTCTTTGCATTGTGGAATTGTTTCATTTGTAAGATAAGATCAGTTCACATAGCACAAGAATAGAGCTTCCCTATATTGTATCCTCTTTTTTGGATTTCAAGAGCCCTCTTGCCATCTTTGACAGAGATACTTTATTTCTTTTAGATTATACTTTTCATGCTGGAGATGATATTACAGTTTTGGCAGCATTATTCTTTTGTATGTAATGAAATTGCTGTCTCGGAACATCTCCTTCTTCATCCGGGCTTAATGCTTAAAGGGAACAGCACTGAAATCTGTGTAGTCAGAAATGGTTGGGGAGGGAAAGGCAAGAGATGGAGGAAGAAATATTTGTTAGGATTCCCTTCAAGGCCTCTCTTCACTGGGCTTCTCAAGAACTTAGTTCAACTCCAGACTTTGTCACTCGTGTTTTCATTTGGCATACAGCAATGCTATGCCGAGTGGGTCAGACTCAAACGCAGGGGGTGGGTGCACGATATGTCACAGATCCAAAGTTACACAGAAACCCTCTTCCTGTATATACATTTACACATTTGATTACATTTATTATACACTGTGTTACACATTTTTGGATTGGCTTAGTTACTTTGTGGGAACCCTTCCCTGTACAGCATACTTGTTCATGAACTGTCTGTGCTCGACCTACTCTTTACCTTATTTTTACATTATTGACTTATCTTGTCCATTGTTATTTGGTGCTTAATAGATGGTTCCTTTGGTGTTCCCCCTCATCTTAGCTAGCTCAGACACTCTGACGCTTAGCTTACTGATCTATACACTTATCGTAGTTAGCACAAACATTATGTTGTCTGCCTGGTGATCTATGTACCTCCTTAATCCTGTCTTCCATGAAAGGAAGCCTCTCCACATGTTCAATTACTCATGTCAAGCCAGGCCTACAATATTGTCTCTACTTCCAACATTCCTGTCATGAGAATTATCAAACTGGAAGGATGGGAAGAACTTATGCCAATCACATTATCATATAAAACCTTCCCTTACAAACAGCCCTCTTTTATTTTCTCCACTCAGCATCTTGGGAACACAGGTCATCCAAACTGCTGCAGTCTGGTTCAGACAAACTGCGGAACAATTTTTTTAATGCCAGAAATATCACTGGGTTCCTAGGCTTTCAATGGGAGAAGGAAATTGACTCAATTTCAAAAACCTTCCCATACAGGGAATGACATTCATGCAAACAGAGATCAGCATTATTGAAAATGATATCTAAGTAGTTTGGTATTTACGTTGACTTGCAATTTGTTATAAAGTTGAACCACATTTTTACCAGCTATCAATTTGATCCTGCAGTTTAAAATAAGACATTATTTATATATAGTAGCTACCAGTTTTAATCATTTTCAAAAAGTTCATGAATTAAATATCACTGGAGTAATTTCTATTCTTCAAAAATAATAGATGAAAAAAAATTACTTAGTGTTCAGGCTATCAAGACACCATTTACCACAAAAGTATTCAATGAGCTTTGTTGAGTACCATGTTTCTAACCATGATTTCCTAAACAATTGTGCCTCACCTGAATTCATTTATCTTTGGTTTGCAACTTATGCAGTATTTGTTCCAGCTCAGATATGAACTAACTTTGAAACTAACAAATACATTATATGACCACTCATGGAAACTAAGCTAAATAACTTTGGATTTGGTTCCATAGGTCAAGCCAAGGTACTGAATCACTTGCCTAACTTTAGGTCTCATTTAGTGTTTGTGAAAGGTTTGAGAAAGACAGGAACATAGGAATAGCCATGCTGGATCAGACATGAGGTCCATCTAGTCCAGAATCCTGTCTTTGACAGTGGCCAGCACCACAAGCTTTGGAGGAAGGTGTAAGAATGCTAAAGTATGCAAATGTGGGACAATATGCCCCTCCCAACCACACATTAGGTCTCATCCTGATCTCTACTAATTTGAGGTTGCCTTAAGATCTTAAGTATGAGTTTTAATATCTCTTCCAGAAATGTTGTTAGAACTATAACAACTCTGGATGTGCTTGTTATCCATATAAATGTCCAGTCCTTGCTAAGTTCTTTGCTTCAATTGTTTCCTGTGTCAGCCAGTTTCACAGTCTTAATACATATAGTGTGATAAAGTATTATCTTTTATCAGTTTTTAATTTCCTACTTTTTAATTTCTTGTGCTATAAGCCAGGTAGGCTTATAGCATACCATTTCTTATTATATACTTTTAGCATATCCCTTCTTATTCATCTCTTTTCTAAAATAACAATTCCAGTCTTTTCAATATCTCTTCATGAGAGCTTTTCCCTATCCTTGATCATTTCTGTTGCTGTTCTCTGATTCCCCTTCAGTTCTGCAATATCCTATTTGAGATAGGATGACCAGTACTGTACACTATATTCCAGAAGAGGCTGCATGAGTGACTTATATAAAACCATTATAATATTCTCTCTATCATTCACCATCCCATTCCTTATGAATTCTAACATCTTGTTCCCTTTTTTGACTACTGCTGCAAACTGAGTAGAGGTCTTCATTGAACTTTATGACCCATAAGCTGGTCATAATTGTTAGTGTCCCAAAGGAAATATCTGACACCGCTCTGTAATATCCACACCTGAACCTTGAATTAACCATAAAAAATAAGATTTCTGGTACAACCTTTTGCAGTGCAATAATAGCTTATTTAAAGAAATTATCATCTATTGTCAGTCTTGAGCTCAGATTCTGAAAATACTTATACGCACCAGTATTTTACATGTGTAAGCAGTCTGAACTCAATGTGATTACTCATGTGTGTAAAGTTATTCACATGTGTACACGTATAAAGGATCAAGGCCTTATTGCCCAATTTTTCTTAAGCAGTTTATAGCTTTTTTACATTGGTATATTTCAGTTTTCATGAAGATTCTATCCATGGAGGCTGATTAAAACTTGACTTTTAAATATTGAAATACCTACAGCATTTCTCATTCTGGAATAGCAGGTTGCTAGGATATTAAGACATGCATGTACAAGCTTTGCAAAATTATAATTAAAACTTTTATTAGCCTCAACACTATCAAGACAGGTGTCTCTCGTGTATCCTTGCCGGTTCCATGTTTTGATTGAAGGAAGGCATGCTTTACTTCTTTTTAATATGTAACTCAGGAATATAATAATTGTTCCATCAGCCAGAGTCTCTTAATATAGAAGCTTTTTGGAATATAATGACATATTTGTCAATCAAAACAAAAAACAATGAGAAACAGAAACTGCAGTAAATACTTCAGGTACTTGTGCTTACTAGAGATTAGTCTGCTTTGGAGGTGATGGGCAGCTGCTCTCGCTCTCTCCAGGGGCACAATGGCTTCCAGAACTCAGGCAGAATACATCCATTACTGCAACCGTTAAGCACATGGTCAGTGCAAAGTAGTAAATGTGCCATGGCCCTGCCTCCTCCTCACCCCATTGAAATGGCTTGAGAATATGGTGATGCAAGTGGGGAGCAAATCATGTACTCAAGTGAGCACAAGGACTGCAGTTTTGGGTGAATTCCTTTACACTTGGCACTGGGAGAAAAGGGTCCTTGTACCCGTCCCTTCTGCACAGTCTGGCCCATTAATAGTATCTCTGTCCCTTCCTTTCCTTATGCTAGTATTTGTTCTGTGCTGTGGAGGAAATGGGGAGAAGTTGTTTATAAAGGGAATTCTTAGTGTACATTTCTTTGAAGTGGACCAATTGGTCTTGGAGTAACGCTGATATGTCAAGTATACACATTGGCGGTGATTCTCATTATTGTATTCCCAAGGGTTTCTTCAGTAAGGGAACACCTTGGTTTTGACCTTTTGTTTCATGCACTGTTCTTATTCGAAGCTATGCTCTAATTACAGCACTTTTTCCCTTTCAAATGTGATCTCCAGTAATAGCAGCTCTGCAAGTTCTTGGCTCTCTGTCAAGTCATTTGATGGCTAAGTTCCTAATAAATCTAAGCCAGAAGCAAGAAATATACCTAACCAGAATTTTACTATGTAAATCATACTCTTCAATCAAGTTAGTTAGTTACAAATAAAACTTTAGTGCCAACAAGTTTTGATTGTACCATCTGAAAATAAGAAGATATTGACTCTCTTTGACATACTATGCATGTATACTATGTGTATCTTTCGTTGACATTTTCCCCATCAAAAAAAGCAGCCAAACTCCCTTCTTCAGTGATGTTATGCTGCAACATCAGTTACCTTTGATTCTGAAAAGCATTTAAGGGGGAAAAAAACTGCAAGATTTGTTGGCAGTAATGAAATTCTAGAATGGTACTTTACTGCTAAGTGGAATTTGGGTATAGATAAAACATGTATACATTTGCATCAATTTTCATCTTCAAAAAAAGAAATAAGATGGATTCTAGGAATACATGATGCAGCTGTTAAAGATGTACTTCATGCAGTGGATTATTTTAAATTGCATTATGTTACACTGATTTCTGTTTTGAAAATGTCTAAATGCAAAGGGAAAAGAAGATTTTTTTAAAAAGTGCATGTGTTATATCTCCCAAATCCAATCAATACGTCATGCCTCCTAATTCAATTGTAGTGATTTTATTTGGCTCTGAATAACAAGAAGAAAATTAAGTAACAGCAAAATAAAAGTAAACACAGTCAGTGGGGTCCTAGATTACAAATTTGCTATCCCCCACTTCATTGTAAATTATAGTATCTAACTGACTCAAGATGCAATGTCCTTCAGCTGACAAGTATCCTTTTGAACTCTGGATCTAGAATATTCTAGCTCTTGATGCACATTAACCACACACTGTTACCACAGTCCACAAAGCTCCATAAACTACACCTATGGTTTTAAATGTCCAAATTTAGGACTGTGTTCTCCAGTCCACTAAATCCCCTTTAATTGGTGCAGAGTGACTGGAGACTGCACAGGGGGAATTTTCCACTGGTTGAGGTGTTCTTTCTGGCAGATGACTGATGGAGGTTCCTCTGCTACTTCCTACACTATATATCACCCCATCCCCACCATGTCAGGGCTGAGGATGGGGATGAGGAAGGGAGGAGCCCTGATCTTCCTTTGGTGCCAGAGCTGAGTGACTGAAGATTAGGGAGCCACAAACTGTCTCCTTACACAACTTCTGTTTACTGCACCTGAGCAGAATTCACATGGGGTGATGAATGTACCTTTTGTTATTTTGGTAGGTCCACATTTTGGCTGAGAGTGCTTGTCAGGAAACTTTCGAAAATAGTTTCTACATTAATATTGTCTTTGTGATCACTGGTTTCATCACCGTGATGGCAGCAGGCATAGAAGCATTCTTTCTTTGCAATGATCACCAACAGTATCAATTCCTTCCTAGTTGGTATCTATCATTATTTCTCTGTTTACTTCAACAAGATATGCTAATGGTATCTTCCTTATAACAACTTTGCCCTGCTTCCTCCCGCCGCTTTAATTTGAAACTGACATTTTTCAACCTAGGTTTGAAGCCAGTGGAGCTATATCAATTTACACAAGCTATTCCTTTTGCTTTAGCTTCTTCAAAGGCCTTATTTTGCTTTTCAGTCCAAACCCAGTTTCTATTTTTCTGTAACTATGAAGACATCAGTCTTATGATAGTAGATAAATTTGAAATAAATCTTCCACAGTAGTTTAATGTAGTTAAAAGGATCTCAACACTGTTTGGTAAAATACATTGTCCTGGCTTTTTTATAGAGGACATATGTCTTCTGTTTCTATGCCACGTCCTATGCAAGCTCATTGGTTCTGGAAGATAACACTTTTCTTTATTAGTTCTAGACACATTTTTCAATCTTTTTAGAACCTCTTTCAGGTTCAAATGTCTTCCTATTAATTCTGGTTGTACATATGCCAACCAAATAGCTCTTTAGCAAATGGCAGGGAACTAGTTATACTGTTTAACAGTTTTTTTGTAGTCAGTCGGCCCAGTTGGAATTATTGGTAGAGGATGGCTCTAACAACACCCTCAAGAAAGGTCAAGTTTTGTAAACTTCACCTCTCTGTACGGTTCATCAAGTTCACATTGCAGTTTTAGTTTCTGGCTTCTGCTCCACCTCCACCAGGAAATTCTAGTGACTGTAGAGTCCGCACTAGTCCTCATCCTTCCATCTGTTCAAGAAGCCCACACAGTGTAGCTTATGCACTACACTTCACAGAGGAAGTTATTCTTTGCATTGGCAATACTTTTGTCTTTCTGCAGGTTTCTCCCAAAGCACAAGGCAGGGAACAGCTTTAAAAAAAAATAGGGTCAGACTGTGGCCATATAATTTTAGCACACAGAGGAGTAAGAGGTTAAAAGGCACTGTCTTACTATCCTGTGCTGGCTATCTGCATCTGAGGTAGCAGTGCAGCAGGGACAGCAGCCTTCACAGGACTGCTCCTGCTCAGGTAGGCAGGGAGTGCACATTACTGTTTGCTTCTGGGTCTCCTCCTGAGACAGCACAGCAATGCTCTGCCCTTACTCAGGGCTTGTGACAAAATATGGCAAAATATGGTGTATATGACATTTTTTTAATATGTAAGTGTGGCATTTTTAACAAAGTTTTTCCAAATAAGTTTTAATAATTACTCCAAGTTCCATGAACTCTAAAATAACCACATTCCTTTATAAACATCTTTTGTGATGCATATTTCGCCCAGCACTCATAACCTCATGATATTTGCTTGGAAATGGGGTCAGAAATCAGTGTATAAATTTCTTGACTTTAACAAAAAATTCACTTGTTTTGCAATAAACTGTAATATATTACTTGTAACTTAGTAAATCAAATCAGTGTATCATAATAAACTGTGTTTCAGTGCAGTTAAAATGCAGCGTTTGACAACACTTACTTTTGTTTACACTGTGATCTATTTCACTCAACAGATTATGCCTCATTCATGCATAGATGATATAGCCTTCTACTAATGAGATGCTGCACAATGTAACATTTGTCAATGATACATGGTGCTATTGAAATGCATTTTTCTTTCATGAAAATTAACTAAAAAAGAAATATAACAAAACCAAATTAAACCCCTCCCACATTCAGTGCTATTAGAGTTCATAATGTTGTCATCATCTGGCATATTATGCTTTCAAATATTAAGCAGTCATCTGGAGAAAGGGCAAAATGTGTAGCCTCTTGTATATTTCATATTAATTCATGTTTCACAAATGACCCACAGCTCCCTAAATTATCACAATAGTGCTGCAGGTTTTAGTTATGTGGCTCAAAATAAAGTTTGTGGGAATCATGTGGACAGGTCCCTCTCCTGCCCTGATCTGTGAACTGTTTATGCTTTGTTTTTCCTTGGAAAATTGAAACAACAGTCGAAATAAGAATTTATTGCAAGGATTTTCTCTGATAATGGTTCATATTATAATAGGTTTGTTTATATATCTTGGACAGGTGAATCCAGAAACATCACAATAATCTGCTCTATTAGAGCATATAAAGTAACTAATTGAAATATCACATTTATAATGCAACAAAAGGCTGAAAAAAAGGAAACTAACCTGAAATTAATAAGGTTAAAGACATGGTCTTGAAACAAGAGGAAGAATGATCTTTAACTTTGGTTTTGGAAGTCAAGATATATGGGTTCTGTTCCTAACTCATACACACATCTACTTTCTGTCCTTGGGGGAGCCACATCTCCTCTCTGTGTTTGGTTTTCCCCATGTGTGAAATGGGAAAAAATGAGACTTAATTCATTAAAATCTATGAAATGCTTTGAGATCCTCAAATAGAAGGTGTAACAGGTGAGATAGGTTCTATGCTCAGAATTTAAGTGTTGTGCTCATCCACTCCAGGAAACAAAAAACATACAATCTAATTGGTTTGTTCCATCAGTTTAGATTTTTTAATATTTAATACTCACAATGAAGTGTTGACAAGTGAGGTAGAGACCAAGAATTACTTGTCGAAATCATTCAGTGAATAATTTTGAATTACAGGTACATTAAAAAAAATAGTATCCTGTTGGTGAACAATTTGCACACAGAAAAAGAGAGGAAATTCATGGGATACAATTTCATTGTAAATTACTCTCATGGCTCTAGTTGTCAGTGAGTTTTAATTGCTTGCTCTGGGAAAAGGCCAAGGACATGTCTACCTGGATCCTGCAGGTCAATGGAGTGTCAATAATTTTTGATTATACTGTAGATACAGACACAGGTAGGTGGAGTTCAAGACATCTACTTACCTTCATCCTAGTTGCCAGATTTGTGGGAAGGCATATTTGAGAATGTTGCCCTTGAAGAAGATGATGAAACTATACAGATCAGACAAGTATGCTCACTTTGTTTCCAGTATCTTGTTAATATTGTCATAATCAGGTCTAAAGTCACTTCTATGAGCTCTTTGAAATGCCAGTCATTTGTTCCTACTTCTGCAGCTTTCATAGTAATTTAGATAACTTGCAATTACTTGCTAATGTTTGAACAAACATAAGTGAGGCCAACCCTTTTCCAGCTTTTTAGGATCAAACAGCCATTGTTCATCCTTTGAGGCTTGTCATTCTACAGCATATGTTAACTATGAAAGGATCTCTTTCAAAATGTCAGATTTCATTTCAAACCTTTGTAACAATATATGTGATAATTAAACATCCTTTTAAATGGAATAGTATTTGATGTTTCCAAAATGTTTCTTAAAAGTTCCTTCCTCACGGCCCCTCATCATTAGTTTACATGAAAAGGAATTCAGTATATTGCAGTATCATTAATTGTGCATTGCACCAGACCTATTAACTGCCAATGGCCTGATTCAACTTCAGTTGAAGTCAATGGAAAAGCTCACATTGACTTCAAAGGGACACTTCACTGATCCCCAAGTCTGGGACAGGTTTACCATAAATGATGAACAAATCTTAACAGGATATTGTATTTGGTTCAGTTTCTATTCCTATTTTAAGCTTGCCTTAACTCAGCACCAAGCCCCGACATCTTCCCTACTCACACAATGCTTGTAACCCAAAATCCCTCTAATTACACTACCTCTGTTGTCTTCAGGAGAACTGAAAATCAACAGTAATCTGCTACTTTCTTTTCCGGTCTGTAGGGAAACTTGAAAGCCTGCTAACCCATTCAGGGTTAGGTTTAAGGTACGTGGTTGATGCGCCTCTTCAGGGTCATGACTGGATACCCAGCTCCCATGTTCTGGGGCAATTAGATCTAGTAATTCCTTCTCCTAATCTCTTCCAAAGTGAGACCCCAATCCTGCAGTGAGATGTGTGTACAGATCCTTGCACCCACAAGGAATCCCATTGACTTCAGAGGCTTGTCTACAGATATCCAGCTGCAGGATCTCCCAATGGTAAACTATTCCTGATGGTAAACTATCCCGTGGACTAGCAGATCACTTGAGTATTTTGAAAAGAGTGGGTTCAACCCCTATAGGGAGGGACTGCTTAAAGCTGATCATCAGTGGCCTTTTGGTTGGTATGATGCTGAAATAATTGTCCTGTCCATCTTGCCCAGAAAGTAGCAGCTTTGTTTTGATGCTAAGAGGATGGGAGCTTTAAAGTGATGAATGGAGGCCTCCAAAATAATGTTAGATAGTCAGCCAGCAGATATGTAAGGAGCAAGGAGGTTAATGGACTAACCACAAAGTGAACTGTATATTCTTTAATGTACCACTTCAGAATGTAAATGAGTAGGACTGTTTCCAGCAGCAGTTTCAATTTTTGGAAGTGGAAGGAAAAACATTCCACACATGTCATAAAATAGTCACTTTAAGGCAGATTTCCCTGAATGTTCTTTCAGCATCATTTACCCATTTATAAAGAGTAATGATAGAATGGCACCAATGGAATGCAGCCATCAAAATGGAAGGTGGAATTCAAATTATATTCCAGGCAACCATGTTTAGGGTATAAGAGCAATTATATTGTGTGTCCATAATAATCAATAGCCTAAACCAATTAAGACAACTATATAACTTGTGTTTTATTATTAAATACAGTAACTAATTGATAAAAACATCTTGTGTGCAAAGCAGTCAATCCATGCATACTCTGCTGCTCTCATTTTGAGTATTTTAGTTACTGTCATTATGCAAGTAACTAATTAAATATATCTACATAGAAGATTTACCTCCAACCTATTAAATGGATGCAGTATAATCATTTTAATTACTTATTTTAAAATGTGTGTGTTTGTTTCATTTTTTGTTTTAAGATGAATGCTAATTGCTTTTGGCTTTAGTCCCATATAGGTCATGTGGGAGGCTAAATGGGGCGGGGGGGCTAGAGTCACAAAACCCCCATGATTTGATTCATGCAGGATGAATTCTGCCCCCCTTAGGCATGTTGAATAGTACCATTGCACCATGACTTCAGCTGAAGTATTTGTGCAGTAAGATATTTTTCCCATTGGTCTGGATTCAGCAGTCCTTCTCTAATCAGCAAAGCATTTAAGTGCTCGACTTTAGATACATGCCTTAGTCCCATTGATATAATGAGACTTGTACTTAAAATTAAGCACTTGCTCCAATGATTCCCAGAACAGGGATAAGTCTAACCACATGTTTAAATGTTTTAATGATTTGTAGCCAGTGTGAGTAAGAGGGGCAAAACCTGGCTCAAAAAGTTTGAAATATTTTTAAATGAACATTTACCTATTTATATATAGTTATTCCATAAAATGTACACTAACAGGGGTAAAACAAGTTTAATGTTTCCAGAAATTTGAATGTATTTCTTTCATGGATATTGGTTTGAATTATTAAAACTAATAAGCCAAGTTACCATCATTGGGCCAGAGAGAGAGCTAGTAAGAAAGACTCTATGGACTGTGGTTTGGGGGCTCACTTGGAAAGCGGGAGACTCAAGTTCATGTGTCTGGTGAAATAACTGTTTAATTGTTTATAAAAACTGGACGAGCTTAAGCAGGATAGCTTGAGAATACGCTACTGCAAAACAGTGTATAGCTTGGTGGCTAGGGTCTTCTCCTGCAAACTATAGGAGACCCAAGTTCAAATCCCTTCTTTATGTCAAAGGGGGCTAAAGCTGGGTCACCCACATCCCAGATGAGTACCTCGGCCATTGGGTTGTTCTGGCATGGGTCTCTCTCTCTCTCTTTTTCTTTTTTTTTTTTGACCCAAAATTCCATCCTGGACCTGATAAAAGTTTGTGAAAAAACATTTTCTGTTTGGAGCAGAAATCATTGTTGCAGAGCCAGTATTTTCTTAGAGTAGTTTGTTTCCTTAAACAATGTATGTGGGTCCTGTTTGTTTGAAAAGCAGTGGTCACAAATCACACCTAAACAATTGCACCATGCAGAAACCTCAGCTAAAACACCATTACATATCTCCAAGAGCAGCCGTCATGCCTCTGTCTCTTGCACTCTCCTGGAACTTCACTGCTGAACATCACACTATTCCTAGCTCCTGGATTTTACCTGGGAAAATCTATACCAAAGCTACTCATCTTGGACTTGACCCTGAAAGGTATACCTGAGTCTCACCAAGATTTGAGTGCTTAGAGAAGGGCATTTTACCCTTCACAGTGCCCTGAACAACCATCTCAATGTGGTAAGAGTTTCAACCTGAGATCTTATACATCAGTGTTTCATAATGCACATCACATTAGCACCTCTTACCATAGAAGTATATTAGGTCCCTGACCTAACTGGGGTTTGGGTTTTTTTGGTTTTGCATTCTAGTTTTGGTGGTAAAAACAAAATGTGTGGGGGAAAAAAGTAATGCACATCTTTAACTTTCCACTCAAGTCAAATGTGTTAGGAAAATAAAAGTAGTTTGTTCTTTTTCTTAATTAAGACTGTAAACTTGCTGAGTGCTGTAATTTCAGTACCTCCAAGTCACACTCTCCCAAGAAAAGAAATATGTTGGCATGGAATGCTGGAAATTAAATGGATGGTTTCACACTCAATAGATCTCAGTTAAAATATTAACAGATTACTGAAAACAACACTATTCCTCTTCCTCAGAAAATCAAGGCTGTTTAATCAAAACAAAATCTCATGGGCACTGAAAATAGGGAGGAAAAAATAAGTGTATTGATCACAATACAGAATTAAAAAGAAGAGTCAATACATGTAGCAATGATAATAGAATTTTTTTTATTTATTCCATGGGGCACTGGAACAGTGCTCAGTTTCATTTTGTTTAATGGCTGGATTAATTTGCTGAGTGAAACGATCACTCATTGTATGTTTCATTTAAGTGTTTCCCACACTATTGCAAGAGGATGTTAAAGGTTATTCATTTGTGGAAATGTATGACTCAGACATTGTTAATGGTAGGTGATAAGTAGTTTTCAGTTACAAGTAGTGATGTGAGCAGTGGCTGGCGTGCTTAGAAAAGCTTCCTTCATTTTGGAGTGCAGACACAACCACACTCGCCCTAAGTCAATGAGCTGGAGACTGCTGCAACTCAACACAGCTCTGGTTTCAGTTTTTGTATCATACATGCAACTTAGGCTAGGTCTACACTGGGGGGGGGGTCGATTTAAGACACGCAAATTCAGCTACGTGAATAGGGTAGCTGAATTGGATGTATCCGATCCGACTTACCCCGCTGTCAGGACGGCAGCAAATCAGCCGCCGTGGCTCCCCGGTCGACTGCGCTTACTCCTACCTGGGCTGGTGGAGTATGTGCGTCGATTCGGGGATCGATTGTCACATCCCGACAAGACGCGATAATTCAATCCCCAAGAGATCGATTTCTACCCGCTGATCCAGGCGGGTAGTGAAGACCATCCCTTAGAAAGATAAGCAATCATTGCTGAACACAAGGGCTCCTTGTGTAACCCTCGGGTGACCAGATGTCCTGATTTTATAGGGATAGTCCCAATTTTGGGGTCTTTTTCTTATATAGGCTCCTATTACCCCCACCTCCTGTCCCGATTTTTCACACTTGCTGTCTGGTAACCCTATGTAACCCCCATTGTTTTATTTTCTGGTGTTCAGCCAAAAACCTTATCTCTGTAATTGCAGCTGATGTTTCTGCTTGTTCTGAGTTGATACAGAAATATTTCCAGACAAGGTGGCAGTACAGAGGCTTCAGTGACTGTAATCAAGTAACTTCTATTTTAGCATATTAAAGGAAGTGCAGGAAATTGTTAACCATATTCAGTAGGTGTGTTGGAGACCATGGATCAGCGTTTGGGTTGCACTCCCCAAAACTGTCAGCAGCTCAGACCTTTCTTTTGAGGTCTTTCAAGATTACATGTTGAAGGATGAAGTTGGTAAGTGCAAGTTGGATGGGTTCAAACTGCTTTCTTCCCTTTTCTGTGTTCATATGGGGTTTAATCTCCTGGGTTTGAGTTGCCAGTGTTCGATAGCCAGAAAATGCAAAGGTGGCTAAATGTCCAGTCTTGATGCATTTATGACCTTGGGCTGTTTTAAATTTACAAACTGATACCAAATGAGCTCTCCTCAGCAGAAACCTTCTTTTGGACCCTGAGCCCCTTCCAGCTGACTTTGCATTTTGTTTACTGAATCAGGGCAGGCCCACTCTAGAAGCGCTACATCATATGTATGGTGAAACGCTGTATGTTGATGGGAGAGCCCATCTTGTTGGCATAATTACTCCATCTCCATGAGAGGAGGAAGCTATGTTGGTAGGAGAGCATCTTCCGCCGACATAGCACCAGTGTGGACAGTGCTTACATTGCTGTAACTTGCGTCGCTGAGCAGGGTGTCTTTTTCACACCCCTGAGTGATGATAGTTAGATCAACTTAAGAGTAGTGTAGACCTGCCCTCAGAGAGATAGTCTTTGCATGTAAATGCAGTTCACCTAAGCATTTCAATACTGGTTCCATTGCTATTGCTATTCTATTGCTTTGGGCCTGGTTAAGTTCCTCTCTGCCAGCAATCATCTTTGAATTCTCTCATTATTACCCCAAACAAAACTGTCCCATTGCACACTCTCTAGGACATTTCCAAAGGAGCAATATGCAGTTAAACTTTTCAGTTTTGCCACATACACAGCTACAGTGCCACTTTTCCTCCTCATCCTACTATGAAACTTGAAAAGTTCTACAATCATGTTTGGTTTTGTTGTGTAGTGCTCCATTAAGATCTTTTGCAGGTCCTCTAACCTTTATCTCCTGGTTTCTGAGGTTATAACAAACTCCTTAAGATGGCGTAGGTTTCATTGCCACAGATACTGAGGAAGATTTTTATCTCATTTGCAAGAAAATAGTGGCCCAATTTTTCCATATATTGCTACTGAATCTCATTTTCTGCATTGAGCTCCTCCATTTCCCCATAAATTGCCATGCTTATATTTCTCTTTTCACTAGTTCTGTAAAAGGACCACTCAGTGCAACAAAATATCACTTCACTCACAGGACTGCAGGCTGGGGAACTTGCTGCTTTATTCACTGCATCACAATAAATTGAGGGTGTGGAGGAACTCCCACTAAAAACAGGAAATAAGGAGGGGTGGAGCATGGCTCCATCCCCTAATGCTCTGGGTACCCCAGTTAAACCTCTGGTGACCACTTTACTGCCGCTACATTTTTACTTATTCTTTGAAGTCTGCGTATAAATTCTTGCTTCTCCCAGTGAGCAAATTGTAAATGTGAATTTATATAAAGACCTCTTAGATCATACATCCAGAAAAGAGATCTGATTAAACAGATGCACATTTCATGTATTTGGGTTTTCCTAGATGTCAGCAAAGTGGATATAAATAGCTCTAAAAGGTCAAAATTAGTATGAAGGAGTCTAGCTTAAACTTCATCTCTGAATTTGGCCCATAATGATCACAATTTGAATGGGAGATGGTTTTTAAAGTGAAGACATTATAGGCTTGTTTTGGTTTTTTTGGTTTTCTGGTTTTGCCTGTTTGTATTTCTGGAGGGAAGGGCAGGTTGGATTTTTTTCCTGCAGACCTTTCTTCCTATTGGAAATATGAGATTCTTAAAAGCCTTTTTTATGTTCATAAACAAGTTTTCTTGCAAACAATATATGTTTAAAATATTGCACTTTTTTCTATTTCTGAACATTTCATGATCCTAATTGCTGGAAATGTACAAATTATTTATAAGTATTCTCCAAAATAATCATTTGTGCTAAAATTCAAAAGATAGTTAGGATTTATGAAAATGTTCATGAATAGCCAGCAGCTGTCCCAATGTTTGCAGACAACAAATAAATGACCCCATAAACTGAACAGAACTCTCGGATTATTTTTCACAAAAGCATTAATGAATCATGTTTCACGGCATTTGACCAGTTCTAATTACAAGTTACTACAATTCCAATTACTCTTGTAAAAGTTTGAACCCATTCAGAGTTCCCAAAATATCTTTCATGGTGTTAGTAAATTAAATCTCATCAATCCATCTGACAAAAATCTCCTACATTTTCTGGACCTTGGTGAGTATACAGACAATCCTAGGCTAAATTCCTCCCCTGTTCTTTTACTATTTGAAAGCAATTTTCTTTGTAAAAATTACATTTATTTTTAGGAGTAAACATGGTGAGCGTAAGACTATATAATAAGTTTTTACAGATCATTATTGCCACAGTTATTAAACACATTATCAGCACAACATTTCTGCTGGTACGAATCATGTTAATAAATCATCAACACATTATCCAAATCTGAAAAGCATTCTTCAGAGGATAAAATGTGGCTGCAGTTCTAAAATGTTACACCCACCATCCCCTTTCCAAAATAATAATAATAAAAAAAAAGATGAGTGGTTTTGTTTTAAACAAGGATTTAATATTACTTTTTAATCCGACAGGATTACCATTTTTGTTGACATAAATACAAATGCATGGAAACGAATTTATTTACTTCTTTATATGATGGAGTTCTTAGCAGTATCGTTTAATGATTAAAATGCAATAAAACATCTATTAAAAAGGAAATCGCCAATAGCCAAAAAAAAAAAACCCTAAAAAAGCTTTTCACTTTTGTTTTAAAGATAACAGGAAATGGAGCTTCCCTGAGAGCTTGATTCCAGATGGCAGGGTCATAGTCAGAGTTCCAGATGGCAGGGGCATAATGTGAAAATTAATTCACATGAAATGTATGTGTACTTTTGAAATCTGTCTGTAAAGGCTTGATCCAAAGCCTGTTGAGAATAATATAGGGGTATTGTGAGTTTAAATCCAATAATATATGTAAAGCACATTGGAAGCCTTGACTGGAAAGCACAACAATCTAGATTCAAAGTAATTGTAAATTAGTATTTATTAGGGTATACCCTTTGTGACAGATACAGATCTTTTTGGGGAACGGAGGTTCAGTTTGAGGATTTTTTGACTTCTTAAAAAAGAAAAGTTCAAAGAGAATCAGACAGCCTCTTCCTTTGTAAATGATGAGCCAAAATTGTAACTTAATTCCTGCTGAACACATGAGCTAGGATTAGATAATTAGGGAACTGGAATAACTAGCATGTGACCAACTACATGCCCCAGGTGACCAACCCTAGCTTGAAAGACAGCACAAGAAATGTATTTTGAAAAATTGCTTCAACATTTCCACAGACATTTAGATAACTACAAAACATTGAGTCAGAGAGCCTTAGGTACATCCAGACTGCACAGAGTACAAATCAGGAGAGCTCATCAAAGGTGAATCAACTTTGTATTGCCGTAAGTATGGTGCTGCTCTGTACAGGCAGTTCCTCATGTACTGGGTTAGAATAGACTAAGGGCTACTGTAATTTACACTGGGCTGAAATGACCACAAGATCCAAAAACAAAGCAGAGGATCAGATTGGCATAGGAGCAGCCATGTCTCCTTTTCTGTAGACAGACCCATTTTTCTCTCTTCTATGCTGGCAGCTGGGAGACTGTATGGCATAAAGGTGGCTCTTTCTTACTCTAAGATTACTCTTCTGCTGGGTGATCGTCCCTGGCTGGGTAACACACATTCATAGACAGATTATATTGGCAGCACAACACACATTGGACTGGAGCTGCTGGCTCTTTGTCTCCAAGTTCAATGAAATGTAGCTGATGTGACAAAAAGACAAACACACAGTCAACTCAGATTTGGAAACAGCTTGATATTCTATTCTATTCAGTCTTGAATTGAGTCTGGGCAGGCGTAATGGTACTCTCATTCAATTCCTCGACAGAGGGTTCCTTTACACTCTGATGCTGCCTCCGATCTAAATGGAAAAGAAATACTGTTACTTTCAAAAGCTGTGACCATCTGTAGCAGCAACAAGAGTGTCCAGTGGATGAAGATTTGGGGATAAAGGTGGGATGAATCTCAAAAGATGGTGTTTGGTTCAAATAACGTCTCAAAAGATCAAGCTTAAAACCATACTTTTTGAGGATCTCTCTTCCTCCCCATTTCCCAACTTCCGAACTCCTCACGCAACTTGCTCACTCTCTGTCCTTCAATCTGATCCTTCCATTCCTTTGACCAACAGCTTTTCCAGACCACTTACACATCCTTGCTTTGGTGATAATCCATTTTGCACTGAGACTCCATTCTGGCACTCTCTCTGCTACCCTCCAGCCAGTGAGTCTATTCAGCTGTCTTGCATTCTGAGAATTTTCTGGGTCAGATGTACCTTACTATGCCTACCTCTGTCCACCATAGTCCTGGGAATCCTCAAAATTTAAACTGCTTTGGTGCTGCATGTAACAATAAATTCAGCTAATATAATTTTCCAAAGTGGTTATCAGGCCCTAATGTTTACCTGTAATAATAAATCCAGATTAAGACTTCCTTGCTGTTGTGTTCCAACTTCCTGGAATTCCTTATCTCAAAGTACTGAGACTTCATAGTAAAGCACAGAATTATGAACATATTGATCATACCTGTACTTTATGAGTAGTCACACATTACTTCCTAATTTCCCAAAGGCCTGGCCCAGCATGTGTAGCCAGAAATGGAGTCTCTAGTGGGGCAGTCTCCTTTTTAGTAATCTAGTATCCTGGCCAAGAATCTAGAAGGAACGTATCTAGGATCAATTCACCTGTTTGTTATTAACATTTTCAGTGGCATTGAAAATAAATTCTGAATAACAACTGGAAGAATAGCTGTAATGGCAGCAATTAAGAAATCAACACCCAAAGAGTTTTATTTAAGTAATAAGGCCTAACGCACAGGTCATTTTCTAGTGGTTAATGATCAGTTGGAGATATTGGGAGCTAGAGATGAAGCCAGAGAGCCAGTAAACCAGTTAGTTAGCAACTCTTAGGAAATGCCCAATCCAAAGATCATTACTAACATTATAAATTGTGAAGTGGAAAAAGCATCAAAGAAAAATAAAGTAATTACCTTTTTATGTGTTGAAAAATTAATAAATGACTTGTATGTTGCTATGGATTCGGTGTTCTGTTTACAGAATTGATCTTTTCCTAGATGTCAAAACATATAAACAATAATCAGTAGGAAGGCAAGCCATTATTCTCAATATGTCATAATGTTTACAATGTCATTGTAGCCACTTCCACAATAGAGCAATATGGAAGTTTCAAAGTTGTGGATATATTTTTTTTTTTTTGGTGATATTGTAGCTCCACAGCTCATTTTGTCACGGTGAATAAATCTTTCTCTATTTTTGATGCCAAGTTTTTCTCTACACTGAACCAGATGCAATAGGTTGTGTATTCCAATAGCAATTTCTAGACTTGATCAATGAGACAATTGTGATTCCAGTATTATCATTCCCAGTTTTCTCCTTTTAGTTCTCAGGATGTCCACTCAAAGGAAGGAAATTGATTTTCTTAAAGTCCTTTGTTTAAATCTTAAATATCTAGGGCTTTAAAATAGCAACTTCTTCCCTGATCCATTAGCAGTTTTCTAGATTGGCTCCCTCAGGAAATGATCCTTCAATGTTATTTTGAAATTTGATTTAGTACTCTTGAAAGGTGTCAGACTGACAGCACTAGAGTCCAAAATCTTCTGTCCATGACACAGGCAATGCAGCAATAGCAAAGGTATTATCTTCTCCATGCTATCTTCCTAAAGCCCAAAGGTATGGATCACCTCTAGGGTTTAAAGAGCAGTGCCTCCTCATAAAGGAATGCCTGGATAGTTGAAATGTTGGCTGTGGCTTGATGTAGGAGAAACTAAAAAGGTAAATTAAGGTCATGTCTACACTAGCGGCTAAATCGGCACTGCTGCTATTGATACAGTGCTGTCAATTTAGTGGGTCTGATGAAGACATACTAAATGGGTGGGAGAGCGCTCTCCCATCGATTTGTGCACTCCACCTCCCCGAGAAGAGTAAGGGAAGTTAGTGGGAGAGCGTCTCCCGTTGACACAGCACAGTGTAGATACCGCAGTAAGTGGATCTAGCTATGTCAACTTCAGTTACGTTATTCACGTTGTAGTGTAGTGTAAGTAGTATAACTTAGATCGATTTACCACAGTAGTGTAGACCAGCCCTAAGTAAATATTGAATAGATGGGTTCATTTAATTTAAATAAAGCTTTTGTGGAGTGTAAAAAAGGCTTATCAGGGAAAACATATGATTGATACTGTAAATGATTTTTCACTGTTATCATGTATGACCTTCTCCTAAGACTGCAGATAAACAAGCTTTCTGTAAACCTTGACTGCCAGAATTAAAAATAAGAACACCATCTTTCCCTTTTTCCTGCTCTATCTAACCCAAACCATTCCATCTGTAAGAAAATTGATTAAAAATATCCCCCAAAACAAAACAAAGCAAAACACAGCAGCGGCTGACTGCAATTTGGCCTGATCCAATGTACATAGAATTCAAATGGGAGGACTGTGCATTGTTTCCAAAAGGCATTAGATCAGACCCATACAGTTTAAAGGTGTGGGGATAGATTCTCTCCTGCACGAGAACTACGATTTGTAAAGAAAAGGAGGGTGCGTGAGTGTCAGGGAGCCTGGCTGGTTCCAGGGCTGACGTGACCTAGAACAGTGGCTGGTCTGCTCTAACTTATGTCACTGACACAGAGGTTTAATGGACCCTAAACAAGTGGAGGATTGGTGCAGCAGAGCTCTGCTCCACCACATACCATCCTCACATCCTTCCTGACTCCAACATATCCCCTTTCTCTCCCCAGCATTACAGGAATAGGAGAGAACAGGCACAAATATTAGGTATTTCTATGACCAGATTGCAGCTCCTTAGTGATCAGCAAAATGGGACCATAATGCAATAGAAAGTCTGTTCCATGACATCTGTTAAAAGATATCCAACTTTCCCCAGGAACAACATGATCAAAAGGAGGCAGCAAGGGACAGAGTGCAGGCCTGGTTCCATGCAAACTCTCATGTCCTGGTCAGCAGAATTAGCCAGCTGCATGGAGGGGAAGTACGCTACACTCCTTACAGCGGTTTTGAGCATGAGAGGCATTGCAGTTTCTTTGCTGCCCTGCTCACAAGGAAGCTCGTATGCATTCAGCCACTGAACAGTGATAGCAATTTTTCCCATCATACTGGAGTCTTCTTGATGATGCCTGCAGACAGATGTAGCTACTGAGATATAAAAAGCAACAGAGGGTCCTGTGGCACCTTACAGAAGTATTGGAAGCATAAGCTTTCATGGGTAAGAACCTCACTTCTACTACTGAGATATAGTAGTTGATATTTTTCAGTTTTATTTAAACTGAGTTTGTCCCAATCTAGTTACAAATCTTTGGTATAAGTCTTTCAACTTCCGTCATAAAGAGAAAGATTAATGATTCCTAATAAATATTAATCCATTTGTAAAAGAGAAAGAACCAAGTGCTACTTAATATAGATTAAATCTCTCTACAAAACAATTCATTTAGAACAGTTTAAATCAAATGTAAAATAACGTACACATGGGGAGAAATAAATAAGTCCAAATGCAACATTAAATCAACCCCAAAACTCATTTCCTTATCTCAGAACCGTCAATATGCTTATTGCAATGGCTTCTTTCAGTACTGAGAAGTCTATTTCCTTATAAGATTTAGTGATGTCCTTGGATTTACAACCTGTATTTCCGCTGTGCTGTTATTGCTCACAATTATTTTTTACTGAAAAAACCCCACTACTTTAAGTTATGTGATTTAATGCTGTGATTTTTAAAATAAAGATCTTTAATTGGTATCTTTTTTGTCTTACATAAAAAGTAAAATCATAGCAGTATATTTAAACTACTGAACAATAAGTACGGTTTTTAAGGGTGTAGTGTATTATAAAATATCTCCTAGTTTAAAAAGCTCCATCTCTCTACTGTCAGTGTGACTAGACAGTTTTATGTAACATCTTCAAGTTTAACATCTTCAGCTATTCTGTGTCTCATCACGGTGAGGAATAGCAGGCAATGTTGGCAGCTGGGACCCATAGAATTTATTTGTGATGTAAATAAATAACGGCTAAAGGAAGGATATATAAGATGTCTGCTTCCATCACTGAATTCATATTCTACTCTAAAGGTTGTGATGGGTGGGTGGGTGGGGGGGAGGGAATGCAATGAAAAGTGCAATGAAAACTGTTCTTTAAGGCTTAGTCAATGAACTCTCACCTTTCTTCTCACTGGGCCTAATCCCAACTCTATGAAGTCAGTGGTAGAGGCTGCCACTGAGTGAAGCTCAGGTCCATTGGCTATTTTTTAATTTTCACTTTCTTAAACTCTTTAACGGGTAAATATTAAACAAAGCTCCATGCTAGGTTTTCACGTGCTCAGCATCCATAATAGGGACCAGTTTTTCTAAATAACTGTTCCCATTTAGGTACCAGTTCTTCAAAATGTGCAGCACCATTGTGGCTCCTTCAGAAGCATTTGAAAAAGCTCCATACTTGAGATAATGAGAGATTTTCTGTTAGAACTTTTTTCCAATGCCTAATGCAATTTCATTGACACAGAAACTTCCCATAGGAATGTGTTGATTTCAATTAAATTAAATAAATAAATAAATAAAAGGGAGGGGAAAGCATTTTGATAAAGTCAAAAAATGCTGTTTCATCATTTTTGTAACAAAACATTTTTATTTTTTGTTTTATTTCGAAAATGTCAAAAATCAAAATAAAACATTTCCATCTTATCAAAATGAAAGATTTGGATTCAATTTTTTTTTAAAATTTCCTTTTGTGGAAAATGTTGACGTTCTTTGTTTTCATTATGATTTGGAATGAAAACAAATTTTGAAATCAGACTTTCCTGTGAAATGGAATTTCAGTTTCCTGCACAAGTCTCAGTAGAAAACGTGCTGAACTCCTGAAAATCTCTCACAAAGTGTTACTTTTGGGACTCAATCCTCTTTCCTCATTCTTTCTTCTGTTCCTTTCTCTCTATATATACATTTTTAAAATGAATTTAAAAGGATTCTTGAATCTCAATCCATTTTCATTTCTCCCTGTTTTCTCCCTATCTTTCTCCATTTCACAATTTGTGCGCCTTTCGTCATATTTAACACTTCTAATAACTTGTCTTCAAGACATATGATATAAGATTGTTAGATTGTACAGTCTAGATAACAAAGGTACATCTGCAGTACTGCACTGGTTTTCAGATATTTGCAAACTATTGAAATACAACAGAGTCTAATATTAAAATTTCACAAGTACAGAAAATATAGACAATATATTGTGAATGAATAATTCTATGGTAAATAGTAAAATTTTTACAGTCTATTCACTATCTCTTTTGATTTTGAAGCAGCTGTTGATAGAACACCAGTACAAATGAATTATATTATTTGATGTTTCATGCCTAGAAAGCTAAGGAAATCACTTTAGAACCCCATCACTCATCCATTTCAATGCTTATATTCAAAAATTAAATATGTTCAGTAGCCTGGTTTGATGGTAATATACCTGGGACCCACCAGTAAAATGAACTTCATTGCAGTTCTAGACATAGGTGATACCATCCTTCATTCATCACTTTGTTCAGATGATGCCAGTTTCACTGAATCTTAGAGCAACTCAATGGTGCACTTGAATGATATGTTTACCAGAAGAACTGGTAAAGAGAGAGAAAATGTTTTATCATCAGAAATATTTTCAATGTTTTATTTTGGTAATGAAATGTGTAGGGGGAGAGTCCGCTTATGCATCAATAGCTATCTGTTCTGGAACCCTTTAAAAAAATCAGATCAGAATGCTGGCACTGAACAAAGCAAGGGCCAGATCCACAAAGGGACTTGGGCATTGCAAAGCTGAGCTGGGGTCTCCCACATCCCAGCTGAGTTCCATAACCACTGAGCTAAAGGTTAAAAGGAAGGCCTCCTACTGGCTGGATAGTGTGGAGTTGGGATTTTGTGTACCAGATTGAGCCCCACAAGCAGGAGAGGTGAATAAACACCTATATTCTCCTGATTTGAGAATCTCACTGCTGCTGAGGAATAAGATAATGTATGTGCCCAGAGCAGAAACTTAGGCATGGAGGGGACTTTTACAGCAAATGTAGGTGCTGAGTGAGTTTAGGTCGTTATGAGGTTAGGCAGTGCCAAAAGGTTAGGCTGCAGCTGAGCAAGGTTTTGTGAATCTCAGTGGTGCATAAGTCCCTTTCCGGCTCTGGCCCTGAAAGACTTACACTACAGGTTTGAACCAGGTAAATGACTTGCAAATTTACCCACCCAGTTCTGCCAATATATTCCAATCTTAACTTCCAACACCCCTGTTTATTCTAGTCCTAGGCCTCTCTGAAACAGGGACTGTCGGTTTGGTGGTGGATTTGTGATGTACACAAATGAAGACCTGGGGGAAGCCACCAAACTTATTTTCATATACTTGTCTCAGAATTTGAGTTCACAGTTTGTCAGCTGATCCATGATCTGTCTTTTACACAATATGATCTCCCACTTTATCCAGGAATCCAATATACATACCAAGCAATGTGGTCGCAACTTTTCAAAGCCACATGTATTAGGTAAGCCTCCACAATTCCAAATGCACATTTGTATGTACAAATCACAAGTATGTGCATACCATTATGAATGTGTATTTTGCAGCATGTAATGGGTACATGGACACAGCATGGCTCCGTAGTCATTAGACACAGGACTATGGAAATGATAAAACAGTCCTCCTGGTCCAAAAAAAAAAAAAAAAAAAGACAGCTTACACTTTTAAAATTGCCATGCAAATGGGTGAGGTCAATAGTTATTTAAAATGCCAAAATTGTTAAATACTTGGGAGTAAACGTTCACTGTGAAAAGTAGAGAAATAGGAGTAAAATTTCCATACTTGTTAACAGAAGATTAGCATGTGCTTTGTATCATGGGGGAAATGTATCCCGTTAATGTCTAAGGGGTTTATTCTCATTGATATGGAGCAGCGGACCCAAAGGAGCTAAATTTCATGTCTCTTAGTACCTAATTCAGAAAAGCACTTAAGCAAATGCTTTATTTTGAGGATACTGTAGTCTTAAATCCCTTTGTCTTCCATCGGACTTTAAGCATGCTGTTAAAGTTAAGCACATGCTTAACTTTTTTCTTGAATAGAGATGTCTTCTAGAATTGGGCCTTAAGGCAGTTGAAAAATATAGACAATTGGGCTACATACAGTGAGAGAGGGATAGCTCATATGGATTACAGACCTGTGATGGGATATACAAGCCCCACACTGGAGAACAAGGGGTTAAGGAGCAACTCTGGGACCAGGTGGCCCTGCCCAGGCACACCTGCAAAGTCTGCACAGGCCCAAGGTGGAGCTTTAAAGGGGAAACAGAGCAGTTCAGAAAGGGGCAAGCAGTGAAAGAGAACAGACCTCTCCTCTGAGGCAGTAACAGCCAGGTGCTCTGGTTGCCTGAGACCCAACTAAGCCTGCAAAGGAGAGATTGGTGACTCTTTGGGAAGAGCAGAACTTCATTTTTGTGAGTCATTTAATTTACTCTGAGGGGAGAAAAGGAGAAGTCAGTAAGGAAGGGATTTAGGGAGGCAGTTATTTAGCACCCCAAAGCACAGGACTTAGTTGCCTACCCTGGGGCTCTACATCAGAGGATGGTACTGGGTTCCCCTACAGATCCCTAAGGGAGGACAAGAAACAGAGTCTACTCCTCAATGGGGAATCCAGCTGGGAAAGGCTCTGAATACACAAGGGTCAAGACACCAAGCCCCAGAGCTAAGGAGAAAGCCCTGAAGCTCTTGCAGAGACCAAAAGACTTCTCCCTTATTGAACTTTTCTTTTTGTATACTCCAAAGAGAGTGTTCTGGAATGCAGGACCCAACTGGAGGGGCTTAGACACAAAAAATGGGACTGGCTCCACAGGATGGAGTTGTAGAGGAAAGGGAAGATGTCAGGAAGGGGGACCATCTGCCAAACCCATGCCTAGCCATTTAGGAACACTGCTGCTGAGAGTCACCCTTCCCAAGACTCTATATAACATTTAAAACATTATGTTTCAAATGGGTTTAATCTTGATAAGGTTTAAAGTAACTTTTTCTCTATCAAGTTGAAGATTCCAGAAGATAAGCTGTTTGACCTAAAGCCTAGTACTAGAATGGCAAGGTGGAAAAAGGAAGAGAAAACTGGAGATGATGAAACTGATCATAAGTTTGAGTTTATTTTTAATTTTGCTGATGAATGCAGGTTGGGAGATTAGTTTTGTTGATAGGATTATTTTATATTGAAATGTCCATAAACTGGTGATACAATGTAATTTCAAGACCTTTTTTCCTGGATAAGACCATGACAGCTTCCTCAAAAGTGGCCTCATATATCCAAAGTGTTTATATTTTTGTAGGATCCTGGATGTCCATCTCTATGGTACTCCGAAAACTATGTCAAATTGCTGATTGAAGCAGGACTTTTCCAAATTGAGCCTCACTGACAATAACCTAATTTGAATCAAGTTGCATGGCTCTAAGGCTGAAATATAGCCCAAAGATCTTGGGGAGAGGTGCTGCAAGGTGGAGTAAATGAAGTTCACAAACAGTAAGAACAAAGGGTAATGCTAAGAGGTCTCACTTTTTGGCTCAGCGAGTCACCTGAGGGAAGATTGACACTCCAGAATCCCCGAGACTGATCACCTTGGGGAGATGAAACAACAACAACAACCTGGCTACTCCAGCCTTTTCAACCAGTCTCTTCCTGAACCCAAAGGAGGCCCGCTTGCGAGAAGCACTGTGCCAACAGTATCACCATCTCGCTCCTTGAGTCATCTATCCTCCGGAGTCAAGAACTGAAGAGTTTGCAAGTCCCCTGTTACCTTTAGGGTCTTATTTTTCTTTCTTTTGTTCTTTTATTATTATTGTTCTTGTTGTTTTTTAACGGAAGACGTCCCAACTTTTTTGTTTTTCGGATGAGAAAGTGAAAGTGTGGCTGTGTGTCTGAGTGCCCCCATAAAGACTACTTGGGGATGATGCCTGAAAAAAAATGTTCCACAACTTCAAACAGCCCTAAATAATCTCTCACTAAGATACTCATTAAAGTGTGTTCTGTGTTTAAAAGTCCTGAGAGACTTTGTATCATCATCTCTAATTTCTGGTAAATAAGACTTATCAAACATCTTATTTAGAGTGTTCTGTTAAATTCTGTATTATATCTCAGTTCTGGGGAGAGAGGAAAGGGGTATCTACCCCATAACAATGTAATTCTAAAAGGAAGCTCTTATGATTGTCTCTGAGGTTGTGATAGATATTAGATAATAACTTGGTTTCAGCATGCAGCTACTTAACAATTCAAATTAGATATTATTGACTTTGGTTATAAAAAAATATTAATAATTTGACCAGATAGCCACCTCCTTAAAATTAATAAGGATTGATGGTTTTGGACTAACTGGATTTAATTCCAATCCAATATCAAGACTAATTAGTTGATTTGACTTTTATTTGAGACTTATTGGACAGTTTATTTAAATATTACTACTTAAAAGCTTAGCTTTGGTGATATGTTTTCTTGATTTTATTTTTAAGTGTTTTAGTAGCATTTATAAAGAAATCCTGAAAACTTTTTTCCCCAAACAAGCAATGTGAGCCTAGGAAATCTGAGGACTTGGGTGGACACCAGATAGTCAAAAACAAAACAAAATAAAACAAAACCCAGACCAGTCCCCACAATTAATCTTTGGTTCTCTCCATGGTTTACAACCGCAGAGTGTAACAAGAACAAAAACAATAAAATGAGAGCCTGTTTTGGCCAACTTACAATTCACATTACAATCAGGTTGTTGTTGTTGTTGTTTTTTAAACAAGACCAATCATTGCTGATGGATATCATCATGAACAATTTCAGCTCCGAGAACACTTTGTCCCTATCTCTCAAGACTCGTATTTTTCAAGGTAGTCTCAGTTAAAGAGCCGCAATGCAGTCAGCTTTTGCACAGGTGAATAAAAGTGAGAGGATGCACGGAGCCTTCTCTGACCATGACCTTCCTAGGCAGAGGCAAGCCACAATCTGAAACATTGTGCTCTCCTCAGAGGAGAGACTAAGGAGATGCACAGTAACTCCTTCAACAGGGGTCTGTGCCTGATATGCTCAATTTGGAAGAAATTTTTAAAACTATTAACATTTTCTAAACTAGTTTTTTCTTTAGGATACCCCCTGGGCCAGACACTACAAAATGCTACTAGAGAGACTCCATTGGCACTCATTTGGGACAGCCTGCATATATGTCTTGTCCATTTGCAAGTGATTCAGGACAACCCAAATGAGTGCCAATAAAGCCATGCACACTGTCATGCCAACATATATTCCATGTGTCTCTCTATCTAGAGAGACAAGGTGCATGAGGTAATATCTTTTATGGGACCAACTTCTGTTGGTGAGAGAAACAAACTTTTGAAGTTACACAGAGCTCTTCTTCAAGTCAGAATATATCTTGGGACCAGCACGGCGACAACAACACTGCATACAATCATTTCTTATTATGCAGTATGCTGTTTTCAATACATTGCATTGTTAATTTTTTCTAAACCCTTCCACAGTCTGCAGAAACCATTAATTGCATTGTAAGAAAGAGCAAGGTGGAGTGGAAAGTGTAATAATACAGAATTTAATAGGGGTAAACGAGATTGTATATGCTCTGGAACCCTTAATGTTTGCAGAGGTCTTTGAATCTGCAGTCCTGTAGCATCTTGTAACAAGGGCAAAAAAAATTGTCGTTGTCTGAGTCACAAGATTTTTAAAATTGCATTGCCTTAAATATCACTTTGACAAAGTGCAGTGCTCATTTGTCATTTATTTGATTGCTGTGTGTTCATTTTTGGGGCATTTCTAAAAAGTTTGGGTTTGTTGTGGGGTTTTTTAAGTACATTTATGAGAGTTTGGGTTTAGTTTTTAGTTTTTAAAGCAGTCCTATGCAATAAGGTGTGCTGGTCTCCTGGCATAGTCAGCAGGATCCTAAATGCAGAAGGGAACATGGAGAAAGCAACCTGCCTCTGTTATATACATGTACACATAGTTAGGGGGAAAAAGACGGTACACGTAGGGTTAAGCTGATGCACCTGCTTCCCTCTCTCTGTTTGACTATGGGAAGATGGAGGGCAGCTGGGGTTGGCTCAGGACACACAAGATCAGCAGAATAACCCCGGGAAAAGACTCTCATAGACCATCCCTTATTTAAGTTATCTGACATTTTCCCCTTTTCCTCGTAGGTCCCTGACAGACTGAAACAAATCCAAATATCCATACGAAAGATTTCTAAGCAAACCAATTGCAAACACAAGGAGAGTTACACCTAGCCCCCAACACACTGCACACACACTTAGCTTTAGTCCAAATTACCTCCTTCCTGGGGTTTGCCATTATTGTTAATTAAATACTTATGTTTTGTTGATGCTATCAGCCTTAATTTTCTCTTGAGTTTGGCTCCCCTGTAACCTCCTTCTGTCCCTATGCATAGTTCCCTCTGCCTCAGAAAGATGCACAAATTCTTTTAAATTCCTGGGCAGAGTTGATAGGACCCATCTGTTCTGGCTGCCAGCATGAATCAATAAAATAACTCAGCATTTCTTTGCAGTGTCTTAGTATCTGACAATTGGGTGAGTCAGTAGAAGCAGACTGCATCTTTAGGCAGAATCCTAAAACCTGACAGACTATTACACCAATACACACAGGAAATGTAGTTGTTGTTTTTTCATTCCAAGTTCACTGTTATCAGGCCCCTCAGTTTTACTGGATGAGTGCAAACTCTCTTGTTCACTCTCCCCTTCTCTTATGCTGAAAGGCTGTACAACCTTTAAAAATAAAATCCTGCCACTGAAATCCTTCATGTTCATCATTTGTCTCCCCCAAATTCACAGCATCTTTTTTGACATTAAAAAAAAACACACAGTTCTTTTGCTATATTTCAGAGCCAAGGATACAGTGAATAAAAAAAAGAACATTTTGGTATTTCCTATTCTAAATATATAGGAAATACTGCAGTGAAGTTCAACACTTCTCCATAGTAACAGTAAGTGTTGCTTTTAAATGCCACCCACTCTATAGCCTTAGGGGGAAAAATATCAAAAATGCCAATTTTTGTTCACCTCAGAAATTTAATATGAGGAGATTCCCTATCCCTTCTTTAAGTCAGATGAAACTAGAGTACCCATTAGTAAAAAAGGGGAAGCATGCAACAGCATTCTAGAACCTTGTGATGTTGTTATTAAAAGAGACCTACCAAATCATATTGTACAGTTTTGTCTGTTTATGTGAGACAAGTGGCTGAGTTCTGCTCTCAGAAATACTACTGTAAATCCAGAGTAGGTCTGCACAGAACATGGCCCAAGGTGCTTCATAGTTATCAGTGATTCAAACTCATACATCAGATCAGTGTACAAGAGAAAAAGACACGCCTGGGAAAGTTTGTAGAGTGATAGCTGTAGTTCAAATGGCACTCCCCCATTTTAAGCACAGGCAACATTTTTATTAAAAAATACTAAAATCTGTCTAAATAGAATACACTTGTTAAGTGCAAGCACTTTAAGGGAACTTTTGCTGTGATGTTTTGCAGAAGGGGAGCTTGATGGCATGGTGGTATAGCTAATGAACAAAACTTTTAATAAGAGGAAATGGGAGTAAAAAGATAATAATGAACTGACTAATGGCAGTTCTACAGAGACGGCAGATTTAGAGAGTAAGGAAATAAAAAATGCCTTAAATGTCTAATCCTAGCCTTATTAGTGCAAAGAAAGTTGACCTATGCTATGCAACTCCAGCTACATGAATAAGGTAGCTGGAGTCAATGTACTTTAGATTGAGTTACCACGGGGTCTACACCATGGGCGGTCAACGGCAGAAACTCTCCCATCAACTTACCTTACTCTTCTCATCGGGAGTAGAGTACAGGGGTCTACTGGAGAGCGATCTGCTGTTGATTTGGCGGGTCTTCACTAGAGCCGCTAAATCGACTGCCAGTAGATCGATTTCAGAGTGTTGATCCCGGCTGTAGTGTAGACATAGGGTAGGTCTATACTTACCTCCGGGTCTGGCGGTAAGCAATCGATCTTCTGGGATCAATTTATCGCATCTTGTCTAGACATGATAAATCAATCCCGGAAGTGCTCGCCGTCGACGCCGGTACTCCTGCTCCACGAAAGGAGTACGTGGAGTCGACGGGGGAGCCTGCCTGCCACGTCTGGACCCGCGGTAAGTTCGCACTAAGGTACTTCAACTTCAGCTACATTATTCACGTAGCTGAATTTGCGTATCTTAGTTCGAAGTGTGGGGTTAGTGTGGACCAGGCCATAGTCTAAGGCAGCCTTGCTGCTGTTACTCTCCTACTGCATAGAAGGAAGTGGCTAATGGTTCCACCAGCCCTGTCCCTGTGTCTCTTCCAGCCCATCCTTGTCCCAGCCCAAGCCTTGCTGTGCAGGGACACACCCACAGCCCTTGAATTCACAATATGAATTTGGGTTTTCACAAATATCGCCTCCCTTTGCACTAGACAGTGTTCCATGGCAGACAGGGCACTCAACAATCATGAATGAGTTTGCAGGATTTGCCTCTAAATGCTAGATTCATTGGCACTGGCATATCGAGGGTTTCACTGCAAATTCTACTGTCCTTCCCCCCGCTGGAAAAAAGGAAAAATTGCAATGGCTGGTGTAGGGATATCTGTTTCCCTCAGGAGAACTGCTCTTGGCAGGTACAAAACAACACTGCAGATAAATGATCAAGAGGTTCTTACAGAAGCTACAGTGAAATTAGACAACTTTTCAGAATTTCAGTCCATTAAAAAAAGTGCTTCCAGTTCCCATTTCAATGCAGGTGAAACAATAAATATTGGACAAAAAGTTAATTTCTATTTGGAACATATTAATCGGTAGTCAGAGCACTTATTAAATAAAAAGAGTTGAGGGAGGAAAAAGCAATGCAAACCTCTTGGCAGTTCTTTTCAATTAATTAGTCTTCTCTGCTGAGTACAGTTCATTAAGAAAACTGGCTTCTATCCTCCAGCTTTCCAATATTCCCATTTTACTGTGCACCAAACATATCTCCAAACTGTATCCTATGTTCTTTTTTTTCCAGCGTCACATATAACACCATATACTCTGCTGGTGTAAATCAGAGGACCTCCGTTGACTTCAGTAGAGCCATGCCAATTGCCGTTAGCTGAAGAACTGATCCAGAGTGTTCTGCCCTGCAGAGAGGTTGACAGTACACAGAAGGGTCACTCAGGCTGGAGGCAGGCTGCAGGGTTATAGGTGAAACTGGTATACTTTCCAAACAAATTTGTTTCTGAACAAATTTTGTGCATTACTGTTTCAGGGAGTTCTGAGTGCCCTGGGATAAATTCTGTTTAGAGTTGGTTTATTTTTTCCCTTAATGGAATGTTATATAAAACCAAATGTAGTGAAATCAAGTTAACATAAAAGTAAGACGTGCACTCCATATATGAGGCATCCACATTTGATTATTATACAGGATCTTTTGGAGAAAGTAGGCAGCAAACTACAAAATCTAATCAGAGAGATAATTTTCTCCTACTGCTGCTACACATGCACTAACAGAAGGAAAATAGGGTAGATACAATGCACAACTACCTGAACCAATTAGACAACAGTAGAATGTATCTGTATCTAAAAATACAGCATTTGTAGCTTTAATTACTCAATGTAGGCTTAACTGAAAAAAAAATCTCCCAAAAAACAAAAACAAAAAACCCACTTCAGCAGCAACAATTTCTGTAGTAAGTCACTAGCACGCCCCCTCTCTTTCCACATTGAGAGAAAAGTTCTGGAGAGGTTTTTTTTTCCAGTGTTGTGAAATCTTACTAGATGCATTCTCTCTGTAAAGTCCCAATTTAATGAAAGGGTTTGATTTGTCACTGAATTATTCCAGTTTTCTGTCAGCATAACACCATTCATTTCAGTGGAGTTAAACCAAAGTAAAACTGGAGTAATGTTGAGGCAAATCATCCCCAATTTAGTAGCTGACTTTGCCCCCAAATAAAAGCCTTCTCCATATAACTTACCCATCTCTTTGGGAATCTTTAGTACTTTTATAGGGTAGCAAATTCCTGTCTTGTACACTGCCTTTTAAATACGTTATAGACAATATATTTCTTATTTCTAACACCTGTCTTCCTCCCATGTTTACTACAAAATGGAGCTCCTTTTTGGTTGATCTTTAGGTACCTCCATAATAAACGTGAATAATAATAAAGTCAGAAAACACAAATATCATGGTTCTCCAGGGTTTTATGACACCTACGGTATTCCACAAGGGCAACCCAAATCCTTACTCTACCAGCTTTCAATGTGGAAGGCCTTGTGCACTATTTAGGATAATAATTCTGATGGTATGGCCCATGCATGTTTATTAATAGTTCCATTCTATATGTTCAAAATAGCCACAATTATTAGCAGTCTTAGCTGGTAATTCAATTTTCTGCCAACTCCCTCTGCGTTTGTGGTCTCCATTTTGATACTCTCCAGTTGACGCTTACTGACTTTCATATCACTATCCAAGTTATCAAAGCTAGAGGAAAAACTTTCAGTCCCACAGAGGATAAAGAAGCTTGCATTTTTATCAGACTCTTCATGAAGGGACTCCATGCTCAGACTGAGGTAATTTGCTAGGATATAGAAAGCACTTAAACACACTGCATGAATCAAAGGTAAGATGCCGCTTACATCATTGACTGAGAGAAGAGTAAATATGGCTGGAAAAAAATCTTTTTAATCTTCATATTGTCCCTTTGCTGTTTCATAAGAATATGTCAGTAAGTGACTATTTCCATGAAGGATTCCACCTTTTCATGTCTAAAACACTGACACAAATGTGAACTTTCCACTGTGAAACTCTACCAGGAGTGCAAAAATAAAAGGCTGCAGCTTGTCTTCATGTCAGATTTCATCTCTTCCCTCTCCCACTGCAACTTATTTTTATAGCTCTTACCCTTGTGAGTTTCTTTGTTCAAGCCTAAAACCACAACAGGGAATGCTTGGAAATGGAGAGAAACTTGGGGAGGGAGAGGAGTTGGGAAATATTCCCAAATATTTGCCAAGAAATGACAGAATACCTAAGACGCTGTGCCTTTTGACTATGAAAAAGTCATTCGGTGTTAATTTTCTATTGAAGAGTTTTGTGCAAAGAAAATAATAAACATTATTATTATTATTAATATATTAGAAGAAAAGGTCAGAGTAAAAACAAGAGGTTACATTTCTTCTTTAAACAAACAAGGATGCAAACAAACAAAAACAAGAGGCAGGACACACTGAGGCTAGTAAAGTGAAAGATTGCACCACAGACTATCATCAGCTCTTCTTAATTAATGTCTTTCCTGGAGCTTTGTCGTTATATTCCAAACAAAGTTCTTTTTTGAAACCAGATGAAGAGGTGAACACACTTGTTATTGAGGAAGTCTGGATTCAGTTCCCAGTGCTGCCACACATTTCTTGTATATTTGTGGGCAAGTCACTTAGACCAAATTCGCAAAGGTATTTAGGCTCCTAATTTCCATTGTCACTTTGGGTCTTAATCTCTCTGTGCCTCAGTTACCTATTTGTAAAATGGAGATAAAGAATACTACATTTCTCACACCCTTTGTCGGTCATATTTTTGGGGTGGGTATTGTTTCTTCCTATATGTTCGAACAGTAAGTAGCACAATGGAGCCTGATGTTGAGTGGGCCTCTATATGGAGCTGCGATACACATAACAACACAGTGTCAGGTTTCAGAGTAGCAGCCGTGTTAGTCTATATCAGCAAAAGGAACGAGGAGTCCTTGTGGAACCTTAGAAACTAATAAATGAATTTGGGCATAAGCTTTCACTAGTCCTCGCTTACAGACAGCCCTGGCTGCCACCACTCCCAAGCACTAATTCCCTTCCCTGGGTAGCCTTGAGAGACTCTTCACCAATTCCCTGGTGAACACAGATCCAAACCCCTTGGATCTTAAAACAAGAAGAAATTAACCATCCCCCCTCCTTTCTCCCATGAACTCCTGGTGGATCCAGATCCAGCCCCCTTGGATCTAAAAAACAAGGAAAAAATCAATCAGGTATAAAAAAAAGGCTTTTAATTAAAGAAAAGAAAGGAAAAGAAAACCCTCTGGGAGAGATTAGCATACCAGCTACTCTCACAAACAACAGATTCCAAACACAGAGGATGTTCCCCTGGGCAAAAACTTAGTTACACAAAAAATACCCAAATACCCAATTTGACTGTTCCTCTAATTGCACAAGACAGGTTACAAAGAAATAAACATAAACTTATTTATTTCCTTCACTAATACTCACTACTTGATAAGAGGCTGAATTCTGGAGCTTTTCCCTCCAGTCAAAAGTGAAACTGACCCAGACAAAGGGAACTTCCCTCTTTCCTTTTGAACCATCTTAACCTCCCATTAGTTCCTCTAGTCAGGTGTCAGCTAGGCTAGGTGAATTTCTTGACCCTTTACAGGTAAAAGAGGCATTAACCCTTAACGAACTGTTTATGACAAAATCTATCAATGTGATATATGCCATCATGTGCCAGCAATGCCCCTCTGCCATGTACATTGGCCAAACCAGACAGTCTCTATGCAAAACAATAAATGTACACAAATCAGACGTCAAGAATTATAACATTAAAAACCAGTCAGAAAACACTTCAGCCTCCCTGGATACTCAATTACGGACCTAAAAGTCATGATTCTTCAACAAAAAAACTTCACAAACAGACTCCAATGAGAAACTGCAGAACTGGAATTAATTTGCAAACTGGACACCATTAAATTAGTCTTGAATAAAGACTGAGAGTGGATGGCTCATTACATAAACTAAAAACTATTTCCCCATGCTAATTTCCCCTACTGTTACTCACACCTTCTTGTCAACTGTTTGAAATGGGCCATCCTGATTATCACTACAAACATGTTTTTTTCTCCTGCTGATAATAGCCCACCTTAATTGATTTGTCTTGTTAGAGCTGGTATGGCAACCCCCATCTTTTCATGTTCTCTGTATATATATCTTCCTAATGTATTTTCCACTCCATGCATCCGATGAAGTGGGTTTTAGCCCACAAAAGCTTATGCCCAAATACATTTGTTAGTCTCTAAGGTGCCACAAGTACTCCTGTTCTTTTTGATAATAACACAGTGGTTCTCAAACTTTTTTACTGGTGACTCCTTTCATATAGCAAGCCTTTGAGTCCGATACCCCCTTATAAATTAAAACCATGTTTTTTGTATATTATAAATGCTGGAGGCAAAGCATGGTTTAGGGTAGAGGCTGACAGCTCGTGACCCCCCAGGTAATAGCCTCGTGACCCCTGAGGAGTCCCGACTCCCAGTTTGAGAACCTCTGTATAACAATATAATTAAAAAATATGCATTGGACGTAGCAAATTGTGTTCAGTCTTTATATGCCCTCCATTCTTCACTTCACTGTATACTTATGTAGTAGCAGCAGAAAGATCACATCACATAAAGGGTTCCTTTATTAACCTCGTGAGAGGCTAAGATTGGATGTTGGTTGGCCTCCGGGAAGTGTGCCTGGATCTATTTACTACTATTATCTTTTTAAAACATAATAAAGCAAGGAAGTAAGGTTTTCCAAAGCCAAACCCAGCAGGTGGAGCATGTAATTAGATCAGGGGTCGGCAATGTTTGGCACGTGGCTCGCCAGGGTAAGCACCCGGGTGGGCCGGGCCAGTTTATTTACCTGCTGATGCGGCAGGTTCGGCCGATCGTGGCCCCCACTCGCCACGGTTCGCCGTCCCGGGCCAGTGGGTGCGGTGGGAAGCCGCGGCCAGCACATCCCTCGCCTGTGCTGCTTCCCAGCACCCCCATTGGCCTCGGACGGTGAACCGCGGTGAGTGGGGGCCACGATTGGCTGAATTGGCCAAATCAGCAGGTAAATAAACTGGCCCGGCCCACCAGGGTGCTTACCCTGGCGAGCCACGTGCCAAACATTGCCGACCCCTGAATTAGACGATACAAGGGAAATCAAGCCTGACTTTTCAAGGCATAAGCTGATCATGTATGTATGTATATGGAGGAGGTAGGAGGGGTGAGGGGGGAATCAGGAAAGGATCCCTCACCCCATTACATTTTGTATAAGTGTGTTATTGGGGGTTGTCAGCTTCTTCTGAGACATCAGCTAGTAGCTGCTGTCAGAGGCAGGTTTCTGAACTGGATGACCCAAGCAATCTTCTTCAATGTGATGGAAGAAAGCAATCCCTTTGGCTCAATCCTTATCCCAGTGTAAATCAGGAGTAACTCCATTGATATCAGTAGTGTTATGCTATTATTAAACCTGTAAGTGTGATCAGAATCTGGTCCTAAGTGTTCAATGAATGATGTTGATAAACTGAAGTGGATAACCTGGTACTTTTTCTTTCCCTCTGGATATTCAGCAACTGTGGAAATCTCCATACATGTACTTGCTTGATTAGGACTATTAATTAAAGTACTGGTACATTTTGAAGTGAATTTTAAACATCTGGGATGGTCAAATAGGGATAACCACTACCCCCTAGCTACTGTAGCTTTCCTTAATTGCTTTGTTTCAAATATTTTGCATTGAGAGAGAGAGAGAATGCTAGAGGGACACTCTTAATCATCTTCTACTAATAACATGATGCTTGTAAACAAGATAATTACTGTTGGCCTCTCTTTATACGTTATGGAATGGAAAAGGAACTATTAATATATTTATAAGATTCTTGCTTTTCAATTATTATGATTTTCCTATCCAGTTAATATTACTCTTTAACATTAACTATTGCAGTAATTGTCAGGGTTCTCACATACTATGATGTTACATAGCAATATAATACCCCTAAGACAGATATTGTTGTCCTGACAGAGAGAGGTAGTAGAGGTCCAGGGACTAAAATAGGTTAATACCTTCTGTAAGGATGCACCCAAAGGGGAGACATAGAAAATTGTACTTCTGCCTCTTGACCTCACACATGAGGAGTTCCACAAGGTTCAATGCTCTCGCCCTCTCTCTGCGTATATTCAACACCTACTTGCAGCCACAAGATGAATGAGAAGACCATTGACTCAAGTGCCAGTAATATATAGATGACACACAAATAAACCAATCCTTCATCACGTACAACTTAGGTTTGCAAATTTTCTAATTGCACAAAACCAAACACCCTTGCCCCACCCCTGCCCTGCCCCTTCCTGGAGGCCCCGACCCCCACTCAGACCAGCCTCCATCCCTCCGTCACTCACTCTCCCCCACCCTCACTCACTTTCACTGGGCTGGGGCAGGGGGCTGGGATGCGGGAGGGAGGGAGGGAGGGCTCTAGCTGGGGGTGCAAGTTCTGGGGTGGGGCTAGGAATGAGGGTTTCAGGGTGTGGGAGGGGACTCTGGGCTGGGGCATGGGGTTGGGATGCAGGAGGGGGTGTGGACTCTTGGAGGGGGCTCAGGGATGGGGCAAGGGTTTGGGTTGCGGGAGGGGTGTGGGAGAGGTGTTCTGACCTGTGGCAGGTGGCTGGCGTTCAGGTGGATGCTTACCTCAGGCAGCGCAGCGGGGTTAAAGCAGGCTCCCTGCCTGCCCTACCATTCCCAGAAGTGGCCGCCATGTCCAGCCCCTAGGCAGAGGGGTGGCCACGTGGCTGTGCAGGCTTCACGCGCCTGCAGGCACTGCCCCTGAAGCTCCCATTGGCTGCAGTTCCTAGCCAATGGGAGCTGCGGAAACAGCATTCAGGGTGGGGGCAGTGCGCGGAGCTTCCCTGATCGCACCTGCGCCTAGGGGCCTCAGGGACACCTGGCAACCCTAATACAACCACACCACTGCCATCAGATGGCCCAGTGCTTCAATGAGATCAGCTCATGAATGAATAACAACCGCTGAAGGTGAACCCAAGCAAGACAGAGCTGATACTGGTGTGCAGAGGAAAGCACATTGAAAAGTTTACAGCTATCGTGAAGTCTCCTTTAGTTGAAGTTATACACTCATTTTAGTCAATTCAGTCCTTGTTTATGAGTGTTCATGAACACCTCACTGAGATTAATGATACAAAAAAATTCCTGAACTTCATTTTGTATTCTTAACTCCCATATTGTGTCTCCAGCTTCCCCCTTGAATAAGCAGGAGTCACTTCGCCAACTGAAAGCTGTAGGTACCTTCCCATTGGACACTACAGGACACTGCAAGTAAAATGCGGTATGGTCACAAAGTGTTTCTGGACTGAGCATGCCCAGTTCAAAAATAGGTGAAAGAGTGCTGGCAGGGTCCTAACTCTGAGGTAAACAAGAGCAGTGAGCATGTGCAAAGTGATTAGTAATGAGTAAGTCCAAACATGTCTGGACATGTTCAGACATGCCCAAGTTTATGTTGACAGTGAACATGTGCAGTAATTCTGAACATCTGACAGTATAGGACTGAGAGAGAGAGAATTTTGAAGGAACATTCCAAGCGGCCAATTAACTGAAGCAGCAGCAACTGCAGACAATGCAGCAAAATCAACGGACAGTGTAAGCCTGCTAGTTTTAATTATTGTATAGCCCAGTGTTCGGCAATCTCTGGCACGTGGCCCACCAGGGTAAGCCCCCTGGTGGGCCGGGCCGGTTTGTTTATCTGTCGCATCCGCAGGTTCGGCCAATCGCAGCTCCCACTGGCAGTCGTTCACCATCCCAAGCCAATGGAGGCTGCAGGAAGCAGCGCAGGCCGAGGGATGTGCTGGCTGTCACTTCCTGCAGCCCCCATTGGCCTGGGATGGCGAACCACAGCCAGTGGGAGCCATGGTCGGCCAAACCTGCAGACGCAGCAGGTAAACAAACTGGCCCGGCCCGCCAGGGGGCTTACCCTGGTGGGCCATATGCCAAAGGTTACCGATCCCTGGTATAGCCTAAGTATAGTGTTTGTATTAGCGTGAATATGTATATGCTTGTGATATGTGTGTGTGTTTTAATTATAATTTACCTATATAACATTTAAAGTATAAGTTAAGAACTGCTGTCAGCGATCTGTCACAGGCTGGCCACCTGTGGCTGAGAGCATCATTTAGAATCATGTAGACCAGAGGTTCTCAAACTGTGGTCCGCGAGCTCCATTCAGGTGGTCTGTACATAGTTCCCTCTAAAGTGCACGCTTGGGCGGCTGCACACGAGAGACTGAAGGGCCACCCACCTAATTAGTGGAGCTGCACAGGTGCGATTCCACTAATTAGATGCCTGGACCCTGGAGAAGATGCACTTGTAAGGTGAGGTGGTGGCCTTGTGGGGAATAAAGGGTAGGTGGGGGGGGGTAGTGGGGGTGAGAAGAAGGAGTGGGGGGAATTTGGGACGTGCAGGGCTGCGCTGTCAGAGAAAGAAGTGACTTTCCCCGGGTCCAGGGCTGTGGCTCCCGGGGATAGATGGTCCTCCTTCCCAGCCTCAGCTCTGTGGCTGCTGTGGTAGGGGAGAGACCCCCTCCTAATCCCAGATTGGGGGGTGCCGCGGCGGCAGAGAGAGGGCACATCCATCACATTAGAAAGGTAAGACCACTGATATTAAAATAGAAGTTGTGTGCTTTTATTTGTAGAACAAAAAATATTAATTATTAAGTTATTTTTACATAGCGCTTTTATCCAAAGTGCTTTACAATAGTTAGCTAACGGTACAAACAACGTTTGGAAAGAACATAAGTAGTCCTCTGAGATCCTCAGCAATTTTCAAGTGGGCCGTGAAAAAAAAAAATTTGAGAGCCACTGATTTAGACTATATCCAATTGTGGTTTAATTCTCTTTAACTTGCAATAAAGGATTTGTGTCTGATTTTTATTCTTAGAATACATTGTAGTAGGATTACATTAATAAAAGATATTTTGTTTTGGAAAAATAATACTGCCTGTGTTGATCATTTTATTGAAAGGTTACATCTGTGTCCTTTTTATGTTTCCTTAACTGCCCTGGAAACCCATACCCCGAGAGGGACAGATTAAGGGGGCAATAGGCAGGTTATTCTAGGGGCACCCCAATCTGATTTTTGGGGTAACACTAAGGGCCACATATGTATTTAGACACCTAAAAATGCAGATAAGTGCCTAGTGGGGTTTTCAAAGTCCTTAGGTGCCTAATTCTCAATGGAAGATACTGTGATACAGAGAGTAGTATAACAAACTGTATAGAATAGAATAGTGACTGGTGTGGGTATCCTCATGGCACAAGTTATGTTAAACAACTTTATATATAAAAAAAGTTGGTAGCAGCAGCATAGGGTGACATCTACTGTGAAATGTACAAGTAGTAAACCACAAAAGGAAGTCGTAGTATATTGGTTTCTACAAACTGAAACTGTAAGACCCTTTCCAAGACTTCCAGAATCACAGACACATTTGGATGCCCTTATTAAGGAAAATATATATAACATATATTCCATTAACTTACAGAAAAAGAGTAACAGAACATTAGGTTTAATTTTTCTTTGATAGCTTACAGAATTGGGGTTTTCAAATGTTTTCTACTTTGCTGCTACCTCTTTCCTCCATTTTTCTGGCCCTCACCATCACAGGGCCCCTCAACACACTGACTGACATACGGAAAAAAAGTTTATAGGGGCTGGGAAATGTATTGGACAGCAACTCTCACACTATTTCCAATCCATGAAGTAGGAAGGAAGTGTCTTTTGATGCCAGGAGGTCATTTTATTTGGAACTAAGAACTAAGGATAAGTTGTCAATCAGGAAGTGAAGTCATATTTTGTCAGGCATAGGCAGAGCCCAAATCTGGGAAGCCTCTGATGTGGCCCAAATTAAAATTCACCAGCCTTAAGTGCTTCTGAAATTTGGCAAAGGGAGTTGCCCATCTCAAGTCGTTTTAATGAGTGAGAGATTGTGATGTATGCAAATGAGCAAACTCTTCCCTTATCTGGGTGATGAGAGCTAAGTGTGCACACCAGGGGAATTTTCAATTAGTCCCCAGCCTGAGCCCCCATGGAAGTATCAAAGGGTACCATCTGCTTCATAGGCATTAAGTGATTTATTATCCAAATCAAAATAAGGCAAGAGAAACTACAGAACTGTTGACAATAGAAAGGCAGTCAGAAAGAAAGTTAAAGAATCTTGTTAAAGGAAGTCGTCTATATAGTCTTCACAGGCCCAATGTTGATGGGTACTTCCGCAGTATATTAGACAACAAGATGGTGGAGACACTGCAGAAAGCAATTACAGAATCCAGCTTCACATCTTCTGGTGCGTTGCTGAAGGGGAACAGCAGTGCTGTTTGCTTTTCACAAATCTATTGGCCTGACTGTGGATAAGCACAACATTCTGTGGTGTCATGGCAAGGCAGGAGGTTCCATCTGTACCTGCCCACCAATCAGATACTGCAGTCCAACCAGAACAATCTCAGGGGGTAAAGTCTCAGTAGCCTTAAGAACGTAAGCTTTATCAGGAAAAGTAAGCAGAGACAACAACACCTTAAGTAGCTACCAAAGTCATTTATAACATTCCAACCTCTCCCAAAAATCCTGGATCCCTGAATGGATTGTCTTATATGCCTCCTGCTCTTTCCCTACATTTATTCCTTCATCCCTCATACATCTCAACTCCCATTTGAGACACTCCTTGCTTCACTTGTCCCCATCAGCCCTGGCTTACCACCAACAAACTCGAAATCTCTCCACCCTGCTTCCTCCTCTGGTACCTAGCTTGACTCCTAATTCCCCTGCTAAGAATCAGCACTCTCATTCATCCCCTATCACCTTTCCACTTCATCCTCTGTTTTCCAGGGCTGAACCCTTCTTTAACAACTAGTCCCTAGAGCTGGATGGGAAATGATTTTCAAGTCCCATACAAATTTTAGAGATGTCAATAATTTTCCCATTTTACATCAGGACACAACCGAGGCCTTTAAAAAAAAAATTGTGAAAAACCAATAAGAGAAATAACCACTGCACAATAGCCAAGTATACTTATGTAGGCTGTGGGAGACTTAGCTTCAAGTCCCTGCTCCAAAGGAGCCAGGTCAGGGACTTGAACCCAGCTCTCCTATATCCCAGGTATGCCTCAATCACTGGGACATAGAGTCAGTTTTTTTTCTAGCAAGCTGTCCTGTGGGAAGTGCTTCACTTTATATAAATAATTAAATAATAATTGTTTAACTATCCCTCTTACCCCCTGTCAAGGCTGATTCCCCACTCTGGCACTTTGAGTGCAGTCAGTAGGGGACCGCAGGGATTCTAAAAATTAATACTGGCCACACCAGACTTGTATTAAACTCCCAAGGTTACAGCTTCTCTCTGACCTTGAATGGGTAGATGCTGCCACCACCCAAATGCAAAAAACCCGTTTTGGAACCCAGGAAGGCGCACTTGGGAATTCCTCCCTGTGGGGTACGCTCAAGCCCTTTCACTCCCCACTCCGGGGAAGAGCTGAGAAAGAAAACAAAGGAAATTAGCTGTTGCCCCAGCTACTTTAACAACATATGCACAAACCTCTTAGGACACCAAAAATCCAATCCTGTTCTTAAAAAAGGTAAATTTTATTAAAAACAAAAAGAAAGAAAATATACCTGGAACTTAAGCTTTTGCTAGATTTAAAAAATCCAATTACAAAAATTAAGCATCAAGATAACCTCAAGAGAGCTAAGCCAGAGGTGAAAGTAAGCCAGTCCAGTCCGGTACAGCATACCAGCAAGAGCCGGTACACCATGCCAGACTGGACCGGCTTCTCTGGCAGTGATTTAAAGGGCCCAGGGCTCCAGCCACTGCGGGGAGCCCCGGGCCCTTTAAATCACCACCAGAGCTCTGTCAGCCGGGCTCGGGCAGGGATTTAAATTGCCCGGAGCTCCGGCCCCTGCGGGGAGCCCAGGGCCCTTTAAAGGGCTGCCTGAGCCCCACTGCCAGATCTCCGGCGGCGCTTTAAAGGGCCTAGGGCTCCCTGCAGTGGCCGGAGCCCTGGGCGCTTTAAATCACCACCGGAGACCTGCCACCGCTACCCTGCAGAGGCAGGAGCATCTTTAAATCCCCTCTCCACCCCCGAGCCCAGCTGCCGGAGCCCTGGGGCTCCGACAGGGATTTAAAGGGCCCGGAGCTCCGCAGTGGCTGGAGCCCTGGGCCCTTTAATTTTCCCCTGAACTACAGGGCTCCCAGCCGCCTTTGCAGCTGGTAGCTCTGGGGTGATTTAAAGGCCCTGGGGCTCCCAGCCACAGCTAGCGCCCCAGGCCCTTTAAATCTTGAAAGGCCCTGCCTCTTCCAGTTGAGGCCATGCCCCCGCTCAGGACTCCGGCATACCAGTAAGGCCTTTAAATTACTTTCACCCCTGGGTTCAGCTTAAAGGTTACAAGCAAGATAAAAGCATCTGGGGTTAGCACAGAGAAGTCCACAAGTGAATAAGAAATAAAAGAAATAATCCTAATCACGTCTTCCTAGACATTCCCTTATTTACTTACATATTTGGGGTTTCAGATAAGGAGGTTTGAGGTGTTATTTGATGCTTTTTCATACCTGGTTTTAAAGCTGCTTACAGCATTGCTGCTCTGTGTCTCTCTTTCCCAGAGAACCACAACAGACACACAGGGGAAGTTTTTCCCCATTTTAAAAAGTTCTAGCCTTCCCATTGGCTCTTTTGGTCAGGTTCCCAATCTCTTCTTTTTTACCTATTGGCTTTTTTAACCCTTTACAGTAAAGCAAGGAGAGAACAGCACCAAGATGGATTTTATAGCTAACTGCCTGGCTGTGTGTCCATAAAAGGAAGCTACTCCCCCCCCTTTCATTTATCACACCCCCATTTTTGTCTATTTAATTTAGCTTGCAAGCTCTTTTGGGCAAGGGCCCTGATGGATTCTTTATCCATAAAATGGTAGATATCACAGTATTGCTATAAAACAGGGATCGGCAACCTTTGGCACATGGCCCGCCAGGGTAAGCACCTTGGCGGGCTGGGTGGGTTTGTTTACCTGCCGCGTCCGCAGGTTCAGCCAATCGCGGCTCCCACTGGCCATGGTTCGTCACTCCAGGCTAATTTGGGCTGCGGGAAGCAGCAACCAGCAGATCCCTCGGCCCACGCCACTTCCTAAAGCCTCATTGGAACTGGAGCACCGAACCGTGGCCAGTCGCAGCTGCGATCGGCTGAACTTGCGGACATGGCAGGTAAACAAACCAGCCCCTTGCGGGCTGCGGGCCAAAGGTTGCCGATCCCTGTTATAAAAGTTAAGAATAATTATATAGATTGATTTGTAGGACTCTCACCACATCAGGAAGCACCAAATATTGCACCTCATAAAAACACTCACATTCTGGGTATCTGGCTATTGTGGCAGTATTTATTCTTTTTTTTCCCAGGGCAAATTAATATTTCAGTATATGTATTGCAGATATTTTCACACAGAAAGTTTTACCCTCTTCCCTGAATTTCACACATATTTGCTGAGTATTTTAGTAATTTCTGTGTGCACTTTTCATTTCTCCTTGCAAAAATGACCTTTAGCTTATGCCAAAAAATAAATCACAGGAGAACAGAAATCATTCTTTCCCTGTTTTGCAGAATCATCAAAATTATCTGGCTTTCACACTTTTCAAAAATGTCACATCCTCCCCAATTCATTCACTGAATAGGTTGCTCCATTTTTATCATGCCGTAAAAATGTACAACCTACTAACAGTGACAGTGATGATCCTGCTTCTTCTCTAATTGCTGAGCAATATATACTGAATTACTGATCTTCCACAAATCCTACTGAAATCTATGGGAGCAAGTGGTGCTGTGTTTCTTTGGAAATCAGGCCAACTTCACTTAAATGTGTAAGTATAGATTTAGGAGCCCAATTTTATGCATGCAGATATGAAAATATTGGCCTAAGTTTCTTGTCATAAAATAGATGGTCACCCTGGAAACTGAAAATTTTGTTATATTGGAGAATCATTGCATTGGGAGCTAGATTTCACAGCAGCAAGTCAGATATGTCAACAGTTTACTGAGGGAAAGTGAATAGCTGCTGAACTTGATAAAACACACCATCTGGTGTTCACACACCTACTGTAATAAGGACTGAAGATAAAGATAACTTAGTAGAGAATGAATGGCATCTGAGATGAAAATGAGGGTGAATATACTATAGGCAAGAATCTGATGCAACAAGGTTAAACAGAGTGAAAGAACCACTAACTCTGGATAGAAAGTTAAAACAGTTTAAGTGTTGACATCTATTTCCTGCATGTCAACTTGTAGTCTCTGAACTGCAAGATGGTTCACTGCTATCTTGTCAGAATATCATGACCAATAATTGCCAAGAGACAAGTTTCCAAAACTTTCACTTTCTTATTGTTTGTCATATTCTCTTTCACAGTGATACTATTTAGATTAAGTTATCAAAGTCCTTCCTCCAGCCATTATGTCATCTGTAACAAAACAAAACTATGTTCCCTATGTGCTGAGACTTTAGGATTATGTTTTAAGTGATATAATCACCCGGCTTGACAAAGCCCTGGCTGGGATGATTTAGTTGGGAATTGGTCCTGCTTTGAGCAGGCGGTTGGACTAGATGACCTCTTGAGGTCCGTTCCAACCCTGATATTCTATGATTCTAGACAGTTGGTGTTAACAGTTACATGGATCCCCGACACCATGCATACATCTTCTTTAATTTTTAATTTAGTCACTAATATTCAGGTTAATTAAATAAGCTCCTGTCCGATGTAATTTTTTCTCTATTCCTAGCTGTTCTCTCTCTGATTTATAAATTCATCTTCCTCCACTTAGCTATCTAATCACTCCCCCTCCGACCCCGAAAAAATCATCAGAATTAATCAGTGTTTATGAGTTGTAGGATGCAAGTAAAATTGTTAGTGGGTGTTTATTAAGCACTGTCATCAGTGGAGATGTATAAAATACTTAATGGTGTCACGTCACATCAATACTTTATTTGGTTTTGATCCATCTAAATTTAAACCCCCTGAGTTTCACTGTGCTTTTTAGATTCAAAATCATAAAAATCCTACTGAGATAGCATCCCTTATGCATTCAGAACTCCCACTGAAAGCCATAAGCATATAAGGGCTGCAGGATCAGAACCCACAACGGTTACCTGGTTTTCTTAGGAACCTTAATTTGAATTTCCAGGCACATGTGGATTTAAAACCTCAAGTAAATTATTGTAGATCCTTGCACTGAAAAAGATATTTTTAAAAAGAAATCCTACAAAAAATGCATTCCCTAAAATGGGCTTCCAAATCTGTGTATTCTTCACTTCTGCAATCCACGGCTTCTGGGGATAGTACTAGTATGCGATGAACTCTTGCAGGCAACAAAGAAGAAAAGAGACCGGCTAAATAATTTAAAGTATCACAGTGCACATGGACTCTAGTCTCAGTCTCCTGGATAGCACCACAATTTGGGGCCTTTTTATTGCAAGATTTAAACTCCTGTGAAAAGCTAACATTTCCTGCCTGAATAGGCAGGCCAATCATGGCACCAACCAGGATTTGTGCCTTTGATAAGGACATGTATCTGTTAAAGCAGCCCTAAGATAAGACATATGCATCACTATTGTTCAGCAATAGTGAATCTCATCAGCCAACCGTGTGTCTCTCAAATTAGCAATAGTAATATTTCAAATTAACAGAAGCAGAATGATTCACAAGTGTACTCTTTCAATGGATGGCATAAAATTATGGGGAGGTTGCAGATAAGTTTGGGAAGCTAACTAAGTACCTGATTCTGAATTAGTTGTGCAGCCAAATTCATATTGAAGTGAGTGGGAATTTTGGGTGAGCAAGCAGTCCAGAATTGGACTCCCAAGCATGGGGAAAAGTCACATTATGAAAACTATAACAAATCCATTTTTGCTGAAATTAGTATCTCTAGCCTTTGTTTGTATGAAAGTGCTAGCTAGCAACCTAAAGGCGAATGTCAGTTAATATTTGTAGTAGTCCTTCTATAAACAAAAGGTTTCGATCTACAAATAATGTTAGCCCCTCCTTTACAGGGAGAAGCTTAACGTGTAAAGACTAAGGTTTGTCTACACTATGGACCTTACAGCGGCACTGTGAGGTCTCCTGTGTAGCCACTGTTTGCCGGCAGGAGAGAGCTCTCCTAGCAGCATAATTAAACCACCCCCAAAGAGCAGCATTAGCCTTGTCGACATAGTGCTGTCCACACCAGCACTTTTGCCAGTGAAACTTATGTTGGTCAGGAGTGTGTTTTTTTAACACCCTTGACCGACAAAAGTTTTACTGGCAAAAGTGATATGTAGACAAAGCTTAAAATGAATTAAGCAGAAGTAGGAGCCTGTACAGCTGCAGTAATATAGTGTAAACCTTTAGGGCCAAATCCTAGTTTCTTTGAAATCAGTGTCAAAATTCCCATTGTTGTCAATTAGACCAAGATTTGACCATTAGCTCCAGGCTTTTCTTTCTTTCTGAGCCGTGCAGACCAGTTTCTCTGGCACAGGCACGGTGGAGGTTGCAGCTGTATTGGAGAGCTCATAAGCAGAAGCAAAAGGAAGAGGGGAAGGATGAATGAATTCCTCAATCTGCCCTGTCTCTGGACACTTTGAAGCTTGCTTAGGGGGATCACAATAGAGTGACACAGCAGTCTACTTACTTCTTGCCAGCTGGAGCTTTGTGGGCCATGAAGGTGGCAATCCAGTTCCACAAAAGGCAATAGGAACATAATCTCCCACTGCCTCCAGGTGCAGTATAGGGCTTCAGGACATGCTGCCAAACCCAGGAGGGGCTGCAAGATAGAGGTGTTTCTGAATTTCACTTTTAGGCTGTTATCACACAGACCATGAAGTCAATAGAAGTTTTGTACATGCTACTTCCAGAGATGTTTAGGCTTGGACCCACAAAAGGATTTAGACACTGTGCCACTGTGTCTAAATCACACTGAGTCACAAAACCATCTAAGGTAGTCAACTGGAGATGCCAATGAGAGGGGAGTGTGCTAAGCCCTCCCCTCACATGGAAATAGGTGCCTAAGTCTGGGCTACAGGGAGGCACCTAGCTCTGCTAGCAAGCTATGAACCGGGGAAAGATAGGCATTCAGCCATCTAACTTGCATCTGGGGCCCAATCTGGTAGGCATACTCAGAGGCCACCTAACTCCATATAGAACAGCTCTGGGTGGGGGTGAAGAAAGCCAGACAAGCATCTCTTGTAATCTCTAGTGTAGTGGGTAGCACCCTCACCACGGATGTAGAAGACCACCAGTTCAAGCCCCCTGCCCATGCCTGATGAGGAAAACAATTTTAAACAGGCCTCTGTCATGCTCTAACCATGAGGCTATGCTGATGTGGGGCTCTCAATCTCTCTCATTGAAGTTCAGGCTGGAACCCAGGGTCTGAGTCCCTTCCCCCTTGCAGGGTCTCAAAGCCCAGGCTCAAGCCCCAGCTCAAAGGTCTATGCTGCAGTTATATAGCATGGCAGCCTGAGCCTTGCAAGCCTAAGGGTATGTCTATACTTACCTCCAGGTCCGGTGGTAAGCAATCGATCTTCTGGGATCAATTTACGGCGTCTTGTCTAGACGCGATAAATTGATCCCGGATCAATCCCGGAAGTGTTCACCGTCGACGCCGGTACTCCTGCTCCGCGAGAGGAGTACGCGGAGTTGACAGGGGAGCCTGCCTGCCATGTCTGGACCCGCAGTAAGTTCGAACTAAGATACTTCGACTTCAGCTACGTTATTCACGTAGCTGAAGTTGAGTATCTTAGTTCGAAGTGGGGGGTTAGTGTGGACCAGGCTTAAGTCAGTTGGTCTTTTATTGCAGCGTAGATGTACCCTGAGCCCCCCTACCAGATTCGCCCCCCTCCCCATGTGAGTTAGGTGGATGAGGGCCTCTCTTTCCCTGGTTTCTGAATTGCTCTGGGGCTTAGTGTAGAACTTAGGCACCCTGACACCTACAGTGAAGAAGCAGTGCCAGTAGGGAACTTTTTACTGCAAAAACATAGGTGCCAAGTAAGGGTACCTGCCTACTTGGTTCAGCAACAGCTGAACAGTTTTGTGGATTGCAGTGGTGCCTAATAGCAGGACATAGATACCGTTGTTACTTTATGGATCTAGGCCTTAGGACTTAAATATATATATGTGAATATTACTAAATGTCTAAAGTGGATAGGTTGAAAAAAAAAAAAAACCTAGCTCAGGGGGGTACCTGGTCCATGAGTGGGGATCCCAGTCACTATGATAATACCAATAAATAATAATAGTCTATGATTTTTAATTTTATCAGAACAAAGACCCCAGCTTTTAAAAACTTAAATTTCCATATGTTTTCCTGATATTTCCACCTGGGGTCCATTCATGCCATTTTGGTTTATTTGTGTTTTAAAATCTGATTTTCTATTGTTGCCACTGAATTTGGTAGCACGCTTTCAATAGCCAGTGTGTGCAACATCAGCACTAGTTGAAAGAAGACAATGAAGGCTTGCAGCCCAACCTCATTATTTAGAAGAAAGAGCAAACACTATTTTAAAAATTCATGATAAAATTCATCATTTTGACTTTTAAGTCTACAAACACAACTCAAGGCTCATTTTGGATTTTATGAGCAGGGAAATGCTGGCCGTTCCCCTTTACAAACTAATCACAACCAATTTTGTAGTTTTATAACAAAGTGATTTTATTTTTCAGTGTGCCTTAACCTCAGAATTTTCCTTTCTATCCTTGAGAATCAAAAGTTGTCAGACTCGACAAAAAAAATTCTGCAAGATTGAGACGAACTGTGACAAGTTGCAGCCTGAAGGGAACATATTTTCAAAGTTAGGAACAGCTGAAGAGAGAAGTTTGGTGTCTGAAGCTACTCATCAAACAGAACTCTAGTTTCACTAGTTCACCTCTACAACATCAGCATGATTGGAATGTTATGAATTCAATTTAATTTAACATCATTTAGTCTGCTACTATTAAATGAGCAATTAATGTTAATTAATTCATGCTTCTTTATTCTTGTTAAATAGCACACAGGCCTACAAATAGCAATAAATGGAACATATAAGAAATGATCCTGCAAGATGCAGAGTGCTTTGAGAATGCCCTCAGCACCCCTTAGAACTGGACCCACCTTTTTTCCAGAAAGTACACCAGTTGTCATTTTCCACCAAATTGAAATGTAGAAGTAACAAGTCCTCTGCTGGTGTAAATTGTTCATTGACTTCAGTGGAGTTACAGAAGCTGAAGGTTTGCCCTAAAGTTTTCTTTGAGGCTTGATATGACAACAAACCCTAGATGAAATCCCTTTATGGTGTATTTAAATTTGATAGACATGAATAAAGCTCAGTGACAATATGATAGTGTAGACTGCTCAAAAGGGTTGCCATCTTCTGATTCTTCAAAACAAATCTCTTATAGAAAGGGACAGTATGTTAGTTTGGAGAATGCTGGTTGTTCAGCATCTGATTTGACTAAAAACAGGCCCTGCTTATCTGGTAATAGCTAAAAATTGAAGAAATTGTGCAGACATTGGACTCAATTACTTCTAGTTCTGCAAGGGTGCAAGTGAGGACCCCTCTTCCTAATGCCTGATGTAAGGTTCAGTACAATAGCTCTAGTGCCCTATAAGAGCAAAGACTATCTCAGGAGTAGTGTGTTATTATACTCCCCCAGAGAAGACCCCATCCCTCTTCAACTCTAGGCAACAGAATACCAAATATCATTTTAAAGGTAATGCAGTATACATGTTCCTCAAGGGTTTCTATGGTACTCTGCTTTCAGGAACTCCCACCAGAAAGCAGCATCTCCCTTAAGAGTTATCCCAAAATAGAGAAAAGTTTCCAACCCCAACTGTTGCAATAACCCAAATGTTTTTCCCCTTATATTTAATTTACTATGATATCAAGCTATACTAGAGTCACCTACATAGACTCAAGGGCCAGACTTTTGGTTTTTCTGTCAGGTCTGCCAGGGTTTGTAACCAGATAGGGAGGGGTTAATTGGCTGGTGACTAAATGCAGCTGAGGCTTGTTAACCTATCATGCCAAGATGGTTTGTATAAAAACTGAAAGGACAGTGCGTTTAATCAGTTAGTGAGTAATCACTGTGTTTTGTTTCAATGTAGGAAGCTAGTAGGGTTCCAGAAAAGGGGAGACTTTGTATGTGGATTTTTTTTTTAAAACATGCAGTGAAAAGGAGAGATAATAGACTTTCTCTTGATGGAAGTATGCTATTCACACTAGTGGAGAGGGAGAACCCATCTTCTGTAAAGTTAGAGAAACCATCAGAGGTAGAGGTTTTGCTCTCACTCTGTTGTAGTTACATTTACTTTAATGGCATTACACTGGTATAAATTGAGTACCAGAGAGCAGGACCAAACCTGCATTTGATACTCTAGTGTCTATTTCCTAATTGCTATACAGTGGATTGATAGAGATCATTCTATTAATGCTGATAGAAGACAAATACTGCCAGACTCCTTACATATTTGGGGAACAGACTTGGGTCATGAAGTTTTAATTTGACTGTAGATCTGAGGTTCTCCAAGCTTTAGAAGTGTCAGGATCCTAGGACACACTTCAGCAGAGTAGAGAAGGGAGTGTTTTTTACTATCATTGGAGAAATTTGATGCAGATTCTAAAACAGGATGTTCAGACCCAGGTGTTTTTAGTATAGGTCTTATCTCTAGTGCATAGACTTTGAAGCACAGAACATTAGCCAAATGATTTCTTTTAGCACAAAGGGAAATATGTGGCTAAAACTGTATCTCCAGATGAGACTCTTCCTTCATCTGGTTGATACAAAGTTATAGGGTCAAAAATAAATAAGTCATCTTTATTACTTATAAAAGCATTCTTAGCATACTTTAATAATGGGTATTTTTCTGTTTGTAAAATGTCAAATTCACAGAAGAGAAACACTGAGTTAAGGTCAGAGGCAAAGCACAAATTCTTCAATGTAAGGGAGAAAAAATTATTTTGTGGGGTCTGTACAGTCCGTTGCAGTCTCTGTTACAGAACTATCTCTGCTTCCAAATGTGTGTGCACGTGTGTCCACAAATGTGTGTCCCTTCACACCTCCTCAGTGTGTCACACTAGTCCCCACACCCTCACAGCAAACCAAAGTGTGTGTCAGATTTCTACCTGCTCTGGGTGCTCCTGTTCAAGTGTTTAATCATAAGCCAAGTTCCATATTTATCAATAAAGCTGTATTGAGGAGGAAAAAAAACATTCTATTCTGTAGTAGGGAACAGTGCACCAAAAGATGTTTAAAAAGCAGAGAGACAGTATGGTCTAGTAGGTAGAGCATGGGACCTCAGGGGACCTGGGCTATCTATTCCTAAATCTGCCATTTATTTGCTTGTCACTTCAGCTCTCTGGGCCTCTGTATCCCTCCCATTCTTTATCTGCCTTGTCTGTTTAAACTGCAGGCTCTTTGGGTGCACAGGGCTGTCTCTCATTATGTGTTTGTATAATGCCCCACACAATGGAGCCCTGACCCTGGTCGAGGCCTCTAGGTGATATGCACACAATAAAATCATAATTGGCATGCTGTATCATAGCTATATTAAACATTTATAAGCAATATTGGGTAGTACTCCAAGACATTGATTCAACACAGAAAATTTTTGCAGCCTTATAATCTCCATAGGAAATAAACAGAAATGCTGAAAATCCTGAGAGACAACACTCAGGATGCTGCTGTGATAATCACACAGCTAGAGTAATAGATAGATGGACTAAAATAGTGCTGCAAGTTGTCCATGACCTTTGATCGAGAGAGAGATAAATCTGACTTTATATCCTATAGGTGAATGTTTAAAAAGTGGAAGTCTAGTTCTTTTAAATACCTTGATCTTAACTCAGATTTTAGGTTAAATGCCAGTTTCAGCCTTTAATAAATGTTATTGCCATGCTGCTATCATCTAATCATTAATATAATGCTGTGAGAAATGTCAAACTGCAGGTTGTTTAGATTTTAAGTTTAAACTGTAGACTATTTGGCTGGTGCTGGGTATCTTTCACGATATAGAAATTGTAGCTTTCTCCAATTTCTCTGTTATGGGCTGCCTCTCTCCACCCCTCATTTTCCACTTCAACAGCAGTGATACCTAAGACAAAGAGGGTAAAACCTGCTGTCACCTCTTCTGAGTGTGGTGCTGGACACCCTCAGTGCTACTCCAGGAGTTGGCTGGCAGGGGGTAAATTATGAATAGTGGGTCTCATGCACACACTTCTGGAGAGGAGGCCAAGTATGTCAGCTTTGTAACATCATGCCAGTATTTCAGCAGCCAGCAAAGCAATATTACCAAGGTGACTCCCTACTCCAAACCTCCCCCATAGCGATGTGACATACCGTACTAATCCCTGTGGAAGGCATGCAGGGAATATAGGTTGAAAGTTATGTGTAGAGTACATGTTGTATTTCCTTTAAACAACAGGACAATTTATGAAGAAAACCTTGTACAAATAACTAAATATGCTCTGTTGAAACTGGTCTATACATTTCTAGATTTTACAGACTTTTTTTCTTTCTTATTCTATTTAGATTAAAGTTGTTGGTTCCTACTCCCTCTTTCTTTTTCTTGTTCTGCTGTCGCCCACTATATCTGTCAGCCAAGTGAAAGCTAATAACTAGGTGCCAACCTCAAATGAGACAAGATTCACACTCAGACTGGGGGATTATCTTTGGATCCTGCACAGGAGCACTTTAAGGGTCATGTAATTACTAGGAAATTATCAAAAAATTAACACTGTTGCCTGTTATGTAGGTGGAAAAATGTTGCCACCCTATTACATGGAGGTGGGGGGTCCTGGGAAGAAAGGAAGTAATCAGTGACATGCAAATTAACCCAAAGCCCTATACATCAGTTCTTTAGATATCAATTTGTAAATGGGAAAGGCAACGTCAGAGAGTATGTGTTTCTTGGAGACTGACACATTTAGGAGACTGGCTAGGATTTACAGTCAGCTATCTCTCTGATGCTTCATTGACTCTTACAATTAATTTCAATTTCTACATACAGGAACATTATAATACACACATTAGCATATATTCCATGTCATGCTTTTGTCAATTTATATTTTTATTTGTGATTATTTTTAAAAAAAAAATCAGTTTAATACAATGTATGAACTAGATGATAACAATTATGACTTGGAAAATCTTTCTTTTCTTTGAGGAATTCTTCCTTCCTCACAACTGTAGTAATTAAGTTTTCTGCCCTCAGATAAAATACCCACACTGTCATGAAATTATACCTCTTTTCTGACCCCACCTTTCTGAAATGTGGGGCAGGCATTATTATCTGCCATTTCTTCTGAAAATTATACAAAACAAGGAATCTCGAATGTCTGAGAGTTAATTTTTTATGTGTTTGGAAGTCTTGGTGCTTAGTACACTGGAAAATTAATTCCTCAGAAAATATTTTATTCTGATTTAATCAAAACTTCAGAGATGTCAACTAGCTCTTTTGAGATTTTCGCTCTCTTAACTTTGCCCCATTTTTTAATTTGCTTTTTCATCAGTTAATGAAACACACATGTAACCAATGAATGCCATATAACTATTGTAATCTCCAGCATAAGTTAGCCAATAGTTAACAAATAGATTTTAAGGAAGTACTTGTTCTAAGCAGAGAAATAATCATGTTTAAAAGTTACTATATTATGTTTTCTGGTGCTGAGTCATTTCTTTTCCTTTCTCTGGGATTTTCACTTACTTCAGTATGGCGAAAATGTGGAAAAAATATTGTTCCATTAATTTGGAGGTTCTTACACCTTCTGCTTCCCTGTGTTATGTTGTAAAAAGTGAATTTAATGCTAGTAAAAACTGACAGACTCACAGTTCGAACTGCAGTCCAAAACATGTATCACTTGGACTGTGGCGGTGCAAATTCCTATCACAGATGGTGAACAATGCACTCTTGATGGCCATACTATCTGTCACTCCTTTGGCAACATGGGTGCCAATGAGTGTATAGTGTGATGTAGCATCTTCTCACTAACATACAGACTGGAATTCCCATCCCATTTTACATGAGACACCTACAAAGGATCTACATTTTAAACAGAACAACACATTTTTGTTTATTGTTAGCAGCAAGACTTTGTATTGCACATTATTGGGAAAATGTGAGTTCTCCTGTGGAATTGTGGTATAGTTAAATATGGACAGTCCTTGAAATGGAAAAGCTTTCACACCAAGTATGTACACAAGAGAAGTGCCAAAAAGAGGACAATTATTTAGAAATTTTCTCATTCTTTTTAGCATACTCAGAGGAGAAGGGCTCCCCAGCCAGCAAGCCAGAATCTTTAGCCAGGTTCTTTGAAAATTAAACTGATCCTGAATATTGTGACAGACCCAAACCAGTGGGGTACAGGAGTCTGGTAGAGGGCAAATATACTGGTCACTGGATGAGTAGTTTTCTGTTCCCTGAGTGACCAGAGGAGGGGCTGCACTAGAGAAATCAGGAACCTGCTAGAATCAATTAAGGCAGGCTAATCAGGGCACCTGGGTTTTAAAAGGAGCTCACTTCAGTTTGTGGGGTGAGTGTGAGGAGCTGGGAGCAAGAGGTGCAAGGAGCTGAGAGGCTGTGCTGCTGGAGGACTGAGGCACACAAGCGTTATCAGACATCAGGAGGAACGTGTTTGGAGGAGGCCATGGGGAAGTAGCCCAGAGAGTTGTAGCTGTCATGCAGCTGTTACAGGAGACCCTATAGACAGTTGCAGTCCACAGGGCCCTGGGCTGGAACCCGGAGTAGGGGGCGGGCCCAGGTTCCCCCCAAACCTCCCAATTGACCTGGACTGTGGGTTCTTCCAGAGGGGAAGGTCTCTGGGCTGTTCCCCAACCCACATGATGAATCTCTGAGGCAAGAAAATCCGCCAATAAGCGCAGAACCCACCAAGATAGAGGAGGAACTTTGTCACAATATGTAATGAGTAATGTATACTGTTGTATGTTAATCTTTTATTGTAACTTTGCCGTAATAAAAATGTTTGTTTGTGTGGGTCAATATTCCTTTAATGTTAGAGAAAGTATGTGCAAAGTTGGTCTCTGATTAAAAAAGAGCAAGGACGGATCTGTAAGTTAATAAATAACCCCCAAACTATCTGCATAAATAACCCCAAACCATCGATCATTCTAATGCTGTTTGTTTTAAGCTTGTTTTACATATTCAGTTCCCATTAGCATTAGAAAGAATTGCTGTCATAAATCTGCAGCACATCAATGAAGAAAAGGAAAAAGGCATCAAGAGCCATTTTACAACAGAAAAGTGAACAACTTGCTGCACTCTAAAATAGCAGTAATTATGTACCATCAGGTAATGGATTACGTAGAGGTTTTTGCATACCTGAGTGCCTGCTAACTAAAACACTACACATGTGCCATGTACTACATGATGTAAAGTGCATGCTCTCTTTTAGATACAGAGCCTTATGACAGCAACACTTTAATTTGTGCTGTGAACTTTTGGACCGTATGCTTTATAGAATTTTAAAAGAGAAATGCAACTAATCCAAAACATTGGATCTAAATTCAACTGAAACTTGTAAACTGACTCCTCTCTTTATAATGTTCCAATGCAACCCCCTCAAACCTCAATTCTTACCTCCTCCAGCTTTCATAAAGTGGATTTTGGTCAGAACTTTATGGCTTGGCTTATTGACAGCCCTATGTAAACTGTAGAGGTTTATACAAATGGCATATTTGTCTAGGCTTTTTATAGGGATGAGCAAACTTGAAATGATGTGCAATTTTGATCTAGTGCAGTTAAGAGCTAGAAAGTTTGGGAGCTGTTAGCTTTTTTTTTTTTTTTTTCCAACCATGAAAGTAATGGTCATGTTCCTTATTTTTACACCAAGAAAATACCAACTTAATACAGGAGCACATAAAGTGGGAATGATAGATTTTAAGCCAGCCTTTAACCTACAGTAGAAGAGATAACAATACAAAGAGGGAGAAGATGATTTCTATAATATGGAATCAGATCTGATCAACTGCTCACTCAAGGGATAGGCCTGTGCTGCATATTTTGGCTCACAAACATTCATGAAAACATCCACTTAATGTGCAGTCAAAAAAGCTAACAGAATGTTGGGAATCATTAGGAAAGGGATAAATAATAAGACGGAAAATATCATCATATTGCCTCTATATAAATTCATGGTATGCCCACATCTTTAACCAATTACCCACCCCAAAGTGAGGGTTTACACCTACTTTAATCTGTGAGAGTTCAGCCCCCAAGATCAACTACAGTAGAGAGAAGTTTTTAATGGAACGGGGACGCCATGGTGCACAATAAAATCTACACCATGCTCTTTCTACAATAATTACACAGACTGCAATCAGGTAAACGAGTGAGACTATTACAAAATGCATAATATTTGTATTACTCACACCAGATCTTGCAGAAAAACCCAGAGTGTTAGCCTTCATCATTACCATCACCACTACCACCACCAGTGGTCATTTTCCTGCATCTCCCCCACACCAAGGCACGCAGGCCATGACACCTTTTATAAATGTGTTATGCTGGCACCCACTGGTGTTCATACACATCTCTGAAGGTTTTAACTCCTGTTCCTTATTTGAACTTCCACATCCCTCTACTCTTGGAGTGCTCCATTTTTATAGGGTAACTCATTAGTTTCCCTTATATTTATTAACATTTCCAACACCTTATTACCATATTAACAGGTAGTTACCTTAAGGAAGTCTCTAACATTTCACCCTGGCTACCAATGGTCATCTTGTGGTGTCTACTGATCTCTCTCAGACGTTCTCCAAACTCAGCAGTTATTTTCAGACTATCAGCATATCATAAACATAGACACAAGATAGGCAAGTTTATTATTAACTTACTTATGTTAACCCTAAGTCCGATGGACTAAGCTTCATATATCCTGCATGCAGATCTGGTCGCTCCATCTAAAAAAAAAAAAATATTGGAATTGGAAAAGTTTAGGGAGAGGGCCACAAAATGATTAGAGGTATAGAACAGCTTCTGTCAAGGTTCCTTCCCCACTCTGAACTTTAGAGTACAGATATGGGGACCCGCATGTAAACTTCTAAGCTTAACTACCAGCTTCTGTCTCGTTTTGCTGCCACCACTCCCAAGTGCTAACTCCCTTCCTTGGGTAGCCTTGAGAGACTGCTCCACCAATTCCCTGGTGAACACCAATCCAAAACCCCTTGGATCTTAAAACAAGGAAAAATCAATCAGGTTCTTAAAAAGAAGGTTTTAATTAAAGAAAGAAAGGTAAAAATCATCTCTGTAAAATCAGGATGGAAAATAACTTTACAGGGTAATCAGATTCAAAGAGCCCAGAGGAACCCACTCTAGCCTTAAGTTCAAGGCTACAGCAACCAGAGATAAACACTCTAGCAAAAGGAATGTTTACAAGTTGAGAAAACAAGGATAAACCTAACACGCCTAGCCTGTCTGTTACTTACAAGTTTGAAATATGAGAGACTTATTCAGAAGATTTGGAGAGCATGGATTGATGTCTGGTCCCTCTTAGTCCCAAGAGCAAACAACAACCAAAACAAAGATCACAAACAAAAGCCTTCCCCCGACCAAGATTTGAAAGTATCTTGTCCCCTTATTGGTCCTTTGGGTCAGGTGTCAGCCAGGTTACCTGAGGTTCTTAACCCTTTACAGGTAAAAGGATTTTGGAGTCTCTGGCCAGGAGGGATTTTATAGTATTGTACACAGAAGGGCTGTTACCCTTCCCTTTATAGTTATGACAGCTTCCATAGGAGGAAAGGTTAATAAGACAGGAACTTTTCAGCTTGGAAAAGAGACGACTAAAGGTGGATATGATAGAGGTCTATAAAATCATGACTGATGTGGAGAAAGTAAATAAAGAAGTGTTATTTACCCCTTCTCATAACACAAGACCTAGGGTTCACCAAATGAAATTGATAGGCAGCAGATTTAAAACAAACAAAGGTAGTATTTCTTCACACAATGCACAGTCAACCTGTGGAACTCCTTGCCAGATGATGTTCTGAAGACCAAAACACTAATAGGGTTCAAAAAGTAACTATATAAATTCATGGAGGATAGGTCCATCAATGGCTATTAGCCTGTGTTTGCCAGAAGCTGGGAATGGACAACAGGGGATGGATCACTTGATGATTACCTGTTTTGTTCATTTCCTCTGAAACACCTGACATTGGTCACTGTCGGAAGACAGGATCCTGGGCTAGATGGACCATTGGTCTGACCCAGTATGGCCATTATGTTCACATTCGGAATACATATATTGAAAGCTTTAAGGTGTTTGGTATCAGATTTTGTGTCAGCTTATTATATCACTTAGGGTAATTCACAAATTTTACCCACAGACCTGGATTCAGATTCTCAATCTCCACAAAGTTTGGGGGTATATAGGTCCAGAGGTTTAGTTTGGGCTTGTCTTAGTTAAAATAGGATCATATATCCTAACCCAGCAATTCAAGCATGATGACAGTGGAGATAGAAGTACATTGCTTCATTTGGATTCCAGAACCTGTGAGAAGCAGCAGCTGCCCTGCAGATGACAACATGAGACTTGTAGGAATAAGAAGAAACAACATGTCACCATGTGATTGTACGTACTAATGCCTGCTTGTGATAAAACAGTGCACCTTCGCACACCCCTTATTATTTTTAAATATTTTGATTGTTTTTAAATTAATGTATTATTCGTGATACAGCCTACCTGGTCAACGTATGGAACACAGTGATCATCACTAGTGACATGGCAGAATTTACTAGATATTTCAAATGCAGGAAGACAGACTGAGCAGTTAGCGTCCAGCAGCTTGAGGTGTAATATGAGCGATGCTTAGCAAAGCCTAGTTGACACTGGGAAAGAGAGACTTCACTCCTCTGGCAAAATGACATTACTGCAGTAAAAATAAAGCTCCTCTGTACAGGAGAGAGCGCTTTCCCAGTGGTTGACCCAAGACTGTGGAATGAATTCCCACCTCACCACCTTCCACATCAAGTCCAAGTGAAAGTTCTTTGATGTGGCCTTCTCTAACAAACATATGCAACACATATTAGATAGATAGATATATACACATATAAAAGGTTTTTCCCCAAACAAAACATTCTACCCTTAGGGAGAGGATGAAAGAACAAACACATGAAAGCTGTTTGTCACATTGCTTAATGCTCTACTAGAAGGTGCTTAGATACCATGGTGATGAGCGTGATATAAGAACTTAAATAGAATAGAAATAGAATTGGAATACCACAGATTAATTATGATGCCTAGTGAGCAGTTTGATTGAAGTTAAAGGATGGGTATTAATAGAGATGAAATATAAGAAAATTGGATTGTATCTTATTGATCATGCAATTAGACTGAGTGGAAGTCTACAAATTTACTTACTTTTGCAAGGATCGTAGAATTCTCTGAAGGATCTGTTGAAGCACAAGGCAAGCCTGGGCCAGCAGCTACATTACTCTTATTGCTCCTATATGGGGCAAGAGGGGTGGGAGGAAGCTCCCTGTGAATGGTAGGGGCAGGGGGATAGGAGGAAGCTATTAAGATTTGAGGGCAGAAAGGAGAACAAGTTGGCTCCAGGCTGGTAAGGGGTGTCCTTGTGGTTCCTACTGCCATTCCTAATGCAGTTCCTTGGCAGCTGGTGCACAGTCCCCTGTTCTCCATGCCCAGTGAGGCTGGTGCTCTGTGTGCTGATGACTCCCAGATGTCGATGCTATGTCCCGCAAAAGTACATTTACAAGTTGAGAAAACAACTTGTAGGTGCACATGCTCCTGCTCCTTCCCTGGATTGGGTGTCTATACTGGGACCTGCAGTAGCTTGAATTTGGGACTGAGCTGGCCTGGGGAGTCCTACCTGTTCCCCAGCAGCTGACCTGATCTTGTCTGCTGTGGCGGCCATTCCAGCCCATCCTCTGGATTCTGCTTTTATCTCCACACCCCTTCCCACATGTGCATGGAACATAGCTCAGTCCCGCTCTCACCTCTGCAAGATATGTGGGGAGGTGGAAACAGATCCACCCCCTCAGTATTTCTGGGGAGTTCTAGCCCCCTGCCCTCCTGTTCTACCACCTCTGCTCCAATAGAACATATGTGAAGTTATGCAAGTAAAATCATGAGCTCTCTGTAAATTGTGGCCAGGGATTGATTCTCAACATGGGTTTGTACAGTACCTAGCACCATGTGTGTCATAACTATAAAGGGAAGGGTAACAGCCCTCCTGTGTACAATACTATAAAATCCCTCCCGGCCAGAGACTCCAAAATCCTTTTACCTGTAAAGGATTAATAAGCTCAGGTAACCTGGCTGACACCTGACCCAAAGGACCAATAAGGGGACAAGATACTTTCAAATCTTGGTGGGGGGAAGGCTTTTGTTTGTGCTCTTTGTTTTGGGGGGAGTTCGCTCTTGGGACTAAGAGGGACCAGACATCAATCCATGCTCTCCAAATCGTTCTGAACAAGTATCTCATATTTCAAACTTGTAAGTACAGCCAGGCAAGGTGTGTGAATTTTATCTTTGTTTTCTCAACTTGTAAATGTACTTTTTGCTAGAGTGTTTACCTCTGTTTGCTGTAACTTTGAACCTAAGGCTAGAGGGGGTTCCTCCAGGTTCTTTAAGTTTGATTACCCTGTAAAGTTATTTTTCCTCCTGATTTTACAGAGATGATTTTGACCTTTTTCTTTAATTAAAAGCCTTTTTTAATAACCTGATTGATTTTTCCTTGTTTTTAGATCCAAGGGGATTGGATCTGGATCCACCAGGAGTTGGTGGGGTGGTTAATTTCTCCTTGTTTTAAGATCCAAGGGGTTGGATCTGTGTTCACCAGGGAGTTGGTGGAAGAGTCTCTCAAGGCTACCTAGGGAAGGGAGTTAGCCCCTTGGGAGTGGTGGCAGTGGACCAGATCTAAGCTGGCAGTTAAGCTTAGAAGTTTTCATGCAGGCCCCCACATCTGTACCCTAAAGTTCAGAGTGGGGAAGGAGCCTTGACAATGTGTCTCGGATCTCAGCTTGTGCCTCTAGTTATTACTATTATACAAATAATAACAAAAAAAACCAATGTATTGATTAGCCAGTTTCCTCAACAGACATGAAGATGAAGAAAATTAATTTAACTAAATCAATGGTAGGGAGAATGACAAGATTTCTTTTTAAAAAAAGGTAAAAGATGGAAATAAAATATGAATAATTATATGGGCAAAGAAAAGATCTCTAATGCTGTACTTTGTCTGGATTTCAGACTTAGGTCTAAGATTGAGTTACCCTTATGCATTGGTGAAGGTTACAAGATTAAAAGTGTTGATCCTGATTTGAGAAATGGACAGGTAAACAGAGTTTAAAGTACACGATATAATTGAGTATGCACAGTATGCCTCTAAAGAGAAACACTCATGCCTTCTCAAGAAAGTGATTCCCATAACATATATGAGGAAGAAAAATAATCAGCCCATATTTGATTTTATTTGATTATTTGCAGGTTTCATAATAACAGAGATTAAGGCTGCTTATGGAAGCAGCAGTACCTAGCAGGTGAACCTAGAGGCTTGCCACTGGTACCACCAAAATAGCCTATATCTGTTATATCTGATGTTTGAGGCCTAGACTGCAATCTTTTGATGTTTGAAGCCAATCAGCAGCTCCCTTGCCTGAGCAGAATCTTTCTTAGGCTCTCCATGACTGGATATTACATGCCTCCAGGTGGTGCCAGCTGAGGCAAGGACTGCAGTAATGCCCTGGCCTGGGCGCAGTATAATAGCATGCTCAAATAATTAAGGTAGACTTGTATATTTTAAAGCAAGGCCATTAATTAGACAAAAGGTTTGTAGTCTCTTAATACAGATGGTAAAGTGGACCCCTTCACATGTTAATAGAAATTCCACTTGAAATTTAAAGAGAATTTCAATGTATCCACAGGTGAGTACAGGACACTTATAGCTCTTCTCACTGGTATTATTTAAAGACTGGAAAAATATATATTCCAATAAAGAGGAACATGGACTATCAGTAGGAATTTTCTTCTAAGCAAAGGTAACCAATATTATTTATCTACTCCGTTAATCTGAAGCTAGGCAGATGTTGAACTATACACCCATATTGCCAACAACCATAACAAACACTTATGGACTAAGGGTTCAAAAAATCCAGAAGAGGTGTTACATGCCTCCTGTGTGATGCATCATGTTAAGACATTATGCATATCATTTACATATGTACTGATTTGCTGGGGGCTTGTATAATAATGAACTTTGGAACCTCAGAACACATTTACATTTCTCACGTGTATCCCACACCCCGATGGCAACTGTCATCTTCTGACAAATAGGATCCTACCTAATAATATCTGACTTGCTCAAGAACAATTTGGCATTACTTTATGTTTAAGGAGTCACAATGCGTTACGTTGATCGTTGATCTGATCTAAGGATGCAACACCAGAGGTGGAATTTAAAGATACAGATTCTATTATTTCACATCAGTTTTACTCCCTTCTCTACATGTGTCCTCAGTCAACTTCATAAGGGAAGAAATTATTGAAACTAATGCCAGCTGACTGGGTACTATGAACTGCCGCATGATTACAGTGCTTTTAAACTGACACATTTTTTGTCAAATGGATTTGAACAAAAGGAAAGTTGAATGAACTTTGTGAGTCCAGTGTTCTTAATTAGTAAACCCACTTTGCTGTACTGTACATCTTCAAGATAAAATACAGAGATATATGAATAGCAGAATCTAAGGACTCATACAGTTTTGTTTTTTGTTGTTCATTTTATTTGTTTAGGTTTCACTCTCTGTAAATCATTGGAAAATTAAAGAAATCGTTTTGATCTGATGCCTGGTATTAAATTAGCTGTGATTGTGAGGTGCAGCTTCTCTGCTTCCAATAGTCTTACGACAGGGTATTTTGGTGTCTTTAATCACTTCTCAGTTACTGTTCAGATGGCTATACCCTAACCTGCTGCTGTTGCTACCTGTTTTCAGACAACATGCAAATTGCCTGGCTGATATTGGTAACTTGAAATGATTGGGAGCTCCCTTTTCCTAAAAATGGTACTAAAAGCTAAAGACCAGCAAGGATATTTGGGACTGTGTATATTTATTATTATATTTATATAGTGTTCCATTAAGCCAGTGTTTCCTGCTTATTTAGGGAAAGCCCTTGGCAGGCCGGGTCAGTTTGTTTACTGGCCACGTCCACAGGTTCAGCCAATCGCAGCTCCCACTGGCCGCGGTTCGCCGCTCCAGGCCAATGGGGGTAGCAGAAAGCAGCAGCCAGCACATCCCTCAGCCAGCACCGCTTCCAGCAGCTTCCATTGGCCTGGAGCTGTGAACCGCGGCCAGTGGGAGCCGCGATCAGCCGGGCCTGCAGACATGGCCAGTAAACAAACTGGTCTGGCCCACCGGGGGCTTTCCCTTAATAAGCAGCGTCCCAAGTTTGGGACACACTGCAGTAAGCAATGCTTGAAATATATTATACATTTAGCTTTTTTTATATTACATTTATAATGCTATTTGTTATTCATCAGTCCCATTAGTCACAGAAAATTTAATAAAGGCAGAATACAGCTAGTCCAAATATCTGAATTGAGCAGGGTTGTGCACACCAATCTCTGCATCTCTGTTACACATGGACAGAAAAAAAGTGGTAATCATACAAGCAGTTCCAAGAATATTAAGAATCATGATTAACAATAGGTGAACATTAAAAGATTTATGACACAAACAAATCCTATTGTTTGGATGCTTTTGAACATTTTGGTTTATTTTGCAAGGACAAAAATGAAACATTAATAGTGTTGCATCAAGAAACCACCAATACACAAGAAAGCAAATCTTTTTATGCCTCAAGTTCTAGAAACACAAACAATTTGCCTATAGATTCAGTGGACTCATAGAAATGTAGGGCTGGAAGGGATCTTAGCCAGTCCCGAGTAGAGCAGGACAGTTACCTCCCTTGTCTTATATATGACACTCCTGTTAATACACACAGCTACACCACATTGGTGACTCATATTCAATCTGTGATCCACTACACCCTTTTCAGCCACCTAGCCAGTTATTCCCATGTTGTGATTGTGCATTTCATTTTCCCTTTGTAAGTGTAGTGTACTTGTCTTAATTGAATTTCATCTTGTTGAATTCAGACAAATTCTCCAATTTTTCAAGGTCATTTTGAATTCTAATCCAGTGCTCCAAAGGGCTTTCAACCCCTTCCAGCATGGTGTCATTTCAAATTTCATAAGCATAGTCTCCACTCCATTATCCAAGTCATTAATGAAAATATTGAATAGTACCAGACCCAGGACTGACCTCTGCGGAATCCCATTAGATCTATACTCCCAGTTTGACCGTGAACCACTGATAACTACTTTTTGAGTTTGAGTTTGGTCTTTGTATCCTATTACTTTATAGTAATTTTATCTAGACCACATTTTCAAACTTTGCTTATAAGAATGTCAGGTGAGACTCTTGTCAAAAGCCTTACTAAAATCAAGATATATCACATCTACTGCTTCCCCTTCCAGTAGGCCAGTAATATTGTCAAAAAAGGAAATTAAGTTGGTTTGCCCTTCTCCAATCTTTTGGGATCTCACCCATCCTAATGCTAATGATTCAGAGATTGCTTCAGCTAGTTCCTTAAGTAGAATCATAGAATCATAGGACTGGAAGGGACCTCAAGAGGTCATCTCTCATGGCAGGTCATCACTCATGGCAGGACTAAATATTATCTAGACCAGGGGTCGGCAATGTTTGGCACGCGGCTCGCCAGGGTAAGCACCCTGGCGGGCCTGGCCAGTTTATTTACCTGTTGACATGGCAGGTTTGGCCAATCGCGGCCCCCACTGGCCGCGGTTCGCCGTCCCGGGCCAATGGGGGCGGCGGGAAGCCATGGCCAGCACATCCCTCGCCTGCGCCGCCTCTCGCTGCCCCCATTGGCCTGGGACAGTGAACTGCAGCGAGTGGGGGCTGCAATCAGCCAAACCTGCCGTGTCAGCAGGTAAATAAACTGGCCCGGCCTGCTAGGGTGCTTTCCCGGCCTGCCAGGGTGCTTACCCTGGCGAGCCACGTGCCAAATGTTGCCGACCCCTGATCTAGACCATTCCTGACAGGTATTTGTCTAACCTGCTCTTAAAAATCTTCAATGATGGAGATTCCAAAACCACCCTAGCCAATTTATTCCAGTGCTTAACCGCCCTGACAATTAGGAAGTTTTTCCTAATGTCCAACCTAAACCTCCCTTGCTGCAATTTAAGCTTTTTGCTTCTTGTCCTATCCTCAGAGGTTAAGAAGAACAATTCTTCTCCCTCCTCCTTTTAACAACTTTTTATATACTGAAAACTGTTACCATGTTGTGACGGTGCTGCCCGTAGGAGCCAGCTGAGGTCACTCAATTAGGGTGAACTGCAAACAAAAAGGGGCAGACAAACCCCAAATGCTGGTGGATATTCCAATACTTAGATTTACCAAGCCAGCACAAAACAGCTTCTATAGTACCTCACTGGTTACTTAGAAGTCCAAACAATGCAGTTCCCTTAAAGTACCCAGCCTCAGGCCTCCATCCAGACACACCTGTCCGATATGATGATTACTGAAAATCTTATCTCATCATACAAAAGAAAAGGTTCTTCCAGTCCCAAAGGATCAGCCACATACCCAGGTTCAATTATAACTTAGATTTTACCCAAAATACACGCTATAGCCAATTCTTATTAACTAAGCTAAAGTTTATTAAAAAAGAAAAGAGAGAGAGTGTTGGTTAAAAGATCAATATACATACAGACTTGAATTTAATTCTTGAGGTTTAGATACATGGCAGAGGTGAGCTTGTAGTTGCCAAAAGTCCTTTTAGATATAGTCCATAGGTTATAGTCCAATGTCCATATTCAGGGTGGCTCCAGGAAATTGGGGATCTCAATCCTTATGGTTTAAGGTTTGCCCCTCTTGAAACCCAAAGCAGATCTAAGATGAAGTAGGATTGTGTCCCAGGGTTCTTCTACATTTCCAGCAGCCTTTTGGCCTGAAAAAAGCAATAGGCATAACTTTCCTTCCAAACATCCTAGCAATTAGCACAGGGTAATTTATCCATTAAACAGTTTAGATACAAATTACCACAACCTTCAAAGAGACATATAGTCAATAATACTATTTCACTCAAGTATCATGTTAATATTCCTTTTTTGATCTTTGAATTAAAGTTATAGCAATAGACAAGACTTGTTTGCTTACATCACAAGACCTGAGCAAACACCTACCCTTGAGATCTCTAACAATGCAGACTTGCATTTCAAAGCTCCTATTCATTTACATATCTTCCTAACCAGTCCTTAAGGTTCGGTCTGTGAGTTAATTAACTCTTTCTGGCCCTGTCACCTCTCAATGAGATATTATATTATACTTATAACATCACACATGTCCCCTCTGTCTTCTCTTTTCCAGACTAAACAAACCCAGTTTTTTCAATCTTCCCTCATAGGTCATGTTTTCTAGACCTTTAGCCATTTTTGTTGCTCTTCTCTGGACTTTCTCCAATTTGTCCACAGCTTTCCTGAAATGTGGTGCCCAGAACTGGACACAATACTCCAGTTGAGGCCTAATCAGTATGGACTAGAGCAAAAGAATGACTTGTGTCTTGCTCACAACACTCCTGCTAATACATCCCAGAATGATGTCTGAGTAGTTGAAGTCCCCCATCACCACCAAGTCTCGTGCTTTGGATGATTTTGTTGTTTAAAGAAAGCCTCATTCACCTTTTCTTCCTGGTTAGGTAGTCTGTAGTAGACCCCTACCAATGCAGCACCCTTGTTTTGTTATTTTTTACCCCCTTTATCTTTACCTAGAGACTTTCAACAAGTCTGTCTCCTATTTCCAGCTCAACTTAAGTCCAAGCGTATGCATTTCTAATATATAAGGCAACATTCCTCCCTTTTTGCCCCTGCTTGTCCTTCCTGTGCAAGCTATACACTTCTATACCAATATTCCAGTCATGCATATTATCCCACAAGGTCTCTGTGATGCCAACTATGTCTTAGTTGTGTTTATTTACTAGCATTTGGGGTTCTTCCTGCTTATTCCCTATACTTCTCACACTAATATACAGACATCTAAGATACTGATTTCCTCCCCCCCTCCCCCAGTTCTGTCTTGTCTCTCCTTTATCCCTGCTATAACAGCCCATGCTCCCCACAAATTCCAACCCTTCTTTCAGGGACATTTTCCATAACAACAGCTGGGCTTACACATATCTGTGACATCCTCACCTCAGAAAGTGGTGCTCACTGTCATGTCCCTTGTAAGAAATATTAATCTATGCATTGCTGTTTAATAAAAATGTAGTCTTACAAAGACAGTGATTCTTTATTTGTGGCCTACACAGGGAGGTTGAACAGAAATTCATACACTGTGGCAATTGGCATATTTGCAGACTACAATTAACACTCAGGCAGGAATCATTACAGGGGTCATTCAAAGTGGCAAGTAAACAATGCCTGGCTTAATTCATTACAGAAAGACACATTACTGGGGTTAATTGTCAAAATTCTTCTTCAAAGCCTCCCTGATTCGAATAGCCCCGTTGAGCCCCTCTAATAGCCCTGGTGTCTGGTTGCTCAAAATCAGCCGCCAGATGATCCACTTCAGCACTTCATCCCTGGGGAAACTTTTACCCATTGGCTTCACAGATGTTATACAGAGCACATCAGGCTGCTATGACCATGGAGTATTTTCCTCACTGAGGTTTAACCTGCCAAAAAGGCAGTACCAGTGACCCTTTAATCTGTCAAATGCACATTCTATGGTCTTCTGCATCTGCTGAGCCTGTTGAGGTGCTCCTTGCTGCTGTCATGGTTTCTGGGACATGGCTTCAAGAGCCACAGGACTAAGTGGTAAACTGAGTCTCCCAGATCACTATAGTCATTTCCACATCGCCTGTTGGAATCCTCTGATATGGAAAGTCCCTGAATGCGGCTTTCTATACAGCCCAGTGTTTCTGAAGATGTGTGTGTCGTGCACCTTCCCTGACCACCCCGCATTGATGTCAGGGAAATAACCCTGGTGATCCACCAGTGCCTGCAATACCATAGAGAAGTAGCCCTTTATGTTGATGTATTCCATCACAAGATGGTCTGGGGCCAAAACTGAGATATTCATGTCCTCTAACATCCCACCGCAGTTAGGGAATCCCATCGCCGCAAAGCCATCTATTTCCTGCACATTGCCCAGAGTCACAGCCCCTCATAGCAGGAGGAGATTAATGGCCCTGTAAAACTGGAACCCCATGGTGGTCTTCCCAACTCCAAACTGATCCGTGACCGACCAGTAGCAGTCTGGAGTTGCCAGCTTCCACCCACTGATCACTGCATGCTTTTCCACCATTAGGGTAGCTCTTATTTTGGTGTCCTTGCACCAGGGTGGGGACAAACTCTGCACAGAGTTCAAGGAAGGTGGCTTTGCACATACAAAGTTCTGCAGACAACTGCATCACAATCTGATCCGACCACTCAGTGCTCGTTTCCTGAGTCCAGTAGTGGTGGTCCACCATGTCCAGCTGCTCTGTAAATGCCAACATCAATCTTGAATTGTTTCTTTCCATGACACACAGCAGGGCAGGCACCATGGATTCCTGTTCAGATTTGCAGTTCATGAAATACTGCAGGATCAGCTGTGTTGTGTTCATAATGCTTATCACAAGACTGGTGAGTAGTGCAGGATCCATGATTTTAGGCAGAGATGGTGGGCGCAAAGTTTACAGCAGCAGTTGAAAGTGGTGCAAAACCCTTGGAATTATGGGATGGAGAAAACTGTATCATGAGGCAGTGATCCCACCCCTGTGATGGACTGTGATCCCTTCCCAGAACTCCTAGCAGGAGAAGGTGGCAATTTGCACAGTGGGTTAGCTACCCAAGCTGCACTGATCTCTGTCATTCCTAGAGCACCAACTGTGGATGTGCTCCTCTGACTTGAGGAGCATTGTGTGTGATGTAATTACGGTGGTTTATGATCATCGATGTAACTTAAGTCAACTTATCTTTATAGTGTAGACATGGCCTTAGTATATTAGATTGGTAATTGTCAAGTTCACTCATCTTTCCTAAACTGAAAATTGGTAATTCATCTGTTTTTTCTCCAATCTGACTGTAGTACTAAAAACTACTGCTGATGCACCTTGGACAACTGCAGAGCTACCAAAAGGGATGCAGAGAATGTTTTATATATCTCCACACATATGGATTTTAGTAAAGCATTTGATAATGCATCTTGAGAATTCTTATTTAAAACTTGAATTCAGAGAGCCTCGACTAGGAAAACTCTCGCGTGGATTTGAAATTGAGTGTAAAAAGAAAAAAAAAAAAAAAAAAAAAAAAAAAAAACTAACCATGAAGAAATAAATACTAGTTGCAATGTATCAAGTTGGATATTATGAGACCGCTCCAAAAACAGAAATATCAAATGCCAACCATGGAGTTGAGCGGTGATATTTCTTAAAGAAATATTAAAACCCGAATCTTGATATATTATGTTAAAGTGTTAGAATAAACACCTAAAATCTTAACAATTATTTAGATTGTAAACTCTTTAGGGCTGGGGTTGTCTTTTTGTTCTGTTTGTTCAATGCTAGCAAAATGGGGTCTTGGTCCAGGACTGAGGCTCCTAGTTGCTACTGCAATACAAAAGAATAAGAATAATTAATAATTGATAATAAATTAATAATGTATCTGAAACAAAACTATACAAAGTTATGGAATCATTATAGAGCAAATCATGTCTTTGTATTATAAAGTTGTACCATGTGTTTATAGAACCAAGTATCTAAAAGCAGAAAGAGAAATCTAGAATGGGATACAACCTCTAACGAAACCATCATTATGAGAAGAATAAGGATAGGGGACATGGATCAGCATTCATGTCAGCGTTCACATCTAATGATCCAACCAGCAGACCAAATTTGGTGATGAATTCTGGTCATGTGCCTCCTGAAGCATGTTGCGCATATGCAAAGAAGAAGAAGGCAAAGATTCTTGTAGCTGCCATACAAGTAAGCAAACAACTAGTAAGAACAAGTTGATATGACCTTTTCTAAACAAATGGAAAACTGATGTGAGTCCTGGGATTTCTATTAAAACAGACAAAAGAAGGATTATAGACATAAAACAAGTTTTTCTTATTTCTAAGAGGGAGCTGCACCAGGCTTCTACACATGCTGCAAGTTTTTCCTTGATTCAGTGTCAAAAAAACAATATTACTCATGAGCAGTCTATGTGGGTAACATCCCCCAACTCCCCAAAATAAGGTACCAATGAATATCATTAGAAATATGAGTGTCTGAAAAATGAACTCAGTGGTTAGGTTATAAACAAATGCAAATGTGATGCCTCCTCTGATTAGACTTATGGAAAGTGGTGTCATAAGTGTGGCCCCTCCACTGAATTGTCTGAGATTCTATCTCAGAAGGAATTTTAACAGGGGGCTTGTACCCTAAAGCTGTATTTAAAAAACTATGATGGCTTCAGAATTTGCTTCTTCAAGTCAAATTCAGTTAAAAATGGAGGATGGTATCCAAAAGCTCTAAGATCTAAGGATCTTGTGTGCTGATATCATCAAAAGATTTATTACAGTTAAACACTATTAACGGTCTCTCTTTTTCAATCCAGAAGGGGTCTATTGGCATTACTAGAACAAAAAATATACTTTACCATTAGTAGCTGGAGTTATTCTTGCAGTACCAACTACAACTGGGAAGTAAGGAGCTGCAGCTCAAGCTGAGAGCTTGTGACTGAATTAATATCTGGTGATAAATATCACAGACCTTTTCTCTGGGGTGCTAACCCAATTAGTTTCTTAATCACATCTTAAGAGTAGATACCTCATTAATAAGGAGATGTGAACATGCGTGCCTGACTGCAGAGTCACCCTATCACATGCTTTGTACATATATTTAACAGGTTTTCTTCAGTGTTTTGAGAGAGAGCCACAAGCTAGAAAAAAATGCTTTTGTTAGAGTGAATTGTATGTGTATTGTATGTGTATGAAATAATTTGTTGTATTATATCTACTGTTGCTGAGACAACTGTGTATGCATATGCATAATAAAGTGTTTAAAATTATTAGGAAGTTATACTTGGTAAATTCCTTTATAAAAAGATATTTCGGGTTTGTTGCACGTATGTTGGTAATGTCTGTGTGTTTGAGAGAGAGACAATGGGATTAGCTACAACAATTTATAAACAGAGATGAAAGCTTGATGAAATGGCATTTGAGTAGTTAATACAGCTAATCAAAAAAATGGGGGGGGGGAAATAATAGATTTAAAAAAAAAATTGTCCAAATTTCAAATATTTCAAAATATTCTCACCAGCAGTAGTAATTTAACAAATTGTTTAGGCCTGAGTCTGGAAGATAAGTATTTTCTTTTCTAGAGCTGTACTCTTCTGGCCAAGCTAGGAGTTTAGAGTTGCTTAGCATTGATAAAATCTTGTGTTTATGGAAAACTAAGGATAGAACTTATCACCCCAGGTTGCACACAAGTTGGGATATTGTCAGGATACTTTGATCTTAATTTTGTAGAATTTCAGGTTATGGTATTGCTGATTAATATGAAGTTAGTAATAATGCTATGTGTTATTCCTTTCCTGCAGGAATTTTGTATTAGTAAGTGATTATTAGGAATAATCAATAACATTAAACTCAAGAAAAGTGTCAAATCTCCTTTAGTTCAGCAGCAATATTCCACTGAACTCATGAGAAATTTGGCAATGTTAATTCAATTTAGTTACACATTGTGTTTTACACTCTTACTGGGGTATCACAATAATAGAATGATAGCTATTTTTTAGCAATTTTTAGAGAGGCACAGGAGTCTCCACACTTTTTTGCCCAGACTTTTTCAAAATTAAAATAATGAGGGATCATCCTCCTGTATTGGGAGATCATCCCTTTCTAGAAAATAGGTAGGATGGCAAAATGGGCCAAATAGTGATGGGCATAATCTTTATAATAGAGAGAGAAAAGGATTAGATGAAAAGGTGGCAATGTATGATAAAAGTATTTACTTAAACCAATGAGATGCAGGGTGATAATTAAGGAAGTAGTCATAAAATACTTTGGATCTTTGGATAAGAATGTAAGGAATAAAAAATCAATTAATTGAAAAAATAATACTACCGAGCATCAGTGATACAAACTCCCCAAATTGGAGAAAAATGAAAAGTGAAAATTACTAGATAAGCTATTCAGGAACTGAAGTCACAGAGTTCTGTACTCATCGGAGATCTTTTTAACTATTCAGATATCTGTTGGGTGGAACAGCCAATGGGCTTAATATATTTGCCTAAAGATAGCTTAAATCAGGGAGAGAGAGAGAGAGAGATCTATTTTAACATTTCTTTTTTTCTGCTGGGTTCAGCAAGACAAGGGTGATTACTATTCTCCTGTTATTTACCCCACTTTTATTAAGGCTATACATCCATGCTAAAGGTTAACTCCACTTATTTCCTCTGCTGACTGGTTTTATTGAAGACTATGTCCCATGACATTAAGTAAAAAGCCATGCAATAGAGGGATCATAAGCAACTGCACACAGTATTAACTTCTCATATGGAATAAAGCAGCCTTGATGAAATACAGGCAAGCTGATGCCACAGTGCTAATTACTCTGTTTAGGTAAATGAAGTAGAATCCAAGTAGCAGAGCTGTTTAAGATATGAAAAATAGCACACAATCAGTATTCCTTCAGATATGGTAAGAAAGAGCTAAAATAAACACCGTATGAATGCATCAAGAAAAAAGCATTGCCAGAGGAAATCCATTTGACTAACACGTGGTGACCATTAAAAAGGCAACATTTATGCACAGTTACCTCACAGAGATCTCTGAGATAACACAGTTGTCCTCTGTGCTTTGAACAGCAAACAAACTCCTTTGAGGTGCTGAGCACTCTGAACTTCCACCTGGCTAAATACTTTATTATACACAAACAGCCCTATCTATTGTTAGTGTTAAGAAAAGTTACTTTTGGCCAGATATTTGACAATGTTTGAAATATTCTATAATATTCTAACGTATAACTGAAAAGTTATATATTTCTCCTCTCAGGCCCATATTAACTAACATTTCTTTCTGCTTACAGGATCTAGTCCTACCTGTGGAATGTAGGATAGCACATGCTGTTATGGAGTGACTGGGTCAATATTGATATTTTAATGACAATCACTACTTTCACAGTGTAGCTTATTTTTTCAACTTCTTTTATAATGAAAGGTCAGCTTACATGCAGCAGCATCTGATAAGATGCAAGCTCCTTTTCTAACCCAGTTTTACAAATTTAGGTTGATTGGGAGACACTGAGGTCACCTGAGCTGTCCAATGGCTAAAACTTTGTCAGTTATTCAGCTACACTACCATTAGCTATGAGAATTCTCCGGGCTCTGTCCCTGCTATAACCACTAAAATATTCTGGGGATCGTGAAAGAGCCAGATCAATTATGCCGAATGAAGAAAAATACCCTGAATGACATCTACTTAATTTGATGAAAAACTGTAAAATATCTTCTCAAATGACAGCAGTCCAGAAAACAGCTGCAAATGGTAGACCAATGAGGAGAATAATATTCATAGCACTTTACTTAAAAAGTCTTATGTTTATGAGTGACTTTGATATTCATTGCATTAACCTCATTTGGAATCAGTATGAATATAATACAGCATATAGTTAAAAACATTCCATTATAATTCAGCATTTGTAAAATGTGCTTTTGGAATGTTAATTTTTAGAAGCTATTAGCACATGATTGTTACAATGACATTTTGCATCTTGAATATTACTTTCTCAGTGAAATAACTACTGAATATATATATTTTTTCTCCTGAGAAGCTTTTAGTTTCCCAACTGATACAAAATATACATTAAAGGGGTAGCCGTGTTAGTCTGGATCTGTAAAAGCAGCAAAGAGTCCTGTGGCACCTTGTAGACTAACAGACGTATAGGAGCATGAGCTTTACCCATGAAAGCTCATGTTCCTATACGTCTGTTAGTCTATAAGGTGCCACAGGACTCTTTGTTACAATTTAGAATGTATATTTTGTAAAAGCAGCAATCTGGGGAAAAACTACTGAACACAGTTTTGGAATAACTGGATGATAACCCCCTATTCTAAGTAACTGTAAAACTAGCATCAACACCGTCATTGAGACAGCTGTGTTTCACAACAATGAGCAAATTCCAGGAATCATAAACATTACGGTTTCGTTTTCAGAAAACAGAAAACAATAAAAACAGATGCAAAATATGCACTGCCCCAACTTTGATTTATCACCTTCCCCTCCCCCCCCCAACCCCATTTTAGGATGCTGTCAACTCCCAGCCTCTTACCTCTGTCTGCACTAGCCACTATCTGCAATTTAGCTTCTATTCAGGTTGGATAATAGCTGCTTCCCCTTGGGTATATTCTGCAAGGGCAGTAGGAACCATACCTTTAACCTTTCACAACGGGATATATCGTGTAAATAATGTCCCTGGGGTCTGTATAAATCACTAGAAGCATAACATGTCTTACTTCCACTACTGAACCAGTTCCCAACTTTCTGTGACAAATGAACATTAAAGGCAACACAGCTGAATTGATGGAAATATCATACAGCTAACCATCCAAAACAAAATAATAGTGAAACAGAATTCAAATGAAATGTGATTTCAAATGAAATTAAATTAAAATTTAATTTTAATTAAAAATCTCATAAGAACTTAATTCCTGCTTATGCAATAAACTTCAATAGATGTTAATCTTAATGAAGTACTTAAGGGATGCCAATACCTCCTTGAGATGCATATATCTACAGAAACAATCTTTTCTGTTGCCTGTTTTTATTTTCAATCCCACTTTTAAAATCCTTGAATAGTGGTGATTTACTGCTTTTGCCCTTTGAAAAAATTCCATTTTAAACCTAGGTCAATAGCTTTAAGATCCTGAAGTAAATGAGCAAGAAAAAGAATACACAAAGCATTTGGATCTGTGAACATGGCATGCATCCATATTGATCATACATGGTACAGAAACCAAAAAATTATTGGTTGACCTAAAAGCATCTGAGTGGCCTTCAAAGATCAGCTGTACAAAAGTCAGTGGAACAGTAAAACTAAAGACCATGTGTGATGTAAACTAGTGTGTCACCTTGTGCCTTACTGTGTGTGACATTCCCCTTTGGTGTTATCTCAACCGGTGATCTGCTACGTCACTCCAATCCTTGACTCTGAGAGCCAGCCTTACCCTGCTCTGCTGTGACAACCCCCAATCCTGGGTTGTTCATGCATAGTCTCTAGCATGTAAGTTGCTCCTTGGATTGTGCAACCAAATGACACTATCCAATATTTCCAATCCCCAACACAACCCTAGGAACTTCGGTCTTGCAGTATCCAGTTATGCCCACTGGACACTGCAAGCTTATATGAGTTTGTCAATTTAACAAAGAAATTGATATATACTGGGCTTGTTATCCCAAGGATAGTCTCCGACGCATTTCAAACCAAACACACTGCTTCAGGTAGAATAAACAGATTTATTAACTATAAAGATAGATTTTAAGTGATTATAAATCAAAGCACAACAAGTCAGATTTGGTCAAAAGAAATAGAGGCAAAACGCATTTTAAGATGATCTTAACACTTTCAACACCATTACAAACTTAGATGCTTCTCATTATAGGCTGGCTGGTTGCCCTTCAGCCAGGCTCTCCCCTTTGATCTACACTTCAGTTGTTTCGTGGTATCTGTAGATGTAGGTGGGAGAGAGAGAGAGAGAGCATGGCACATCTCTCTCCCTTTTATTATGTCCTTTCTTCCCTCTTGGCTTTGCTCCCCCTCCTTCAGAGGCAGGTGAGCATTACCTCATCAAACTGACCAAAGGAAGGGGGGTGACTCCTTTGAGAGTCTCAGATTCTTTTGTCACTGCCTAGGCCAGCGTCCATTGTTCCTGTGAGGCTGGGCTGGGTTTCTCCCATCCATGCCCTGAGAGTTTTTGGCTGAGCTTGCTTTAGGCCAGGAGGATACATTTTCAGCCTCATAACTATATACATGAAATTATAACCTATAACGTTACTATAACAATTACTATATCATTACTTAAACAACCGTGCTCAGTGCATCATGAGCCTTCCAAAGACACCTGACATGACAAACTTTGTATTGGATACCACACAGGGTACAGAGCATCACACTGTGTCACTACCTACTGTGTGAAGAAATATGATAACATATGAATAGAAAATAGCAGGTTTAGAAAACTATTTGCTGTAGACATCACACATACCAAGTGTGCATATTATTACTATTGATTCATATTTATACTGCACCTTAAATACTCACTGAGATTTAAAATTGTTAATAAGTACCAAACATATTATGAAGGGTATTTCTCGGGGCTTTAGGATCCAATCCCCAGCATTTTTTAACAATTTGCTTTACTGGATTAAGGATTTAGTCTCTAATCTGTTTCTTCTAGTATCCCTCTCCTTACCTTCTTCAGTTTGTGGGGGGTTTTTTATTGTTAAATTTCATCTTGGATGTAGTTAGACTTCCAGTCCTGCCATTCTATCTGAGAAGGATTAAAAAAATAAACCAACACTTTTAATACAACATTTCCTGTCAATATAATTAAAAACAAAAACATTCATAAATAATGGAAAGAATATAAAATAGTTTTGGCCTGATATGCCCATTGTCTTCATTTGTCCAATAGGGCCATTGTGACATAGTTCCACCCAGGAAAGGGTTCTGTCACTGCCTGTCCTGTAACCCTCAGAGGCTCTGTGCTCTGCAGCTTTGGCGCAGAGCCCTGATATCAGCACAATGACTTCACCCTGGCTTCCACCAGCCTAGCTACTCCTCGCAGGGTGACATCATCAGCCCTCCCAGCCTTGAGTTTCCCCCAAACCATGGCCCTTGCAGTGTCCAGTCCCTCTCGCTGGAACACTCACAAAACCTTCTCAAGTTTGCTGCTCCTTTAAAGAGATAATACACAGCACTAGCCTGTGAATTTGGCTGAGGATTTCACTCTTCAGTTTGAAACACAACTCTGAGATAGTTGTGTTATAAAACAAGATTGAGGTTATAAACAAAGAACAGAGATTTAAGTGAGACCAAGTAGAAAGTATTGAGATTAAATATGGATACAAACAAACAAAAATAAAAATGCACTTTTAAGACTAAAACCTAACCTAACAAACCAGAGTCTTGGTCTAAGCAAGTTTCTCAGCTATATTCAGTTTCCAGAGGCTTTCAACCCCTTTTGATTGAAAGATTCCACGTTTCTCAGATGTACAAGAGCTCTGGCCTCTTGTATCTGCTCAGTAATGGATACCAAAATGGCTTTCTGTGCTTGCTTATATCTTCCAAAGTTCAATGACCTTGCTTCCAGAGGCAGGAAAGTTTCCTGGAGCTGCAGCTTCCATCCACCACAGTGGTTTGTCTGATGGCTTTGTCTACCTTGCATATAAATGTAATTTCATTGTCTCTCCTTGCTCAGTTTACAGCGGATATACATTTAAGCCTGTGGAACCACATTCTTTGGCTAGGGGTGACTTAAACCCTGCCTGCCAACTATCTTATAAGAACACATTTCCAGCACATGTTTATAATCCTTCGTATATCCCCCGTACATACACCATGCAATAATATTAATTGACCAGCTTGCATATGATACCTTACATGACAGTTTTAGATATAGATTATGACAACGGTGAATTCAGGTACCCTGAGCTGGTCGAGCCAGCTGAGGCTCACTGGTACATTGAGCATTGGGGTGCTCTTAGTGTCACAATCACATTGTAACTTTACAATCTGCCCTGGATAAATACTGACCCAGAGCTACACTGCCCAAACAGCAGAACAGGAAACACCGTGTGGCTGTCACAATTCCTACCCTGAGCGCCCCTTGCTCCAGCTAGAAGTAAGGAATATGAAAGCACTCTATGTGCTTTCCCGGAAAATCAGTCAATAGAGTTATGACAAAAAATTGAAATATAGTCTAGGAAGAGTGATTTTGCCTTTTGAAATTGGTGAACTTAAACTGCTTGAAATATATTGAGTCAAAACCATAGTATTTCCTGTTTACAAAATTATTTGCCTGCCAAAAACTAATAGGAATGAATAAAGAATAGAGCTGACCCAACTTTTCTGAATTTTGATTTTTCAAGAAAAAAATCAAGATGAATGTTTTGTAATAAATTTACCCTGCTTTCAATCAATTACACAACTAGTCAAAAAAATTCAAAATTTGAAATGTTTGGAAAAGAAAGGGAAATATTTTATGCAAAACTTTCCATGTGCATTTTTCCTATTTTCAGACCAGTTCTAAAAAAAGTATTATTTAGACACTTGGCCAAAGTCAGTGGGCCAAATTCTGCCTTCTGCTTGCCTATAGTTCCCACTGAGTGAAATAGAAGTTACAATCTTGAATTTATGGACAGAATTTTGCTTATTCATTTACAAAGGGCTACAAAGGTTTAGGAAAGTAAGTTCTTCATATCCCTTAGAGAAGAATTAGGTACAATACTAAATCTAGTGAACCACAGCAAATGTCATAAATACAAAGCAGTATTTTCGACAGTGTCCCATTGTGGCAAAATCACATGACATTGGCACTTACTTCAGCAGTGCTTAAGTGCACAGTCTTGGGGCTGGTCTACACTGCGGGGGGGATCAATGCAAGATACGCAACTTCAGCTATGCAAATAACGTAGCTGAAGTTGAAGTATCTTGGATCGAATTACCTGGGTTCCAGACGGCGCGGGATCGATAGCCGCGGCTCGCCCATCGACTGCGCTACCAGTGCTCGCTCTGGTGGAGTTCCAGAGTCGACGGTGAGCGCATTTGGGGATCGATATATCACGTCTTAATGAGACACGATATATCAATCCCGGATAAATCGATTGTTACTCGCCGATACGGCGGGTAGTGAAGACATACCCTTGAATCAAACAAGTAACTAGCATTTGCAGCAGTTTTTAAAATATGTATTATTGATTGAAACATACATTAAGGTTTTCTAAAACACATATGAACTTATTTTTAACATATGTCCTGTGTTCATAATATTCTGTTTATGGATAATTGTAATATGAATATGAAGTGACTATTTAAGTTTTTAAAAATACTGTGCCTGTGCATTAGCCAGTTTCCAACTATAAATATTTCAGTTGTTTTTATATTTCATCAGCAGGATCTACTCTGTTACAGATGAAGGACCTGCAAATTAACATTAACAATATAAAACTTCGTTTGAACTTTAAAAAAGTTCATTTAAAAAAAGGCATTGGAACAGGAGGATTGGATGCTGGACTCTATCTCCCAAGGGAGGGCTCTACTCACCAGGTTACAGAGTTCTTCTCACACTTGTTTTTTTCTCTTTTTCTCTGGCCCAGTGAGTCTTTCATCATTTGGGGAACAGCTTCAACAGGAGATACTGAAAGAGCACCACATCAGCATACCTCATAGTCCTGTGGGCAGGGCACTCACGAGAGAGGTGGCAGAGCCCTATTCAAACCCCTTCTCCCCTTCAGGCAGAGGGGGGACTTGAACTGGGAGTCTCCCACAACCCAGATAAGTACCCTATCCACTGAGCTAAAAGTTATGAGGTTGTCCCTAGGTTCTTGGAAAACAACAGTGGAGGGTTAGGTTAGCAGGTCAGAACCCCAAGCAGAGGGCCTTCTTGCAGTCTGGACTTATGCACTAAACTCCCTTAAGGCTTAGGACACACCCCTTTCCCTGGCATCTCCCACTGGTGTGCAGCCACCTAGTATGCTGGCTTTTGTGAATCCCACTCTGAGGCATCTATCTCCCTCCATTCATAGTATAGGAATCCTAGGCACTGAACTTTGTGAATCCCAGTGATTTTCTAGGCCCCTAAATGTTAGGCGTGGTGATGATAAGCACCATACCAAAATTTCTTTGTGAATAGAGCCCATAAAGCCTGATTTACAGAGATGCTAAGCACTTACATCTTCAGCCATGTCCGAGGCCCCAGTTCTGGGTTTCACAGACACATCAGCCTTGATCTTTTGGTGTGCTAAACCTGCTTTGCATCATGCAAATCTTGGAGTGAGTTGAGCCTCTGGAGCTGCTTCTACATCCCCTCCCAGGCCATAGTATCTCCGTATCAGTGGTTCTGGAACAGCCCCTTACAGCCATAGGTGTAGGAGTCTCATTAAAAGCTATGTGTCAGACAGAGGCTCAGTGTCCATCTGGATGAAACTGTGGGATCAGACCAGAATTATTACTATTTTATTATTTTGAAGTATAATACTGTAAGTGAGGTTTGCACTTCTTGGGTTTCCATTGTCTTCAGGCTAGTTAATATGGCAATTTTTCATATTGTCACTAGGGCCTAATTATTCAAAGCTCTGCTCCTGAAATTGCCATCTATCCCTTCATCATGTTACAGTCAATCAGTAACTAGAGAAGAAAGCAGCTACCATTCTCTTATGTAACTAATTAGAATTTTTGGAATAATTAAGATTTTAATTAAAGACATTCCCAGGTGCTGCCTTGCTGCTTCTCTAGGCAAAAACAAGTATCCAATAGCAGAAAATTAGAAGAGTGATAGTAATTGGGGGGACTTCAAAGAATTTCATCTGGCATTGAGACACAGTTTTGATCTGTTGAATTAGAATTAGCTCAGACAATGTTATGTTTACACAGAGCACGTTTCAGGGGAAACGCTTCCAAATTTGCCTGTGGAATGTATAATCACTGGTGCCATTAATAATTTAGAGGATCTGACCATTCATTTGAAATAAATGTCGGTGCTTTATCAATCCATCCTTACAAAAGGACTTTCACATGAAAGAAGCTTGAAAATATATTTTCCCATCAAATCGTTTTCATGGCCGTGATTGGTAATCTGTAAAAATGGCAATCTTTCTATGTCATATTCTAGTCCAGTGTTGGATTCATGACATAATTGACTCCTTCAGGGCTGTTTTAGATTATCTCCTGCCTCTTATGTTTCATTGCTGATGCTCCAGTTTCGAGCTACTTCAATACCAGAATAAAATAATAGTTGAATAAAGCACTAGACAATATTATGTTTTGCTTCTGATAATTTATTGGACAAACAATATTTTGCCAGCTATAGAGGTAATCAAATACCACAAAAAAAATCTTTCTCTAATAATTATTTGATGGAAAATGGAAAAATATTGTCAAGTGTATTCCTCCAATACTATTTCACCATGGTCTAGAATACCCATCGGTAACCAGGTGGCTCCTTTTCCTGATGACAAAGTCTTTTCTAACAAGGCGTACATAGAACTTCTGTCATGTCTCTAAGTTATAGCAGTGGAAATAGTGCCTCCCAACACACTCCACCATTTTGTTCTGGCATTCTTCTTTAGAAAAGCATATTACTTGTTTTATTTAATTATTTATTCACTGGTTCCAAATGTGCCTTCACCAAATCTTTAAGCTCATGTACAAAGTTTTAAAACAATTATTTGGAAAAATGAATAGCAGCCTTTTGCCAATAAAAAGCCCTTCTACTAATGTCCAGCCAGCATCCTACTCAACATAATCTACCTAATCAAAACCTCTACCAACTCAGCAGCCTCCTTCATGTTCCAAAAATTTCAAGCAAACCAATGCATTTTGAAGGATTTTTGAAATGGTCTAGCTGATGCACATGAGGGGTTTACAAACCCAACACTAGAAAGGAGGGGGTTAAAGAGCTGCTCTGGACTCGGGAGATTGCACCCTGCCACACCTTGCAAAACATGCATGGGCTGGAGGAGGAGCTTAAAAGGCAGCAGAGCCATTCAGTAGGTGGTAGACAGTGAAGGTGAATGGATCTACAGTCTGAGTTCCTGGAAAGGAGCACTACAGGAGCACCTGCTGTCTGGCACAACAATTTGGTCAAGCCCACAAAAGAGGGACTTCTGACTCTCTGGAGATCTGAGACTTTATCTTTAAGTTCAGTTATTTAATTACTTTACTTTATCTAATGGGAAGAGAATAGACTGATAGGAATTAATCCAGGAAGGCAGCAGAATAGCACTTTGGAGTGCAGGACTTAGCTGCTTACCGCTGGACTCTGGATCAGAACCTGGTGGAGAGGGGAGGCTGGGATTCCCCTGCCAATCCCTAGGAATTGCTGAAGACAGAAGTCTACCCATATTGTGGAGAATCTAGTTCAGGGATGGCCTTAGAGACACAAGCCTCTCACATATCCAGACAATTACCCCTTTGCTGGGTTCTTTCTATAACTCAAAAGAAGCAAGTTTCAGAGTAACAGCCGTGTTAGTCTGTATCCGCAAAAAGAAGAACAGGAGTACTTGTGGCACCTTAGAAGAAGTGCATCCGAAGAAGTGGGCTGTAGTCCACGAAAGCTTATGCTCTAATAAATTTGTTAGTCTCTAAGGTGCCACAAGTACTCCTGTTCTTCTTTTTTCAAAAGAAGCAGACACAAATGAGTGACCTGTCTGGAGGAACAGACCACTGCATGGCTGGAGCAGCTGTCAACAGGGGCCACCCACAAGGGAGTGGATTTGCTGTGCCCCTTCCTGACCACAAGACAGTGCTAGTGGTGAGCGAACACCTTTGCAGTCCACCAGAGCCCAGATCTGAGGACCATCATTTATTTTTGTATCGGTTTCTGGACTATTTTTTCTTTTCCTCCACATATATATATATTTTTTTTATTTTGGAGGGTTGAGGGGGGAGGGGGTTTGGATTTTGTTTTTTGTTTTGTTTTTCCCCCAAGGGAAAAAAATCATTATTCTAGCTTGGGAAATTCTACCTCTCACTGGAAGAATAAGATCTTGGACATGACAGCCATGATGTTGTTTTTGTTTTAGAAGGAAGTTCTTAGCTGACTCAAGCAGAAGTCAGAACATTGCCATCTGAGATAAAATATTTCATTTTTCATGGACCAAATTCTACAGGCCTTAATCAAATCTTATCCATGCAAAAGTCCTATTAAAGACACTGGATATAAAGGATTTGGTTCCATGAATACATTTTTTTACCTTTAGGCTAAGAATATAGAAGCTTATGCCAGAAATTATACATGTTTTAGCTGCCCTTCCTTTTAATTAATATTTTATAATGCAATATATTTTAAACAGGCAGTTTATGCTATACATGCATAATCTTGCAGTAGTTTGAGGACATAGTGGAGAGATTGCATAGTCATGCCACCATAGAAAGTTTGTCCATATTATGTCACCTTCTTCCTTGGATTTCTTTAATACAGACCCAATGATAGAGTTCCAGGTAGCGTTATCAGTCATGTTTGATTCACATGGATTCAGCCTAGAGTTTGTGAAAAGGTTTGTTTGTATCTGTACATGCTCCTGCTAAAACACCTGTCCCTGTCTGAACCTAGTCACTTGTCCTGATGATTAGAGATTGATGGGCCCATTGAACCCTTTGTGCAGATGTATGCAAACATGATCCCCCATAACTTTTCCAAAATTGGTGTTTATACCCCCTTCTTTAGACATTACTTCCATTTAACTTTTTACACAATACATGGAAAAAAAATTTTTTTATTTAATAAATTATCCTTGTCTGGAAGCTGAATTCCAGGCAAATAAATGTTCCCAGGGCAGATTAACCTTTAAATTGCCTTTCTCTCAGCCACATAAAGACAGAATATGTATACTTAATACCAACATGACTACCACCCAAACAGGTTACCAGCTGAAAAATCTGAAACATATAACACAAATCAACTTCTAGTTTGTCAGAAAACTACTGGCAGGATTGACTCTGAAACATCTAAATCACAAAAACAGGTTGGCTTCATTAAGAACCTTTTTCCTAATCTCAGAGAGATGAATGTGGAGCCAGCTGCAATGATATTCAATTACACCCTGGTTGCAATGGAAGTCTAAAGTTGCAGTGGAATTCTAAAGCACCATGCTAATATCATGGGTCTAGAATGATACTCTGTTTCTTTTCAGGAGAAAGGGGAAGATCTAGCACAGAGAACTGAAGCGTGCTAACACAGAAACTCATACAGCATACACATTGTGGTAATGGGACTCTAGGCTTCTTGGGTGCTTTTTTTTTTTTTTTTTTTTTTACCTTGTGGGCGTCTACTAGGATGTATCCAGATATTCAGCTTGCAGACTAAAAGCCTGTAATCAGTTCAGAATTCTGCACTTCTCATGGCCTTTGTCACTCTCACATCCTGTCTGTTTCTTCTCCTGATGATGACATGGTCAATGAGTTGCCAGTTCTTGGATCGCAGATGCATCAAAGGCATCTTGTTATGGTTTGATGGGCAAAAGACTGTGTTGGTGATGAGGAAGTCAAGATCGGTGCATTTCCTCAGGAGTAGGAGCCCATTGCAGTTTACATTTCCCAAGGCCATTTTTTTCGATGACACCTGGTTATGCCTGGTAATCTGTGCCAACTCCAGCACTGAAGTCACCAGGGCTGATGAGCTTGTGTGCCTTTGGCACTTCTGTGATAAGGGACTCCAGGTCTTCATAAAATTTGTCCTTGATCACATCTGGGTTGGTCATGGTGGGTGCATAGGCACTGATAATAGTTGCACATCTTTTCCCGAACAGTGGGAGTCTTATTAGCATGAGTCTATCATTCACACTCTTTGGGAAATTTGTAAGATAGCTAACTAGCTCTGATGGCAAACCCAACACCCGCTTCATGTCGTTCTTCTTTACTATGGTCACTCCAGAAGAAGGTATAGCCATCTCCTCTCCTTGGATCATTACCTTGTTGTGGTGGAGAGGCTTGTGGGTCCCTATAACCCTCAGAGCTACATCGTCTGGAGTCTTGTACTCCTGGTCAGGCCACCCATGGCGAACAGATCTGAGGTGAAGTTCCAGCTGAAATACGGCCCAAACTTCTCAAGACAGGTCAGGCTACGCTTGCTACCATAAGTAACAGTAGACAGTGCCACCTGCGACTGTTGACCAAAGTAGACAGCTACACCAGGCTCCCTCTGAAAAGACTTCTCTGGTGGACCAGGTGGTCAAGCAGATATGCTTATCTTCCTGACTGTGAAGGTGGATGGTAAGAGCTGTGTGGATGGCCTAGGACATCAATTCGGGTGCAGTAGGACCTGATGGCCTTCCACTGCACTCAGACCTGTATCCAGACATTGTCATGCCACTGGATTCAGACAGGCCTGGACGAGAGAGTGAGGGAGACTCCGCACAACTTTCCCTCACTTAAATCCAATTCATGTGCTAATCCTGACATCAACTACTCGTTCCCTGCTCAAGTCCTGTGGCAATGGGTGAGTAGCAAAGCGGCAGATGTGGATACACTGGGAGCTGTAGCTGCAGACCTGCACATAGGTGTCGTAGGGTATAGGGTTGCTTTTCACTGGACTGAAGTAGCAGTGGAATTCAGCAGCCCCCCGGGTGACTGAGCAGTCCTATTTAGGATCACACTGCTCGCTTCTGTCATATGAGGAAAGGACAAGAAAAAGTGCCCTAAACATTATCTGTTTTGCCTTAACCCTGGTCAGCATCTCATGGCTGATGGGGATCCCTCTACAGCAGTCAAAAATCACATGAAAAGACAAATAATAAAAAAAAAGACCCAGGTGACACCTCTCCCCATCGGTGCTTAGAATGTGAACAAGTTAATGGACTGCACAACAGCAGCTAGACCAGAGAGAAGAACAGCTCTAGTTGATAGAGAATTGACCAGATGTAACATCCAGATTGTGGCCCTGAGTGAAACTCACCTACCTGAAGAAGAACAACTTACTGAAAAAGGAGCCAGCTATGCCTTCTTCTGGAGTAGCAGTAGTAAAAAAGTAACCAGCCTGCGATCCAAGGCATCCAAGAGTAAGTTCTTTCTCAGGCCAAGCTACCTAGAGTGAGTAATCTTATGTGGCAAAAAAGGGACTCAGGAATCAGAGAAGTAATGAGCAATCTTCATGGAAATCTTTCACGTCACTTTTTTTTTCAGGCCACACATTTTTAATATAAATCCACCTGCTTTCTCCCATGAAAAACTGTGATGGATTCTTCATAGCATCTACCTTCACAGCTGAAACCTTAATGCTCAAAACTCAAATGAACATTTCTCTCACTATGAAAGGTGAACTCATAGGTGCCATTACTTTTTTTTTTTTAAATCTAGTGCTAATTTAAATTTCAAAATGTGCATTTTTTTTTAAGTTTTCTCCTTTTTTCTAAACAGCTTTCCTTATACCTTGTAGCACAATTATTTGTAGCTGAGTCTAATCACATATTATACGGCCAAAAAAACCCAACTGATATTTTCTGAGCCATCCTGGATAGTATGAATGAATGTCTTTCTTTTCAAATTGTATTTGAATTTGGGATGGGGCACTTTAGTGCTAATAAAAAAGGCAAATGTCATTCTTGTATAGAGACAGCTATTGCAAAGCTAGTTTGTATTTCCAGTTTGGAGAAAGAGCCTATATAATAACCAATCCTTGTTCAAGCTACCCAGATAAGATATTTGTTCCTATTCAGGATACATCTAAAAAAGGAAAAGTATTTTATTAAAATTTTAAATCTAAGCATCTGAGGTTTAAGCTGCTATTTAATGGAAATTCAAAGACAAAATGGAATTCAGCATCAAACCCGAATATTGGTCTGCCAAGAGCCATAAATCAAATCTGTTTTGAATAGTTTTACCTACAATTGATTGTATTAAATTAAGGCTGTCAATAAATCGCAGTTAACTCATGCAATTAACTAAAAAAATTAATCACAATTAAAAAATTAATTGTGATTAATCAGTTTTAATTGCACTGTTAAAGAATAGAATACCAACTGAAATGTGTTAAATATTTTGAATGTTTTTCTTCATTTTCATATATATTATATTCTGTGTTGTAATTGAAATCAAAGTGTATATTATTTTTATTACAAATATTTGCACTATAAAAATGATAAAAGAAATAGTATTTTTAGCGCTGTTGATTAATTAACTCACGCGATTAACTCAAAAAAATTAATCATGATTAATCGCACTGTTAAACAATAGAATACCAACTGAAATTTATTAAATATTTTTGATGTTTTTCTAAGTTTTCAAATACATCAATTTCAATTACAACACAGAATACAAGGTGTACTGTGCTCACTTTATATTATTTTTATTACAAATATTTGCACTGTAAAAACGATAGAAGAATTAATATTTTTCAATTTACCTCATACAAGTACTGTAGTGCAATCTTTGTCTTGAAAGGGCAAGTTACAAATGTAGGTTTCTTTGTTACATAACTGCACTCAAAAACAAAACAATGTAAAACTTCAGAGCCTACAAGTCCTCTCAGTCCTACTTCTTGTACAGCCAAATGCTAAGAGAAACAAGTTTGATTATATTTACAGGAGATAATGCTGCCCAATTCTTAATTAAAATGTCACCTGAAAGTGAGAACAGGCATTCACAGGCACTGTTATAGCCGGCATTGCAAGGTATTTATGTGTCAGATATGCTAAACATTTGTATGCCCCTTCATGCTTCAGTTATCATTCCAGAGGACATGCTTCCATGCCGATGACGCTCGTTAAAAAAATAATGCATTAATTAAATGTGTGACTGAACTCCTGGGGGGAGAATTGTATGTCACCTGCTTTGTTTTACCCACATTCTGTCATATATTTCATGTTATAGCAGTCTTGGATGATGACCCTGCACATGTTGTTCATTTTAAGGACACTTTGACCGCCAATTTGAAAAAATGCAAAGAAGGTACCAATGTGAGATTTCTAAAGATAGCTATAGCACTTGACCCAAGGTTGAAGAATCTTAAGTGCCTTCCAAAATCTGATCGGGACGGGGTGTGGAGCATGCTTTCAGAAGTCTTAAAAGAGTAACACTCCAATGCGGAAACTATGGAACCCGAATCACCGAAAAAGAAAATCAACCTTGTGCTGGTGGCATCTGACTCAGATGATGAAAATGAACATGCGTCTGTCCGCACTGCTCTGGATTCTTATCGAGCAGATCCCGTCATCAGCATGGACACATCTCTTCTGGAATGGTGGTTGAAGCATGAAGGGACATATGAATCATTAGTGCAACTGGCATGTAAATACCTTGCAATTTTGGTTAAAACAGTGCCATGTGAACACCTGTTCTCACTGTCGGGTGACATTTTAAACAAGAACCAGGCTGTATTATCTCCTACAAATGTAAACAAACTTGTTTGTCTGAGCGATTGGCTTAACAAGATGTAGGACTGAGTGGACTTGCAGGCTCTAACATTTTACATTGGTTTATTTTTGAATGCAGTTATTTTTGTACAAAATTCTACATTTGTAAGTTCAACTTTCGTGACAAAGAGATTGCACTACAGTACTTGCACTGGGTGAATTGAAAAATACTATTTCTGTTGTTTTTTTACAGTGTAAATACTTGTAATCAAAAATAAATATAAAGTGAGCACTGTACATTTTGTATCCTGTTTTGTAATTGAAATCAATATACTTGAAAATGTAGAAAACATCCAAAAATATTTAAATAAATGGTATTCTATTATTGTTTAACAGTGCAATTAATTACGATTATTTTTTAATCATGTGATTAATCGTGATTAATTTTTTTAATCGCTTGACAGTCCTAATTAAAATGTTTGTTTCCTTTGTGTAAAGCCTTTTTCAAGGGCTATGCTGAGCAATCAGTGTATTTAGTACCAGAGATGAAATTCTCTCTCACACACACACATACGATCTAATAAAGCACCTTTCCAGTCATCTGTCATGTCATATATATTTGGGGTCTTAGGCTTATGTAGCACTATGAAAACTGCAGGATAGTAACATTTTACTGTTCTTCTCCCATCTAATTGAATTTCATCTTCTTTGCCCTCTAGTGAATAATCCAAACTAAACTACATGGCATTTCTTTTCCTAGTTATAAGAATAAGCTGAGGATGCTGAATTGTCAGCAAATCTTTGATGTAAATCAGTGGTCATAGGGGACTTCCCTAGATGCTAGAAGAAGAAGAATATAATAATGTAACAATCAGGTCATCAAAAGCATGCTTTTTTTCATTTTCAAAAATAACATGATTAAAACACATCTTTGAGTCAAATAGTCATCTGACCTCATTTATTTCTTTGAAAGTAGCCCATAAGAAATTTGTGACAAGCAATCCTTTATTTCTAGCAGTAGCTAGTGTCAAAAAAGTATAAAATATTAATGCACACATTTTGAGGGTCTATTACCTGGCTACTATTTAATGTCCCACAAAAATTGCTTCAAAAAGGAATTTGTAGAACACATTGCCAGTTGGATGGTAAAATTCTCAAGATAAGAATGTGTCTTCCCTGGTGTCTTATGCTGCACCAAGACTGTGATTTAACTAATTAATAATAGTAATAATAATAATAATAATAAATATAATAAATAACATAAGCATTATGCAGAAGGAAGAATGAAAAAGCCAGAAAATGTAATTAAACACTTTTTGACTCAGTGGGCACACGAGACAACAACTTCCCGCAACAAAGAGTGTTGTTTATTATTGTATTTTTGTACAGCACTAATGCTTAGAGGCCCAAGAGCTTGGGGCTCCACTATGCTGAGCAATGTGCAAACATCACAACAGGTATCTCTTCCCTGAAGTGTCTGCACTCTAAGAAGCAAAGAGAAGGTGAGAAGCAGAGGCACAGAGAAGTGCAATGACCTCCTCAAGGTCACACAGCAAGTCAGTAGCAGGGGTAGGTATAGAGCCTGTGTCTTCTGACTCTCATTTATCTGCCCTACTCAATGGGCCACACTGCCACTACGAATAGTGTGAGACTTTTCCAGCAGATCTCAAGGTCAAATCTTTAGGTGTATTTCTGCATGTTAATTGATCCTCCCTCCCCTCCCAAAAAAAGTTTGGATTATCTTCTTAGCTGTATTTTTTTAAAAAATTGAATGATCTGTTCTATTAGTCCATCTGACTTTGAATAATTTGGAAACAGTGTAAATGATCACAGTCTCCATGCTTTGATTTTTCTACTACTAATAGTTGTAGTAATGCTAATTGTACTAGTGTTATTATTGACAATGGTTTGCAGGTATACATTTCAGAAAATAAAACATTTATTCTCCCAATCTAAATTTCAGACACAAACATCTTAATTACACAGCTAAAGAGTTTCTCGCTTCAAAATAAAAGAGGTTAATTGGTTGCCATTCCCCAAAGTCTTTCCTGCACATGCCAATGATTCAAGGTTCTTCACACTGGTGGGGTCAGCATATTTGACATATTTCAAAGTCATGTCAGCAGTCAGTGTGTTTATACTAGCCCAGTGTAGTATTTTTCTGGTTCTCCATTGGCATAATTTCATACTTATCGTTCATAGATAATACAAAGCATTTATTTCCTTATGTTGCTTGTAATCACTAATTTTTCTCCTGTAAGAGTTACATCACCATCAACTGTTAACTCATAACTAATGATGAACTATGGATAAGATTTCTTTCTTTGCCTCTGGCCAGTCCTCAACTATTGCAATTTTGAGGACCTGGAGTATTACATCTGCATAAAAGTCTTCTGTCATCCCCTGTATTTCATCAGTGGAGACTGGTAGGGCAGTAATCATAGAATATTAGGGTTGGAAGGGACCTCAGGAGGTCATCTAGTCCAACCCCCTGCTCAAAGCAGGACCAATCCCAACTAAATCATCCCAGCCAGGGCTTCGTCAAGCCTCACCTTAAAATCCTTTACGGGAGGAGATTCCACCACCTCCCTAGGTAACCCATTCCAGTGCTTCACTACCCTCTAGTGAAAAAGTTTTTTCCTAATATCCAACCTAAACCTCCCCCACTGCAACTTGAAACCATTACTCCTTGTTCTGTCATCTGGTACCACTGAGAACAGTCTAGATCCATCCTCTTTGGAACCCCCCTTCAGGCAGTTGAAAGCAGCTATCAAATCCCCCCTCATTCTTCTCTTCTGCAGACTGAACAATCCCAGTTCCCTCAGCCTCTCCTCAAAAGTCATGTGCTCCAGCCCCCTAATCATTTTTGTTGCCCTCCACTGGACTCTTTCCAATTTTTCCACATCCTTCTTGTAGTGTGGGGCCCAAAACTGCACACAGTACTCCAGATGAGGCCTCACCAATGTCGAATAGAGGCGAATGATCACGTCCCTCAATCTTCTGGCAATACCCCTACTTATACAGCCCAAAATGCCATTAGCCTTCTTGGCAACAAGGGCACACTGACTCATATTCAGCTTCTTGTCCACTGTAACCCCTAGGTCCTTTTCTACAGAACTGCTGCCTAGCCATTCGGTCCCTAGTCTGTAGCAGTGCATGGGATTCTTCCATCCGAAGTGCAGGACTCTGCACTTGTCCTTGTTGAACCTCATCAGATTTTTTTTGGCCTAATCGTCTAATCTGTCTAGGTCCCTCTGTATCCGATCCCTACCCTCCAGCGTATCTACCATTCCTCCTAGTTTAGAGTCATCTGCAAACTTGCTGAGGGTGCAGTCCATGCCATCCTCCAGATCATTAATGCAGATATTGAACAAAACTGGCCCCAGGACCAACCCTTGGGGCACTCCGCTTGATACCAGCTGCCAACTAAACATGGAGCCATGTGCCCTTGTGCTTCTATTTCCAGTTTCATGTTACTCTCTGCTTCTGGTGCTCTTTAACATGACTATGAAAAAAATAGTACAATCATTGAGAAATTCTCAGAATGGGGTGAATTTAAATGGCCTGCACAAAATCTTTGGATATGTTGATGGCCTAGTTATTGTAGGAGAGACAGTATATATAGTACAAGGATGGCATGGAGACATGAAGGAAGTTTCGGAAAATGGGGCTTGAAATCAATAAAAATAAAAAACAAATACACTATATGGTTGTAAACTGATGAGAAGATCTTGGACAAGCTTACTTAGCAGTCAATAACCATAGATACCTGCCAGTTAGACAGTCTGAATACCTAGAAGCAATAATTACCAATAGCAATTTGAAGAGGGAGGAAATTAACACATGGTTACAGAGCCGGAATGTAGAGAATTTTCAGCTGCAAACAACTACTGAGAAAGGCCAAGCTTCAGATATACAAGACAGTTATAAGGCCAAGTGTGAGAGACCTGGGCACTTACTAAAAAGAAAGAAAAATAGCTAAATATCTTTGATAACAAAGTGGTGACAAATTCTAGGGCCAGTAAGGCAGAAGGATATGTTGAGAAGATGGTTAAGAGGGAATTCTGGGAGATCTATGGAGAACCAAGAATAGTAAAGGTAGTGAAATTCGAATTAATTCCAACTGCAGGACATGTGGTTAGGATGATGGAAAATAGACCAGATAAGCATATCATCGAAGGACATCCTTATGGTGACCAAACTTGTGGCTGACCAAGGAGAAGATGGAGGGATAATCATAGAATCATAGAACTGGAAGGGACCTTGAGAGGTCATCTAATCCAGTCTCCTGAGCATGATCTAAGAGCTCCTGATGTGAATAACATCAATGGGGAAAAATATGTCCTTGGAAAAAAAGGTGGGAACAAATTGTGAGAGTGGCCATGGGTCTGTCTGGTCTCTACTTCCAGGGAGTAAGTCTGTCTAGTAGTCGATGTGTCCTAGATAATGTAACTTTACCACAAATGGGGTCTGACCCTGTACATACCTTTGGAAAAATTCACCACCATTCCTATGCATCTCTAATTCTTGAACACACAGAAGTTGTTCTTGCAGAGGCTGGGCTCTGACAGGGCCAGACCAAGAGGGCAAGAACTTATTAACCCCTCTCTACATCCAAATTTGATTCCTGGAGGATTATAACCACTTGCTAAAATAAAAAGTTTCTCTTTTTCTCCTTCACTCAAGACCGTTTTCTGGCCAGCTCCCAGTTTTAGTCTAAATCAATTATTAGTTTCCCTAGCTATTAATCTTTTTCATATAAGGCTTTGTCTGATAGTTTTAGAATTCTGTTATAGCAGTTTTCAGAGTAGCAGCCATGTTAGTCTGTATCTGCAAAAAGAACAGGAGTACTTGTGGCACTTTAGAGACTAAGTACTCCTGTTATAGCAGTATTATAGCATCCAGTGGCCACAATCAAACTCAGAGAGGGCATCCCTGAGGTAGACCCTATGCAAACACATAAGAGAGAGTCCCTGCCCTGAGGAAAGAGAAAATGAGTAATATTTGTTACGTAGACTAGCTAACTACATGCACAACTGGAATCTTTTTTGTCAATTCTAAAAGATATTAATATCAGAAATCCCTATTAACCACTGTCTCTAACATCCACTGAATTCTCTTCATGTATCACAGTACTTTTATCTTCTCAGAACTCCAGCAATTTTGTTCATCATGACTTCCAATGCTTAAATCCAGAGTGGCTACCCTGCAGATAACTGATTTTTGCTGGTATTGTCTAACATCTGCCTTAACATAGTTTTCAAGATGCTCCCCACAGTATACGGTGCTTAAAGGTCTATACTGTATTTCCAGACATGTCTTTTTTTAACCCTAGTTTTAAATTATAAAATTATAAGTTTGACACTTTCCAGCATCCTGAAATCTCTGCTGAATCTAGTGACCTTTTCTGATCCCTGTGTTCATTTTCTTAGGAATTATAAATGTGTGATACAGAGGCTATATTCACCCAAAACCAATAGAAGCTTTGCTTGTATAAGGATTATAGAATGGATCCCCTAGTGTTTTTTATAACCTTTTAAAAAGTTCTATGAACTTTTATATGAAATGTATATTTCTAACCACAATTGATCAGCAGTTAAAACCTGTCTCCATCCATCTATGATTGGTAACCATTAAAAATGAGTTATGTCTGTATGTTTTTACAACCACTTCTATCTGGTGAGTGTAACATCAACATTTAGCTTTATCATTATGTATTTTGCACCCATGATATGAAAGTGGCTGATGTGATTTGATAAGTTTCACATTTGTCTATCCTATTTTCCCCTTTCATATTGTACTTACAGAATGCACAAACCGGTGATTTTTTTTTTTTTTGATGATTCATTCAAGTGTTACATATTTACTGTGCTTTGATATATGATCTAAGCCCCACAAATAAAACAGAATAACTTTATTGTGTGATTTTGATCTTCTCTTGTCAAGATGAGACAATCAAAATGGACTAAATTTCAGAATTAATATCAATCTCACCTCTAGCTGTCACATAGATACTCCCACTGCGAAAACATGCTCTGTAGAGTGTCAAGCTGAAGACATGGCTAGTGGGATACAATAAAAACCATTTCTGTTCTCAGTAATTTGGCGTCTTCAGTTTCCAAGCAACTTTAAATATAGTATAGTGTGTCACATACTCTCTGCGAACAGGAACCACTCTTTTGTGTAGATATGTTCCTTTTATTTTGTGTCTCTGCACATGAAAATAGTAATGGGCCAAATCCCTGAAAGATGTAGGAGAGCTGGTGAGCACCCACAATTCTAGTGGTTATTACATTTGGGAGAAGTGAATGAGCGGTATTTTGCAGAGGATATTTAAGGAATAATGAGCTACGAAAGAACACATTATTGTATGACCTAACCAATCTAAATATAAGCAGCCCACATTATATAACTACAAAACCGCACAAATAGTGTGTTTTCTAAATTCTTGTGTTCTTAGCCTAATGTCAGTTGTAAAGGGGGCTTCCTACCAAATATTAGCAAAAAACCCATAATCATAGAGATCCATAGTGCAGAAACTCCATAGGGAGGGCAGCCAGTGACCAGATAAATGGCCTGGTAAAGGACTTAAAAGGAGGTACTGGATAAAGGAACAGAACGGGGAGGGGGTTCGGAGACTCATATGATTGGTACAGCAGGGAGCCAAATCTTCCCCCCTCCCCCATTCTCATAGCCCTCCTTAAGCTTCTTACGAGGCTGGTGGATGGTAAGGTCCAAGCCATGCTGAGGGCCCTGGAAGGAAACAAAGGGGGGCTGGTGGAAGCCCCGGACAATTGATTTGAATAAGCATGGATTTGCCTGCACTGTACACTTTATCTGCCGGGTAGCCCCAGACATCTATATAATAACGTTGTGGCCTGATTAAAACCATAACAAGCCTCCTGTCCTACTTGCAGTATACCCAGACAATAAAATTGTGTTAGGTTTTGTGATTTATCGTTTTCAGAGTCTGCAATAGCTTCACTGACACCTGCTTAGAGAATTCATGAAATTACCCTTCCAGGATCTGCACATCAGCAGTATCATTAACTTTGTTCCTGCATCAGAGAACAGGAAATGGCCAAATTACTTAATGCCTGGCCATCTTGTATATTGCAAGCTGGAGGAGATATCACAGCTGCTTCCCCTTTTCAATAACTCCCTGGAACACTGAATTTTCAGCTGAAACCAGCCATGGCATATTGGGCCTGCATAGTCATCATTCTGTCAATTCTCAGGGATAAATGTGAGATCCAGTTGATTCTCCATGATAAAAATATGAATTGTGTTGATTTTATTCACAGCAAAACTGGTACTTATACTGGAGGAATCTGAATGATCTGTTCCACCTTAGTCACATGAATGTATATTAGAAGGTGTGAGATCTGCCAAAGGAACCTAAAATGAGGTGCCTTCTGCCATCACCAATTCTCAACTCCCCTACGGCAAGTCACTATAATGGGTATCCTCAAACCTGAGAGGTGAGTTTCTTTGCCCACCCAGTTTATCCTTAGCTTAATAGCTCCATCTGGAGCCATCTTTCATTTACACTAACACAAAATATAAGACAAACAAAAACACTCTTGTAATGGAACTGTCATGCCCCTCTCCTTAAGTTAAATCTTCACAAAAACATCTGAGTTACCCTGGGAGGTTGTGAGCTAGAACACAATTCCTTTGTTTTAAGAATACCACAATGATGTATAATTCAGTGTGAAGGCTGTTTAAAGAGCTCATAAAACCTAAGTAAATGAGGCTGTTTAATTCCTATCTCATAAAACATTCATACAACACAGGAGAGCTTGCCTACATTTAAACTTATTATATGACAAATGCAGATCAGCCTATCCTTATATACTGACCTAGCCAGGAGCAATGCAACTCTGCTTCAACAACATCAGCAACACTTGCATTTTAAAAAGTGATCGAATGTAATTTTCCAATGATTTCCGGGACCCCACTGTTTGCAATAGCCATAGACTGAGAACTGCTGTGGGAGCCCTGTAGTTCTGATTGCAAGAGGTTGGTCATGAACTAACGCCTTAAAGTTCATCTGGAAGCCCATATTTGTGAACTCAAACATATAAAGAAACATTCTCCTGCTAAGCCAAATGTCAGCCTCCTTCCTGCCCCCTACAATTTTATGCCATTGAGCTAGGCCTTTAGATGTAGATTTTCACTGTTTTTTTTTTTTTTTTTTTTTTTGTAGATGTGCTGAGACCCTATATTTCTCCCATTTTTTAAAAAAAAAGTCTCAACCACATATATTTGTGTGTTAATGTATATATGTATAATCTCTAATACAATAAAAAGGCCAGATCCTGGCACACACCCTGGCTTCTCTATGCTTCTGTAAAGAGGCCTTAGTGGTAAAGTGGAGAGCTTGAGGGTGTACGGCCAACATTCATGATCCTCTGCAGCCCCTACTGCCGGGAGCATACTGGGAGTTGGGAGGGGCAAGTATCGGGGCAAAAGTAGGAGTGCTCATAGTACTATAATAATTCTGGGCTGCATACGTCCATAGAGGCAAACATGAGTAGGCTGCCACTAGAACTGTGACCCCAACATAGTTTGAATCTAGGCTTACACCCACCTTTTTCCCCCTTTCTCCAGGGCTCTGACTTTTATGTTGTGCCTCTCACGAATCTCTTTTGTTCTCACAGTTAGAAATCAGAAACATACTGAAACTAAAACCTAGATACATTTAAAAGGTCCTATGTATTCTATGATTGTGCACCCATGGAACTTACCCCAGAATATGAGACTTCATCTAAAGTTTGGTTTGATGAAATCAGGATTGCAAAGCTAATTTTGAAACAGTTAACTAAGTATAAAACCAATACAGTGATGCCAGCCTAAGACTACAGAGATCGTGAAATAATAACTGTGAGAGGGATAAACTGCCTCATTCAGGGCCCCATGGACTCCATGATGCCATAGCCAAGGTATGTAGAATTTTTCCAAGAGGCCACAGAATTCAACATTTTTCCTGTGAAATTCACCATTTTCCTCCAGCCAAGTGCCTGGCATTTTGTTTTGTCTCTTTTGTTTTCTCCCTGCGCTGCACTGTCCCATGGAGTGGGAATCCAACCTGCATCCAGAGTTTAGGCTGGCCAGCAAAGCTTGTTGGGGAGCAGTACAGCAGCTAAGGCGCAGGGAAATGAGCTGCTGAAGCCATCTGTGAGAACTCCTTCTTACTTAGTGTATGTGGAGGAAAAAGGTTCTGAACCAGGTTGCCTAGACAGCATAGTGACTGCTGAAGCCAATAGAGCCATACCCGACTGCAGAGCATACTGATAAAAACCCATCATGAAAAATAATCATTACTGAAAATACTCAGTGAGTAGTTTTATGTTAATGAGTATTTTTAACTATAAGTCCTAGAGCTGGGGAGATGGGAGTGAAGGGTGTTTCATGGAAGTATAATTAATTAACATTGCCACAGAATTTAGAGGTTCTTGCCACAGAATTTAACTGTGCAGATTGTTGATCTCCTTTGTGCTCTAAAGTATATGGCTCTGTATTTGAGATACCACAAAGCCAAAATAGACCACAGCTGGCTGCTAATGACAGGGAAGCAGACAATTAGATTTGGGAGAAAATGGCTGGGAACCAAGCCAACCTATGCTGTGCAGTGTGTGACAAACTGTTTAGATGAATAGCGTCAGGGCTCGAAAAACAAAAGAAACAACAAAAAATGATGGTGTCTCAGCTACTTTAGAACAGAAATTTCTTAGTGACAAATAGAGGGTTTTTTTAAAAACTTGTTACTGATACCATGAGATATAGAGTTTGCTGTTTATGAAGATTAATTAATTCATACCATTTAGAACTAGCAGCATGCCTAGAAGTATTTTGGGAAGACCTATATTGGGAGGGAAAAGAACAGGCATAAGATAGCTGAAATAGCTGATCTGCAAAGGAAATCGGAGGGTTTAAAAAAAAAAGATTGGCTTAAAACCCCCTGAGGTTTACATCATAGAGGAAAAGGGGATGTAAATAGCAAAATGTCAGGTATATGTTTCATCCGTATGAGCTATTTCTCAGGAGTTTTACATTGCTATAGCACAAAATTATACTTCTGCTTCAAATGGATACTATAACACTGAGTATTTTAAATCATGGTCTTCATTTTTTTTACAAGCAAAGAGGAGGCAAGAGTGTGTTTATGCCACCTTATGTCAATTGATCCTGAGGCTGGCCAGGGTCCAGTTTGGCCCCTGAAGCAAGTTAGAGGCGCTTCAGTGTGCTGCTCTAACTTGCAGCAGGCTACAGCAGCCCCCAAAGGTGTTTTCCAGCTGTTGAGGATCACTGGATTGCAATGGCGGCCTCTTTCCCCAGCAACTCTCACTGTGCCAAAGGATCCATGAAAGGGTGGCATAGAGAAAGGTACTCCAATCCTGTGCTTCCTTGGGGTTCTCAAACATTGAAGAATTCCAGGCTAAACCAGCTTTGCAGCTGCTATTCACTGGCAGACTGGTTGGGGTGGAGCCAGCCACAGTGTAATGTCATATTGCTATCAACATGACTGAGATGGCTCAGAATATGATATTTATGTTACCAACTGAGAACTATACTATTAATGTCCATATTTTGTATCATAAACACATTTGATCATCGAACTTTTTTTTTTTTTACATTTTAATTTATTCCACTCCATGCTTCTAGAGTTAAATATAACGTATTCTAATCTACATTATTTGAGAGCCAGCTGCTCTGAGTAGGCTTAGACAAAAGATACGGTTTCCCTAGCAACACAAGCTATCAGAAAAAGTTGAGAACACCCTTCTGAAATACTCTGGTCTTCTTTCACTTTGTGATGCTTGTTCTCGCAGAGTGAATTGTACCCCTGTGAAGGGAGCCTGCATATGCCCTACTTTATGTCTTATTCTAAACAAGGCTTTAGTGGCACTTAAGTAATGTATAGGATTTGTAGCAGACTCTTTGCATAGAGGTTACATGATAAGTTCCATACTCAAGGTTTTATTTAAGAACTCACAGGCTGCGTAACTTTCCCATGCATCTTTTCAGTTTAAAAAGTGCATAACAATGACTGATTCGAAAATAAATATTTGTAGTATAAATTTGTTTATAAAGTTGGGTAAAACTGAAGCAACTGAGAATGGCAGTCATTTTCTTCCATGGGGGAAAGGGTGGAAAGCATCCAGTTTCAACTTCCAGTTTCAACTTCACAAGCATCCAATTTCAAGAATCCAGTTTCAACTTCTGGGGGGAAAGCATCCAGTTTCAACTTCCCAACTTCACATGTAATGAAAGTGTTTTATAGAATGCTTGCACTAGCATCTACTCAAAATATTAAAGGAGATAAGTTCTGAATACAGTATCCAGTACCATGTGACTGCTGCCAGAAAAGCCTCAGTCTGTTCCCTTAGAGCCAAAATGGCTGCTGAGAGATGCTTTGTGGGAGGAAGAAGGAATGCCACTACAGCTAGAGTATGGAGGCTTTCATTTCTGAAGATCTCATTCTACAGCACTGATACCAGTGGAAGCCCCAGAATGCAAGAGAGCTTGCACCACCTTTTACCCTCTTTCTTCATTCACATTCAGCAGTGGTAGTAGTGGCCATTATGTCCCAATGTGGAAGGTGTATCTCAGAACTGAGTGGTGGCAGACATTTTAGGTAATTTGTAATTCTGTAAGATTTTATTATTAATTCAAATTAGCATACATGAAAATGATTCCACTTTGTGGCCAGTCCTATACTTTGTCTAACACTCTTCTTGTACTTTAGGTAATATGACTCCACTCATATGATTCCACTGATGACCTCTTCCTGGCTCATTCTAAAGGCCTCTTCTCCAGTCTTACTTTCCTCTATGTGTTTATCACTTTTACCTTTGTAACACTCTGTCACCAACTCTGTGACTGGTTTTCCTTCTGCCTTTTTGCCCACTCTTTCAGCATCTCCCATGGAGGTTTCACATCTTCACCTCTCTCTTCCTCCCTCTGTTGGTAACTGCAACTGTCTCTCTGCTATCTCTTCAGGGGTCTCCCACTCTCAACTTACAATCAAAACAGGAAAAATAGAACTCCTCCATCTTCCTCTGCATGACAAAAACCAATCTGCTCCTTCCCTTCATCTGCACAGCACATAATTTCACCATCCTTATTGTATCCCAGGCTCACAGCCTCAGGTCATACTCCCTTCTCTCCTCCTTCCTTCACATCCATGCTAGTTGGCATACTTGGGTGGTCTCATTTGCCTTTCATTATTAGGGTTGTTAAACACAATTCATTGGAAAAAGTTTATCATTGCAGAGGACATATAGTACAATAACCTTCTGCAGTTCTTATCTTATGTCTGTCTCTTTGGGGACCACTGGGCCAAAAGTAGCATGTAAGAACCTTACTGTTTTCACTGAGTATTTTCAAAGGTTGACATAAGGCATTTGATATCCTATTGTCCTGTTACCTGTATCACAGAAGTGGCCATTAAAAAGTCAACACTTGCCGACAAAACAGTAATATTTGACGTACTATAATTTCCCCCTATACCTAGAATAAGAAGTTCCTGCCATAGGAGTGTAGTGTCTGCTGGCAAATGTTGACTTTTTAATGTAGTATGTTCATAGCAGTAGTGGCTACAAAATACTTGAGATTCATGAGATGGAAAAAGGAACTCATAATATTCCCCTTTCAATTCAATGGGTGACCTCACTCTCCTTTTCTTCCCTTGTGAGTCCCTATTAGTCTTCAACAGTTGGCAACGTAAGATTTTTTTTTCAGGACGAATTGAACAATTGCTATGTGATTAAATTTGACTCATGTTGTTAAAAGATTTATCAGTCTAAGTACAATTACTAAATAAATATTAATGATGGTTGCAAAACATGATATAAAAAACACTTGGCATCCAGTCACTAGCACCTTCCTAGGAAGTGCATTATCCCCATCATCATCACTAATATATTTAAAATGAACATTTCAGCAAGGAAATTTCAAACAATATCTATGACTCCTTCTCTAGCTAACATGCTCTGTGAGTCAGTATTATTGAAGTACTATATGGGGAAAATGTGTTCTTACTCATACTGACAAACCTCAAATCGTTCGAGGATTCTTTTTTTTTTTCTGTATAAACATTTTAATGTTTGGATGCTTGTCCAAACCTCTTAAGTTGCAGCTTTCACACAGTTGAAGTTTCATGAGCATTAAAGCTGTGAAAGTTTTCATGGAACCTTAAACCTGGTAAAAGTGAGAATGGGTTTGAGGTCTGATATGCTTTACAAACCAAGCTGTAACATACTCCTTTCAGCCATTCTGGCTTGATTGCTCATGACTCCTTCACTATGCGCCCCCCCCCCCCCCGATATCTATTTAAACCCTTTATTTTGGTATCTTTGAGGCTTAATGGCCTTCTTGCTGCCTCCATGACCTGATGTTCTTCCATGATCTTCATAAGTCACAGACTAGCTACTCCGCCATAGTCTATCTTTGGGAGGCCACCAGATATGGACATTATTCCCTCATTTTAGAGTATGCTGCGGGTCCAGAAAGGGACCTAAGCTCCGCTTTAGAGCAGTAGGAAATGGAAATCCTCTGTTCCTCCTGCAACATCCCTGCACTAAGCCACAGAGTCAAGTCCTACCTCATAAAGCCTAAGACAGCCCTATAACATGCTTCATTCGCAAGATCCATTGTGTTAAATTTATAGCATAGATTCATTAGTTCCCAGTTGGGCATAATGATTCACTGCCTGAATGCCATTACAATGTCAATGTATATTCAGAGTAGCACACCCTGCATGCTTAAGAGCTCTAGTGATTCTCAAATATAAAGTCCTACTGAAATAGAGTGGGATCAGATCAGTTTTATAATATGCAATTTGTGTTATATAAATTTTATTAAAAGTGAAACTTTAATCCTATATTCTTAAAGTGTTGCAGAGGAGGTTTTATTCAAATGTCACTTCCTGGACGAAATTCACAGGTTAGACACCCTTCTAATCAGTTAGATTCCCTTACAGCTACTTACACTCCCTTTGTCAATATATAAGGGAGTAATTTACATACTAAGGTGGTAGGGAAAGGAAGATGGGAGCTACTTAAAACTATTCCTTCTTCCAACCCCCTGTTATATAAGTTTCACCAACTTAGATTTCCTTAAATATCCATAAAGTGGGTGTAAGTAGCTCTATGGGAGTCTAACTTATATTGCTTCACATATTATCTCTCAGTTTGGCCCATTGAACACCATTCCCTCTGCAGCTTTTCAAACTTTGGAGGTTTCTGTCCAAGCACAGTACTTGCTTGTGTAACATTAACAACATGACAGTTTTGTCAATTGTGACTACTTCATATTATGGACCAGTGGTCTGCAAAATTTGAATTTTAAAAACTACAGCACTTTTTTTTTTAAGCTAGGGGAGTACAAAATAAACGAACAAGTCAGAAACCAGCTGAACATAATGTATTTTCTTCAACTTAGTAAAGACCAAGTTTACTGAGCTGAATTGTTGTAAAAAAAATTCACCTCATTCTGTTTAATAAATTGTACAATAAACTACCTCACAAAGGCAAGCCCTGAGCCCTTTACTTTCGGGGGATTGCCCTTCCTGCAGAAAATCCCTTGGTAGGAGGCTTTGAGAGCAGAAAAGCTCTTTGTGGTTCCTTTCATTGAATTTTACTCCCATCATTTGGGGTTATAGAGTAACCCCCTTATTTGCACTGGTGAGTGCTTGCTCCTACAAGCCGCCCCAATGAAGCCAATAAGAATACTCGTATGTTTAACTGCTCACAGATAGAACAAGGGCTCAAAATCTGACCCTCTGGTTTGTGGACTTCTCTGTCATGTTTCCAGGCCCCATGTAGCGCAAGACCATTGCAGCCACATTGTGAGGGTTTCTACCCCAGTATCAAACATTGTAGCCCGTGCCTCTAAAGAGGGGATCCTATGGCACAGAGGGGCCTTGTTTAAACTGCCTTGATTTTTCAGCAGATTTACCTCTGGTTGCCAGGACAATGCATGTCTCCCTGGCCTCCAGCGCATGCAGATCCTTGGTGCCTCCATAGAATATAGACCAGAGGACTAAGTCACACAGAAGGGGGAGATCTGCACATTCAGGGTACCTTTTGTGCACTAATCCTTGGACCACTGAAAGCAGTTGGGAGCTTTTCTGAGTAAGGATTGAGTAAAAGCTAATTGAGGATCTCAGTATTTGGCACAAAGTAAATGTTTAATGTCTGAGTTGAATAAACACCTCTATAGGAAGCTCTCTATGATCATTATGGATCTTACTCACTGAGATTATTACTTCACTATTACATAGTCCCACTGATTTCCATGGACCTACTCATGTAGTAAGGTGCTACTCAGTGACCTGAGTCTTATGTTAACTACAGTTGTGGAAACAGTGAATCTATGAAACATGAATTACTCATTGTAAAGCTTTGTATCAATGATCTCTGAGAGAAAGCTATTCTTCTCAGGCCTCTGCAGATATTTGAGTCACCCTCTTTCAAACAGCACTTCTTACTGTCTAGGATGAAGTACCTGTGTCTTGCATGGGCAACTATGGGTATTCTTCATTTAAAACCAGTGTAGAAGTAGGCTGATCATTTGTTCTTAGCCTTGAAAATGGGATAGCAAATGAAAGTAATCTATACCACCCTTTCAGCTGAGTCAAGTTTACTTTCCCATTTGCCCTGACTCAGATTTGATGGTCTTTGTGTTGAGCACAAAGACAAGATCCCTTTCCCCCTTCCTGCACAAGAAGAATAGGCGTTGGTGTGGTGCTAGAGGTCCATAGTCCATGGTCTTCCCTCCAGGCCTAAGCCAAGAGCTGTGGAAGTCTTCCCAAGGGGGTGTTTCTGTGTGTTAGCAGGATCTTGCTCCTGCGAATTACTCACCTGCGAATGCATTAGGGACAGTCACAATCTGGCCCATGACATCAAGAAACTCAGTTGCTGCCTCTGTACAAGGTTCTAAGCTGTTACTCAATCCACTTTTGCCCAATATTCAAGTTGCGATGAACAACTATCCTCAATCCTTTAACAAAGTCTCAAGGATTTCTCCATTTAAACATCACTTACAGAAATGGACTGGATGATTGCTCTTATCTTCCTCTTCTGTGCACTATATCTGACAGTCACAGTCTCGTTAACCATGTCTGCGAGCAAACCCCATCACTTTATATTTTCTGATAGTGCCCTATTATTGCAATGATGCAAGGCATCCTGTTAAATCATTCAGATTAAATATGTAACTGAAGGCAATATGCGCAATATCATTGTGGTGACTAGGAAGATTGAAATACTAGAGTTTGCTGAAAATCGCTAATCAAAATGACTAAAACTGGCTGAACAGTAGAAAAAGAAATTCATGAATAAATATAGTGGCGAGCCAAATTGTTACCCTGCATTCTGTGTGGTCATTTACCCTAGAGCAAAGCAAGTAGAAATTGTCACCATTCTGATTTAGTAGCACTTTAAACCCACGTTGAGCTGATGCAAGTCACAGTAGAAGGGATAGAACAATGAAGAATCTGGCCTAGTGATGAGTTTACTCTGCTCTTATTTTAGGGGTCACATTATTCATTTTTCACAAATATCCGTTTGTGGAAATTTTTGCAAAACCTGGACGTTTCACAAATGTTAGAATGAAAGAGCATTCATCCAAAAACAAACACCAGAAATTATTCACAATTTTTTCTTCACTTTTTGATATTCACTATTCACTCATTTAAAGAGTTTATCATCCAGTCCCATGATAGAAATAATATCATGTCATTTATGTGGCCAATCACACACCATGCAAAATGAGTGGCTAATATACAAAGCAAGTATCAGCAAATGGTTTCTGAAAAATCCATAGGCTGAAATTTGTTTGCATAAATTATTTGGTGACTATTTTGGAATGATGAATCACTTAATAGAAATCAGGATTGATTCACACAATAGAATAAAAATATTGCCAGATAAATTATTGGAAATAAATAATTCAATCAGATCTGAAAAGAAGAAAGTTTTGAAAGAAAAATGCATCCTCCTTTGTGCAAAAAGAAAAGAGAAATAAAACAGACAACCAAAAATAAAAGCGAAAGAAAATGAGCATCTGAGAGGTTTTTTTTTTCTTAATTAAATTCAAGATCAAAGATCTAGGAATGGTGACTGATAATTGAATCTTCAGCCAATAAAACAAGCTTTGGATTTGTAGTTTAGCAATCTGAGCTTCACTCTGTTCTCTGTGGACAACCTTGCATTTCTCTGACTGAGTTTGCTTTAAGGGTAGTGGCAGGGTATGGATTTGGATATGTTTTTAATTAATTAGGGCAAAATCCTGCCTATATGTTTCATGGGAGCAGAAGGTGAGGAGAGGAGAAGGGAACAGAGATTCTCCACCAATCTCCCCAGTTCTCCTTGTTATGAAAAAACTAAGGTCAGATTTTCAAAGATATTGAGGCACCTAAAAGATGGCTAGTGGAATTTTCAGAAACAACTAAGCAGGTTAGGCACCTAAGTCCCATTGAAATCAAACTTTAGGCCATTCAATACATTTGAAAATCTGGCCTCTAGTGTTTCACTACGTGGCAGACTGAGGGTCCAGCTCATAAGCACTGCTCTTTTGCCCTAAGTGATCATGTTCAGTCACTTTGGGTAACAAGTGCAGGGTGGGCATAGCATACGGTGCTGCTTTTGGAAGCATCGGAAAGGATGTGGCTGAGCGTGCTGCCTGCCCAGCAGTGTGCTCAGGCAGGATGGTTCGAGAATGGCCTACTAGCATTCTGCTTCCTCTATATCCCTGCCACAGTTCAGAGGAGCCATGGCGCTAGTTTGCCCTTTGTATAGCAAGGTCAAATTCAACCAGCGCACAGCAGCTCAGCGACTCGGTGCTTCTCCCTGACGGGTGTGTCTATTGCTTCAGAATCTAAATTAAGATTCAAATTCTACACCACTCCTGCAGCCTAAAAGCTGCTCTGAGGCCGGTTTAGCCAGCCACAGGAGCATCCCTCTGCCTACTGGGCTCCTCAGACACCAAAGAGGCAGCATAGCTCCTTCTATGCCATTAGTCCTCCTGGTGGCCAGTTCAGTGGCTGAATTGTCCCTGCATCCTGGGGATCCCTTAGCACTATAGGTATCTGGCATAATTTGGAGCAGCCAACAGACTGATGACTACTGTGTTGTGCCAAGGGACAATGCTCATCCATGTTGGCCTCAGGCTTGGAGGAGTGCAAAGCTACCTTAAAGCCATATTTGCATGCGTACTCTGAGCTGTGCAAAGCACACCTCAGCCTCTGCTCATGATCTGGGCCTTCCTCATTAGTCCTTATTATTGTGAAGACAGTTTTTAAAATGAGAAACAGATATAAGCCAGTGTCTGAGTCTGTAAGCAGCTGTGGGGTGTGAACTCTCCCTATTCATTTCAAGGAGGTATTAACTCTGACGCTAAACCCTGCCAAGTTAAATGTAAATATTATTAACTATTTGACAATCATTCACAGCTTCCATGAAAGAGGAAGAATGATCAAAGTACGAAGGTCTTCATCATTTGAAGGAGTGGCATTTCCTTTTGGCATCAAACATGAGGACAGACTGTGACCGTACCATCATTTATTTATTTTTCCATACTGATCTCTAACGCCTATTGGATTATGAATGGCAGTGGAGTTGGGAAATTAAAATTAATAATACAAATCTCCAGTCTTCACGCTGTTTTCTCATTCCTATCCCACTTATCCCTCACAAATGTTCACACAGCAGATTTTACACCTAGTGTATCAACACAATAGTATAAAATCTTTGTATTGTAAATAGATGTGTGAATAAGAAATAACAGGATACTGAATTGTAATGGACTAATTGTTCTGTTAAAAGTACTAGTTTGTGACCCAAGGATACAGCTTGTTGTGCAACACCAAGATTATCCCAAAGAAAGAATTGTGGCTCAGGAAGTCACAATTTCTTCCTGCTCCCTGCTTAATCTGGGGTCGGGTAGTAATTTACCAGTAGTAAATTATTACTCCCTCCATGTCTCTCTAGGGAGCGAAGCCTAGATTCTTCCCATTCTCTGCCCTTTACCCCTGCATGCCCAGGCCCAAGGTCCAGGTAGGCTATATGGGGAGAAGAGGAGAATCTTAATCCCCTCTATATTCTAGCATGGGCTGACAGACAAAGTCAAAATCTAGCCCTTTGAGAAGTTTTATCAGGCTATTCCAGTGGTGTCATTAGCTCACAGGTCTAATATCAGTGCTTATAGTGTGTGATTGTTAGGCTTCTGAAACATAGCGTGCATGTTCTATGGCCACACTGATACTTTGTTTAAGACTAAAAGGAAAGAAACCCTGGCTTTCCTCGTCAGATCAAGGAAGCAGCAAAGATCAAGGAGGTTAAAATGGTACACACTAAATTTGTGTCTCCATAAGGGGAACATAGAGGTTGAAAATCTTAGCCAGAAGAAGTTAATTGATAATTGATCAAATTATTCATCTGTTATTAATGATCACTAATGAGTGACATAAGAATAATCAATGTTCAGACCTAGTACATTGCCAGATGTCATGTTAATTGCAACTGAAGATAGTAGTAGCTCAGCAAAACACGGAAACAATTAGTGTGATAGATTCAGAACCAACTCGTGCCTTGCTGAAGCTTTGTTCCAGCTGTATTGCAGCACAGTGTAAAATGTACTGAGTTTACTGGGTGGGATTTTGCTCAGAAATTCCTAATAGCCTGTAGTATAACAGTGCTTTGTCTCATAAAGGGTAACAATTACAGTAAATCTGATTTAAGCAAATATATTTGCTTTGAGAGTATATTATCATGGGATAATAGGCAAGGAGCTACAAATTAGCACACAGTGAGTAAAATAGCAAAACAACTAGAGTTAACGGCTAATTGAAATTAAAATCCACTCTTTCCCAATGAGGCATTTGTTATCATTTTAATGTTTCCAATATACTTGCATTTTTAAATGAAGGTTTATGAACTGCAACAACAATAAACCAATATGCTGCCACACTGTTATTCGAAATATGTAAAAGCTGTTTCTTAACCTACAGGTATTCCCACTGTAAAACATCCAGGAGTCTGACCTTCCTCTATACACATATGAGTTTCAATTCTTTGGCTGTAATATGCACACTAATCTGTTTTATATGGATCAAGTCAGTCCCAGAAAAAAGATGTCAAATCAGAGTTGCTAAGGACAGTAGCAGGGTCTGAATTGACTTTACATTTGTTCTTGTAATTAGCTGATGGGGCAAACACTACATACAGCTGAATTATAGCAGCCATGCATCCATCACGATATTGTCATCAGCGACCAGAGCTGGGAGTGGAACAGGCACACACAAGACCACTGTGTACACAGTATCCCACTCATGTGGCATATCAGGAGCCTAAGCAGGATGTCTGGCAATGCGCTCTCTCTCTATCACACGCACGCACGCACACACACGCACGCACACACACACAGCATCTACTGAGGAAGTATATAATATGATGTTGCTGTGTGTCATCCCAATTGTCATAATGAGACTACATGTTTAGAGTACTGCAGTGCCAATTACATGGATCTGTGATTTAAGTCCCCTTGAAAACTGAAGTTAGTGCTGAATGCAGTTGCTCAGTTGTTATTTCAAGAGGTTATGAAGTTATGTATAGAAGTTAAGTCAGCCCTTCTAATATAGGGTGTCCAGGGTAATGATCTGGGGACCCTCTACAATTTATGAATTCTGGTCAATAAGGTGAAGTTATTGTGAAAATTGCTGTATCATGGAATGTTTTAGGTCTGTGTATCTACCGTGGCTGATGAGCCTTTAATCCAGCCCCTCATAGGCCAGGGACAATAGCCCATTGTGCAGGATTATAAGTACTTGATAGACAAGGGAGAACAAAAGAGTAACTACATCCTGGGGGAAATCAGTTCTAACTTCCTTCTATAGAGTGCTGGAATGTGGAGAAGGGAACATTCCTAATGCAGGACAAAGATACCAAGGTGGTGCTTGCAAGCCTCTAAAAAGGATTCACAGAGTAAAGAGAGCCGTATGGGGAGCCTGTGGCAGGAGAGCAGGAGGGGATGGATCAGCCAAGGTCAGAGAAGACGTGATTATTGGGCCTAAAAATGTACTGTAATTGTAAATGCAAATGTAACAAGTATGTACAAGGTTATAAGATGTCACAATAGCCTATAACTTTTTTTGCTTGCTTGGGAATTAACCACGTGGGAAAGTTTAATGTGTAGATTTGATGTATAAAACCTTAACTGGTTGAGGAATATGCCAACTTGAGAGCTCACCTCTCTCCACAGGACAAATGCTGCAGTTACAGTCAGACAGAGGCACTCAAGCTGCAGCCCCCCTGGACTCATAAATGAGTCAGGCTGCTGGCTGGTCTTTTCCAAGAAGCCCTGTGGCTTTTAAATTCATTCCCTTTTGAAACAGCCCAAATGTGTTTAGGGCATGCTGCACAGTCCATCTATTTGACTGAGTGTTGGGGATGGCAGAGGTGTGTGGGTTTAGAGGGGAGGGTTGTTGGGAGTCAAGGTGGGAGATGATTTGTTTTGTTATGTTTTTGCTCCCCCATTTGTTTTCTGCTATGGCTATGGAAGATTTTTCAGGCTTAGTCAAGGTGCATAAAAAATCCTGGGATGAGCATCTTCTATGGGTTTAAATGAAATTAAATAAATAAGCCAGGTGAGAGGAACCCAAAGGTAATGCAGGGCCTACTCTGCAGCACTCCCTCATATAGTATCTCTTCAGGCACAGGAAGACTATAACTCTGGGCCCAACACAGAAGATGTGTTTTCTTTCCTAGAAAGAAAACAAGAAAGGCAAACTGAGAGAATAAAAATACTAAAAATAAATCTATCCCTCGCTATCCATCTTGATCTGGGCTCTTCTGCGCCCATTTAAAATGAGGTAAAAGGCTGATTTATCACACAGGAAGAGCATACATATGTTTTCACCACTCCAGAACTGCTGTTAGATATGTTGCAAATGGCCTGGAAACCTGCAGCACGACCCACCTCTTTTTCCTCATGCCAGCCTTTAGATGGCCTCTGGAGCCACTGTAGCATCAAGCTAATGGTTGTGGGTTTGGTTTTGGTCATAATACTGTTAAAGTTCCACTTCATGGGGGTAGTAAGAGCAATTTTATATCACTGAAGTGGGATCCAATAGCTTTATGTGGATTACAGCATTAATCATTCAGTAATTAAACAAAAATCTTGTTGGGGTCTATTACAGAGGAAGTGCTGAGATGAGAACACAATTTCCCAAGTAGTCTGTACTGTATGGTATGCATTTATTTCAAAGGTCAAAACTATGACTGAAAGCCAACCAAGTCAATGATACACACAAACAAGGCTTGAGTTTTGTATGCATGTGGGATGTGCAAAGGGGAATTAAAAGCTATTTAAAAATTAGCAGAGTTTTATGGTTCAGCGCATGACCTGTAAAATCCAACAGTGACAGTGAATTTCATGATAGTGAATATATTTTCCATATTCCAATCAAGCATCATCCTTTCTACTTCCTCTTGTGTAAATAAAATCTATCCAACTTTTTTCCAGAGATGAATATGTGACTGTATAAAATCAAATAAAAAAGAGAACAAAAATAGATCAAACATCACCTTAAACCAACCCCACAACATGGGAAACAGGATAGACTGGTAAAGAGATATGGAGACTTTCAGCAGCTGTAGTCTAAATCAAAGCCCTTTATAGTCTCAATGGGAATTTTTCTCCAGGACCAGTTAGCAATATCAGGTGTGTCATGAGATACATGAAATATGTTGGATGTCTAAGTTCAGTCCCTGGTGGAAGTCAGCCAGAATCCAAAAACAAAAGCCCCAACATGGATGTTATCCTCAGGAAAGAACACATGGGTGAATGGGAACAGAGACTGAATTAACCTCTAATACAGAGGTGGTTATTGGAGGTCAGGGTTGAAGCATCTTGGTGGGGAAGTTTCTAGCTCCTCTGCCATGCTTCATCGGATCTAGTAATAGAAGAGTTCTTACTACAGGACTAATAATCTGGCTTCTTTCATTAATTAGCAAAATTAGCAAAATTAATTAGGTTTTAATATAGATTTAAATACCCGCAACATTACTTGTAAAGAATGTCATCTTCTCTGATGTACAAGTATCAGAGGGGTAGCTGTGTTAGTCTGGATCTGTAAAAAGCAACAGAGAGTCCTGTGGCACCTTTAAGACTAACAGATGTATTGGAGCATAAGCTTTCGTGGGTGAATGCCCACTTCGTCGGATGCATGTAATGGAAATTTCCAGGGGCAGGTATAAATTTATACCTTATATATTTATACTTGCCCCTGGAAATTTCCATTACATGCATCTGATGAAGTGGGCATTCACCCACAAAAGCTTATGCTCCAATACATCTGTTAGTCTTAAAGGTGCCACAGGACTCTGTTGCTTTTCTGTGATGTAGATAATCCTATAACCTGATTATGTCACCATGAAACAACAATAAGGAACTCCATTCCCCCTCCCACAAACGTTTGCAACTGTCATCTTCTTTATTTAATATTTCAATTATTAAATAAATACAATGGAACAGTGCTGCTTTTGATGCCTCTTCCAGTTTATTAGCAGCCATGCACATATTTGGTCTGAATACTTTGGGGAAAAAAAGGAAACATGAAAAGCAGAATAATACATGAGTGTGCACAAAATTTTGATGAAGAATTTTTTTTTCTTAAAAATGAGTTTTAGATTAATGCTCATATTCTACTAAAAGTCAATAACCAGCTGCCTCATGAACAGGGGGATAAGAAAATTAAAATGAAACTTTAATATAGCCAACATTTTCAGTAAAAGTAATCTAAGATATTTCAGATGATTACTTCCATTGTTATTGGGTTGATCTGATGTGCAATTAGTTTGCTTAAATCTGGGGTCCAATGTCAGAGAGAATATCCAGATCATCTTTCTTATAGGACATGTCCTTGTTTTTAGGCTATGCTATATTGTGATCAGATGGAGTGCTATGCTAAAGTAGTCATAAGGGAGCTGAAAGATCTAACTATCCATAGCTAAGGTTTTGAGGTCTGCCATCCATAATAATGGATGCATGAATCAACCCATTACGAGAGGTCTAGCTACACAAAAAATCCCTACCTATATATTAAGATAATGGAAGGTGTCAGGCTGTTTGTCAGTGACAAATTATCACAATATCTCCATCTGCATCCTTTCTTCCATGTTCCAATCTACATTAGTCTCTTCTGCTTCTTTAGATGCTTTTCACACTGTGCCCTAACAAGTTCAGTTTCTGGTCTTCCTGGTATGGGCTGTGAGTCTCCATACTAATGGTTTTGCAAGTATTTACACACACCTAAACACACATCTATCTGTCTCAGGCAGACATATATATTTTAGGTCAATAATATTCTTTAACATACTGTTAAGATTTAGACTTAGGGAGCTTGTTTCCTTCCACCTCACATAGTCATTTGCACTAGTGCAAAATGCTGCTTTCTGATTTGGTAGTGTGTTATATGCACTTTTCACTCGTTTAAAGCTAATCAGGCTGTCACCGTGCCTTAGTGGGTCACAGCTGAGAATACCAGATTCAGGACAAACTGCTGAGAAATAAGGCACACTGGTTAACAAGAAGTCAAAAATGCAGTGTCTTTAGGCATTCCAGACTTTATTTCACCACCCAGACACTAGACTTTATGATTAATGGCTATTGAAAACCAATTTAATCAAACAAAGGGTTCTTCTGATCTCAAGAGACCAGCCATACAGCCAGGCCAACTCAGATCTTACCCAATAATCACGCTGTTGCCAAGCCTTTCACAACTAAAATCTAAAGGTTTATTTATAAGAGAAAAGAAGAAAAGAGTTACAATGGCTAATAGATCATATACATACAATCATTGCAAAGTTCTTATCTCAGGTTTGTGGCAATGATGTTATAGACTGCTGGATTTTAAAGTTTCTTTGGTAACTTCCAAAAGATTGGAAGGTCCTCAGTCCGTAGTTCAATATGCTCCTTTTAGTTATAAATCCATAATCCACAGAATCAGAGCAGGAAAGAGGCAACATGGAGATGATTCAAGGGTCTTTTATACCTTCTGCCCTGTGCTTGGAAGTTTGCTGTCCCAGAACAAAGTTCATAGTACAGTTTGTGGAAAATTACTGGCACAAGATGGAGTCCAGGATCACATCAGCAAGTCACATGGCTTACTGACTTACAGGGGCAGCCATTATCCATATTCTGGCTGGGGTGTCCACAGGAATGTTCACCAGGCAAGAGGAGCTTCTTCTATGACCCATTGTTTGAGTTAATTGTCCTTAACGAGCCATCAGCACATAGCTGTCTGACTCTTAGGTAAATCTTATCTGGTGGGTGTCACCCAAGAACAAGCATATTTAAGATATAGTCACACAGCCAATATTCATAACTTCAGATACAGTAATGATACATGGATTTAAACAGGATAATCATACTTAGCAAAGCATAACTTTTCCATTGACACCTCACATGATATACTTTGTACAAGACTTCTTGCAATTGTGTAACAGTGGCAATATCATTGATATAAATGGTTATATTCAATCATACAGCACCACACAGTCCCTGTCACTTTGTGTTTGATTTTTCAAAAGCACTTGCATTGGCCAAACTCTGCTCCCACTGGCATTAACCTTCAGTTGGAGGGTTAGGCCAGTGCTGAGCACTTTTGAAAATCCCACTTTCCCTGTCCATTGAAATATCGGCATTTATTTTACAAACACAAAAACAAGGTGAAATAAAACTGCAGAACTATAATAACAAATAAAGGTACAAATACTATACTTATGCCATTATTCTTAGCTCCACAACTTAATAATATGAGTAATGTCACAAACAGGAAAGAATACAGAAATCTTACCACTAGGGGAAAACATAATATCTGCAGCTACCTCTTACAGTGCAAGTTCCTTGAGGCAGAGACTGTAGGCCCCATTAAAAGTATGGCCCCTTTACAACACTCTGGTAGTGTGAAGAGTCTTTCAAGTGGGTATGAATTACACTTTCACTAACTGTAAGAGACCTTTTTGCTGCCAGAGTGGTGTAAAAGGGCTTTAGTATAAATGAAAATCAGGATCTGTTTTTATAATGGTGTCCTATCCAGTGCTGAGCAAATTGTCGGAACTAAAAATAAATAATATGATAATCCTGGCTCTTTTATAGCACTTTTCGTCTTTAGGTCTCAAAGCGCTGTACAAAGGAAGTCAGTATCATTATCCCTATTTCATAGATGAGGAAATTCATATCAATTAATAAACTGATATATATTAATAAACCAGAATGCCTCCCATCACATATTCCAGTTGGGGAAGTCAACTGTTTTTCACAAGTGTTGATCAGCCAAAACACACCACAAGTACTTTGGTCAGCATCTTGCTTAAGTTTGGATCTGACTAGGAATTCCATATGGTCAACATGTGTCCTACTTATGCTTCTAATAGCTCTACTATGGAAAATATTCCTGTCATAATTTTAACATCTCTCTTTAGTAATACTGACCTGATTGGAGAATGTTCTGTTACTGTTCTGTATAGTGAGGACAAGAACATTGGGTGAAATCAATGTCAAAATTTCCATGGACTTCAGTGAAGCTAGGATTTCACCCATGATGTTTAGTAGTGTTCCAGACTTGAAACACATGTAGGCCAGCCTATATATAAGCCTCGCTTTTTTTGAAAGTGCTTTGCCAAATTCCAATTCTATCTGGATTAGAGAGAGCACAACCAGTTGTAAGCTTTGGTATTGTATTGGGTTTTAGTGATTATTAGTAGAGACTCTAGTTGTTCCACCTGCCTTCCAATTAATTTACATAAATGTAGGTCTTCCAGAGATGCACACATTTTAGCTTCTCCGTCACTAACTTGAGTAAGGCAGTGTAAGGCTCAAAATATTCTTGTGATATTTTGTTTTGTTTTAATGTGTTAGTTCTGTCTTGGTTTTTTGCTATCCTACTTAATTATTGTTTACTGAGTCCAGAATAACAAGACAGATACCACAACTCTATCAGATTTATTAGCCTTGCTAAACAGTCTGCTCCAAGCCAATTTAATCAGAAATTCTGTTATTTTGCATAACGTTCTGTTTAATTGCCCCTTCGCAGTTATCTGGGGAGATAATTTTTTGTATTTCTTGTAATGGAGTGTAAGGTCTGAAAACTAATTATTTCTATTTCTAAGTCTTTTATATTTGTTAATCTTTCTTCTTGTTTGACCAAACATCTCCATATCATTTGGCTCTGAAAGGAAGCCTTTGAAGCACTGTTTCCAGGCCTTCCTTTGCATTCTTACTTTTTTGTTTTGTTTTTCAACTTTACAGAATGTACAGCTATTGCGTAGTATATTTGCAAAAAAGGGAGAAACAGATGGAAACATGTACTAACCTAGTAATTCATATATACAAGAAGTAATGTATTAAAAGTCTAGGCAATTATACAAGATGCTACTATACACAGTGTTTACATTGTCCAAGTTTATTTTTTCCATCACACTATGTCACGTAGGCCTGTATGTTCCCCATCTGTTTTGAATCCAAGTGGGAGGGGTTTGCTTCCTCAAAAATTTGGCTGCCAAGCATGTCTAAATTCATATGCTGTAGTAAAACTCCTGTTGACATTTTCCTCAAAAAAAAAAAAAATATTTACTGAGCTTAAATAGCAACTAGTGAGATAATTTGGTTGTTTTTACTTCAGCTACCAAAATACCCAATGTCCAATTACCATTTTAGGGATACTGTATGTCAGTCTGAACTCCTAGGATATATAGTTGACTCTATGTTGGATTTTTGCTTTAGGTTTTGTGCTTTCAGTACTGTCACAACAAATACACAGTGAACTGACAGGATAAAACATGTATAGAAAAGCCATAACTGAACAGACCAAAATAAAAGTTGCAAGTAAGAAACAGTTATCCTCCATCCTGTAAAGAAAACCAAAATCAAGAGCTGCTTGGGGAAGATATTGTCTGATTCTCAGTCACCTGTTAATTAAAATGCAGTGAAGAGGCAACTTTATATCAGTCTGAATCTATGATGCCATGAACAGATGATCCTACAGACTGGTGGAAACAGAAACGCATCTCTCACTTCTAATTCTTTTTTGCATCTACTCTAATCATAGAAGCAGACTGCTCCCAGACAATGTTCCAAAAATGTAATTTGCCAATATTTTTTCCACTTTTAAGTGTAAGGAAACATTTTTTTTATTTTAGTTTGTTTTTAAATAAAAACCTAAGCATTTATTTTCTAATGTCTGGTTTTCAAATCTTGTTCCACTAAATGTAAAGGAATATTCTAACATCATTTTATAATACTAAAATTATAATATGGGTGATGCAGGGTATAGATGACATAAAATCAGAGAAGAGAAGAAGGGCAGAAAGAAATCAGGAGTTCATTGTAGGTATCAAAAAGCCATACAAAAAGTGCATTAATTTGACTTACAATTTCTAGTAACAAAATTCAGTTAAAATAGTCTCCTTCATAAGGCTCAGTTTTAAATGTAAAAGAGCATCTGACTAAACCCTAAACTAAGGTCTTACCTGTACTGAGTTATGACTTGGACTGATCTTCAGGCACTGGAGGCAAGCTTTATAGTTTCTTAGGCTTGGTCTACACTAACCCCCCAAATCGAACTAAGGTACGCAACTTCAGCTACGTGAATAACGTAGCTGAAGTTCGAAGTACCTTAGTTCGATCTTACCTCAGTCCACACACGGCAGGCAGGCTCCCCCGTCGACTCCGCGGTACTCCTCTCGTCTAGCTGGAGTACCGCAGTCGACGGCGAGCACTTCCGGGTTCGACTTATCGCGTCCAGACAAGATGCGATAAGTCGAACCCAGAAGTTCGATTGCCAGCCGCTGAACTAGCGGCTGGGTATAGACGTACCCTTAGTTCCACTTTCTTTTTGGTATCAGCCACTGAGCTTTTTCCAATGTCAGGGCAGTTAGAAGGAGGAAAAAGAAATCCTTCCTCCTTCCAACTGCCCATATTTGATTTAAAAAAAGAAAACAGAGAGAGACCTTGTCACTCTTACCTTAGGAAAGTATCTTTTTGCCTTAGTTTTCTCTGAAACCAGGAGAAACTAGCAATACCTGCTGTTGTACCACATTTTAGGCCATGTGTTTGGATTTGTGCACCCTGTGCTTGGGTTCTCCTTCTCTATCTTTACCAGTGGAGATTTAAATATAATTTCAATGAAGGTTTTTTTTAACCACACTGTATCAGAATCCCATAATGCTCGATGGCTAGAAAAAGGTTAAGTGAAATACTACTGCCTGGGAAAATATAATGCTGATGCTGCAGTGGTAGTTTCACAATATAAGGAACAGAATTGTAATAATGACCATGGAACTAACTCACAAACAGAGATATTAACTAACTCTCACAAACAGAGATATTAACAAAAATATGTAAATTGTTTTCTGGCTGTTTTATGTAATTAAATTGAGAAAGAAACTAATAGATAGTAATCAAGAAAGGTATATCGTATTTCTGCTGAGCTGTGGAACTACAAATTATGTTGTAGAAATCTACTGGTAGCTAAACTCTTGCAGTCTGTTTTTTGTACATTGAGCTCTGTTCGTTGTACACCTCTACCCCAATATAACGCGACCTGATATAACACGAATTCGGATATAACGCGGTAAAGCAGTGCTCCAGGGGGGCGTGGGGCTGCGCACTCCAGAGGATCAAAGCAAGTTCTATATAACATGGTTTCACCTATAACGCGGTAAGATATTTTGGCTCCCGAGGACAGCGTTATATCGAGGTAGAGGTGTATATGTAAAATCTGACAGAAAATAAGATATATGCTGTTGAGGCTCACAAAATATGCACAACCTAACAAGTATAGCTAATAATCTGTGCTGGGACTGTTTGGTACACAAAACACAAAGCTAGATAAGTCAAGGTCTGTAAGATCTTGGTAGTACAGTGGAATTTGCGGGACTCTTCTGTGCATTGTAAAGAAGCAGGGTATAAAAACAGCCCATTTTTGTCATCACTTTGGGGACAGACACAGACTTGAGATGTGAGACATGATTGCTGCAAAGCTGTTCCCCAGGGACTAGTAATGTGTGAGCCTCCCTGATATATCTTTGATTAATAAATGGATTGACCCTGGGTTATCTGACATCTTATCAATAAAAGAATTGAACCTTAACAGTCTGAATATAAGTAAAATACCTTTAGGTATTAAACCTTTAATATCTCTGCATCTTGGGTTTTCTCATTTTAGTGGTGGCATGGTCTGTCACACACTGTACTGATATAATCTCATAATGTACATTGCATTATATGAACTGATGCAGAGAATTTAGTTTGTATATACAATATGGCTTAGTTTTAGCCTCTAAACCACTACCAATAAAAGTAGTTTTATTGATTCAGGGTACAATTTCCAAAAGCACCTACATGACTGGAGCTTAATGACATTTTCAAAAGTGACAGAGGTATTTAGGATCCCATTGACTTTTAATGGCTTTGGCTACTAAGTACCTAAGGCACTTAGGCACTTATAAAAATTACCCCCTGTATCTGAAGCACTCAGAAGAGTAGTTTGACTGATTTGGCATTTCATAGGGACAACGGAATAACTTTGATTTTTTTGTTTCAATCTTTGAAGCTTTGATTCTGCTACCCCTACTTACATTGAATAGTTGGTTACTAAGTAGGTGGTCTTTCTGGAATCAATGTCATTCCTTGTGGAGTAAGCTACTACTCAAGGTGATTAAGGCTAACAGAACCTGGCCTGGAATTTAAATTTTATATCCATTGATATTTTAGGTGTGGTATTTAGTATCCAACAATAGTCCCACCTGAGAACCAGGTGGATTTGTCACATCTTTAGTCTTGGAATGCATTTTTATTCCATTTGATTAGTTCCTGAAATAGTGGAGCTTAAAAGGGAATTCTGACAACTTTATACATTATAAATATATGATTTCACCACTGGTGCACCTCCCAGAGTCTTTTAAGGAGCCATTATGGTCTTAAGAAAAAAGAACGAGGAGTACTTGTGGCATCTTAGAGACTAACAAATTTATTTTAGCATAAGCTTTCATGGGCTAAAACCCACTTCATCGGATGCATGCAGTGGAAAATAGAGTAGGAAAATATATATACACAGAAAACATGAAAAAATGGGTGTTGCCATGCCAACTGTAACGAAGGTAATTAATTAAGGTGAGCTATTATCAGCAGAACTAAAAAAAACTTTTGTAGTGATAATCAGGATGGCCCATTTCCAACCATTGACAAGAAGGTGTGAGTAACAGTAGGGGGGAAAAATTAGCATGGGGAAATAGTTTTACTTTGTGTAATGATGCATCCACTCCCACTCTTTATTCAAGCCTAATTTAACGCTGTCTAGTTTTCAAATTAATTCCAATTCTGCAGTTTCTCATTGGAGTCTGTTTTTGAAGCTTTTTTGTTGAAGTATTGAGACTTTGAGATCTGTAATTGAGTGACCAGTGACGTTGAAGTGTTCTCTGACACTGTTTTTGAATGTTATAATTCTTGACATCTGATTTGTGTCCATTTATTCTTTTGCATAGAGACTGTCTGGTTTGGCCAATGTACATGGCAGGGGGGCATTGCTGGCACGTGATGGCATACATCCGATGAAGTGGGTTTTAGCCCACGAAAGCTTATGCTCAAATAAATTTGTTAGTCTCTAAGGTGCCACAAGTACTCCTAGTTCTTTTTGCTGATACAGACTAACACGGCTACCACTTTGAAACGTATGGTCTTAAGATGACTATATTGCCACAGAAAATGTATTTATCACTTTAAAGAAAAAAAGGAGAACTTAATTGCACACTCAAACTTAATTGCACACTGTATCTCCTCCCTCATTCTCAATCTGCATTTCCCAGAATCAAGCAGACAGAATGTATGGCTTCTTAGGTCTGCTAGCAATGGTAGAATTTAATTTAATATAGATAATTGTAAATACATTGGCAGTATTACTTGAACCAGGCTGTTCTAGAATATTGTGTGTTCTAATTGTGTTATCACTTATTTGTATTACTTTAGCTCTTGGAGACTCCAGCCAAGATCAGGGTCTTATTGTGCTAGGCATATTAAAAGACAGTCCCATTTCGAAAGTGCTTATTATCTAAGAAGATATGAAGAGTTAATGTCATTATACATGTTTAACTGATGGGGAACTGAGGCACAAAGAAAATAAGAGATTTGCTTAAATTCACAAAGGAAGTTTGTGGCACAGCCAAGGACTAAAGTCAGACCTAATTTAGTCTGGGCCACGGCCCTAACAACAAGACCATCCTTACAGTCTCATGTTGAAATATAGATAGGAAATGCCAAAGAGTTTTGTATAGGAGTCAGTTGAACCACATAACCTAAGAAATGAAAATGAAACAGAAATAACTTCCATTCTCAGACTTTCATATACATTTGTAAGGGATTTTTGCTTTCTAGTAAAGAACCAGGCATACCTCTATACAAATGTTAAATAACAGTATGCATGGAATACTGCCATGTGTGCTGATATGCCAGGGCATAGCAGGAAAGAAGAGTCATTGAACTTTATTGCTTATGTCAGTTTTTGCTACAGCAAATGTTCCTTGAGTGTAATATTATGTGATTTTAATACGGATGAGGTAGCATAATGATGGATAAGGAGAATAACTTTATTTTCTTTGCTTCTAGGACTAATTAGTATGGCACAGACTGAAACATTAGAAGCTTAGTTCTAATTTCTTAAGTGAAAACTCCCAACCTGCACAGCTGTTTGTTTATCAGGGATGCTGGAGATGGGAGAGAGACACTGATATAAAAAGTAGCAAGGAAATTCATAAGCAATAAAAGACCAAATAATTTTGTATGCAGTGTTTTGTTATGTGTGAATAGGAAACTGATATTGGGTTTGATTTTCTTCATGTAAGTTAGTGCTATCTATTTACAATAACAAATGCATTTTTATAGATTCAGTGGTACATGATTTATGTAGTGTGTCTCAATCACAGCATCCTGGGTTATGTAAAGCACCAGCTGAGCCCTTAGATGAGTCAGCTGCTGAATATGGTATTAAAAAGCTATTGTCTCGTAATGAATCAACAGGCTTTGAAGTAATTAAGTCCCTCATTGTTTAGTTTAATGCAAGCTGTTTCAGAATTTAATAAAACATCTTTGGAAGTGAGAATTATCAGGTCCCATTATAACTACATTTAGCTTCCTTTAGTCACCAGTACGGCATGACTGTCAGTCTAATGAGATTTAAAACAAAGCATGTGTAGTGTACTTAGCTTGCAATGGCTACGGAGGGCTATTCTGCAGTCCAATCAATTACAACTGTAATCTAAGATTTCAAATTCAGTTTTGTTCCATATAATTGCTGCTGCTTCTTGTTGTTATTTGTTAAGGCCCCAGTCCTGCAAATGCTTAACCATGTGCTTAACTTCATGCAGTAGATCAGTCCTATTGATGTAAATGGGACAATCCACATGTTTCAGGTCAAACAGATATGTAAATATTTGCAGGGCTACATCTACACTACAGGGGGGGGTCGATTTAAGATACGCAAATTCAGCTACGCGAATAGCGTAGCTGAATTCGACGTATCACAGCCGACTTACCCCGCTGTAGGGACGGCGGCAAAATCGACCTCTGCGGCTTCCCGTCAACGGCGCTTACTCCCACTTCCGCTGGTGGAGTAAGAGCGTTGATTCGGGGATCGATTTCTACCCGCCGATTCAGGCGGGTAGTGTAGACCCAGCCCAGGACTAGGGCCTTACTGGGAGCTGATGAGGCAATGCAGAAATGAAGGAGCCATTTCAGGACCTGAAACTCTAAATTAAATATAGACATTTCTTCAGCTATTTGCTTATGGGTGTGATTTATATTTTAACCTTCAGTATATGAGCTTCGTTGCTCACTAGAAAAGAGGCAATGTGATCCTATTATCGCTATACAATGCTCCCAAATATGGATCTTCAGGCCATGGCATAAGACCCAGGGGCCATGTTCAAAAGCACTCCTATAGAATTGAATTAAAATAACATTTTCTGTTGATTTTTGTTCAAATTCTCATAGAATTTAATTCTAAAAAATCCCTCTTATACAATGCTATAGAATGATTCAAAGCACCGATAGAAAATGTAATGTGCTCTAGTAAATCCAATAGACTTTTTTTCTATAGAATCCTATTACAGTTTGATAGAACTCATGTATTATAAGAACTAACAGATCTGATAGATTGAGAGAGGCTCCATGGTGAAGGTCCTTAAAGGCAAAGACCAGGAGTGTTTGGTGCAGGTGAGGAGAGGCAGTGAAGGAACACAAAGAATAGGGGAGTGATCTGGTCAGAGTGAGAAATTGGGAAGATGCTCTTGGCACCAGTGTTTTGAATAGACCTAAGCAGGACATGATGGCTGGCATCAGGGCTAGAGAGGGGGAGACTACGGAAGCTATAACCAGGTTTTGTTATGGTTTTTTTATAAAATGTTTGTAGCTAAGTGTTTAGGGATATAATACCACCACACAGCTAGGCTAAAAAAAGTGTGTGGCTTGCATATGCTTAATACAATGACTCTATTTTTTCCAAGAACAGAATTTTTCTCTGTCCCTCTGTCTGCTCATTTCTACACACTCCCTATATTTATTTCTGCACTCTCTGTTTCTCACCATATTTTTCCACTGGATTTTTTTCCCTGCGCAGCTTTGTAAAGCAGAATATGGATTTTCACAAAACAAATGTTTAAACTTACATTGTTTAAGTCCAAAATTAGTATTCAAAATTAGGTTACACAAGGTCAATCACTGAGTTTGCACAGCTCTAGTCTGCCGCATCATCTGACTTTCCTAAGCCCTCTCAACCAGCTGACTCCGGCATGCATGGCCCGAGGAGCCTCCCTGACTTCCCCTTTTATGTCTTCTAATTGATCTAAATTATATATCTGTTTTTATACCACACCTATCACCATAATAAGCAATGGACAGACTGCTTCATTCCTCCTGACTCTCTCCCTTGACTTCTTAGGGCTTTCAGGTGCATTAGGTAGCTGCCTTGTTCAGTATCTTCTTGGGGACTAGTTGGTAAGAGCTGTTACTTCCAGCTAGCCATGAGATTCTTTTGTGGATTCTTCCTTCTGAGTGTGCTGCAGTCTCTGTACTTCAGGAAATCAGCATGAGTGCAGGGATATAAAGTTTAATCCACAACTCTCTTTATTAGATACATAACAAGATGTCTCTGAGCATGCAGACCCTGACTGTGCATGCATCACGTGAGAGAACCCTCACAACGGGAGCCCCTCTGGTGATTATGCATGATTAATTTCAAGGAGACAGTACCACAATACACTATACCTCCCTTTCTTTGTTCTAAAATCTCTCTCAATAATCAAACAAGCAATGTCCTCATCATGAGGCACGAGAAAACTATTACTAAACTGCTTTCCGCTTGCAGTTTAATCTTCAGCTGTGTGAGTCAGAAGTTGTTAACACTGAATTCGTTACCATGCTTCTGTATGTAGTTCATTGTAAAAGTTTTATACAACTCTCTGTATCTTATTGGCACGTGCACCTGACATCCACTTCCGATACAACCTGTGTCTCCGAAGCTTTTGGTGTCAATTCTGATTACTGGTTTTCTGGTACAGGTACCACTTGCTGCTCAAGTGATTCTTCTGTTTTAGATGTCTGTTGTGTATCTGTTGTTGCCATTGTATGGTCAAGTCTTAGGTGCCTTTTATTATGGCCGTACCTTTATCTTTCAGGGTGTCTCAGTGTGATATGACTGTGGCTCCAAATGTGTAGTCACCATCCTTGCCAGTTGCCAAACTTGTGTTCTAATGAAATAGTGTTCTTCACTGCTCAACATGGCTGAAGCCTGGGATTCGCTTGTCTTCTTTTACATGGCCAGCCCTCATATACGATACTGTTTGAAGCTTGCATTACAAGATCCTCCTTCAGTTTGCTTAACAAATCTGTGCTGAATGTGAAGACAGCCTCAGCTACATACACAAACCAAAATTTGCATCAGTGATTACATCCTCTGGGTCTGTAGTATGTTCCACTGCATCTTTCGATAACGTATCAGCAATTAATATTTCTTTACCAGTGGTATATGTGACCAGGCAAATATGTGACAATCATATTTCGGTAACTAAAGTAGCATGTGTTGTAGCCTTGCAGGTGCTTTTCTGAAAGGCTTTAAGGATACTGCCTCCAGTGGTTTATGATAAGACTGTACCTCAACCTGTAAAAGAGAGGCTTCAGGTGCAGAATTGCCCCTTTTAAGCCCTGCATTCCCAAGGGATGAGTCAGCAACCAAGCTGACCCTTTTTGCAGCAGTTTTCATCTTTCTCCTGCCCCACCAGCCATAAAGCACTGTTCCCTTCATTTGGCCATCCAGCCAAACACCTCCTCCCCTCGCTTAAAGGTGCAGGGTGGTCATAATGATGAAATTTCTTTGTTGCAAACACAATAGTCAATTAGAACACAATTTTGCTCTGTCTCTGCTAGGGCCCATGATGGATATGAAACAGGGCCTCCACCTTGCAGCAGACAAGTTCCTTAACCATCTTGGGATGTGTCTGCTTGAATAATGACTAGCTTGTTGGGATCATAGAATCTGAGTACTGGTGCATTCCAGAGCACTGTCTTTATTTGTTGCAGTGCCTCGTCATGTTCCTTTGACCATTGTCAAGTTATGTTCTCACATAGCAATTGTCTCTGTGGAGCAATCAAAGATACATCACCTGGGCCATACCATTCAAGCAATCTAATCATTCCCAGGATCCTCTGTAATACTTTTTTTGTCCTGTGGGACTTTCATGTTAGCTATGGCTTCAACCTTACTGTCATCTGTCTTAATTCCTTGTGATGGGAGAATATGTCCTGTGTATTTGATCTGTTACCATGAACTGAATTTTATCTGGGTTGAACTTGATATTCTCTCCTTGAGCCCTTGGCATCCCTTTCTTCAGTATTGGATCATGTTCTGTGTGAATCTCTGAGTCTGTCTGTCACTACAGACTGCTGGGTCCGTATATATGTGATGCTTTCCACAGAACTTTCCTAGTCCCCTGAAGACTTCTGGGTATTGTGCAAACAATTCTTCTTTAATGCTGGGTGTGCAGCATCCTATTCTGAATATTCGGTTTAGCTGCGTGCAAGCTTCTCGGCTTAACAGTGTTCTTGTAGATGCCTTAGTGACACAGAACTGAAAATTGTCCTTGTCCTTGGTCATTGCTAGGGTGACTTCTCCTTCAGAGTCTATTCTGGAACTGCCTGATGCCATTCGTGCATCATCAGACTGCTTTATCTGGATGGGACTTGGAATATTTTTCGGCAGGTGTATTGGTATAACATTAGCTTCAGCTGCAGTGTCAAGCTTGAACTTTATAGATACGTTCCTTATATACAATGTGGAGTATGAAAGTTTGCAGAATGAACAATTCCATTTCTATTACCTGGTGGGATTGTATTTACAAGAAGAGATTGCTTACATTCTTGTTCATCCAGAGATTTGTGGCTTTGTGTTGTGGGTAAGTTTGTTGCTCTGCACATAGAAGAGTAGTGATATAATTTTCCACATTTGTTATATGATACTCCAAAGTTTGGGCAGACTCTGGGTGGGTGTGTTTTACCACAGTATAAGCAGTTTCTCAGTTTCTCTGTGTGAACTGTTGGTATGTAGGCTTTGCTCTGACTCTCAGGTGGCTGGTCTCTGCCCATACTGCTTTGAAAAATGTTATGTAAGAGCCTGTATGAACTTGGCAGTATGTGGCCCAAATGTGATCTCTATTTGTATCTTTCTGGCTTGTGAGGTTCTGCAAATGTCTATTGTTTTTTACAAACCCAAATCAGGCTCCCACCACAACCTTTCCTTTAGCCCTTTATCAGTGACACTGGACACAGTTTTGTCTCTAAGCATGTCATTTTCAGTATTTCCAAACACCCGTTTTTTTTCCTCAGCTCTGTTTCATATGTGTCTGTCTGCTCTCCTTTTCTCCTAGGTGTGGGTGAGACCATAACTGGTATAATTAAAACACATTTTTCTGAGGCTTATAATAGTTCCTAAGTTCATAAGCAACAGAAGGAATCTTCTCTCACTTCCACCAATACAGCCCCAGTTAAATGAGAAGATAATTTGCCCCTTTCCATTTCTGAAGGGATTTAACAAATTTGAGAGTGAATGGTTTGAAAAAGGGAGAGAAAACATGTTCTGCAATGTTTAGGAATGTAGATGGAGCCAATATCCTGGGAACAGAGGCTTTGAAGGGCGCAAAAGATACACTAATTCACATATCTGAGAAAGCTGCAAGTGTGAGATATTTATATTTTTTAATTATTCTTTCAGCACTATAAGATGTCAGATAACTCCCTTACCATTACTTACTATGGTTCTCATATTGCACCATTGGAATTAGTGGGAGTTTTGCCATTCATTCCACTGGGAGCAGAAGTAGGTCCTAAATTGTACCAAATGAAAAAAAAATACTTTTATTTTTAATTTTTATTTTTAAAAGAATTCTAATTTAGCAGCATCTTTTTCCAACCCTAACTGCTTAATGAAATGTTATAAAATAGGTTATGATTCCCACAGTTGTGTAGGCTAATCAATTAACCACTGAAGTACAGCCTTGGACATACAGAAACATCAATGTTTAGTTAAACTAATAAAGTAATAATTAAAAGAGCTATTATGTAAGCAGTCCCCTAAGATTCTTGGCTTCTTGATGAATAATGCAGAGCCTGCAGCATGTGAAAAAGACACCAGGGACCTGTGTAATCAAGGACATTTGATTTATTATTTTTGTGTATAATTATTTTCTTTTTTCAATAGTTCTTCATATTTTTTTTAATTACAGGCACTTCTGCCAAGATAGTTCAGAGGTCTGCATAAAGGATGTAGCATCTCCTGTTACTTTGATGGGTTTTTATCTAAAAAACATAAAACAAAAAAATTGAAAAATTAAATCTATTGTCTTATGCCTCTACTCAGGATCCTTGAGTTTTAATACAGAGATTTGTTACAAAGATGCAAAAACAGCTCTCAGAACTAGAGATATACTGTCCTGATTGGGTTTAATAAAGATTCCAGATCTCTGAGAAGGAGCCAGATTGGGAATTGTAATATTTGAGGCAGTAATTGCCAGAAGAAATGTTTGAGTAACAAAATGTTACCTATTCTTGACACATTCTTATGAGTAGCAAGCAAGTACTTGGAGGAGGCAGTAGGTATAGAGAAGTAAGAGAACGCACTTCTTTTGAAAACCATAGTTTTGTTTAAAAACATTTTATTTATTTCACATGTCCTGGTAAGTGCTACCCATTTAAGGCTTTTAATGATCCATCCAAAAAGACAACTTTACCTGAAAATAAAAGGAAAAAATAAATTTCTCAAAATAGTGATTTCAAAGCAAAACTTAAAGGCTAATATTATGTTTTAAAATTAAAAAATGGAGAGTAGCTACTGTCATGTGACCCAGATCCTCCGCTGGTTTAAATTGCCATAGCTCAATTGAAATCAATGATATATTCCAGTTAAGGATCTGGATACATGTCAGAACCATCTCCAAAATCAGGCTGTTTTTTTAATGGCAGTACAACATTAATCGGTTTAGCTTTTAAACAGTGTACCACAGTAGCTGTGTCATTGTCATAATACTAATGACTATCTTCCAGGCTATGTAAAAATCCAAGTGAGATTATACAGAAAAGTACTAGTACCAATGATTATTGGAAACTTTCTTGCAAGCAAAGAAAGATGGAATTGGTCACCATTCTATATTTTCTGGAGCAGGTTAGTTACAGGAACTCATTAATTTTAAAAAATGCTATGTTCTGCAGTTAAAGAATTCTGGAAAAATCTGAAAAGCCTGAGTGAAATTAAGGCACATGGGAGTCGTAAGGAAGTACATACAGTATAACTTTTAAAGAGCTGCTATTAGGATGGACAAGGTTAAATTCCAGCTTTGGGGAACTTGTCAGCATTTTTGTGGGTTCTGCAAAACTAGTTTGAGTCACAGTACTTTAAAACCCATTCTTTTTCAAGGATGATTTAATTTGATCCACTAATTTTTCACTATATATTTTATCCGTTTGCCCACTCTATTGTTCATAGTTCCTACTAAACAAAGTACTCACCCAAAAACCTTGGCATTCAGACTTTTGAATCCAAAATGTTCAAGTTGGTTCAGAATCAGGCAAAACCCATCTTTTGTTGCTAACTTGCCATTAAAAGATGTAGAGGCCAATGAAAAGACCTTTCAAGACTATGTGGCAACATTATCAATACTCAAGACAGTTATTATTATATGTTTCTGTGACTTTCTGGTGGCATCAGCAGTGATCTAGGTGCTGTACAAACACAAAAGAAGTTATAGACCCCCCGCCCTGAAGCACTTAAAGGTTAAGGACTTTATCTTACAAACATTGATGCAGCTGCTGAACTTGGACATTAGTAGTACTATTTGTATAAGTAAAATTAAACATGTGCTTAAGCTTATGCAGGATCTAAGCTTATAGCATTCTTTCCAGTGTATTACTGAATGCTCACAGCTCAAAATAATCGAAGCACAGAGAAATACTAATTTAAAATGAGCTCAAAGCATTGTTAGCATTGTTAGTATTTTAATCAAATTCCCATGAACTTAATGACACTAAATCTGACCCTTAATTATAATGCTATTTTGCACTTTACATTTAATGCTTTGTGCTTTTCCTCTTCAAACTATTTACCTTTGGTAGTCCCGCGCAGATTTATTTATTCATTGTGGAATCTGCTACAAAAGAGCCCAGTTTAGCAAGATGCATGTGTATAGTAGTCTCACATAGACTACACAACATGTTTAAAGTTAGTTTTTATGTACCTTGCTGCATCAGGGCCTAAGGTGGGGGACCACTTTCTGTGGTAAAACAGCTCCCCATGCTGATAGATACAATTTCATACACAGCAAAATATGTTTCCAGTTGAGCCTATTGTTGTAGAACAGAGACAATGCAGGCCTTTGTTACTATGTATGCATTAGTGCTATTGCCTTTGTCAATTTGCATAACATTCCCATTATACTTTATAATTTCACTTTTGACTGTTATACGTTAGGACAGTCAGCACAATCTGCAGCATTTAAGTTCTGTGATGCCTTGGGCAGATTTCAAAATTGTTCTGGTCAATTAATTTGACCCAGCATTGATCAGAAAAAATGAAGCCTTTCTAGAATAAAAGAGAAACTACAAACCAAAAATGAAAGCACTCATTAGTGACAGGATTCTCCCATTCTAGTGCCTGTTTAATTACATTTTCTCAATTAATGGGAAAAAGATCTGTCAGGAGACTTAATTTTGACAGCTACATCACTGCAATCTTCTTAGTAAGTCTGGTTTTCATTTCTCAGAAGACAATATATTTGGGAAGAACAGCACAGATGAAGAAGTCCATATACTTGTTCATCTCAGATGTTCCTCATTTTTGTCCCAAAGTTATCTTCATTCCCCACATATTTGGTGCCTTACCTTTTTATTGCTGAAAATTATTTACCTCAGAAGTAAAGAATCATGAAACTGAGGTTACAGAAAAAGTTATTCACACTGAAGGAAGGAATATTATAATTGTAATTTACTGCACAAATATTTTGCTGTGTTCTTTCCTTTGGCTCTTTATCATATACTACTGCTGACATTTTAGCTTCAGACTGAGAGAGCTACGTATGCCAAAGACAAGAGAAAATCCTTGGATCTGTGAGCTCTAAAAATAGGAATAAAGAAGGAAAATCACAAATCAGACTGCCATACCTTGTAAATTAATCCTCAAAAGTATGCATTTTCCTAGGATTGGTCAAATTTTTCCATCAAAACTGTTTTTTTCAGTGGGAAGTTAGGGTTTCAATTAAAAGGAATTTTTCACAGAAAGTATTAACTTTCCATGGAAAATTTCAATTTTTCATTGAAAAACCAAATAACCAAAATCCATTTTTTTTCTTTCATAGATAAAAAGTCAAATTCCAGTAGGAAAAATATTTTTGGACCAACTCTATCATTTACCTTTTTTCTGCAGGCAGTACAGTAACTCACTGCATAGAGTCAGAGTGGAGTGGAGGTGGCTTGATCTCTCCTGGTTGGGTGGACTAAGTAGACTCTTCTACATTACCCTTCAGAAATGAGAAATTAAGAAAGTTATGCATTGGGAAGAAAGATTATAAAGTAATCTAGTATATATGTAACAGACAAATGCAAAAATATTTTCCAAGAAGCATGGAATTAGCAGGAGTCTGTTGGAGCATAAAATTCTCCAATAGCCAATAAGTACCAGAAGGATAGTATCTCTGTCTTCTGGACAGTTTGTTGACTTGCATGGCACATAATTATTTCTGCTGGATCAGTACCATCTCCCATTCCTGTCTCACAGAAATTCTTTCCCTCACTATGTCCGGCTGTAATTAATATCAGGATCTCTTTTTGACTACCACCACAAGTATTGTGGGCTTAAATGGACTTCCTCTATTTTGTCAGGGATATACCACAAAAGATTTTGAAAATGAAATAAATAAAACATGATAAAAGTTGGCAGTGATTGGACAACTAATAAAGAGAACACCATAGTAAATGGGGTAGGATCCAGGGCTAAAAGAAGGGAAAGAACAAGTTAAGAATTACTTAGATAAGTTGGATGACTTCAAATTGGCAGGGCCTGACAAAATACATAAGGAAATGGCTGAAGGGATCTCTGAGCCATTAGCAATTATCTTTGAAAATGTGTGGAGGACAGGAAAAATCCCAGAAGACTGGAAAAGGACAAATATAGTAACTAAGGACAACCTGGGGAATTACAGTCCACTTATCTTAACTTTGCTACCTGGAAAGATAATGGAGAAAATAAACAATCAATTTGTAAGCACCTACACGATAATAACGTGATAAGTAACAGTCAATGTGGATTTGTCAAGAACAAATCTTGTCAAACCAACCTAATAACTTTCTTTGACCCAGAAACAATCCTTGTGGACAGGGAGGAAGCAGTAGTTCTGATATATCTTGACTTTAGTAGGCTTTTGATACTGTCTCATATGACCTTCTCATAAACAAATTAGGGAAATATAGCCTACATAAACCAACTATAAGGTTAGGTGCACAACTGGTTAGAAAACCATACTCAGAGAGTAATTTTCAGTGGTTCACAATCAAGCTGGAAGGGCATATCAATTTGGATAATGGCATAGAGAGTACACTTATAAAGTTTATGGATGATACCAAACTGGGCGGGGTTACAAGTGCTTTGGAGGACAGGACTAGAATTCAAAATGATCTTGGCAAACTGGAGAAATGGTTAAAATAAACAGGATGAAATTCAATAAGAATGCAAAGTTCTACTTAGGAAGGAATAATCAATTGAATAAATACAAAATGGGAAATGACTGCCAAGGAAGGAGTACAGCAGAAAATGAAGTGGGGTTATAATGGATCACAAACCAAATATAAGTCAACAATGTAATACTGTAGCAAAAAAAACCCAACAAATATTATTCTGGGATGTATTAACCAGGAGTGTTGTAAGCAAGACACAAGAAGTAATTCTTCCATTCTACTCCACACTGATAAGTCCTCAACTGGAGTGTTATGTCCAGTTCTCGGCACCACACTTTGGGAAAGATGTGGACAAATTGAAGGAATTCCAGAGGAGAACAACAAAAAATATTAAAGGGCTAGAAAACATGACCTAAAGGAAAGATTGAAAAAACTGGGTTTGTTTAGTCTGGAGAAGAGAAGACTGAGCAGGGAAATAACAGTGTTCAGGTACATAAAAGGTTGTTATAAAGAGGAGGGAGATAAATTGTTCTCTTATCCACTAGACAGGACAAGAAATAATTGACTTAAATTGCAGCAAGGGAGATTTAGGTTAGACATTTGAAAAGAAAATCCTAACTGTCAGGGTAGTTAAGCACTGAACAAATTACCCAGGAAGGTTGTGGAATCTCTGTTAGTGTAGGTTTTTAAGAACAGGTTAGGCAACATCTGTTAGGTCTAGAATCTAGATAATACTTAGTCTTGCCTCAGTGCAGGGGACTAGACTAGATGACCTATCGAGGTTCTTTCCAGTCCGACATTTCTGATTCTAATTTTAATAATGTCATTTTCTGCTTCCATTTCTTTGTCTTCCTTATGTTCTCCCATTGTTTTTTTTTTTTAATTTCTTTGCCCACCTCTCTTTCTAGCTCACATTTTCCTTTCCATCATTTTTTGTCTGTTGTCTGTAATTTTAATCTCTGTTCCCCAGATCCCTGAATCTTACTGTCCCTTTCTGTTGGGGCTGACCGCAAGTTACCTTGGCCTGTTATTACAGAATGGTTGGGGTGGAGCTAGTAGTGAACTGGCTTTGACCGGCCAGGCTGGCTTGCAGCCACTCCAACTGCATAAAGAAGTGAAGAGATAAGCGGGGCCCAAAAGTGTTAAGTGTGGGAATAGAAAGCAATAGTGTTTCCTGCCAGAGCCTGCTTGTGGATGTATACACCCCCTGAGAAAAAGATGATGATAAAAATGGCTATGAGAATTGCTTTAGACGAACAGTCTCACCTGCAGACCTTGGCCTTGTGGATGCCCAGAACTCCCCATGCTGGAGCAGTGCCTTCTACTAGGGTTACCATACGTCCGGATTTTCCCGGACATGTCCGGCTTTTTGGGCTCCAAATCCCCGTCCGGGGGGAAATCCCAAAAAGCCGGATATGTCCGGGAAAATTGGACATGCGGTCGGCGGCTCGGGTGCCGGGCCGGGGGCTCGGGGGCTCGGCCGGCGGTGCTCGGGGGGGCCCGGTGCCGGGCCGGGGGCTCGGGGGGCCTGGCCGGCAGTGCCGGGCCGGGGGCTCGGCCGGCGGTGCTCGGGGGGGCCGGCGGTGCTCGGGCCGGGGGCTCGGCCGGCGGTGCTCGGGCCGGGGGCTCGGGGGGCCTGGCCGGCAGTGCTGGGCCGGGGGCTCGCCGGCGGTGCTCGGGGGGGCCGGGCCGGGGGGCTCGGCCGGCGGCTCGGGTGCCGGGTGCCGGGCAGGGTGCTGGGCCGGGGGCTCGGCCGGCGGTGCTCGGGGGGGCCGGGTGCCGGGCCGGGGGCTCGGGTGCCGGGCCGGGCCGGGGGGCTCGGCCGGCGGCTCGGGTGCCGGGTGCCGGGTCGGGTGCCGGCAGTGCTCGGGGTGGCCGGGTGCCGGGCCAGGTGCTGGGCCGGGGGCTCGGCCGGCGGTGCTCGGGGGGGCCCGGCCGGGGACTCGGGTGCCGGGTCGGGGGCTCGGCCGGCGGTGCCGGGCCGGGCCGGGGGCTCGGGGGACGGGCTGGGGACCTGCGGTGCCGGGGGTGGGCCGCGCCTCCTCCCCCCCCACACACACACCCCCACACCCTTACCTGCTTCAGGCTTCCCGCGACTCAAATGTTCGCGGGAAGCAGGGGAGGGGGCGGAGACTTTGGGGAGGGGGCGGGGTTGGGGCGGGGGCTGGGGCCCCTTTAAAGTGTCCTCCTTTCGGAGGCACTAAATATGGTAACCCTACTTCTACGAGCCCTCAGGGACAAGGCTGGAGGGTCTGGGACTGTCCGTAGCAGAAGGGGCTTCATTGAGTGTATCTGAGCCCCGCTTTTGCCTGTCACTTTCCTGACTTCTAAGTGTCTTTCTCTGTGTATGTGAGCAATGTAGGTGGGGGCCTGAGAAAGAGGGGAAAAAAGTGAACTGGAAGCCTTTTAGAGCACATAAACACAAATACATTTATACACATACCTATACACATGTATGTAATGTATATGTAAATATGCTTGGGGATCCATCATATATATTCCTCCCAAATTGAATCCTGAATTCAAAGATATTGTTACTTGAATTTCAGCCACCTTCATTATACCATGAACTGTGTAATATTTTCAATAACATGAGTTAGAACAGTATGTTTTGAATCTTGACAGTAAGACTTACATGCTTTCTTCAGTATTGTATACCTCACATTTATCATACTACACAAACCACCAAATTGTGGTTTCTTCCAATAGGACATGTTGTGTTCTCAAGGCCTGTTCACAGAAGAAAAAATCTATTCAGAAAACAATGCCTCATTTTTCCAGATTCCATATTGTGGCTATACCCTTAGCTTGACATTAATCAGATTAATTTTTTTCGAATTGTAGATAGGACTTTCCAAAGCTTTAAGCACAGCAGTCTCCCTTCTGGTTGAACTGCTGCATGCATCATGGGACTCATGTGACCATGCGTATATTATGGGACATGTGGTCCACTAGGGAGTCTAGCTCCCAGAGGAGAACGCAGGCATGAGTTATTTGAACTGCAAGTCCCATGAGGCACTGCAGCAGCTCAAACCCAGATTAATGTTGTTGATTACTATATGTTGGCAGCATGCATATTTATATATATTAATAATATGTATTATCTGCAATATATATATCGCATTAAGCACAAAATAACATCAAGCACAAATACTGTAACAGTGATGTAGCCTAAAATGACTTATACCATAATCATGTTCACTTATGTTAAGTGTCCCATAACTCCTTGCATTTGCTGAAGTAAGCATTTGGCATAAGCAGATAGGAAACTTGTCAAAATCAAGTTACATTCATTCTATGCCTTAATATATGCTAGGGAAGTACCTTCACAGACCAGTACCTGGAATGCTAGTATCCAAAACAAAGATAGAAGGAATAGAAAAAGTTAAGGAACTGGGAACAACTGATAGGTTGGAGTTTAGTGATGTGTGAAAAGATGTATAACTTTGTAAAATAACCATATAAATAATACCAGCTGAAAAGTATACTTTTGGAGCACACCTTCTGCATAAGGTGAATGTAAGATTGTTGACAATACAGCTTCTCGGAGATTGGTATCATAGGGGACCTGTTTCCTGTACTGTATTATTATTAGCTTAGAACAATAAATCTGGCTGACATTGGTTATTTGGCCTCTTGAATATATCTCATAATGAACCAAAGCGTGGTCAAGCAATTGACTATACAATTTATCAACAACATTAAACCAAGCCAAAATGAAATATTTCAATTTGGTTCAACAAACCACAATATTTCAATTTGGGTTGACCCAACCCCCAAAAATACATATAATGATAAATCAGGGCACATGGGAATGGAAGCAGCCATTTCTGTGTGTCTTCAACTTTGCATATAAAGTGGAACGAAGATCTATTCCAGTTCCAGTGAGTCCAAGGTTTCCAACTATTGATCCAACAACTGCCCCAGTTTTGCAAAGGAACTTAAAAGCAAGCAAATTCCAAAGGAATTTTTCCTTTACGAAAAAAAGGAATAGTTCACCCAGCTCTATGATTTCCAGTTGTTTTAAGCAAAATCATATGTTAAAGGATGACCACAAGAAGGGCAGAATTAAGGTTGAACTTCCACTCTTAACTCTGCAATTCCTCATTGTTAAGTTTTTGATATCTCAGTCTCAACATTGCATTTAAACTATTTTCCCCATTGGAATAGACCCTGTGTCATTGAAACAGTCTAAAAAAGATACATGATGATGTTTACTATATGCAACACATTGTGTTCTTTTCCCTCAAGATAACGGGTCTCAAAATAATAGATAAAAAATGATAGGAGATATGTCACTCAAACTTTGGATTCTTTGTTTCATTACAAAGCCTTCTGCACAACAGGAGCATATCAGAGGGGAAACAGAAATAATAGAAAGATACAGCTCTTGCACTGCCTGCAGCACATGCTGTTAATTTTCACTGTGATTTTTTTTTTTTTAGTCTTCACAAATGTTTCATAAGCCATGAAGCATAGGTGTCAGCAAATCAATAGCTCTCCAGGGAATCTTGAATTTATGTGAATATCTTCGTTTATAAAATAATTTTGTTTTTCATTATTGTTGCTCTTTAGGGGAGCAGAAACAGTGTGTTCTAACACTTCCACAGACGTTCAAAACAAGATTTCCCTGTCAGAATCATCTTGAAGCATAGAGCATAACTCACTTTCCAGCATCAGTGAACCCCACTGAAATCCCCTTCGTGATTAGCAACATGAAGTCTCAGAAGATTCTCAACTTCTAGGAGGAACAATATGGGTAAAATATATTTTTACGATGCTGTTACCAAGGTAAGGCATGCAAAAAGCTGAACACTAATGAGAAAACCTTGCCTTTACGAACGTATGCACTGTTGGTAGAATTAGATGGACAGAAGCAAGTGCTTGGAAGCAAACTCACTTGAATAAGAAACAAGAGGTCTTATTGGTTCAGAGGACTGGTTATGTGCTGAGACAGGTTTTCACCACTAGGTCACCAGTAGAGCTGGAAATTTTCTGCAGTAGCAACAGCCTGCCCCAGATGAAGTTTCTTTGTTTATCATTAAAAGTAGAGCTTATGATAGATACTAGCTAGATTAAATGCTGGAGAGAAGAAGCCTCTGATTTTCCTCGGAATTGTTAAGGAACATCTTGAGCTTTTTCCCACCCATTTCTGTGCAACTCTGAGTTTGAAACTTACTATTTTTAAATTAAAGCTCAGATGTTTATGTGAGTCCAGGAGCATGGACCTATAGTGCTTATGTATTAATCCAGCCCTGGCAGCTTGTCCCATGGAAAAGAGTCACTCCAAGAGGCAGGATACAGGCTCTGTGCCTAGAACACGTATGGGATGGTAGCATGAGGTACTGTGAGCTATTATGGTCACAGCATACACACAGAGAAGTTAGATAAAAAACAAATACTCTTGTTGGAAAGTCGCAATGTAACACTGCTTTTATTTTTAGGCTCCAGAACAATAAAACACAGTAAACAAAAACAGAATGAGAGAAGGCAGGCTGCTCCCTAAGGCAGAGAGGCATCGCTCACCCCACTTTGCTCTAGACTGGTTCTTTCCAGACTGATTCTGATTGCATGCTTCCCTACAGAGCCTCTCGCCTGCAAGCAGGACCATGAAACACCCCCACTCTTAAAGTAATAATTTGTAGTTCCAACACTATCCTCAATACACCACATTCCTCTCCTGTAAATTCCTTAATTAACAAACAATAATAATAATTTCTAATGATGGAAAAATCACAAGTTGAGCCTTATGGGAGATAATATACAGGACCATAATAAAATGATTGGGCATCGAATATAAAATATAATTCACAATATTTTATCATGCTGAAATGCAATTGACAAGTTTATTATATTTCAGACATTTCTATTATATTGAGAACCTGCTTAATTGGTATCACCCCAGTGGAGACAAACATTTAGTCATCAAATGTTTACAGAAATGCATAATAATTACAAATAAATGTATTGTATTGAGATATAATTGCTTTTAATCAAAGAATAGTTTGACATATAAGCATCAACCACAGTAATAGCATTTAGCAGCCACAACAGAGCAGGCAAGCAGCATGAAGAGAACAAAGGGCCACACTGCTGGAAATGTACTGTAGTAAACATCTATTCATACCAGCTAACTATTGTGAGTGGCCTTGCAAACACCAGCAATGCTATATAGATGGCTAAGTGGATTTATTATTAACTCATTATTAGAGATATTGTAATGCATTGCACTGGAGACAATCCTATTTGTAAAAGAGGGAAAATCATTCAAGCATATTGCTAAAGATAACAGAAAGGCTTTATGTTACGTCTAATGACAGGTTATCAAATTGGGATCTAAAATGGACACTCTTCTTCCTTCCCCAGACCTAAATAAGAGTTCTGTGTAGCTTGAACCTTCCACCATCAGAAGTTGATCCAGTAAAAGATATTACCTCACCTACCTTGTCTATCTAAAATGGAAGATGTTTAACTTTCTGGACTTTTTTTACTATTCTTTTATTATCTTCATCTGTTTTGGGTGATAAAATCTTACCCTGATGTACAGGGCAATATTAGGGAAATTAAACTTTGACAGAACTTTATCTTCTACAATTAGACCACACTTTTCTTGCAAATGTCATAAGTGGCTTGATAATATCTGTAGTCAATGATTTTCTCCACAGAAAAATAAATGAATCATGGAACTTAAAATAGAACTGATTGGGCAATGATCAGTGATTTGAGATGATGTGAAGCTTTACTATCTCCTTCCTCAATCTTATTGAATTAGTGAAGAAAACTTGTAATTAGATACTGTTTGACTTCAAGTAACTCTGAAGTTGGTCCAATAAAAATATTACCTCACCCACCGTATCTCTCTGACATCCAGCTACATCTACACTGCAAGAAATATGTCAGTCAATTTAGGTGGCTTATACTCATTTCTGCAGCCACCTTGGGAAATATTACAAAGGTATTTACAGTAGAGCTGTCAAGCGATTAAAAAAAATGGTGATTAATTGTGTGATTAAAAAGATTAATCACGCGATTAATCACACTGTTAAACAATAATAGAATACCATTTATTTAAATATTTTTGATGTTTTCTACATTTTCAAATATATTGATTTCAATTACAACACAGAATACAAAGAGTATAGTGCTCACTTTATATTTATTTTTGATTACAAATATTTGCACTGTAAAAAACAAAAGAAATAGTATATTTCAATCCACGTAATACAAGTACTCTAGTGCAATCTCTTTATTATGACAGTTGAACTTACAAATGTAGAATTTTGTACAAAAAATAACATCCAAAAATAAAACAATGTAAAACTTTAGAACCTACAAGTCCACTCAGTCCTACTTCAGCCAATCACTCAAATAAACAAGTTTGGTTACAATTTGCAGGAGATAATGCTGCCCTTGTTTACAGTGTCACCTGAAAGTGAGAACAGGCATTTGCATGGCATTGTTGTAGCTGGCGTCTCAAGATATTTATGTGCCAGATGAGCTAAAGATTCATATGTCCCTTCATGCTTCAAGCACCGTTCCAGAAGACATGCGTCCATGCTAATGACGGGTTCTGCTCGATAAGGATCCAAAGCAGAGCAGACTGACACATGTTCATTTTCATCATCCGAGTCAGATGCCACCAGAGAAGGTTAATTTTCTTTTCTGGTGGTTCAGGTTTTGTAGTTTCCTCATCAGAATGTTGGTCCTTTAAGACTTCTGAAAGCATGTTCCACACCTCTTCCCTCTCTGATTTTGGAAGGTACTTCAGATTCTTAAACCTTGGGTCGAGTGCTGTATATATCGTTAGAAATTCAAATTGGTATCTTCTTTGCGTTTTGTCAAATCTGCTGTGAAAGTGTTCTTAAAGCAAACATATGCTGGATTATCATCTGAGACTGCTATAACATAACTATATGGCAGACTGTGAGTAAAACAGAACAGGACACATACAATTCTCCCCCAAGGAGTTCAGTCACAAATTTAATTAACACATTGTTTTTTAACGAGCGTCATCAGCATGGAAGCATGTCCTCTGGAGCAATGACCGAAGCATGAAGAGGCATATGACTCTATAGAGCATCTGGCATGCAAATATCTTGCAACACCAGCTACAATAGTGCCATGTGAATGCCTATTCTCATTTTCAGGTGACATTTTAATTAAGAAGTGGGCAGCAATATCTCCCATAAATGTAAACAAACTTGTTTCTCTTACCGTTTGGCTGAACATGAAGTAGGACTGGGTGGACTTGTAGACTCTAAAGTTTTGCAACAAAAAAAAATCTATATTTTTAAGTTACATTTTCACAATAAAGAGATTGCACTACAGTACTTGTATGAGGTGAATTGAAAAATACTATTTCTTTTGTTTATCATTTTTACAGTGCAAATATTTGTAATAAAAATAATATAGAGTGAGCACTGCACACTTCATAGTCTGTGTTGTAATAGAAATCAATATATTTGAAAATGTAGAAAAACATCCAAAATATTTAATACATTTCAATTGGTATTCTACTGTTTAACAGTACAATTAATCACGATTAATTTTTTTTAATCAGTTAATTTTTTGAGTTAATTGCATGCGTTAACTGCAATTAATCAACAGCCCTACTTTACATCACTTAGCAACTTATATTTTAAGCCAGTTATTGGCCCTCCAAAATTGGCTACTGCAGAACTTAGTTAACAATACTCTGCTTCCCATTTCTCATGCAAAAAGTCATTTTAACAACTCATTTCTGAGACAAAAAGGGTAATTATTATTACCCTGTGGAAAAACTGCAAATCACCTACATTTACTGCTTGGTTGAACACAATGTCTGAGTGCTGAAGAAAATTAGTTTTTCAAAGCATGATCAAATATTGTTTGTTTAGACCTGGGCTAACTTTGCTCCCATTTCAGTAAATGGCATCCTCACTAATATTTTAAGACTCATCAATTCTTGTTTATTTCCATCACTATGTATCACACAAGCAGCATCATACAAGTCTTTATTTTTTCTTTGTAGTCTATTGGTGTCGGGGTAGTGGTGATTCACAGCTCAAGTAGACATATTTGCACCAGCTCTCCCCAAGTTGGCGCACTAAGAATCACAATGTAGCCACGGTAGCATGAGCCCAGGCAAGCAGCAGGAGCATCTGGCTACCCTGAGTACAAACCTGTCTGATCCCTGGGGGTATGTACTTGGGCAGCTACCTGAGCAACTACCCATGCTACCTTGGCTACTATTTTTAGCATGTTGGCTCGAGGAGCGCTACTGTGAGCATGGCTCCTCCAGCTGGGAACCAGAAATACCCTATGACTAGGGCTCCATGACTTTTGCAGCAGCCAGCATGGCCGACTCCAAGGCTGCCCAAGCAACTGGCCCCAGTGACAGCTGCTGAGGCAGCCCTGAGGACAGCCGCACTGGCTGATGCTGGAGTGGCTCCGTAGCCAGCCGCACCGACTGCTGCTCAGGCGTCCCTAGGCAGTTGGCCTCAGGGATTGCCCGAGCAGCGGCTGGCCCCGGGAACAGCCTGAGCAGCCGTCCTGGGGGCAGCCGAAGTAGTGGGTGGGCGGCCCCAGGGCAGCCAGAGCAACTGCTGCTCAGCAGCCCCTGGCAGCTCGTGCCGCCGGCCCTGGGCACTCCCCCCAGGCACACCACCCAGAGAAGCCCTCCCCCCAACTAATATTTAGTCAGGGGTATTTTAGTACAAGTCATGGACAGATCATGGGAAGTGAATTTTTGTTTATTGCCCATGACCTGTCCATGACTTTTACTAAAAATACCCATGACTAAATCATAGCCTTACCTATGACTCACTTTGCTAGATTTTATGAGGAAAGTTATACTTTGATCTACAACTATGAATTTATACTTGAAGTCTCACCACTTATTAAGCAAGATTCTCCTACAAAATAAATGCATTATGTGCTGTCTGTAAGATGATGCCATTTATCAGAGTCTTGTTAAAATAGATTATGTGTCAATAGCTGACAATGTTTGAAAATATTAAAATTGAAGGAATCTTAACTCCATCACCTATTTACATTAATATTCTATCTAGACCACTACTCATTTTCTTCACTAAATTTTCTTGGCTAAATCATTTTTTAATGTATTATTGTAGATGCTCCTATTCCTGCTATAGGTCCTGAGTCAGCAAAGAATGTAAATCACTTAACTGTTTCATTAAGTGTCATCGATTTCTAGTATTGTTGTGTTTCATGGCATATAGAGAAGTAGATAAAAACAAATAGTTTTGCTGGAAGATTGCAACGTAACACTACTTTTTTTTCCCTGAGAATTCAGAACGGTAATGCACAAGAACCCAAAATCAGAGCCAAACAAAACAGACTGCTCCCTCTATCAGAGCGCCCCAACTCACCTCATATACTCTAGTTGACTGTTTGCAAACTGACTCTGATTTCACACTTTCCTACAGAAGTCTCTAGCCTGCAAGCAGGACCCCTAACTATCTCTCTCTCTCTCTCTCACACACACACACACACACACACACACACACACACACCCCTACCTACCTGTAAAGTAATAGCCTGCAATTCTAACAGAATCCTCAATACATAATAGGTTTAAAGTATGATTTCAGTGTGACTTAAGCTTATACTTGAAGTTAAGCAGATGTTTAAGTGCTTTGCTGAACTGGGGCCTTAATCAGTGTTTATGTCACATTACCCATCAGTACCCGGCCCAAGCTGGGGAAGCTAATGATCTACTCGTTGAACCAAATTCAGTAATGAATTCTGGTCACATGCCACCTGAGGCACATTGAGCATATGCTAAGAAGAAGGGGTCAGTCTTGTGCCCAATGAAGACAATAGAAAAGCTCGCCTTCACTTCAATGGTTCAGGATCAGGCCCACAGTGCTGTGCTGTCCTGAAATTGACTTTGTTAATTAAAAATGATTTAAAAAACAAGCATAAATGGGTTTTTTGGAGGATGGGTGTGTCATAACTATAAAGGGAAGGGTAACAGCCCTCCTGTCTACAATACTGTGGAATCCCTCCTGGCCAGAGACTCCAAAGTCCTTTTGCCTGTAAAGGGTTAAGAAGCTCAGGTAACCTGGCTGACACCTGACCCAAAGGACCAATAAGAGGACAAGATACTTTCAAATCTTGGTGGGGGGAAGGCTTTTGTTTGTGCTCTTTGTTTTGGGGGTTGTTCACTCTTGGGACTAAGAGGGACCAGACATCAATCCATGCTCTTCAAATCTTTCTGAACAAGTCTTTCATATTTCAAACTTGTAAGTAACAGCCAGGCAAGGCGTGTTTTCTCAACTTGTAAATGTACCTTTTGCTAAAGTGTTTATCTCTGTTTGCTGTAACTTTGAACTTAAGGCTAGAGGGGGTTCCTCTGGGCTCTTTGAATCTGATTACCCTGTAAAGTTATTTTCCATCCTGATTTTACAGAGATGATTTTTACCTTTATTTCTTTAATTAAAAACCTTCTTTTTAAGAACCTGATTGATGTTTCCTTGTTTTAAGATCCAAGGGGTTTGGATCAGTGTTCAAGGCTACCCAGGGAGGGAAAGGTTTTTGGGGGAAAGACAGAGTTTCCCAAATAACTCATAAATCATTTGGGTGGTGGCAGCAAAAGCAGATCTAAGCTGGTAGTTAAGCTTAGAAGTTTTCATGCAGGCCCCTACATCTGTACCCTAAAGTTCAGAGTGGGGAAAGAACCTTGACAGGGTGGGTTTGTCATTTTTTGAATTGTTGCCTTCAGTGCCCACTTGCAATCCATCCCTGGAGTCTTAGGTTCTGATCCAACTCTTGGGATGTCATTAGGATTTTTTCCATTTACTACATTGGGAATTGACTTGGGACCTTAATGCAGGCAAAATCCTATTGACTGTAAAAACTGCATAATCGGGTACCTTCTTCTTTGGTATCCAAATACAAGCTCTGATTCTGCAATGACACACATGCTTAGCTTTACATATGTACTTAGTCCCATTAGTAGTGGGATTACAATCATGTATAAATATATGCAGGATTAGAACCATAGTGCCTGTAACCTTTTTGAACAATGGTGCTTCTCTGCCTCAGTTTCCCAATCTGGAAATGGGGATAATTATATTTACCTCCTTTGTAAAGTTCTTTGAGGTCTGCTGTTGAAAAAGTGTTATATGAGAGCAAAGTATTATTATATTATCATACGGGGTGAAATTCTTCCCTATTGAAGTCAATGGCAAAACTCCCACTGACTTCAATAGGGCCAAGTTTTCACCTATAGAAAGTAGAGATGAAAAAACAGGTAATTAATTATGTCATCCTGGTTAGGGGAAAAAAGCAGTAAGTAAATAAAAGGATTTCCTTCTCCCCCAACCTGTGAAATACAATAAAAATGGAAACGGATGCTGTTGGGTTGGTCTGGCATAGTGTTACCTATATACAAGAAGACCTGTCATGTATAGATACCTAAAATTCTGCCAATCCATTAGGTACATGTTACTGCTTTCTTTATTAGGTGTAATTTTTATTAAAAACATAAGTAATATTTTGATATTTATTACCATAATTTTATCATACAGAAAACATGATTCAAACACTTACTTTTAATTAGTTCTTTCTAAAAGGTTCATACTTAATTCAGATTTTCTGTATGTATCACTAATTAAATTTGTGCTTCCCGGGTTTTTGAATATACTAGGGCAAATATTTATGTTCTGGTCCAAAACCTATTGAAGCCAATGGAAAGATTCCCATTGACTTCAGTGGGCTTTGGATCAAATCTTGAGTTTCTTCTTAAAAAAAACGGGGGGGGGGTGACCAGTTTTGTCAACTTTGCGAGTTTATTTTTTCACTTTTTCCCTGCAAGCTAATTTAATCCACTAGTAAAGCATCACACCATACATATAACATATCTTATTAGTTCTTGAAACCATTATCCATGACAGAAAGCAGCTATTTAGAAGTCTAATTATGTTTAATAAATAATGAACTTTGCTGGGCAACACAGCTCACGCCAGCAGTTCAAAAACACAGATTTATTTCTTCATCTTCCTGCATTGGTCTGGGTAAAATCAGGGTTTTTGTTGTTGTTGTTTTGTTTTTGTTTGTTTTAAATGTTAGAACAATTTAGTGACTATGAGTTTGGTTATTCATATTATGTGTCAGTTCCTATCATTCCAGGACAAAGCTCCCTCAGCATCTCTTGGTTTCTTTTGATGTTTTTTTATTCAAACCTAGAATCAAGTTATGTGTCTGTCAAATACACGCAGAGCAGTCTTTTCAATAGCTAGACCACCAAGCTGTGTGGCTTTGTAAACAACTTGTGCTGTCACTCAATTATGACTTTAATGTGAATGCAGATTCATTACATATTCATCGAGATACTTACAAATAACCTAATGATATTTTTAAAGGTTTTATTTCCATCCTTCATACTGACAGCTTTGAAGAAAATTTCCCACATGCATTTTAGCTTCACTCCAGATCTGCTAATTGAGCTGAATCACAGTTTAAAAGGAGAACATTTCCCTGTCTGTTTATGATGGCAACTAGTAGAGTAGAGAGGACAATGTATATAATATTCTCTTTTATAACGCTGTTTATATACAACATCTTGGCTCCCAACCTTCTCCCATCCCCACCTCCCACCATAGTGAACTTAACAGTCTGTTCCAGACTTACAGTGAACACATTCAGTACTTTGTTCGGTTCCCCATTCAGTTACTCCAAAGTAAAAAGGGGTAACCGGTAGTCCATTTATCTTGGCCAAAGGTTACAAACACTTACGTTAACTTCCTGTAGCTAATCATACAGGATACAGGCCTGTAGGTTCCTTGCATTACAGCCACTAGTATGAGCATCATATACTGGAATTCAACATAAAGAAAAATCCATACTTGTGTGGCACATTTGCAATATAATCTTTTGAATTCACAGGTTTTACATCTGTCCCATCTCCCCATTAGAGAGGTCATATACAATCCCGGCCCACAATAATACATAAAATTAATACAATGTGGTCTTTCAGAGATATTGCAGGAAACTGCCCTATTTGTCACAGCAAGAGCTACGTGTTTCCTGCTACCTTGTGGCTTCTAGAAATCAGTCAAGTTGTGATAAAGGAACTGCAAATTGCTATAATTTGCACAGTTTCTATAGTTACCTTCTACTATTTGTTTGTGACAACTGAAAAAGTTTTAAAAAAAAGAATCCAGTCAGCCCTACTTATTAGGATTGGGCACCACAACTCCAGTAACCAACAAGAGTGCACAAATGAGAATTCAAATCTCTAATCACCAGCAGGAGTATTTGCTTGCACCAAAAACTCGTATTGGTTAAGATAGTTGTTGAAATACACTTCAATAGCGTAGCTAAGGGAGGAGCAGGGGGAGTGGTCGCTCTCACTGAGCACATTCTCCAAAGGTGGCACCTTTTTAATTTTTTAAAGGGTGGAGCGATAAAATAACGTGTGACAAAAAAGCACCGATGAAAGAGCGTATTCCGATACAGGTACCTCCAAATAATTTTTGAGTGGTGTCATTTTCTTCTGGACAAGCTTCCATCGCATAGTCAAATGCGGTAGAAATGTCATCTGTACACTTGTAACACTTACCACTACAGCATTAGTCAGTCCTGTAGCACGTGAATCCCTTGCAAGAGGGATTTTAAACATTTTTTTTTACATTTGTCTTTGCTCTTTTGTCGGGGCTTTTTTTATTGGTTGACATGTACACTCACTCACCCAGCCACCCACACAAGCGCACGTACTCATAAGAATTGTTTCCTGCAGTGTAAACAAATGCTGAACCCTTTGGATAATTACAAATAGTTCAGTCTGTTTGATTACTTCTTAGTGTGCGAGATTGTTTTCGCTTCTCCTCTAGTTTTGAATAAAGTGGCACCTTTTCAACAAATCATTTAATACTTTGCTGACCAAATTCGACGGGCGTCAAATTCATAGAGCTGTGAAATTGACCTGGCTACCGTGTGGACAGTTTTTTAAATAAATCACATCCGGGGCATTTTTAGACTTCCAAAATGGCTACCCCCGGGATTAAATCGATTTAGCATCGTGAGTAGCAGAATTTTTTTAAAAACAATAGTATATTGTTCATATTTGTTTTATTTGTTTCTGATAAGGGATGGATAAGCACACTAAGAAGAAGAAACTATCCAGGTGGGGCAGAAAGAAGATGAAGATGCAAATCGAGTAAAAGGCCTGATCTACACTATGAGTTTAGGTTGAATTTAGCAGCGTTAAATCGAATTAACCCTGCACCCATCCACACAACAAAGCCATTTTTGTCGACATAAAGGGTTCTTAAAATCGATTTCTGTACTCCTCCCTGACGAGGGGAGTAGCTCTGAAATTGACATTACCAGTTCAAATTAGGGTTAGTGTGGACACAATTCGATGGTATTGGCCTCCGGGAGCTATCCCACAGTGCACCATTGTGACTGCTCTGGACAGCAATCTGAACTTGGATGCACTGGCCAGGTAGACAGGAACTTTTGAATTTCATTTCCTGTTTGCCCAGAGTGAAGCGCTGATCAGCACAGGTGATCATGCAGAGCTCATCAGCACAGGTGACCATGCAGTCCCAGAATCAAAAAGGAGCTCCAGCATGGACCGTACGGGAGATACTGAATCTGATCTCTGTATGGGGAGATGAATCCGTTCTATCAGAACTCCGTTCCAAAAGACGAAATGCCAAAACATTTGAAAAAATCTCCAAGGCCATGATGGACAGAGGCCACAACAGGGACTCAACACAGTGCTGCGTGAAACTTAAGGAGCTGAGACAAGCGTACCAGAAACCCAAAGAATCAAATGGATGCTCATGGAGGGCGGGGCGACTGACGACTGTAGCTATCCCACAGTTCCTGCACTCTCCGAAAACCATTTGAATTCTGGGTTGAGCTCCCAATGTCTGAAGGGTCAAAACATTGTTGGTTCAGGGTATATGTCATCACCCCCTCCCCCTCCCTCACTCCCCACCCCCGTGAAAGCAAAAGGAAAAAAATTGTTTCTCGCCTTTTTTCACTGTCAGCGGATATCTACTGGATGCTGCTGGCAGACGCGGTGCTGCATTCCACGGTCATAGCGAGTATCGAGGTTTAGGTTCCCCAAGTACAAATGAAGGCAATTTTTTGGAACTTATTAAGCTGTTGTCTAAAAATGATACATTACTGTAACAACATTTATTACTGAGTGATCAAAATGAAACATATCTCAGTTCTGACATACAAAATGATCTGATACAGTCCTTATCAGCCGAGCTTCTATCAAAGATAGTAGCTGAAATCAAAGCAGTTAAGTACTTTGCCGTAATTGTTGACTCTACTATTGATATCAGCAGAACTGATCAATTTTCTTTATCCTTATGATATGTAACAGTAAACAGTGATGCAGTGGAATGATTTATACAATTCAGCAAATTACCTGGAGCAAGTGCTGAAGATTTTATTTATTTATTTATTTTTATTTTTATTTATTTTTTCAACATTCTTCTTTCAGCAATCAAAAACTTGGGGCTGTCAATAACTATGTGTTACAGTCAGTCTTACGATAAAGCAAGCACCATGTCGGGTGAAATATCAGGTCTCCAAACTAGGATACGGGAAATTGCTCCAAATGCACTCTTTATGCACTGCTGTGCACATAATTTTAATTTGATTCTGATTGATGAATTAAGCTCCAATATTCAAACTCGGTTATTTTTTGGAATTCTAGAAAGTCTGTATACTTTTTTTTCTGGCAGTTTACCTCGTCTTTCAATACTAAAAGAAGAACAATGCAATCTTATTGAATCTTTCGCATTAACTCTAAAGAAACTTTGTGATACCAGATGGGCGTCTAGAAAGTCAGCAGTAGAGGCAGTCTTGGAAAATTTACCAGCACTAGTAATTGCCCTGCAAAGAACTGTGGATGGTGAGATAAAAACCTGTACTCCTATCAGCTCACTGAGGCAAAGGGTATTCTGGCAACACTCGATACTTATGAATTCTTAGTTCTTCTTATATTCTGGAGTAAAGTGCTAGAGAAGGCTTTCCATTTATCCACATAGTTACAGAAAAGTACTCTAGATCTGGTAACAGCTTCTCATTTGATTCAGATTTTTGAAAATGATATGAAAAACATTCAAAGTGAATTTGAATCTGAATTCAAACAGATTGAAAATGAAGCAACCGAGTTGGCTTGAAAATGTGATATTACTACGGAATATAAGCAGCACAGAATACATACGAGAAAAAGATTAAATGAGGAAATTGCAGAGGATGAAGGAATATTTGATGCCCGGGAGAAATTCATAGTTGAATCCTACTTAGTGTCCTTAGATTCTGTTATAAATAGCACGAGTAAAAGATTTGAGCATTTTAAAAATGTGGCTGCCAAATTTAGTGGTTTAGATCCAAAGCATTTTGACAACATGGATAATGTGAACAAATTAGAATTTTTGGCAGACATGTACTCAGATGTGATCGACAGTCAAACCGAAATTGTGGAAGAGTTTCTTTCATTTAAAGTCGTGTACAAAGAGATAATGAGCACTAGTGGTAGGCTAAAGTCAAGTGTCGAGAAACTCACCATCAACAGTGTACTGAAATTCATGATTGCCAATGATATGTGTTCCATTTATCCTAACCTTTCGAGATTGTACCACATTTTTCTGACCTTGCCAATAAGTAGCGCAGTTGCAGAATGATCCTTTAGCCGACTCAATCTTATAAAGTCCTACCTGCGCTCTACAATGAGTGAAGATAGATTGTCTGGGTTAGCTTTGCTCTCCATTGAAAGACAATTGGCTACTGAGTAGATTATAATAAAGTAATAAATAACTTTGCTAGAATGAAGCTTAGACAAAAGAGGCTGTTGTAGTTGCTTCATAGATTATCATATTGTTTTAATCTTATCTTTGAAATATAAAATAAGCAAATAACACACATACTTGTTGTAAAACAATATAATTCTTGTGTTTTTATTTTAAGTACCAAATAAATATGTATAACGAATTTAAAAGTATGTAACTAGTAATTTGATATGTCGGGTGGCGCCTTTTTTTATGTGTTCGCTCCCCCTGATGTTAGAACCTGGCTACGCCACTGATACACTGTGTCTCCTTTCAATGGCCACTAATTTGGGGCCTTTCTCCCCAAATTTGGTGCATATCCCGCTTTTCTGAGTGTGCTATGCAAATATGTGTATTAAAAATCCATATCAGATGGCCTCAGAATTAGATAAGATCATGGAGGGTAGGTACATCAGTGGCTATTAGCCAGAATGGTCAAGGACACAACCTCATTCTCAACCTTAAACCTCTGACTGTCACAAGCATCTGGCACTGGCCACTGTCAGAAACAGGATACTGGGCTAGATGGCCCATTGTTATGACCCAGTGTGGCCATTCTTATGTTCTCGTTGCCTCAGGCTACAAAAATATCTTGTACAACTGGGTTACAGTCTGTTGTCCTTGCTCCCTTTGAGTAGCACCTTCCTCCATGAATTGATTAAACAGTTGGGGTTTTTTTGTGTGGAGTTAAGTATTATTCAACATGATTAAAGTAGTAATAAGATTATTATTCATTTTGTTGAGTAGGTGGTCTTACTTCTGTTGTTCATGGAAATAAGAGAATTTTAAAAATGGTAGAAATGAAACAATCATGAGTAAGAGCAAGTCTTAAAATAATACCGTTCTACAATCCATTTCTACTAAGCTGCACAACATAGTTAAAATTACTCTGACATTAGTAGAAGATCATTTCTGAAGACTTTTCATACCACTGCATTCCAATTCAAATTTTGCTGGAGTGTTATTCTAAAGGAAACAAAATATTTCTATCCTTAATGCACAAAGAACAGCAGAATATTCTGAAGGAGAAAAAAAAAACTACTCTGTTTTTCAGACTTCTTTTTCCCCTTTTCTGTGACAAAGGTCCAGCAGCTGGACCTACTGTGTAATTTGCTACTCTATGCAAATTTCTCCCTCTGTAACAATCAATGATGCAATTTTATTCCAGGGGCTAGATCCTCAGCTGGTATGAACTACAGATCTCTGTAGTTTATATCAGCTGAGGATCTAGTAGGGTTGCCAGCCATCCGGTTTTCGACCGGAACGCCTCAAAAAGGGACCCTGGTGGCTCTGGTCGGCAGTGCAACAGGGGTCTGGGGCTAAGGCAGGCTCCCTGCCTACCCTAGCTCCGCACGGCTCCCGGAAGCGCCAGGGAGCCTCCGTGTGTTGCCCTCGCCCCTAGTGCTGGCTTCGCAGCTCCCATTGGCCGGGAACCATGACCAATAGGAACTCTGGGGGCAGCGTCTGCAGGTGTGAGGGTAGCGTGTAGCGCCTCCCTGGCCGCCCTGCACCTAGAGGACCTGGCAGCTGCTTCCTGGAAGCTGCAATAAGCGCCGCCAAGACCCCGCACTTGTCCCACACTCCAAAACCCTTCCTTCAGCATTGGTGGGGAAGGAGAGAGGTGGTCTCATGATGCCACTGTCCCTTATTTTATACTCTCAATCCATCTCCCTGGAAAGATACTGGCCCAGGCATGTCCTGGTGGGCCTTGCTGAGTCACAGAGTTGAGCAATTCCCATTGTGTGGTGCTTGCACAACTGAGTCCTAAAGTTGAGCAATCCTCATTGTCTCTTACAGAATTGTAAATCTCTTGTTTACAATTCCCTGTGAGCAACAGTCATATAACTCCTGCCTGGTTAGTTACTAACCCTTTTAGTTACTGGAGAGCTAGCACTGGTCATCTCTCAAACTCACAAGCATATAGCAAAATCTCATAACTTCATACACAATAGAAATATACATATTTTGACAGAACAATGAGTTTCAGCAGACCATGACCTTTCATATTGTATCTCACATGGCATGCTTTGTATGAAATATCACAACCATATACCAATGATGTTTATGGGAGTTAGAGGGTGCTACTTTGAGATTAAGTATGTCACAGCTTCCAAGGGACAAAATACAGTTTTTTTTTACTAACTTTTGATAACTATCAGTTTTCTACAACTTTGCCATTCCCAGACAGGGCCTTTCCAACCCACGGTCTCCCTTTCCCCAGTCCATAAGGCCCTGGGACCATTGCTGCTTGACTGCTGGCCAAGAAAAGCATAGACACAGAGCAGAATGCCCTGGATCTTAAAATCAGGAATTTAGCACCAGAGCAAGAGGGGATATTGTTGAGGCAGGTGGGAGTCCTTTGTAACTTACCAGCATCGAGTTCTGGTTCCTTCACAACTTGGGGTCTTCCTTGGGTTCATCAGGTGGGCTTCCTCAATTGGGTCCTCTGGGTAGAGGTGCAGAATCACATGCTTCTTGTCCTCTCCATCTTCTGGGGCTTCCTCCACGTTCCAGCTGCCTCCTCGCCCTGGCCTTTGTCAGAATCCTGTCAGACAATGAGGCAAGTGGGTTTGAAGAAGGGATTGAGAGATACTTTAGGCTCTGTACTGGAAGCCCTGGACAGCATCCGGTCAAGTGTCTTGTAGCAGGGGTATGTACGATAAACCCTCCTGGAGCGACTCTTCAGTGTATGATTGTAGTACACTGATCAGCTGAGGTCGGTGGGCCTGGCAGCTGCTCTCGGACAAGATCCATTTTCACCTGTATTGAGCTGTAAGGAATGCAGTGGAAAGTCAGAGCACTACACCACTACCAGTGAAATGGGGGAACAGGAGCCTTTATAGATTGGGTAAGGAAGAAAAGCATTCAATGCATTGTGGGGAAAGGAGTGGAGGACTAATGAAACTAAAGAGCTGGTACATAGCCCTTACCACTGTCCACACTTCAAATAGTGTGACCAGATGTCCCAATTTCATAGGGACAGTCCCGATTTTGGGGTCTTTTTATTATATAGGCTCCTATTACCCTCCTCCCCCGTCCCGATTTTTCACACTTGCTGTCTGGTCGGCCTAACTGCAAATGTTACAGGTATGGGGCCATATCACAGCCTAAGACATGTACTTACCCACAACCTCAGCTGTGCTAGCTTACTTTCCCTCTACTTGCCATCAGATATGTGTTTGTGGGGTTTAGGTATGCAATAGGTGTTATAGCACAACCACATGCATGGACACATGGACACTCACTAGTGTAGACATAGTTTAAGAAATGGGAGCCCCACAGTGCATAGATAAACAAGTGGCAGATGTATGGCTGCCTTCTGCATCTTTGTTTCCTGCCTATCTCCTGAACAGCAGACTCTACCATTTCCACTGCCTATGATTTGGTACCTGTGGAAGGGAGGGCAGGGCCAGAATTGTTCTTTACCATTGTTTAGTCTTCATGACATTATCTTTGCCTACCTACTCAGTTAAATGTCATGTCTCAGGAATTGAACTTGCTAATAAAATTCCCATCTTCTATAAGACATACATATGTGAGTCTCTCCGCCTACTCCGTTTTAACTCAGACAAGATTGGTTTGTAATAAATATTTGAACTTCCAGTCACTTAATATTTATATTTTTATTATTTTTAAAAAATATACCAAAATTCCAGATTCATCATAATCCACAAAGTAAATAAAGAGGGTTAGGCAAAAGCACATGGAGAGGAAGTAACATGCCTATCTTCAGGATCTATGTTAATCACATACCTCTAAAAAGTTAGCTCAATTTGCTTTGAATTTTTGGGGCATTTGCTTTCTGCAGAGTGCCAGTTATTCATTAGTCGTGAGATCAGGCATATCACTGAGCCAGGCATCAATATTTGGTGGGGATTGATTTTCCATTTTTGCAAGATTAAATGTTTAGCAACCAAAGCTGCGTGTTGGAACTACACTGCCTTGTTACCAGGTAATCTCTATGTATCAGGAATATATCAAGAATGAAACTTAAGGGGGCAGTCTCCAATTTAGCATTCAATTTCAAATTGGCCCTTTGATCCACCTCATACCAGAAATTCTTGATACGGGGGCACTCTCAAAATATATGAGCTAATGTAGCATTAAGGGAGTTATATTTCCAACAGCAATCAGTATTTATGAGTTCTATTACCATTAGCCTATGTGAGGACCAGTATATTTGAAAAAGTGTCTTTTGGTGAATAAGCCATAGTCTCTGGTCTACAGTTGCTTTTTAAACATTAGAAACAAATATATTCCATTGAGTCAGAGATAGTTGCATATCCAGCTCTCTCTTCCAACCAACACTCATATTATCAATCTTTAGCAGTTTTTTTGGGCCAGAAAATTAAAAGGATACCGCTGGCTAGTAAATCCAGAAAACTTCCTCCAAAATAATAAAAGTTCTGGAGGTTCAGGAGCTCCCAATCCATCCGATCCAAATACATTTGTAAGTAAATGAATAACTGGAGATATTTGCATATTGTTCCTGAACATCTACAAATGGTTTAAATTTATCATTGTCAGTTAGCAGTGACACATAATTCCTCTGTCCATCCAATCCCTCTACATCAAGGTTTTGCCATCTTTTTTAAAGATAGGATTGATCCATAGAACTGCTTCTACATGGAGGAATGAATGGAAGCAGAACTTTTTAGCCAAATTTGACCAAGGTTGCTTCACAGATGTTATTGTGGAAACTCTGGAGCCATCAGTTCTATAATAATTTGATTCTACAGTGCTTGAAAGGGGGAGAGGGTATACCAATTATCGTTCAATCACAACCCAAGGTGGGGTCTGTGTGGTCATACCTAATAGCCACCAAGATGCCTTGCTTAACAGAAAGGTGATATGATAATTTTCCAAGCTGGGAAAATGAAATCGTCCCAGAGATAGATGGAGCTGCAATTTCTTCAGAGCCAATCTGTTTCTTGCCTGTGCCCAAAGCAATGTTCTGAAAATATTATTGAATTTCTTAAAATAAGTTTGAGTAATAGAATGGACATAAAAAATTCTCGGAAGGACATTCATTCCCAGTATATTAATTTTACCCCACAAACGGAGGGTTAACAAACTCCATCTCCCTAAATTGTTAAGTATTTGGACAATAACTGGTTCTATATTTATCTTATGGATGTCCTGAATATTTTGAAGACTCATTAGTTCTAAATATTTCCATTAGAGGATTGCCACCGAAACTCCCAATTTGAGAAAAGGCCTTTGTGGGCATATATGTTAACACCTAAGATTTCTGATTTACTCCAATTAATGTTATATCCTGAGAGGAGTCCAAACTTATTAATAGAATAGTGATTAGAAGGTTAGGAATGGTAACCTCAGGCTTAGATACAAATACAAGAGCATCATCTGCATAAAGCATAATTTTGTGCTCTGGTTGGCCCACATGGATATGTTCATTTGCTTGGATGGCAATGGCCAATGGTTCTAGAGCTAAATCAAACAGAAAAGGAGAAAGGGAGCAGCCCTGCCTTATGCCTCTTTGTAGTGGAAATGGGGCAGAAACAATTCCATTGGTAACTACCCTGAAAGTTGGGTTAGAGTCTAAAAGCTTCATCAAAGCAATAAATTGTTTACCAAATCCAAATTTTTCTAACACATGAAAAAGAGGCTGTGTGATCAAAAGCCTTTTTGGCATCTAAAGAAATGACAGCTAAGTGTCCTTTAGAATCTCGTGAAGCGGCAATAATATCAATCAGTTGATGCAAATTATCTGAGCCATGTCTATTATGAAGGTAGTCTACCTGATTTATGTGTATAGTATATTAGAGAATTTTGTCCAGTTGCATACCAAGAGCTTTAGCTAAAATCCTAGCATCACAATTGGTTAAAGAAATTGGCCTGTAAATACTACATAGTTCAAGCTCTTTCCCAGGTTTATGAATAACTGAAATGACAGCTTTTCTTAAAGTAGGCAGGAGAGTTTGCTCATTCTTGTCTTCCTTGAATATAATCTAGGTGTTAAAGTTTCAGAGAACTTTTTATAAAATTCAGTTGGGAACTTATCTGCACCAGGAGTCTTTCCAACCTTCATTACTTTTATGGCCTGAGTCAGTTCCGCGATTTCTAGAGGGTATTTAAAAGTTCCTTCTGAGAGTCAGAGATCTGTGGCAGAGACGATCCACTAAAAAAGTTATCTAGGGCATCTTTACTGATTCCCTTTTTAGCTAAATATGGTTTTGAATAAAACTGTTGAAATTGTTTGTTAATATCTGATTGTGTTGTGTATAATTTATTGATACTGTTGTGAATAGCAGCAATCTTATTTTCTGTTAGCCCTTTGCTTAAGTCTGTATTCCAACAGCTTGTCAGCTCTCTCACCAGATTCCCAGTAGTTTTGCTTCAAACAGAATAAAGCAAAGTCTGCCTTTTGGGACAGAAGTCTGTTGATTTCATATCTTAAATTGATGAGGGTTCTGAGTTTCTATGGGAAGGGGACAGAAGCATAGTCTTCATCCAAGGCCTTAATTTCCTTTGGAAGAGTATCAATTCTATGTTCCCCATTTTTTTTCAAAGTGGCATAAGGGTGATGTAGACACTGATGAAGGCTTTAAAGGCTTCACAAAGGATGTCAGATGATGTGGGGAAAGGGAATTTGATTTTGAGTTCTCTCTCTTGCTGGATAGAGTTAACAACTAATGTATCAAACAGCAGAGCGTATTCAATCTCCACATTTTAGTTGGGGGTGTGTGCATAGCCTGAGGGCTTAAGAGACATATATATATATAGGAGCTTGGACAGATATAACAATAGTACCAATACCACAATCAGTGACAGAAGCGATTAAGTCTTGTGACACTAAGAAATAGTCCAATTTTGAATATGATGAATGAGCTGCAGGGAAAAAAAACCTATATAATCTCTTGCCACAGGATTACCCAATCTTCACACATCATGTAAACCTAAATCAGCCATGTATGTACAGTATGACATACCTGATGAGTATTCGTGTTTTTATGTGGTGATAGAGAACATTTATCAAGGACTAGGTCTAGAGTTTTGTTAGTCTGCAACTATAATAATTGGCGGGTGGCCTATGTCATTTATATTCATAAAAATGTATTAAAAACTTTGGGATTATCCTGGTTCGGCCCATAGAGATTGGGAAAGATGATTATAGAATTGCCAATTTCAGCCTTGAGGACAGTAAAATCTGCCCTCACTGTCAGATCTTGTGCTCAGAATATTAACATTCAATTTTTTATGTATTAGTATAGCAATGCTCCTCGCTTTAGAATTAAAGCAACTAGATTTTGGAAGCTTACCCAATCTCTGTTCAGTTTACCAGTTTCCAGTTCTGTCAGATGTGTCTCCTGCAGCATGATAATGTCAACATTCTCTTCTTTAAGCACTGGGTATATTTTTTTTCTTTTAATAGAGTTATTAAAGAGGAGACACATTTAATTATCGGAGCCATCATTGTTAAAATATACCGGATAAAATATGAAGTTGCTTTGTGAATAGATGACAAATTGCAAACATTCCTGAGCAGCATACAATTCTTGAATATCTAAGCAACAAAAGTTATATAATCCAGGGGTAGGGTGTCACTTCCCAGTACATATTCTACAGGAGTAAGAATGAAATTCTCAGCATGGGAGAGTAACAGGAGGGGGCAGAAAGAGGAATTAAACAAGTGAAAAAACAAAATGGAAAAGATAGTGGAGAGAGAAATACACATTAGCACCCTACAACCAAAACGAAGAATGTGTTTAAATAGTCAAAAAATACACTTAACACCCAGAGAGAAAGGCCAGATCAGGTGAATCTTGAAATCCTCACAGCCCCTGGGGCCCCAAGAAGTAATAATCTAGTCCCTATAAAACCTTGATATATTAGTCCATAAGGAAGCACCATCTAACAAAGCAATGATAATATACGTAGCTATATATCATTGCTCTATATATAAGCTCCGACACTAATCATCTGATAGATCAGGGGTAGCCAACCTGTGGCTCTGGAGCCGCATGTGGCTCTTCAGAGGTTGATATGCGGCTCCTTCTATAGGCACCAATTCCGAGCCTCAAGCTACAGATGCTAACTTTCCTATGTCCTATGGGGTGCTCACTGCTCAACCCTCTGCTCTGCCCCAGGTCCTGCCACCACTCCATCCCTTCCCCCAAGGCCCCTGCCCCTTCCCCCGAGCCTGCCATGCCCTCGCTCCTCCCCACACCTCACCATGGGGAGGGAGAGGGAGGAGCTGATTGGAGGGGCTGACAGTGGGCTGGAGCCACTGGGGGCGAGATGGGGGTAGCGGATGGGGCGCTGCTGACATATTACTGTGGCTCTTTGGCAATGTTCTCTGGTAAATTCTGGCTCCTTCTCAGGTTCACCACCCCAGTATGATAGATTTTACATTGATGCACCTTTCCCATGAGTTAAGGCTATGTGTAGTAAAATTATTATAATCCTTTAACCTTCAACCCCAATGAGAGAGAAAGAAAGGAAAATGAACTAACATATCAATATCAGCTAGAGTCCATCAACTTGTTTAGAGCAGCCATATCAGATTTCAGAGAGCAAAACATAAATTCCATACAATTGGATCATTTCACCGATGTCTTCTCTTAGGAGGAAGGAGTTTGCAGTTTTTTAGGTATTTTTCTGCCTTCTGAGGGGAACTGAATAATACTGTCTTCTCGACATTCTTAATATGGAGCATTGCCAGGTATTTAATGAAATACTTCAAGTCCATCTTCCTGGCCCATTGTTTTGCTTGGTTAAAAGCTGCCCTCTTTGCAACTATATCACAGGTATAATCTGGAAAGGGCAGTGTTTTAATTCCTGGTTCTTCCAATAACAGCTCCTTTTTTTCCTCTGGATTTCTGCAACATGAGCTCCTTAGTGGTAAACTTCAGGAACTTCACAATCAATGTTCTAGGCCAACATCCTGAAGCTGGCTTGGGGGCAAGGGCCCAGTGTGCCCATTCTATATCAAAACAAAAATCTACCAGCAGATCCAACAACTTAGCAGTTTAGGGACAAATTCAGAAGGTTTGCCCCTCTCTATTCCCTCAAGGATACCCACAATCCTAATGTTACATTGTCATGAGTGGCTTTCTAGATGAATTAGTTGGTTTTAATGGTCTTTATATCAATACAGTTCTTCATAACCTGTAGTTTATCTCTTAAATCAACTTCCACTTCAGAAATTCTGTGTTCTGCTTCATGCATCACGCTAGGTATGGCTTGTACCGCACTCTGAATCTGTCAAGGTGGCCTGTAGGGTTGAAACTAGATTTAGTTTCAACGGTATCTGCTGACACCTGTTGTAGTACAGCCATCAGGCTCAGGCGCCATTTTGTTTGTAGGTGAAGAGGCAGATCTCCTCTGTTTTTTCTGTGCTTTCAGATTCAGAGAGGAAGATGCAGACGTAGCTAGCTGGCATCTTGTGAGTTTCAGCCATCAGGCACAATATTTCTTAGGTTGGAGGATGGGGTTTAGGGGATGATGTTTGGGGATTCTCTATGGACTGCTTCAGAGCTCAAGCAACTTGCATCCACCTTGGTTATAGAACCCTCTAGTGCAGGCCCAGACCCACATCTGGCCCTTCAGATGTTTTAATTTGGCCCTCAAGCTCCCGCCAGGGAGTGGGGTCCAGGGTTTGCCCCGCTCCATTCTGTGGCTCCTCATTGCTCCCAGAAGCAGCGGCATGTCCCCCCTCTGGCTCCTACACATAGGGGCAGCCAGGGGGCTCCGCACACTGCCCCCGACCCCAAGTGCCGCCCCCACAGCTCCCATTGGCCAGGAACTGTGGCCAATGGGAGCTGCCGGGGTGGTGCAGGTGGATGGGGCAGCGCGCAGAGCCGCCTGGCCGCACCTCCGTGTAGGAGCCGGGGGGGGGACATGCCACTGCTTCAGGGAGTTGCTTGAGGTAAGCGCTGCCTGGAGCCTGAACCACTGACCCCCTCCTGCGCCCCAACCCCCTGCCCTAGCCTTGATACCCTCCTGCCCTCTGAGCCCCTCGGTCCCAGACCAGAGCACCCTCCTGCACCCCCAACTCCTCATCCCCAGCCAAACCCCAGAGCCCACACCCCCCAGCTGGAGCTCTCACCCGCCCCCCTGCATCCCAACCCACTGCCCTAGTCCAAAGCCCCTTCCCACACCCTGAACTCCTAATTTTTGGCCCCACTCCAGATCCCTTACCCCATCCCACACCCCAACCCCCAATTTCATGAGCATTCATGGCCTGCCATACAATTTCCATACCCAGATGTGGCCCTTGGGCCAAAATGTTTGCACACCCCTGCTCTAGTGTCCACATCCAGTCACTTCATACTTTCTATGAAAACTGTACAATTATAATGCATTAAATTACATGCCATAGAAAAACAGGTGAAAATAAATAGATTTAAATGTAAACATATACATAGGACCAATATTGTTTTTTCCCTTGTGCAGGTGAAATTTACTCTGTAAAAATGTTGGTCTCCTCTGAGCAATATCTCTTGATTTTGTCCTTTCAGCATAAATGACAGCTGAGGTGAAATCAGGTTATGAATAACAGCCTCTCTGTCACTCAAGGCCCTTCCAAGCATCTGAGCCTGGACTCTTAACTTGTTTTTCAAATATCTTCCTGTGAAGAAAATAAATATTTGTTTCTCTTTCAAGCAACTTCTAATCAGTTACTAAACACATGTTGCATTGCTGGGATTTCTGTTTGTTGCTGCTGCTTTGTGTTCTATAGCTTATATGTATGTGTACAAATACTTTCTCTCCCTGCTAGCATTATATATATACAGTATATAATGTATGTGTGTAGAGATGTGTGTATATAATGACCAGCAGATTATAAGAATAAACAAATGTGTTTTTTTTTTTTTTTTCAGGAAAAGACAGAGGTAAATTAAAAGAGGGGGGGAAAGGCAGGAACCAAAAACAAAAGGAAAAGGCAGAGGAATCAAGGATAACAATTAAATAGCCTACTGAACAATCACATGGCAATAATTAAACATGAAATGCCCACAAACTTAGTAAAATAATGAAAATTCCCCCAAAATCTCCCCGCAGGCCTTGACTGGTTGGTGGAGTTGGAGCTTGATGAGGTGGGGTGGTGTCCCTGGCTGATATGCCAATATCTGTCCCTAGGGGTGGAATAGGTCTTTGATGGATTCAAGGCCTGGCTATCCCTGGCTCCCAAACCAGGGGAGGCTTACCAGGCTCAAGTAGCAGTCAGTCTCCCATCTCCTTGCCCTAACCACCAGCTTATAGAGTCATTCTCTCTATCTTTGGCCCAATGACTGTTCCACTGTGGATAAATACTGAAATAGTCATTCGGTCTGACAGAGAGTGAGAGTGAGTTTAGGACAAATCTTTCCCATTGGCATTTCCCATTGGCTAGTTAAGTGTCTTCCTGTCTAGCATGCTGACTTTTGTGGATCACAGTCTTAAAAACCTTTCATTGTATAGGGAGCCTAGGTGCTTAACTCATGCTTTGTGGATCACAGTGTTATTCCTGTGATTTTTCTAGGCACCTAAAAGTTAGGCATTGTGATGTTAAGCATTCCTATGCCTAAGTCCCTTCATGGATCCCAGGCCTTTGTGTCTCTCAAGCATAGGTGAGTTAGGCAGTCTTTGTTTCTTGTGCCCCAGCCTGCTGTCTGTGGGAGTAGTTTTTTTCAAGCTTCCAGTATTTTATATCACTTGACTATACTTGCTTGAGTTTGTTTTGTTCTTTGGGGAAACTGGGGGACAGGCAGGGTTCTTATTTTACCAGTTCATTGAACTCTGTGGATCTTACTCAAACTGATTGGTGTTGTGGGGCCTTACTCAAACTGGTGAGCATTTACTTAGTGCCCATGAAACATACAGATATCAAAGGGACTATTTGAATGAGTAAATGTTTACTAGCTTGAGTAAGGGGTCCACAAGCTGACTCTAATTAATTAATCCATGTCTTCTGCATCACAGAGCATACTCAAACCAATTAAAACCCTTATTCTAATTTTTTTAAATTGAACTTTAAAATGTTTAAAGTAGTTTGGAAATACCATAATGATAGCAACACAAGAAATATGTAACTTGATTATGTTACTGCAAAAAACAATATCCTACTGGATATGTCTTAATCACCAGGAGTTCTTAAGGGACTGATTTTTAAAATGTATGCCATTTACTAATGAATTTCATGGCGTTTTGGAGGAAATAATGGGAACAAGTATGTACGATTTTTTTACATTCTTAAAATGCTCCTTAGGCCTTGCTTTATTATACAAAGAAAGGGTGTATATAATTCACAAGAGGGTGTCATTGGAGATATAACAAAAATGATACTTACAAGCATTAGAAAATTATACTTTGGGCTTTCAAAAATGAAAAATATCAGAGGAAAGTACATAATTTTAGGTTACACATGGCCAGCATTCATTTCATTATTTGCTAGCTTTAGCCACTCCATTACAGTCATTACTGTCCTATTCAAAAATAATGAGCATTTCCCCAGCAATCACACCTCCCATCTTCCGCTATACTTTAAAAATAGAATAACAGCACTATGATGAATATTTTTCATGATATCATATGCTTTTTTCCTTAAAAAATCAGAAATGTACAATTTAAAACTAGAAGACAGGGAGGAGGAAAGGGCATTGTTTGCAGATTGATTGTACTTTGCACAGATTCTCTTCTTTCTCTAGGATTTCTCAAAATAATAAGAAAAAGAAATTATTTGATTAGGTTTCTATGGGAAACTGGATTACTAGCAGGGTATATTTACCCTCTAGGTCACTGCTTTGAATCTAGTCCAAGTTAGTGATCAAAGTTATTAACAGCTAGGCCAAGATTTTTTTTAAAAAAAAAGAGGAGCCTAAAGTTAAGCTTCCTAAATCCAGAGTTAAATACCTGCATGAGTTTGAAATGTGCTCGATTGGAGATGCTGGATGTTCCCCATTATGTCTTTCTCAGGACACCCTGAACTTCGAGCCACTGTGGTTAGCACCCTGCCATCGCAAGAGTGAGAGCTTTCCTGCTGCAAAATGTGTGTCAGTTCCTCAATCCATGAGTCAGTCTGCTTTGCCAGCAAACTCCTCGAGACTCTGCCAGTCTCAGCCTTGCCTTGCAAGTAAAAATCAATGAACATTAGTTCCTGAGTTTCCCAGAGACCCCTCCCTGTCCAGTCCCTCTCACCGGACACTCAAAGAAATTAAGTTCGCTGCCTCCAAAGAGACTATATACATATTAGCCTGTTAGGTTTGCTGAACACGCACATTTACTACAATATGACAGCAGTGAGATGGTTTATGGTAAAATTAAGAAAAAGTTTATTAACAAGGAACAGAAATTTAAGTGATACTAGTCGAGAATAAAAGAGACCGGTATGGTTACAAATAAAACAAAACATGACTGCTAGTGATTACAAGTTAATTTTAGCAAGTTAGAATCTTTGCCTAAGCTATTTTCTTACTTACCTCAAGTTACCAGCATCCCTAGCCCTCCAGACTAGGGGATCCAACTTTCACAGACTCAGAGTGCTGTACCCTATGTCCCCTCAGTGATGAATAGCCAAGGAGTTCTCTTCCCTTCTTTTATAATCCAGCACATTTTTGAAATATATTCTTTGAAAAGTAAATGCAGACAAAGTTTCTCTCCCCCAGCTGTTTGTTCTTCTGGGTGCAGGTGCCAAGCCCCTTCTTTCACCCTCCGGTCAATTTGCTTTTTTGATTCGCTTGATCAATTTGCTTACCTTAGATGCAAAAGATGTACTATTGTTCTTTGTTTGCAAAGCTTAACCCTGGCATACTGGCAAATGTAGGACAAACTGTTTATCTGGGGTGCTCAGAGTGCTTATTAGAAGCATATTTTAAAAACCTATTTCCAGCATATTTGCATAACTCTTTACATGCTAATCATACACATACCACACAATAATATTGAACTCCTGAAGCACTGAAATAGCTTTAACATGGAGACACAGAAAGTTCCCCTGGGTACTCCAGTATATCTTGCTACCCAGGCAATCTTGCCTTTCTGATAGATGGTCCCTTTCACCAAAAATCACAATATTTGGATTAATTACAGTCCCAAACGACCAGTCACTTACCTCAGGTCAAGTGCACACTAGATCTGTCATCAGAGATAACACTTGTAGCCAATCCTATAATAAACGATCGAAACATTTTTTAACTAAGGGCTGGTCCACACTGGGGCGGGGGATCGATCTAGGAAACACAACTTCAGCTACGAGAATAGCGTAGTTGAAGTCAACATTTCCTAGATCGAACTAAGTTTACTTACTGCGGGTTCACGCAGCGCAGGCAAGCTCCCCCATCGACAGCGCTTCCTCCTCTCAGCGAGCAGGAGTTCTGCAGTCGACGGGGGAGCGCTTCTGGGATCGATTTATCGCGTCCAGATGAGACGCAATAAATCGATCCCTGAAGATGGATCTCAACCCGCCGAATTGGGCGGGTAGTGTGGACCTAGCCTAAGAAAAAGAAATGAGCATTATATACAAGGTTAAAGCAAGTAAACATACATGCACAAATAATTACAGACTTAGGTTCCAAAAAGTAATAGAAGTTTCAGTAATGTGCAAGCTCTAGATGTCCTGTAAGGCTTGGCTTGGGGATCCCTTGCTTATGTTCAGAAATATTGCCCTTTCCAATTTCTAAGCAGCATAGTGATAACAATTTATTGACAGGGATTTGTATTCCCTTTGCCCTGGCAAAACTATGATGGAATGAGGGTTTGTGGGGGTGGGCTTGGGAGTGGGCAATCAACAAAGTCTTTTGTTCACTGATGTTCCACATTAACTTACCTGGTGTCTGTGGACCTTCTTTTGTTGGGCAGGAGATGACACCTCTTGTGGTAAGCTAGTGTTTCACACTTAGTAATGCTTCTTTCCTGACTGTGGAGGTTTCCCATTTTATAGCAAATATTTTCATAGTTATAGAGCAAAATACTTATATATATCCCTCATATATCATTATAACATGGGATACAGATATTATAAGTGATATTTATGCATACAACAACTCATAAGCATTTCATAAAGTCCAAACACTAAACACAGCTCTGTAAAGTGAATACCTATTTTAATTATACTACTACACAGGTGAGCCAGACAAATTTCCAGCTATGCACTTGTCAGTGTTCAGTGAGGCCTAGGGGCCTTGGCATGAGCTGACACCCAGTCTGCCAGTGTCACCCCTCCCCCGGAGAGTCTGAAAATCAGTCAGTTGCTTAATGTTAGATTTAGGTTCCCATTTTTGAAAATCTCAGACTTGGCGGCTGTTCAGTGGCCTTGAATGAAATGAGTTGATGGCCCCAGTCCAATTCCTAGTGAACTAGTGTTCATATTACAAGCAAAATCTTTATAGGCAGCCTCTCCAGGGAGACTAGGGACTGCGACAGCAGTGACTGTTGTGCTTCAACTTTCAAATGAATTTAATGGCATTTTATTCTTATGAAATAAAAAATTGGTAACTCTTGTTAGAATCTGGTGGTGATATTTGAAAACTTTAAGATTTTTCCTTCTAAGAATCAAACTAGTACTGCCATAGGTATCCCACAGGAAATTAGCTTAGACACTCCTATGCCAATGGGAGAGCTTCTCCCATCAGTGTAGTTAATCCACTTCCCTGAGAGATAGTAGCTATGTGAAAGGGAGAAGCTCTTCTGCCAACATAGCACTGTCTACACGGGGGTGGAGGGTAGGTCAGTATAACTACGTCACTCAGAGGTGTGGATTTTTCACATCCCTAAGCGATGTAGTTATACCGATGTAAGTCTGTAGTACAGACCCAGCCTTAAAAATCCATATTCTTTTTAAAGACAGTAAAAACCATGATTTAAAAATGTAGAAAGATTGAAATCCAGAGACAATCCAAATCAGTAGGAAAACCAGTTTGTCTAATGTGGCTAGGATGGACTTGAGAAGATACAGCTCCTTTTTATGCTTTACCAAACGTTTCTACTTCTTGCTAAAGTCATTCATTTGTTGTACACTGGCTGAGCTACAAATCAAGTTGAAGTAACAGATCCATTAAACATAGATGAAAGGTTAGTGGCAGAGTTAAAATAGCTGCCAGATGTCATGATGAATTCAAGATGTCCTCATGATGGGCTTATACTATTCCAAGATAATTCTCAAATGATATGAAGGGTAAACCTATTCACAGTTGATTCAGGATGACTTCATGATATATTGCTTGTCAGAAAATAACCCTTACAAACCCATTAACTTCTTTCAGGTCTTTGCAGTCCTATTTGCTCTCCTTTAGACCCCATAGCTGTGGCCATTTTTGAAATAATTTTAAATGAGTTCACTACATAAGATCCAATGGTTGGAAGTTGAAGTCAGCAAAATTCAAACTGGAAATCATTAGTTCAGTTTACTAAGGAAGATGGTAGAGTCTCTATCATTTGAAATCTTTCAAACGAGATCAGATGTTTCTTTCTAAAGATATGCTCTAGTTCAACGGCAAGTTATTGGGCATGATGCAGGAAACACTGGGTGAAATGTTATGCCCTGTGTTATGTAGGAGGTCAGACTAGTGAACTAATGGTCCCTCTAGCCTTGAAATCTGCAAATCTATAAAACTGGTGCACTGACATGATGCCAAAATTTTAGCAAGGGGCTCTCTCAATAAATATCCACTTCAGTCACATATCTATGTGACATTCACATTACATTAGTTCAATAGTTTCTATCCCACGCAAAAATATTCATAAATTCAGTATTAATTTCCCAATCACCTCTGTCAAATTCAACAATTCTATACTCTGTCATACAAATCCTTCCATTCCCACCACTTTTGGCCCATTATCCTTTCTCTCCCATCACATATCTGTTAGAGATTACTACGGGTAGCTCCTCTGCTTAGCACCTGTTTCAGCAGCAGTGATGGTAGGCAGGTTTTTAGCAGCCTCTTCTTGCAGAAGTGTTAAAAGACAAAGGATCCTGTAGCCTCTGACTGCATGGTGGTTGATTGATTAAAGAGACGGTCCCCTGGTGATGACTATAGTCCACTTTATTTTGTGAGGGTAGTGGTCTCCCCTGACTGTTGATGTTCTTCCCTCTCTTATGTACATTGGATGGGACTATAGTTTCCCTCTCAATATTGGGTCTTCTATGCTCTGTGAGTAGGGGCTGTAGGGATAGGCACTCGGCCCCACCTTCTGTCTCCTTCTGTGGTTCTCGAATAGCAGAAGGATGATATGCTGCCTTCTTCATACATTCCTAGAGACACGGGTAGGGGATGCAGAAGCAAAGTTTCTCTTACAGCAGCTGCCATGGCAGTGACAGGTATATGTGGCAATTGCCTGAGGGAGCAGCAGGTAGTTCAGTCCCAGAATTGGAGAGCTCTGGAAATCTTAATTAAGATGGTCTTAGCCTTTCTTGTCAGGCCTATGACAGATTTCCCTTTCAACCTCCCTTCCCAGCAGAGCTGATTCCATCATCATACTACCATGCACTGGGCCAGCCTGAGGATTTCAGAGAAGCTAGTGAGGTGATTCTCTAGGATACCCTCTAAGCATAACTAACTCATTTTACATAAAATGAGTGTGTAGGGGTGATCAACTGTGGAGAGACAGGGCCCTCCAGGGAGAAGACATGTGTTCCCATAGTGTTGCCAGGCACTGCTGTTTTATGCTTCAGAGCTTCCTTTAAGGTATTCCAGAGGGAAATTAGTACAGTCTCAGTTAGACAAGGATGTGTGGCCCTACCAGCTCCACTCCTGGCCTGCCCCCTCCCACCAGTGAAGAATGAACTCATCTCCTCTCCATGCAGTTAGCTGTCTGCTACCCATTCCTTGGGGTAGATACATGCACAAATAGGTTCCTTCGCTGCGGGGAGAGAGGAGTCATGATGTGGCTCTGTATTTGGAAAAAAATCCTTGCAAAGCTAGCTATTGAAAGGGGTCACCCCAATAGGGAGGGCATCCCAACACTTGTTTGATAGTCAGACTTATCATTGCCAAATTCCTCAGCTTTAAACATAATTCATAATTGTGTAAGTTGCAAGAGAGTGACGGGATCTTACAAATAGGCAAATGCTTGGGGCCTGATTCTGAGCTGACCAATGTAATTCCATTGACTTCAGATGAGTTAATCCTGACTTATGTAAGTGTAAGTAAAAGAAGAATTGGGCACACATTTTTTCCAGGATTACGATGAGACAAAAGCAGCAATTCAAAAATAGGGGAGGGAGGAAGTTGAAAGATTCACATATCCCTATATATGATGATCTATTCAGCCAGGTTTATAGTCTCACAAAAAAAATTGAAAATAATTGTCTGAAAAGAAGTCAAACACGATAAAGTTATATGTATCGGTAGCCACTGAGCAAATGTACAAGAGGAACAGAAGTGGTGCTCAGCTTGATAGTTCTGAAGATGAACGTGGTGACTCAAAATGATAGACACAATGAATGAGAGAAATACTGTGCCAGATGGAATACTTTGAAAACTTATATGGATCAGAATGACTCTATCATTCGTATTTTGAGCTTGTTTAAAGCTTTCATTCTATCCTTTCTTGTTTAACATTGATTAGCGTAATCATTTCCCTGTACCAAAGTATAAATATATGTATTTTCCAGGAACACAGCAGGAGACTGCGTACTAATAGGAAGACTTAGTCTGATAGAGATAACCTCCTCAAGACCCTCCGCCTCCCTACTGAACTGAAAAGTCTGCTTTCGCTCAGATAAGAATTTTGTTTTACCCTCAGTTAATTGAAATATAAATTAACTATACAGAGTGGCAATAACCCCTTCCAATCTGAGGGTAAAACCTCTTTTAGATTATAGTTTTATTTCACAGGGAAGAAGTGTTCATGGATATGATCTTCCTCTTAGTTTAACCCCTCCACATTTTCTTTTCCATAATTTAATCCTTTTCCTCATTTCAGACCTTTTCCTCCTATTATGTTTTTCCCCAAAGTTCTTGAGAACATTCCATTTCATTTTTCCTCCTCCAGTTCTGTGTTTGGTTTCAGGGCTGGAATTGTGTTCCGTATTGATAACCGACTACCCCTTCTACTCAACTCATCCTTTAATCCTGTCCCTCAACACACTTTATTGGGGTTTGTATCTTGATTTCTCTCCCCCTCAGCACTATGATAAACTATGGCTGATAGTTCAACCTTCTATTATCCTCTTTGATGGTTCTGTCAAAGCTACACGGTTTGTGGGAATCAGCAGAACAACTTTCATGACTCCATCTTTCCAGTAGGAAACATCTCCTAACTATCACTCCTAATGCAGAAAGAAGATAGTGATTGCAGCCTCCATTTTATACACAGACCTGAAACCAAATTGAATGGGGATAAAGAGATCTAAGGTGCTTCTCTGAACAAGCTTCAGTGGTAGGGATCAGGCTTCCAGCACTCCTTTACATCCTACATCCTCCCAGTCCGAACCTCATCTCCCTAACATGTGCACAGATAAAGAAACCCACCAAATTAAGGAAATAGGTGTCAGGGCTTATCTACACTTCTGGCTAAATTGGCATTGCTGTGATCGATGCAATGGTGTCAATTTAACGGGTCTAGTGAAGACAAGCTAAGACAAAGACAGAGGGCTCTTCCGTCAATGTCTGTACTGGACGTCCCCAAGAGGAGGAACGTAAGTCGGTGAGAGAGCATCTCCTGTCGACATAGTTTGGTGTAGACACTGCTGTAAGTCGACCTAAGTTACGTCAACTTCAGTTATGTAACTTATGTAACTTACATAACTGAAGAAGTGTAACTTAGGTCGACTTACAGCATTAGTGTAGACCTGCCCTCAGACTTCACTATCAGGGACAGTGATTCTTTGCATTCATGAAATACAAATAAACGTTTGCATTTTGTACTATCATGGATGAAAATTATCATTGGATGTCTTGATAATTCTGTACTGGGATCACATATGGTAAGCCCCAGTCTTCTGTTTTCACTCTGTGGGTTAGAGCTTTGCTAAATGCTGTCCAGAATGGCTTGTTTTTACTGTTTGTATCTTGACTCTCTCCTTATTAGTTGCCACATAGCTCTGTTTCAACGCTTTGGCTAGTAATATTCTTTGTGGGTGGAGGCAGGCCTTTAGCTGTGAAACTTTTGACTCTACATGACAGAACACGAGTATGTAGTGGTGAGATGTAGTAGCAAAAGTCCTAAAGAATAATAGAAGATTAATGCACCTAAGTATTTATCACTTTAGCAGGAATGTTCCCCTTTGCTATTAATTACTAAATATGGGGGGAAATACTGCATCCAGTAATTTAATTTCCCTTTAGATTTCCTTGGGCCTAATTCTTCTCTGCCTTCAACCTGTGTAGTCATTTACACCTATTCTAAATGAATGCAAAATGAATGTAAAGAGCCACTCTATTGTGAGTGAAGAATCCTGATCTGGTAGTATTCTCCACCCACTTTGCACAAATAAAAATGACTACACTAGGTGCAAGGCAGGGGAGAATCAGACCTCATCTTCATTTTTAAATCTGAAGAGTTTTTATTTATTTATTTATCTATTTACTGGAAAACAAGGAATTTTAATTTCCGAAGACTGCGAGGCACTGAATAAGATTAAATACATTATTACGTTTACAAGAAAGGATTTTGCTTTAATTCCTGTGTTCTCACACCAATGGAGTTTATAATCAGAGATGATGTAAAAGTTCACAGATGGAGATCTGTATAGAAAGGGCAGGTCTACACTTAAAATACTGCAATTGCATTGGTGCAGCTGTGCCACTGCAGAGCTTCAGTGAAGATGCTACTAGTTAATCCACCTCCATGAGAGGCGGCAGCTATGTTGACAGGAGACGGCCTCCTGTCAACACAGTGCCATGTACACCGGAGTTTTGGTTGGTATAACTATGTCTCTCAAGAGGGTGATTTTTTCACACCTCTGAGCGATGGAGTTAGTACGTTTGTAGTGTAGACCTGGCCAAAGTGATGTGCTTTATGAGGGGAAACCAGTGATAGCAATTCATATTTCGGATGACATTTTCATAAATCAGAAAGGTGAAATGTAGTGGAGCTCTGTTCTAGCAGAGTCATCAGTTTATTGCTTTTATGCTTGTGTAGGTTTTGCTGCGACTGCTGCTTATCTTGCGGATGTCGTATTCTATGCAATAATTTTTCAGTTGCTTATTGACTTTTTTTCTATATTTGTCTAATGTTATCACACAGCACAAAAATGCCTTTATTTTGTTTTATCCCTTCACTGCTCTTAAGAGAAACAAAACTTTACACAGAATGAAGCATAGAGGCAACCATCTACTTTTTGACATAAAAATTTAGGGAACAAAATCTTTTTAGAGAAGACAAAAGGGGACAATCCAGCTTCCATCCTGATTTCCCCTATCATAAGAGGGAGGCAGGTGAGAATGAATTCTTCAGAGCTTATTCAGAATTTTATAATTTCATTTTCTTAATGCTAGAAGGAAATACAGGTGAAGTAAAATATAACAAAATAAAAAAAAAATTAAATGTACAATAAGTAATTTAAATTTAAAGACATATCTATAAACATTTTCTACTGTAGTAAAACCAAAACTCCTAAATTGTTGATCTTCTATTTAAGAGATTGGACTTGGACTCAGGAGACCTAGAGTGAAAGAGGAAAGTTCTTTATGAAACTAATTAGAACCCCAGGAGTTAGCTATTTAAGAGAGAGTAAGGATGCTCCAATAGTTACAGTACTAACCTACCAATTGGGAGAGTTGGGTTCAATCCCAGGTTTGCTAGACTTCCTTGGCAAGTCACTTGATTACTCTGTGCCTTAGTTTCCCATCTGTAAAATGGTGATACATCCTTTTTCTATTGCTATGTTTGTTTATGACATAAGTAATTGTAGGCCAGAGTCTGCCTCTTACTATATGCACAGCTTCTTGCACAATAGGGCCCTAATCTCAGGAGAGGTGTCTACACATTTCTATAATAAAATTCAGGAAACTTATTAGCTGATACTTTACACATCCCAGTAAAGTCTACACATTTGTTCTCCTTTCCATTTAGCTAAAGAAGGCATAAAATAGATACTGCAAGTCTCACAAAGCTTCTTTTGATAATTTGTCAGGTTTTGCTTCCCTCTGTGAAATTATTTAATAAACAGTTCATAGGATTAAACAAACCAGAAGTGATACAGATCATGACTGACCCTGAGAATCAGAAAGCCAGATATCCCATCCTATTCTGTACTGAGTGGAGTTCTGGCACAGGGTAGAATCCTGCCCACTGAGCGGTAAATTCCTCCACATGTAGACCCACTGAAATCAATGGAACTACTTTCAGGGTAATGTCTGACTCAACATGAGTAAGGGTGGCAGAATCAAGGTTAAAAAAAAATAAGGTATTTTCTAAATAGGAATGAGCACAAATTCTTTCATCGCACTCATTTGCCCTGTATAAGGGAGTTACAGATTCTTAGTCCATTCTGTGTTTCAATGCCATTTATACTCCTTTGATACATACTACAACCCTAACTGCTTCTCTTCCTAGCCTCTGTTCCAACCAGGATTGCATTTTAGTCCTGCTTTCTCACTGGTATTTGACATTTTTAGAATGTGATATACAATTTAGTGCCGAGTTGGCATTTACCAAATGATAAATGTGTCCACCTGTACTAACGCTGAAAACAAACCATTATAACACCCTTTCTCCAGTGAGACACTGGTGTTGTCATCAGCTCCTCAAGACTCTCCCTAGTTTCCACTAGCTAGGGGAACAGAATATTTTAGAGGTTGAGTCCCCTACTCCACTCTTCTGTGTGATGCAAAAATAGTACCATCTACCAAGTGAAGTAGGCTCATTTCACGAACTAAAGAGCTGTTTGTTCCTTGATTTAGAGAGCTCAAAATCATATAAAGATGCCTGGTTGTCAGCATTTTTTGTTACACATTGAAGTGTTGGTTGGCACAGAATTCACTGGTAAACTTTATTCCTTTTATTCCAATTTATTATGTGATATTCCCACTTTTTAACCTCATTATTTACCATTTACTATATGTTCCAGAAGATCTGAAAAAGAGCTCTCTGGAGCTTGAAATCTCTCTCTCTCACCAACAGAAGTTGGTCCAATGAAAGAAATTGCCTCATCTACTTTGTATCTATATTAATGATTTATCTTGAGACAATTTATTGAGAGGACGATAGAAGACATGCCTAGATTTTATTTATAATAAGCATTGAAGCGTGTTCATTTTATTGTTCTCAGCAACAGTTCTCTCTATGCCTGTGCTTAGTCTAACAAAGAACTGTTTTGTCCATTTTTCATTTCCAATAACTATGAGTCCTCTTTGCTCTATTTCTAATCCTGAGCAGTGTCGCAACATTGTAATATTAAAAAAAACAGAAAGTGTCACAAATTGTCTTTGCCCGTGTGTCTCTTAACATAAAGACAGATTAATCCCATTAACTAACATTATGCTCCAGCTGCACTTTCCATTTACAAGACCAATTTAAAAAAAAGAAGGGTGAGGAAATAATATTCCATTATCCAATGTCTCTCGACTTCTTTTCTTTTTTATTTTTAATTAAAAATATCATCAATGTGTATCATCAACTTCAACAATGCAATTATTTTTCCCACAGTTTCAGCACAAAACACCACCACGAAGAAATGGATAAATTTCCCATGATGCATTAATATCTTCAGTACAGGGCCATTAGTGTGATCATTTGGAGTTGCTGATAGCAATAGGGAAAATTGCTTTCAGAAGAGCTTTAGTAGAAGCATTGGCAGGGACATTAATGCTAACAAATACTCCAAGAGTTGTAGTTAATAGCAGAAAACAGATTTACAGAATGTGTTTTGTTGACCTGCCCAGTGAGTTTTATTTAATTGGTCAGTACTTCCGTACTGGGGTTGAATTGTTTCAGCTCCCTATAAGAGCCATCCAAACTGGGAATGGTTGTATTTTGCCTGTGCACATGTAACAATACAGCAAACTGGTGAGTGTCACTACTGTCTAAATAATAAGTCCCAGAAATAGTGTGCATTGGAAGGTGGCATTTTCAGGAATCGTATTACCATATCAAGTGACTGATTGGTTTAACATAGTTCCAAAATTCAATACCATCTTGGAGTGACATACTCACCTATGCATATGCAGTTGCTACTAACAATAATGAACTTTTGCTACCTTTCCTAATTTGCCCAACATGCCTGTATGCTTTGTTATTTATTGTTTGCTGAGTGGCTGACAAAGTGCAGAGCACTGTATAGAAATTGGAGTAGACAAGGTCTCTTCCCTGGCATTTGTTGTTTCAGGGACAGATTGTGATCGATTTAAAGGTAGAGAAGTGACTTATTTGACATGATAGACATTTGAATGGGAGTTGGGTGCTTAAATCCCTTAAATTCCTTTGAAAATTCCAGCTTGAATGCAGTAGAGAACAAAGGAGCAAAGTATATCAAATAGGGCTGGTAGTTTAAGCTCCTCAATGACTACTCCATATGCTATTAGCCTTACACAAAGTATTATGTTGAGGGAAAAGACTGACTGTTTTTGCATAAAAGTTCCCAAGGAAGCAAGAAAAATTGGAAATTGCCATTTTGTTTGTTATGAAATTGGAGTTTAATGGTGCTGCCCTCAGTGAGTGAGTTCTCACACAAAAGATATTTGCAGTTTTATACAGCCACTTATTTGAAGCTTTATTGGCAGTTTTGCCTTATTGTAGCTGGTGTGGCTATAAAGTTTGTTGGTAGCATGTTCCGTCTTTTGCTACTCTTAGTACATTTCTTTCCCTTTTGCTTGTATTGCTTAAACTGAAACTTCAGGCCTAGTTTTCATTTACTAAGAGGCCACTTTACACCACTATGGCAATGTAAAAGGGCCTTAAAATGACTGTAGAGTTACATTTATACACACTTCAAAGCACCTTTGCACTGCCAGGGCCATGAAACATGTATAAATGTAACTTTACAATCACTTTAAGGCCCTTTTACACTGCCATAGTGGTGTAAAGAGGCCTCTTTTTAGGCCCTCAGTACTGGGGTATGCAAGTCTTAGAATTTCCATGGTCCACTTCTAGCAGCACATTGCAATGTGAGTGTCATTAATGATTTAACAGTTACGGCACCATGGTATCTGTGATTTCTGAGTTACTTTACCCACTTAGGATATGCTGTAATGGAGATTCCTTGGGTACCACTGTATGATAACCGGGTAAATGCTGACTTTAATAGACTGTGGGGAAAAGAACCGTATTCAGAACAAATAATGTCAGACTCTAGAAAACATTTACATTTACCCTTTTTCACACACACACGCACAAACACACACTATTAATTATTAACTGTGGGGAATCACTCACAGGATCTTTTAGTTCAAATTCACCCGTTCTGGAATTTAGCTTTATTAGTAACTCAAATAACAAAATGAAAATGTACATTTCAGCCTAGACTTTCACCCTAACCTTGGTTGTCCTTAGGGCTTCGAGGAATTCCACACCATTCCACACCATCTCCATTCCACACCATCATTTCGCTCTGACCAAGGAACCTCTCTCATCTCTCTCTTATATTTTAAGTAGAGTTAACTAGACACATCTCCCACCATGAGTTAGCAGAAATCAACCATCCATGCCGTGTTCTGACTGCTTCTAACAGGACTGGCTCAAGAGGAGAGCAGTATTATCTGGTTACATAGTTGATACATACAGTAGTTGATTCATATTGAAATCAGACCCCAAAACCAAACATTATTTTAAAATAAAGAAATACTTTTATCATACTCTAGCTAATAGCTTGTGATTGTTTCAAATATACTTTCTTCATTGAACTAATTTACGAACAGCAATTAGTCCATGTTTACTATTGAAAATAACTTATTTGTGAGAATAAAATTGCTATGTTAGCAAATAGAAATTCAACAAAAATATACTGGAGAGGCAAATTAGTGGCTCCCAAGATCTACTCGTCAAGGTTAAATAAGCAGTGGCCGTGTAAAGGGGCTTTAAAATGGACATAAATTACATTTATACATATTTTAAAGCCTCTTTGCACTCGCAGGGTGGGGTAAAGGAGCCTTAACATAAATAAGAATCAGGCCCCAAGTTTTAGTTTTTGTGAGGCTTTGGCTCTAATATTCTTGCAACAGTTTCAGAACTAAGTTATTGCTATGTACTCTCAACCTTAACTCCGGTGTAACAAAAAAAAATGTTTGGGAATGCACTCCAGCGGGGGTGGCTAAACCGCGGGTCGCAAGCTGCATGCAGCTCTTTTACAGTTAAACTGCAGCTTGTGGAGACTCCCCACTCCCCGCCATTCTCTGTCTTTCAGACTGGGTGGGAGGAGGGGAGCTCAGGACTTCTGCCCGGTAGTGGGGCTAGAGGCAAAGATGAGTGGTACCTGCTGCGGGGGGGGCACAAGTTAAAGGTTTGGTCCCCCTAACAGACTGAGTCATGCCCCCCCCCCCATGCATGCCTCCCTCTTACCCTCAGTGACCCCACCCTGCAGCTCCCAGGTGTTAACTGTGTTTGGAGAGGCAGTGGCAAATAGCTCGGCGCTACAGGGAGGAGCCACTGCTTTAGCTCTGTGAGGAGAGGCAGCAGCAAAAGCTGCCATGCAGGGAGGGGGCCCGGTGGCACCATGTGATCAAGCAGGACCATCCAGGGCTGGCTCCAGCTTTTCTGCCACCCCAAGCGGCGAAGCGGAAAAAAAAAAAAAAAGATAAAGCCGATCGGCAGCACTTTGGCGGCAGCTCAATTGTGCCGCTTCATTCTTCGGCGGCACTTCAGCAGCAGCTCTAAGAGGGAGAGAGGGACTAAGGGAATTGCCGCCGAAGACCCGGACGTGCCGCCCCTTTCCATTGGCCGCCTCAAGCCCCTGCTTCCTTCACTGGTGCCTGGAGCTGGCCCTGGAGCCATCAAACCCTGGCAAAAGTCTGGGGGGGAGACATGACCCCATGTGCCCCCACACACGTTGCCTCTGGCTTCTGCCCAGTGGCAAGGGAGGTTTTGAGGCTGAACATGCCTGCCAGGCCTCGGGATTTCAGCAGGAACAGGCTGAAGCCAAAAGCCCAGACAAGTGCCTTCCACAGGATTGAAGCCCCGAGATACCCCTCCCTGCAGGGCTGAAGCCCCGAGCTACAGCAGGCACCTCCCACAGGGCTGGGCTGAGCTGAGCTTCGGCAGGCATACACCGGCTCGTGAACTTCTGAAGATTGTCATACGCTGTTTGGAGAGTCCATAAGTTTGGCCATTCCTCCACTACAGAATTGGTTATTGGATCAGAAATGAGATGCAATTCTGAGATACTGGTAAATGCCATCTAAAAGTGAGTCATCAAAAAGAGAGGAAGGAATGGACAATGCATATATTGTAATGGACAACTATTTATTACACTTGTTATTATGTACTTTTTGAAACATACAGCCAATCAATTCGAGACAAATGAACCAAATGATATGGCTAATACTTGTCCATCGATTACCAGTGGTCTGTGCTTTTTAGCTCTGAAGGCATTTTTAATATCTTTCCTCCCTATGTTTATAAGGCAGTAAAATAGAACTTAAGCATTAGTATCAGAGCTGATAAATGTGGGAATATTTGAGAATACTCGGGACTACTTGTGTACTAGAAAAAGCCTTTATATCTCAATGAACCATATCACATTCTTATTCCACCCTTGAAAAAATAGCTATTCACTACTGAAGCTCTGCTCCCCCTTATGCTGAAGTGGATGCTCAATTTTTTCCATATCTGCAAGGTTATGGATCGAAGTAAAACTCTCAGTGGATTCTCTTGGCTGAGTCAGCAAGCCCTTTGAGGGACATCCATCTTCCCAAGGTAAAAGCTAAGCACAAGTGCAACATGAATGGGAGACAGTAAATAAGGTCTTCTATCTGTTGTTTTTCATAACATGATGAAAAAAACTGAGGGGAATATAGGAAACCACATATTTAGGCTATGGCTATATGGGCAACTAGGGGTGTGTGTGATTCCCAGCTTGCATAGATATATTTGTGCTAGTTGTCATGGAGCTGCAGTAGCACAGGGAGGGGTGAGTGGCAGCATGGACTGTCACCCCGAGTACAAACCCACCTGTGCCCCATGAGTATGTCCTAGGGACACCTAACCCATGGTGACACTACCTGTGCTACCACAGCTCCACTACTATTTTTAGTGAACTAGCTCGGTGAGACCTAGCATAAGGATGTCTACTCAAGCTGGGAATCACAGCCCTAGCCCCAAGCATAGACAGAGCTTTAGAATGCTTCAAAATACCCAGCTTAGAAGAGGCATTTATTCAGTTTTAAATAATGCTAGCAGACATAAGCAGTTTTCAGTTACTGGTTAACAGGCTCACAGAGCTAAACTTCTAGAATACTTTCAAGGCAGCCCCGGTGTGATCACTACCAAGGGTACAGAGTCTTCCCTTTCCAAACCGATCTCTGGGAATGTCAGGAAGCTTAAAGATTGTCCACAGTTGGGGAAGGATTAATACATTCCTCATGTTTGTTCTAGAGTCTCAAAATATATCAAGGAACTCCTATTAATATCAGTAGTTAAAAATAGCACAATTTTTAAAAATACCATACTACTCTCTTTGCACTGCATAAACCATAGGCTTTTCTGCTTGATGTCATACTAACTATTTTGATTTTAATGCTTGCTTAGATTTGAGGAATATGCTGCAGTAGAATTTTCAGTCGCCTCTTTCATGTCCACGGGCAGTAGGAAATTATCTGATTTTTAGCTAGTACAGTAAATAGTTCTACCATTAATCTGTGATCTCCCTCCCCTCTCAGATTTAGAGCCAGCCCATGGCATATTGCTCCAAGGGTATGTAAAAGTAGAAGCCTCCTCCTTCTGAGTCCCTGCACAGCAGTCAGGTACAGTCACAGTCTCTGCTCCTTGTGGGGCATAAAATGTCTCAGATGGGATTAGGAGAGAGAGAGAATAAAACAAGAAGCTAACCTTCTGCCCCACCCCCCACCTGCTGCACAACTGACTGGGTTTGCAAGTGGGAGTGTGCTGGCCCCCTGCAGTAGTACGTGCATTCCCTTTTGTGAGCTGGAGAGCTCTAGGTGAGGCTTATTTATTTATTTGTTTTCATTTAACATGTTTATTACAATAGCGCCTCATGGCCAACCAAGAATGTGGCTCCTTTGTGCTAGGAGCTGCACAAACACAGAGGAATAGCTAGTTCCTGCCCCAAACAGCTTACAATCTAAACAGACACAAGGCAGGGAGAAGGAAATAACAAAGCAGAGCAAACAATGTGATTGATGGCAACAAATATCATGTGAGCTCTGCAATGTTTTGGGTGTGGGCATTACCACATGGAAAGAAAAGGGAAGGGAAGCGGGGGGAGGGAGACAGGGCATAGGAGAAGAGGGTAAGACAGGCATGCGTGGACTGATGCTGATGTGATGAGTCTGTGAGGAAGCAGGAGGTGGAGGGAGAGGGTTGGAACAAGCAGCCAATTAAAGCACACAGCAGAAAAAGTCAGGTCAAAACCACAGAAAGTTCTTAGAATGTCCAAAGGGCCAAAAGTCCCTGCTTTGGCTGCTTCTGCCCCTACCAGCTAGAGTTCTGTGAATGGCTCCTCTCTGCACTTTTCTCCCAAGCCCCCCTGGCAGGGTTTGAGGGAAGATACCACCTTACTCCTAGTCCCCATAGCATGGGGGATCTCCCCTGCACAGTTCAGGATCCTAGAGCGTGCGGGGCCCCTTTCACACCCTCGTCCTCAATGCAGTAGTTCGGGCCTTGGCTGCTTCTGTTCCTAACAACAGATTGTACCTTCCTGGTGGAGAATTCCTCCCAGAGTTCCCACTGGGATTGTACAGCTCTGCACTGCCTCTAATGTAAGTCTGCACCTATATAGCAACACATACCTGACCATGACAATGTAGTGCTAAACTTTCAAGGCTTTGTTTTCCTCCTTTATTGTCTTTATTCTGAAACTCCTTGACTACCTTGTGGTTTTAGAAAACAGTGACTTTTCAAAGCTGGTAAGTCTCAAGCAATTACAATGACTTGTTCTATTATTTTGACAGCATACTCTCTATATATTCTCTAATGATTTGTTTCTGTCTACATGCAGCTAAAGAGAGTGAACTCATTTTCCCTAATTCTGAATCCACACAGCCACAGTGATTTGAAAGTTTGACTTGAATGCAAATGTTATTGGTTTTGGACTCCACTTAAGAGATGTTGAAAAAGGAGCAAAGGGGAAAAAATCAAATTAAAAATAGGATGAAAAATTTAGCCCAAAGAAGGCAGAATGAAAACAAGCAGAGCTATTTAAAGAGGCAGGAAAGTGGGGAAAGAGGAAAATTCTAATGAAGAATATATGCACTCCCTATATAAACTGTATGCAGAACAGGCCACAATAGAAAGTAGGTCAGAGGAAAAAACATGGATCTCCATTTAGATCTAGAATCCCCGACACCTCACACAGACATTAGAATAGCAGCTATAGTGGGGGCAGTGGGGAAGCAAATATATGTTAAAGCTGCTGTTTTTTTACTGTGATTTCATCCTCTCTAGTTATTGCTCTTTAGGAGGGAGACATGGTACAAAGCCACAGTGGAGGGAGCCAATGGAATCACAGCTAATGAAACTGTCCTGTTGCCACCAAAGGAAATAGAGCTGGTCAACATTTTGACTGACAACGTTTCTTTTTTTTGAAGACTGCTATGTCAGCAAAATCAAAATGTTTGGGAAAACGTTTCTCCCATGTCATAACAAAATATTAAATAAAAAATGCCAGTATAATTTTTTCAAAAATAGTCATTTCCTCTCTCTCTCTCACACACACACAAACACACACACACACACACACACACACACACACACACACACACACACATTGTCTCACATTTTTATTCCCACCACCCTGCCACACACACTCTCACTTTTTTACTCCCTCTACCCCCTTTTTTTTTTTTTCAACTGGAAAAAGTGTGAGGTAGAGGGGGTTCAATGAAAGTGAAAGAAAGCCGGGGAAAACGTTCACCAATTTACTTTTTTCAAACTTGAAAAAATGGATGACAAGGTAAAAAAGTTGAGGAAAAATAGAGCGGCTGGAGTATTTTTCCTTGTAGTTCTTTTTTCAGCCAAATACATGAATATAGCCCAAATCCTATAACCATCTCTTCAGCTGCTTGGTTTATGCTGATTATATGTCTTCTTCCTATCTTCTTTAATCTGTTGTCTCTCTCTGTGATTGCTTAATCCCTTTAATTAGATATTAAACCATATGGTTTTATCGACGTCTATTAACACAGTTCTCAGCAGCAGCTTCATAGTTAAGATTGTCACTAGGGTCCCAGTCTAAGACCTTCTTTCAATCCCCTATTACTTTGGCAGTATACTTCCTTTTCCCCTGAAATTCAGCACAGTTACTTTCAGGCAGGAGGAAACAGTGTTTTCTAAATTTGAAACAAATTAATCAAACTATATTTGAGTTAGAGGCAAGTAAAAACTTATATTGGTTTCAAATTTTAACAATGGCATCCCACTACTTTGTATGTGCTCATAAATCAAAAATGGCTTGGTTTGAAGTCACAAATTGTTACATATACTGAAATATTTTCTGAAAACTAGAGCTGGTTGGAAAATGAGAAGTAATTTTTGCAAAGCTATTTGCAAACATTTGGACCCTTTTTTCATGGATATGTAGAAATTCCACTGAAATTTGGAATTGAGAAATGTTTTGACAAAATCTGTAACTGGTCAGAAAACTGTATACAAATGTACATGAAATAAAAGTTGAAATTATGAATGTAAAACATTTTTGACCAACTCTCCTGAAAACTTATGTATAGGTTAGATTTGGTCATCGCAACTTTTTTTTTTTTAAACAAAAAACAAACACAAAACCATTAGGGCCCAATCTAGCACATCCTCTATCACATGTAGTTCATTTGAGTAATGGTTTACAGGACTGCAACAGAAGTTCTGTAGATCAAACCACTTCTAGGTGAGTGACTACATATGGTGTGAAAAATGTTGGTTTATATCTCCCTCCTAGGCCAATATTACCTAATTCCAGCAACAATTCCTGTGGGACAGGAGATGAAGTCATTGAGGAAAAGGAAGTGATCTCAAGGAGAAAGTATGGGGTTTGGCAAAACCCATGCTAATCATTCTGACCTTAGGCCCTGAGACTAGAGTTTCAAAAACATAGTGGGGCTGACTTTTTGTGGCTCTTGTCAGCTTCTCTCTTGCAGAACCAGGAGAGCAGGATAAGCGGACAGCTGTAGTCCACGGGACAACCAGGATTGAATAGGGCAGGGTTTATGAAATGTTCCTTTCCCACAGAAGAGGGAGAGACTTTGTGGGAGCTGGAGAGGCTGATGGGTCTCATAAAGAGGTTAGGGGCAAGTAATCCACTTCTGGTTTTACTTGACATCATTCCTTAGACAGCTGTGTTTACATTGAAAAGATTTCTGAGGCAGACCTCTGGGGTAGGGCTGAGGCAATGAAAAAGCTGTGCACAAGCAAACAATGTGTGTTTTAATATGACCACATGTAAATGTACAGATCCAGGAACAAAGAATGTAGACCATACTTACAAGATGGGGGATAGCAGAGATTCTGCAAAAGATGTGGAGTAATAGGGGATATTAATGAACATGAGCTTTTAGTACTCTCCTGGGACATCCTAACCTACCAGGCACATCTCTTAAATGGTGGATAAAGAAACCCCATACGTAACATTGGTTGATCCGAATATATTAAATAAGGAGCCATGAACCTATGGTTGTCAGTCAGGCCAACTACCTGTCCACATAAAAAATGTCAGAGTTATGGAAACAACACTGATAAAAGAGTCTATCTCAATTACCCATCCTCTCTGTCTCATGTAGTTTCTTAGAATCAATGACTTGACAATATATGAGTTTGAATGGTGGTATGAAGGAAGTAGAGCAAACCATGAAGGAGGTTATCACCTGATACAAAAGATCATAACAGCTAAAACTAAAATTGGAATTGGGTGCTGAAATGTTAGAACAATATGGGACAAAGTCAGGTAGTTAGTGAAATTATTCAGTTCGGTAGTAGTACTCTTGGAGTGAGTGAAATGAGATAGACTGGGCGTGGAAGACTCCATTCAGACAGTATCACAGTACTCTATTCAGAAAGGCAAGATGACACTCGTATAGAAGGAGTTGGAGTACTCCTTGACAAAAAGGCAACAAAAGCACTACAGGAATGGGAACCAGCTGATTCATGAAATGTAAAAGCACATTTTGTTACAAAGCAAGTCATTTAGCATTACACACCTACCAATGAACATGAAAAACAAGTACAAGGTGCGTCATTCTGGTTATGGGTGATATGAGTGCCCAAGTTGGTAACAACAACCTTGGATACAAGCGTTGCATGGGTAAATGCAGAACTGAGGGGATGACGGACAATGGTGAAAGATCTGCTAAGAGGCCCTGTATGGCCAAATATTCTTCTTTTATTGCTGTGCTACAAATGACAGGGAATGTATATCCCACAAGGGAGACCTTAGTGAGAGGGAGAGAGAATGCCAATGCATTATGTAGATGGTGTGGGAAGGCCAGAGAGACCATCCCATATATATCTGGGTAGTGTTATAAGACCAAAGATGCTCAGATAAAAAGACACAATCAGACAGTGAAAGCTGTGATTGATAAAGTAAATAAGTTTGGATGGAGAGCATTGGTGGAGCCAGTTCTTAGAAATAGAGAAGGGAACTTGTGAAAGCTGGATGTATAACCTGTGCATTGTGGGGATGCTTTTCCCTCATTGCAGGAAACGCAAACTAACATGGAAGTCACATGATGGAATTACCAAGAAATAATTGGATCTCATTGCCCTCAATGGAGAAGATCATTGCTGGATACATAATGTCATACAAATGCTGATGTAGGAAAATAAACTATTTTGTCAGAACAAACATCAGAACAATTAACATAAGACTAAAAAGACAAGCTAATAAGAAAGGAGAGATGGAATTTGATGTCAGCAAACTATCTGACACAGGAATCAGGAGGGACTTTAAAGCTTTCAGACAGACTCCAAGAGTGGCAGGCAATGCATGATGGTATAGAGGAACAATGGGCTCGCTTTAGAGATATTTCCCAGGAAGCTGCCTGTGATGAGGTGTATAAACCCCACACTGGGCAACCAGGGATTACGGAACTACTCTGGGCCCAGCCTGCCAAACCCTGCCACACCTGCACCAACTGGAGGAGGAGTTTAAAAAGTCAGGGGAGCAGCTCCTTTGGTGGCAGCTCAGGGAAGAGAATAGACCTGCACCCTGCAGTTCCAGGAGAGAAGTGCTGAGGGAAAGCAGAATCTCTCCCTAAACAGCTGCCCAAAGGTCCCTCCCTTTGGAAGGGAGGACCTGCTGCAGAGACAGCCTGGGGAGAAAGCATTCCCCTCTCCCTCTCATATGAACGCTGGACTTGGTTAATCCCCCTTCATTTTTGTTTGAACTACTCTAGCAGGTGAAAGCCCTTGGACTGAGCTGGTTCAGGAGGCTGGATCATACCACCAGAGAAAGCAATTGCCACCCAACAGAGAAAATAGTGACCTCACTATACGCAGATGCCAGAAGGTGTCTTTTTGATGAGCAGACATCCCCCACACCGCCTAAACCCAGATGGCGACTTTGGGACAATCACAGGGGCCGTGATAGGAAGTGATCCAGGGAGAGCAGCCAAAGAGTCTTGGGTCGGAGCCTGGTGGAGTTTGAGGGCCCAGGCTCCCCTACCAACAACCTGCACATCATGGTCCTAAGCCCCAACCACTAAGTGATGCTCCCCTACCAAAAACCCTGAACGAGGACTGTCACACTGCCATAATTTCTTTGGAACCAAGAGGATCAAGGAAAGAAGAGTGGATTCAGACATGCACATGGAAATGGATTGAAGAAAGAAAAGTCTTTAAAAAGAGGCAAGCACAGTTGACATGACAATAAGAACAACATAAGCTGCAGCAGAAATATGAAGAGAAAGATAAAAGGTAAAACAGTTGTCAGAAAGATAAGAGAGAATGTTTGACAAAAAAGCGAGAGAAGCTGAAGAAACATCAGTCAGAGGCGACTCCCAGAAACTGTTCCAGGTGTGTAAACAATTATATTCTGGTTCCAGAGTCACAGTGATTATCATAAAAGAGAAAGATGGGAGATTGTTAACAATGAAAACAGAACAAAAGAAAGGATGGTAAGAACTTTTTAATGAAATAGTCAACCAACCAGAGCCAATAATTCCAATTGATGGATGTGAAAAATTAAATCTCTCACTGCTAGAAATTTCAGAAGCAGAAATAGAGGAAGTAATTAAGCAGCTAAAAATGGCAATGCACCTGGTCAAGGTAAACTCACTGCTGAAATACTTAAAGTTGGAGATGGGTTGGTAGTACATGAAATATACAAACGTTGTGATATAGTTTGGGAGAAGGAATTCTGCTCAGAGGGGTGGAAGAAAGGTGTGATCTGCAAATTACCAAAGAAAGGAAACCAACTGCTGAGTGATAACTGGCAGAGAATAACACTACTTTTGATACTCAGTAAAGTGTTCCAAAGTGTGCTATTGAACAGAATCAAACTGCATACTGAGCAAGCAGGCTTTAGACCAAAAGTTTGTGTATAGCTCACCTGTATACCCTGAGATTGGTTGAGAAAGAGCTTGCTTACCAGAGAAGATTAGCTTTGAACTTTATAGATTTCACCAAAGATTCTGACTGTATTCATTGAAAGTCACTATGGAAGATCTTGCAACAATATGGGTTTCCTAAAAAGGAAGTATCACTGGCTAAGATACTGTATGGAAGTTCAAATACTGTGTAAAGAAAGAAAGTGGGATGACCACCTGCTTTGATACCATTACTAGAGCAAGAGAGGGATGCATTTTATCACCTCTCTTCTTCTGTATTGCTATAGATTATGTGATGTGAAAAGCAACATCAAAGGAAGATATAGGAATTATGTGGAGTAAAGGAAAACTTGATTTTGCAAATTACTTTGTTCTGTTGGACACAGATGATGATGCTATGAAAAAGACCACTACCAATGTCAAACGGGAGGCTGCCAGAATAGGATTAATCAGCTACAAGAAAACAGAAATCATAATTGAAAGAGGAGTCAGCAATGGTGGTGCATACATGATTGATAGTGAAGAATACAGCATGCTTAATGAGTATTTATATCTTGGAAGCAAAATTAGTGCCAACAGCCAACTCCATAAGGAGGTGGAAGCAAGAATTGGGAATGCAAGTGGAGCTTTTTTGAGACTGGCAAATATCTGCAAAACTAAGGAGATACCCACAAGAACCAAGATATAGTTATACAATGACATTTTGATACCAGCATTCTGACACTTGGCAAATGCTAGAAGCCTGCAAAAGACACCTTAATATATTCCATCAGAGAGTTGGTGTCCACTGGTGGAATAAAGTAACTAAAGCTGATTTGTGTCAAAGGACTGGCTAGAGATAATGATTCAAGAGAGAAGCCTGAAGTGGTTTGGACATGTTGTATAGATGTAAAAAACCTATATTCTTAAACATCCCTTGGCTGGATACTGCCTGGTGGAAGACAGAAAAGAAGGACACCAGATAACATCTGAAAACCATTGAGAAAGAAGATGCTGTCTTGGATACAGACTATAATGTAACAAGAAACATGACATTAGACAGACTGAGGTGAAAAGACTGGGTTGCCTCAGATGTCACAAGGCACAAGAGTATCTAATAAAAATAAATAAAGCTCCCAGTGTGATGCTATGGCCAAAAGGACCAATGTGATCGTTGAATGCATAAACAGGGAAACTTGAGTAGGAAGAACAAGGTTATTTCACCTCAGCAGTATTTGGCACTGCTGAGACTGCTGCTGGAATACTGCATCCAGTTCTTGTGTCCACAATTCAAACAGGATATTGATAAACTGGAGGGGGTTCAGAGAAGAGCTACAAAACTGATTAAATTATTGGAAATATGCCTTATATTGATAGACTCAAGGAGCTCAATCTATTTAGTTTAACAAAGGAAAGGTTAAGAAGTGACTTGGTCAGTGTCTATAAGCAGGGCAGGCTCTAGGATTTTTGCCGCCCAAAGCAAAAACAATTTTGCCCCCCCCCCCGTTCTTTAATTACCCCGGCCCCGCCTCAACTCCGCCCCTTCCCCAAATCCCCAGCCCTGCCTCCTCCCCCCAGGCTCTCAAGCCTAGGAGGGAGGGAGGAAGGGAGAGAAGTGGCACCCGCGCCGCGGCCACTCGGAGTCTCCCCCTCCCTCCCAGGTTTGAGAGCCTGGGAGGGAGGGAGGAAGGCAGGGGGAGACTCCGAGTGGCCGCGGCATGGGTGCCGCTTCTCCCCCTCTTTCCCAGGCTCTCACGTCTGGGAGGGAGGGGGAGCAGCGGCGCGCGAATCAGCTGTTTTGCGCACCGTGGCAGCAGCAGCGGAGGTGAGCTTGGGCGGCCGGGGCACATTTTTAGGGGCGGCATTCTGGCGCCGGCCATGCCGCCCCTAAAAATGTGCTGCCCCAAGCACCAGCTTGTTTTGCTGGTGCCTAGAGCCGGCCCTGTCTACAAGTACGTAGATGGGGAACAAATATTTAATTCAATCTAGCAGACAAAGTTATAACAAGATGTTGGAAGTTGAAGCTAGACAAATTCAGTCTGGAAATAAGGCACACATTTTTTAACAGTGAGGGTAATTAACCACTGGAACAGTTTACCAAAGGTTATGATGGATTGTTCATCACTGGCAATTTTTTAATCAAGATTGGATGTTTTTCATTATGCTCTAGTTCAAAAAGGAATGATTTTCAGGAAGTTCTATGACCTGTGATATACAGAAGGTCAGACTAGATCAGGGGTTCTCAAACTTCATTGCATCGTGATCCCCTTCTGACAACAAAAATTACTACTTGACCCCAGGAGGGGGACCAAAGCCTGAGCCCGCCCGTGCCCCACCACTCCAGGTGGGGGAATCTGTAACCTGAGCCCTGTCACCCAGGGCTGAAGCCCTTGGGCTCCGGCTTTGGCCCTGCGTGGTGGGGCTCGGGCTTCGGCTTCAACCCTGGGCCCCAGTAAGTCTAACGCCAGCCCTGGTGACACCATTAAAAGGGGTCGCAACCCACTTTGGAGTCCTGACCCACAGTTTGAGAACCGCTGGACTAGATGATCACAGTGGTCCCTTGAGGCTATGGAATCTATGAGTCTATGGCCTTGTCTTCACTTACCGGAGGGTCCGGCGGCACGCAATCGATGTTCTGGGATCGATCCCGGAAGTGCTCGCAGTCGGCGCCGGTACTCCAGCTCGCCGAGAGGAGTACGCGGCATCGACGGGGGAGCCTTCCTGCCGCGTCTGCACCGCGGTAAGTTCGGACTAAGGTACTTTGAATTCAGCTACGTTATTAACGTAGCTGAATTTGCGTACCTTAGTCCGAAGTGGGGACTTAGTGGGGACCAGGCCTATGAAAAAGAGTGGGAAATAAAGCTCCTGACAAAAAAATTCTCTTTTTTAAAAATGTCATTGGCTTTGGTCTGTTGGGGGTTGTTTGTGAGCTTTTTTTTTTTTATTTTGACCTGTTGCATGTACTGAATTTGTATAGGATGGTAATACTGTTGATGTTTTTATTATTATCAATAGTAAATATTTATACTGTGATAGCACCCAAAAGCCCAATCATGATATGGCCCCGTTGGGCTGGGTGCAGTACAAACACAGAATGTGCTAATATTTTCTCGTCTATTATAATCCTCACTCAATCCTGTATTTAATGTATTTTATTTCCAACTGTGGACTTTAGACACAGAAAAAGATAACCATATCTATATATCTACAGAATATATCTATAAAATCTATATATTTATATAAAGGAAAAAATGAATAATATGTGATATGCTGGAGTAAAGTTTTATTGGGAATAAGTTTGTGATGACTATTTCTCATAGACTGGGAAGCTATGAATGAATTATGCAAAACTGCCCAGATGGGTGCCATTAAGACCCATATAGCATGATATATCATCGTGTGTTCTTAATAAGCTCTATGTTTTCCCAAAACATTTTAGGAATTATAGAAGAGTTATTAATATTCTAATTGGCATTATTTTAAATATTCCTCTGCCTAAGTCCCACTGTACGGGGTTCTGATGTAAAGAAAAATTACAATTAATGGATTTAGGAACCTTCAAAAATTACCTAGCACTAAAGCTGGCAAGAGAATGATATTTCTGTTTCATGACGATAATTCTGTTTCATGATAATCTTCAAAGGTTTTAAAATTTGTTTTCATGCCACATTGGAATGAAAATGAAACCTTTCAAACATTTTCACAGAGTAGCATTGTGATGAAACACCATTTTTAGATCAAAAAGCTCACATTTTCCATCTGGGTTACATCTCTCTTTCTCTCTGGAAGCAACTGAAGAGTACGCTTTGGACCACAGAAAACCTTCCCATCGAAAACTGTCAAAACTGATACGTCTCCATGAAATATTTCAGCTTTGACAAAACTTCATATTTTGATGAAAATAGTTTGGACAAAAATGTTCTGACTAGGTCCACTTAATATCTTATTCACACAGAATAATGTCATAATTTTAATGCTCAATATTTGGGGGGAGTCCATGCTTCAAAGGCAAGTATTGTATGCTTTTGAAAAGCTAGAACTCTTTTATAATGACAAGTCTATCTAGCTATATTAGGGTTTTCTACAGTGCCCATTTTTGCAATATCTAAGTATTTCGTCTAGCCCTCAGAAGGAAAATTTGACCTTACAGCTGTCTCTGGTCCAGCACTGAATAAAGCCCTTCCTGTCACCGTCTCAATGTATCCTGAGAGGGGAAGTCCCTGTTTGGAGAATAGGGAAAGGAAACTGTTACTTGGCATTTTTGTCTTCTCATTGCAGTTGTTTGAAGTTCAGGTTTAGAATATAAAAATAAGTCCTTGCAGAGATGAGACATCTGGGGTTTGAGTTGAAAAAAGTACTGAGTATTCACAGCTGCAACTGAAGTCAATGGAAGCTCTACTCTGAATATATAAAGTGCTATAAACGGCTAAGTACTCTAAAAAAGTAGGCCCTAAGCTTTCAAGTTAGGCACCCAAAATTAACGCTTTTGACTTTAATTTCTGTGCCTCAATTTCCCATGTGTAAAATGGGGATAATAATATCTCCTCGCCTCACAAGGGGAAGATAACTGCATTAATGCTTGTAAAGCACTAAAATACTAAGGCCAGAGCACGACAGCAAAATCTATGAGGAAGTTAATAGTTCTGTATTCGCTGAATAACAAAGAATAAAAAGAAATATTGAATAACTGCTCTTTAGGGGAGCACTATCCAACCTGTGCACTGAATGAGGCAGAGGTTCTGTGGAAAAAACTAGTGTGTGTAATCATGTAATTAAAGATTGTATTATAATACATATGCACAAGGGGGCTGAATTAAGGTTGCACAAATGATCTTAAATCTGTCATTTCCTAACTCTTGAGTCTGCAATCTTAATAATGTTCTTTTATCTTAGTTTTTTGATGTAATATACTGTGCAAATTAATAAATAATATATATTAACAACATTCAGTGAGGATATACAAACATTTTTGTTTTTTTCACAGACTATTTTGTAAGGAGAAATAATTTCATAACATGAATTTAAAGATAATGAAGCTTTTTATTTGGGGTGTGTGTGTGTATATGTGTATATATATATATATATATATATATATATCTTTCTTTTATGAGGTATTCTGTTTTTTCCTTGTACTTAAAACGTAAATAAATAAAATTTGAGGGCAAGTTTCCAAAATACTGAAAAAAAAATGATGTCACTTTCACCTTCTTAACTTCTGGCTAAAAGACATTTTTAAACCCAAAGAAATAACAATTAATTAAAGGACCTCAACTCAGGTGGTGTCATGTCTCTCATTTCTTTCTGCTACAGACAACCAAGCCCAACTCTCAGCTTTCAACGTTCACTAGGATAGGAAAGTATTACAAGTTTTGACACATGCTCATTTTAATTCTTGATGCACACAACAAAGGAAGGATCTGAACTATTAGCAGGGAAAGTAAACCAAGTTTGAAAAGGGGAAAAAATACACAAATGGCATCACAACAACAGCTAAGCCTAGTGTCCGCCCTTTCTTCTTTACATGCTTCTCTATATTGCAAGGAGTTTTGGGAGAAGAAATTGTTATACAATACATTGGTAATTTGGGGTAAGACACCTTTTTCTAAAGGATTATTACTATTTTTTATTGTCAAATAATGGTCTTAAATTGTGTACATTGTAGCTACATTAAGATTTTGAAAATATAAGAGAAAAAATGCATGCTTCCCCTGTCTTTTCATTCTATTTTCTATTTACAATGCTAATACTTAACGAAAATTTCAGTTAAAAAACAACCCAGCCATGTATAAGGGAAGTACAGTATAAGGTGATCCACTTGGCAGCACCTGACTGGCAGGACCCAGAAATAATTGGAGAGGAGAGGAAACATAGGGAAATTCCCGCCCCTAACTTATTTGTTCTTTTTTCTTCTAAACGCTAAGACCTCCAGTTGTGTTAGGGCTAAGCTTAGTGAAGGAAATGAGGGATGGGAGAGAAAGATGGTTGTGTGCCATTGTTGTACTTCCTATGTTCCAGAGACAGCAGGGCCTGTATGTACAAAAGGAGTTAGATGCCTGTTTACGTACCTAAGGCCATGTCTACACTACCCGCCGGATTGGTGGGGAGTAATCGATCTATTGGGGATCGATTTATCGCGTCTCATCTAGACGCAATAAATTGATCCCCGAATCGATGCCCATACTCCATCTTGGCAGGAGGAGTAAGCGGAGTCGACAGGGGAGCCGTGGCGGTCGACCTACCGCTGTGAGGATGGCCAGGTAAGTCAAACTAAGATACTTCGACTTCAGCTACGATCAGACTTCAGATCGATCCCCCCCCTAGTGTAGACCAGCTCTAAGTCCCAGTTTCGGGATCATTGCAATGCCCAAAACTCCCACCAAACGCTTTAAGTGCCTAAACTCACTCGGTGCCTAAGTTTATGCAGTAAAAGTTTCCTAGAGGTCTCTGTTTCTGCCTCTGGGCCTGTGCACTGCTGCCTCACTCTAGGAATCTGGATATCTATCTCCCACCTCAACCCCACAGTGACTCACAGACTGGGGGAAGATAGGCTTCCAGCTGTCTACATTTTGTGTGGGACCCAATCTGGTAGGTGGCCTCTGAGTGTGTCTACCAGATCGTACCTCTCAAATGAGTTCACACAAAATGGAAGAGGAGGAGGAACTCTGATGTTGGAGGGGGGGGACTCCATCAATCTTTCCTGGTGAAACTGTGGCACTCTGGCTATACACTTGAAAAATCATTTGAGAGAGAGAGAGAGAAAAAAAATGACTCTATAACCTCGTGTTATAGCAATCGTGTGGCAGACCCAGGATCCAGTCTCCAATGACTGTTTGATTTTTTCATCCAGAGTGCAAGGATCTACTGAGGGAGCCCAACATCCAAATACCCCATAGCCCACTGGTCAGGGCACTCACTTGAGAGGTAGCAGACCCCTGTTGAAATCCCTTCTCCCCCTCATGTGGAGGAGGAACTTGAACCAGTGGTGTCCCAAGTGAGTATCCTAGCCACTGGACTAAAAGTTATGAGGGATCGCTCCCTCTCCCGAGGCCTCCTGCTAAAACAGCATAGGTACCCAACTCCAGGAGAGGGCTCACAACTGGAAACTGCTACTGTAGATAGGCGCTATCTCCGTGAAAGGGCTGGGGCATAGCACACTCCCCTCTGGTCACATCTCCCATAGGTTCGCTTTAGCAGCAACCCTGCCTGCCATACTTACTTTTGTGACTCAGAATCTAAGGTGCTTGTCTCTCCCCATTCACTGCATAGCAGCCTAGGCACCTAGCTCAGACTTTGTGGATCAGAGTGATTTTCTAAAGTTAGGTGCTGCAATGCTCAGCATCACAACACTTAACTCCTTTTGTCTTTCCAGATCCTGAGAAGTCTCCAGTATAAACTAGAGCATCCCCAGAGGCTGCTTTAACTTACACTTCACTGCAATGAGCTTCTGTAAGACTTTACAGCATCCCAGAGTAGCTGGAGTGCAGCATGCCCTGGTCGCATTCCAGACCACAGGGGCAGCAAAGGGACATTCCACCAACCCTGCACCATGAGGAATGTCCCCTCCTTTATTCTAGGGGGCTTCCTAAGTGACTGATTCTCAGAATTGGGGCCTAAATCACTTCCAAGCCAGAGAAAGTATAGTTGTCTTCTCCCTATATTTTTTCCATGGGCTGCATTATAATTTCTTAAGTTAAAACATGCTGTTTAATTCAGTCCATTATTTTCTCTTTTTTATATGATCCCCTAAACTTTGTCCATGTCTAGTAATAACACAAATAAACAATTAAGAATAGCCCTAGCACCAATAGCAGTGCCACCTTCAGTCAGTCTAGAAAATCACTTATAAAACCATTGCTGCTTCTCTACAGAACAGATTTGTAAGACTTTCAAGTAGATAACCATCTATATGTGTTTGTGATAAAAATGTATGCCTTGTATTATAACTGCTTTCAGATAATGTAGATGCAGAGTTCTTGCTATGGATATCATATACCTTTGTCAGCACTCATTAAGCTTCTTGGTGCTTGTGGAATATGTCCATGTATGCATATTCTATTCTGGCAGAAGATACTCTATAGGATAAAGTTTCTGCAGTATAGTAAAATAACAATCTGTACTTTTAAGTAAATCTGGTCAAACCTGGGGTGCTAACATTCAAGTAGATCAGTTTGCATTGTCTAGTCCTCTTCTATTTAGTATAATGCTGTTTTTATGGTGGTTATACTCTCAGCCATGACACCTGAGGCACACATTGTCTCAGTACCACTGAAAGTGCTGAGTTTGAAAGCAGTCCCAATGTCCCAAAAAAGATAGCCTAAAGGTAGACAGGTGTGTGTTAAATCCCTGAAGCCCAGGAAAAACAGACCACAAAGAGGAAAAATCATGACAGTCATGTAAATTTGGGAGTTTGGGTCAATATAGCATAGTTGTCTTGGCATAATTATGAGATACTTTTTAGAGTTCAACTTCCAAAGTTTTTTATTCTTTAGCAATTTAGGTACGGAGCAGACCATTTTTGGGCAGGGGTTTTTGTGACTTTAATTAAGCTATAGATATCATTGGCCCAAGGTTTAGAGGATAAACTGTTTCAAAGCTTCCAGACTTAAATTAACAGCCTATGTGTAACTTTAAGTACATGCTCCTGTGTTTAAAGTTACTCATGTATGTAAGTGCTTTGCTGGATGAAGGCCATAGATCTTTAAGCTTCAGAGCATGTCAACCTCTAACTGAGACTGGTTAAGAAGAAACTTCCACAGTCAGCTCGTCACTCCATAATTGCCTTCTATGGAGTTTCTTACATCATTCTCTGAAGCATCTATTGTTGGCCACTGTGAAAGACAGGGTACTAGAACAAATGAAATCTAGTCTGGTCTAATCTGGCATGGCAGTTCCTATGTTCCCAACAAACTCACCTAGCTTTTTTTTTTTTTTTAATAAGAGTAGACTGCTAATGTTAGTATCTTTTTGTGCTACTTCTAGCAAATTCCAAATATCAAGGTGTTGGTATACTGAACCCTTTGTAGGTTGGCTGCTGTTCTCTCAGTTAAAGTTATATTCATATTCATCTGAACCCTTCTTCTTTCTTAATTGGCTGCACCAGGTTTATTATTTCCTCTTTGGCAAGATCAGCTGCTGCTGGTTCTTCACTTTTATGTTGCATGCTGGCTTGTCTTATGCCTCTTCTGTTTTTGCATTCTTTATATTTTATGAAGGATGGAGAGTTGTGTGATAAAGATTCAAAGCCATCACTGTTCTCTACAGACAGTAAGATTTGTTTTCTTTGTCTTTGCAATTTCTCGTTCTTCATTACAGACACAAATAGACCTGCCTTTTGACTTTGTCTTTTTTACACTCCATATTTTATGATGCACTGAGTCATGGGATAAAGATTCAGCTGACTATTCATTCTTTTACATTTATGTGCATTGAACTGTCTGTTTTATCCATTACTCTTTCAGTGTTCTATGCCTTTCTCTATTTATCTATATTCTGCCTTATTATTTACTGTTTCCTTTTCATACCAACCCTCAGCTCTCTGTTCTTTGTCATTATTTTGCAGACCAACCATCAGTGGCCTTCATAATCTTCAACAAGTAGGAAATTACAAGCCACTATAGCTAGACACACTCCATTTGATACATACAGTCTCTATATTTTAATCTTCACTGAGCTTCATCATATCCCTTCTGCTCCTGCAGATTGTATTGTTAGTTTTTAAAAATACTTTAGCAAAAGGTGCAAGTGGCAATGCTACCTCATGTACACCTCTACCCCGATATAACACTGTCCTCGGGAGCCAAAAAATCTTACCATGTTATAGGTGAAACCGCATTATATCGAACTTGCTTTAATCAGCCGGAGTGTGGCCGGAGTGTGCGCCCTCCCCCCCCCCCCCCCCGGAGCACTGCTTTACCGCGTTATATCCGAATTCATGTTATATCAGGTCGCATTATATTGGGGTAGAGGTGTATAATGGAATATAACCTTGTCTTTGACTTATTTTATTCCTCCCTGTCATGAGTCATACAGAATGGTACTTTTGGTTTCTTGATTTACTTCCTTGTACTGAAGGACACAGGCATACAATTGCATACCTATTTGATATCCTTTTCTCAATGATTATTTATCTCCTATTCAAGGAACACCCACTGGGATGACTGTGTGCACAATGGCTACAAAATCAGGCAAATTATTATTAATTATTGCTCATTTGCACTAGTACTCTCAATGTGCTAAACCTGGCACACAGACAAAAGGAGGCACGGTCCCCACCTTTAAGTTCTTATAGAAAAAAAGTCAAGTGGGGTCAGGAACAGATACAACACATCCCTTAAAGTAGTGAGAAGTTAAGTTGGATGCCTCCTGATAAAACAATGTTTTAACAACATAACTTTTAGTTTATGTGATGGTAAAATATACTACCACCAAATGCCCCACCATCTTGCCTTGGTCAGCCAGTTAGTTGCATTTAGGTGTCATAGTAGGAGAGGTTCTTCATGAAAGATTTGAATGCAGAGACGATGGTGGTTGCAGGGTCTAACTCAGGAAAGGCATTCCATTCATGGGGATGGTATAGAGAAAAAGCATGCAGATGCTGTGGGAATATCAGTCAAATTGGGAAAACAAAATCACTGGCAGGGTTTAGGGATTACAGGGCAATGTGAAAAGAAGACATTAGCCAGGGCAGAGTTATACAGAGCCTTAAAGTGAAGGACGGGAGCTTGATTTTGATGCAGTGAGAGGATTCAAAGACGGGGTGACATGGTCAGATCAATAGGTAAGGAAAATTATCTCAGTGGCTGTGCTTTGCATAGGATAACGGACAACAGTGTGAGAGTCAGGGAGGCCAGAGAGAAGGCGGTTACCATAATCATGATAATGGAGGCCTGGATGAAAGCTTTAGCTGAAGAAATAAAAAAGAAGAAATGGATCTTGGAGGAAGAATTTGCATAATTTAGATATTATTGGGACATACAGGGCAAACAGAAGGAGGAGTCCTGTCAAAGACAGAGCCCAGGCTCCTGGCCTTAGTGAAGGGTGGGGCGGTAGTGTTCTCAACTGTGGCAAAGGATGGAGTAAGTGAGGAGGGTTGGGGAGGAGAGATAGAGTTATGTTTGGGCCATATTAAGTTTAAGACACACAGATGTCCAGGAGATGTTAGAGAGACAGGCAGAGATACAGGATTTTGTATAGATGAAATCAAGTCAGAGTTGGACAAGAAGATTTCTGAATCATCAGTGTGGCAATGATAATTGATGGGAAGATGAGGTCACCCAAAAAAGGATCCAAATCAAGAATAATAGGCCAGAACCCTGTGAGACAAAGATTCACTGAAAACTATGATGGATAATCAGCCAAAGAGGTGGATGAGAACCAGGATGGGACAACACTGAATACCTGTAGTTTATCTGAAGTGTTTCTCAAGTTACTGAAGATAATCATCCATATACCCTCCATTTCCAGTTTATGCTTTGTTTTCCTTTATTCTGGTCACTAAGATTTGTTTACATTTTAAACTTCAACCCAACTAGAATTTTGGGGTACAAATCATTCTCTTAAAAGCACTTTGTTTAGGAAATTTTTAAAAAGAATAAAATGTATATTTATGATTAATTTTTTACTGATAACTGGACTGGAGACCCATTTATTACATGTATTTAAAATATGGTCTTTCAAGGTCAGTTCTTTTATTTATTGTATTGGGTTTTGTTTTGTTTTTTTAATAAAAATTATATTTAGTTTGTTGCTAAACCTATGATTTCTATAAAAAAATGTTCAGGTGTTTGTGGTCCAAACCTTTTAGTAGTTATGCATTAAAGAGAGCAGGTGAGTGAATCCATTATATCCACTGGCTGGCAGAAATCTCAGTGCCTGCAGTCATAATTTCAGGAAGGCTCTTACATCTTTTCTTTCATTTGGCTCACTTTTATGAATTTAAACCCCACAACAACTACTCACAACTAGATCTCTGGCCTTATTTTATGTGTGCATCCATCCCATGAGCCCTTTCGGTTCAGTTGTACGCTGTAAAGCAAGCAAATGAGGCCCACATGATAGAAAGCTAGTCTCTAAGGTGCCACAAGGACTCCTTGTTGTTTTTGATGATACAGACTAACATGGCTACCCCTCTGAAACCTGTGACTGATGAGCCAGGCATTTCTATATACACAATCTCATTTCAGTATATAATTATCGATCTATTGGCTCTGGTTTACATCACTATCCAACTATTTTCATGCCCTCTTATGACAGAATCATGGCTAATATTTAACGCTGAATCTAGCCACAGTATTAATGTTTCTAAAGGGGAATGATCTCCTAATAGAAAAATCAAAGGAGAAAAAAGCATCATCTGTACAATTTTTTTCATAAATTTGAACTTTCTAATGCATTGAGCCAGATCATGGATGGCGCTATATGGTCTCAAGGAGTTTCCCTTCCTTACTGCTCCCAATGTGGTGGCCATACACAATCCCAACCCTTGTTTTTCTCTGAGCTCATCAACTTCACTCTGCTGGTGTCTCTGGGATACTAGATGCCCCCCCAAAAAAACTAGCAGGCAGCACAAACATGGTCCTGTTCCATGCCCTCTCCTCACCAACAGCCAGAACAGGTGGCCACGTATGGGAGGTACTCTGCATTTGCTGTAGGGCTCGTGGCTGCTCATGTATTCTTGTTTGCCTGGGGCAACCCCAAAGGCATTGTACTGCCTCACTGAGGCATAATGACTCCTGTAGTGCTCTCCTTGGGCAGAACCTGTCTGCAGTAGAGTCTATGGTATGTAAATATGGCTATGGAAGTTTTGCATTATTATCAACATCTGGCAAAAGGTGATTGTTTAGACAAAATGTTGTCCTTATTCAGATTCAAGACAAATTCAGGTGTGCATCCTGCATTAGTGTGCAGGTCAGAAAACCTTTGATACACTTGCACATATATGCAAAATAATTGATTCCTGTGCTGAATGTCTATGACAAAGAATCTATCCAACTTTATAGTTGAAGGATCAGACTGTGATAGTCTTACTCATACTTAGTAGCACTTTAATATGAATGGGGACCTATTAATTCAACGAGACTACTTGTGGAGTAAAGTACTACTCAATGTAAGGGTATCTCAATCTGACACTAAACTAAATGATACAATTAAATCAGTGTATCAGCTGATATGTTGATGTAGTTGAAATTGAAGTTACTAAATTAGATCTTGTTTGACATGGATGAGAAAAACAAACCTCTTGGATATTGATTTCTCTTTCATCTCTTCCACTAGCTGTTTTAGTGTATAATTTGACAATGAGAAAGTAGCAAGATTCTACAAAAAGCTCTTGTTTTAGATAATAATTCTCTAAGTCTTAATTGCTAGAAGGGCAAACAATTTAGTGTTGCTGAGATTATAGCTAAGTTTCTAATGTGCAAATGGTATGAGTGATCTGAATACATGTAGCAGACAATACATTCTGTTTTCATATTGCTGAAAAGTATACTATTGAACGGCATTTTTTTCCAGCCTGGACTGTAGCACAATGTGGATATAAAGTCTAATTCAGTTGCTCTCCACCTTTCCAGACTACTGTACCCCTTTCCGGAGTCTGACCCCAAGTTACACATCACTTAAATACTACTTGCTTACAAAATCAGACATAAAAGTACAAAAGTGACCACACAACACTATTACTGAAAAAAACTGCTTACTTTCTCATTTTTAACATATGATTGTAAAATAAATCAATTGGAATATAAATAATGTACTTACATTTCAATATATAGTGTATAAAGCAGTGTAAGCAAGTCATTGTATGAAATTTTAGTTTGTACTGATTTCACTAGTATTTTTTATGTAGTCTGTTGTAAAACTAGGAAAATATCTAGATGAATTGATGTAGCCCCTGGAAGACTTCTGCGTACCCCCAGAGGTACACGTATCCCTGGTTGAGAAACACTGGTCTAATTGATCTGCCATTTTCTGTGTTTCTGCCAAGTCCTTTGATACTTGTAAAACTATGGGATTAAACTTCATTTTTAAATGGGGTTGTCTGGGGGTACCATGCCTGCTCAAATGGAAATAGAGCAGTAATTTATCTAGCTCTTACCATGTATTTCAGGGTCAAGAAACAGCCATCTCTAAAGGCAAAAAGCTCACAAGTTACATTATAGAGTCTAAAACTAGGCAGAGCATTTTTCCATTTTTCTTGGAAAGTTGCATCTGTTTTTATAGAGGTTTTTCTTCTCATCTCAAGTAATAAACCTACTAATATCTATTATTCAGTAGCTTGAGAGATTTTGCTTTAGGAATCAAGCAAATAAGGATCTGAAAGGAGGTTTTACTAACCCCTAAAAAATGTGAATGCTTAGCAGATACAATATTTCCAGGGCAGAATATAGCCATCCTAAATGATTAATTTTTACATTCTGTGGGTTCAGTTCAGCTTCCTAGTGCTATGTGTGTAATGACCCAACTGTTTTGCCAGGAGGTGCGGCTGTACCCCACAGGGCGCTCATGTGATATGTTTTTGCTGCCATCTCTCCAAGACAGGTCAGCTTTTAAGAGTGGTCAGGAATATCTCAGACCTTCTAAGAAAGATCCTAAAAGTACATATCACTGATGCTCTAGCATGCTTTGTCCCGGTCAGCATCATCCACACATGGGGCTATGTTGCCTAATGCTGAAGGGGGTGGGAGGGTGACATGGTTATATTTTGTTGCCACAATCCCTGTTCAGGCTGTGCTATTACTACTGGAAGAATTCTGCCCCATCAGTATAATTCATGGCTGAATCAAGCTACATAACACTAGATGGATGGAATGGTCCTTTCTGTCCTTAAAAATCTATGAATCTTCATAATCTAACTCTCAACTCAACTTAACTCAACTCAAACTCAAATAATATTGCAATAATATTTAGTTGCACCACACCAGACTATGCCCACATATCTGAGGAAGCTACTTATGGCTACAGTGGCAATAAACAGTGTACTGTTTTCTATATCTCGGGTGCTGTGAAAATCCTCTTGGTGTTGGTAGCAGTTGATGTGACCTAATGTTCAAATTTGTACTAGGACCATCACAAGAGGAGTGGACAACGGGCTGGCAAGCTCAGAAGTCTTCAATCACTTCACGTGCATTATAGACCTGAAAACCATAACTAGAGTATATAATTTTCTATTGCTCAGATCCTGTGCATTGTTGTAAGAAGATAGAGTGGAAGGTATTCACCAAGAAGCACTAAAATACAAAGAAAACAATCCTCCTCCAGAATCGTTTTGTAGCTCCCTACAAGTTACTTTCTTGTTTTATGGGCAATAAAATCTTTTAACATTCTACTCTTTCACCGATTGCTCTTTAGATTTTAAGTGTGGCCTCATAACAATTAAATATTTAACAACAAAATGTCTGTTAATGGACCAACTCACTAGTTTGCCTAAGCATGGTGCATATCTAATGAGAAAATCAACCTCCATGGAAGACTACCTGGGGAAAGAGAGAGAGAGAGAACAGACTGCAGCACTTTACAGAGACTTTTATAGGCCCGATATAAGGAAGAGTGCATCTGTGAAAAGAGCCTATATAAGTGTGTGAATTTTAAAAAATAGTTTTAGCTATTTGCACAACTGTTTATTTTTATTTGGGAAAGCAGAACCATTATCAATATTAATTGTTTTTAAATTCTGTGTTTTATAGAATGTGAGATACCTGGAACACCAGTGGCAAGTTGGTACAATATTAATACAGATACTATAACAGCAGTTGTCTAATTTCTGAACCTCTATCGACTGCATAATGTTGCTAAATACTGCATAATAAAATGTTGTTAATTAGATTATTCTTTTGTTTTAGAACAGTACCATTGTGTAGAAGAATTATTTTAACCCCTTCATTCTCCCCCAGGAAAAATAAATACTTTCTATCCCCACTTGCTCTCTTTATTTTCAAATATTACCCATTTTTATCACAGTGTGTGTACAGAAGTGTAAATCTCAAATTCATAATTTGTGTCTAGAAATACAAAATGATTTTCTTCCTGATTTTGCTGAAAATCCACTCTTTGATTCTATGTGCTATATAGATTGATAGTCTCAGAAGCAGTATAATCAACCAGCAGTCCATGCTTATTGTAGCAGTAGTGTTACTTAGTGATTAAAACACAGACTGCAAAGGAAGTGTCCTGGGGTTTTGTTCCTGGGGCCATCACTATTACTTAATTTCTCCATGTCTCAGTTTATCCATATGCAAATTAAATATAATTATCTCATCTATCTCTGAGGATGTGGGAATAAATGTTTGTGGAGTGCTTTTAGATCCTGAAATACAAGGTTTTATAGAAGTGCAAAGTATAATTTATAAGAGCAAATTCTACTCTGTTACATGGCATCAGTGCCATTACGTATGGTGATTACCCACATGCAGTTAAACCTAAAGTTTGCATGGCTTTAACAGAGGCTAAAATTTGTCTCTGCTGCACTTGTGTAGAGCTAGAGAAACTATCTCCTGTTGTGGAGTTACTCTGGGTTTACACTGTAAAAACAGAGCAGAATAAACTCCAGTGAGTGTTTTAAATGTCTGCCTGATGTGAAATAATCCAGGGCTTTTTGCATACACATTCTAATCTAGGCTTGATAACTTTCATACTCTGTTTATGCTAATACCAAAAAAAACTCAAATGGTCTGAGTTCCTGGAATTAATTCTGCCTTCATTGCATATAAAATAATAAGTATAAAATTAAACATACAGTTTCAGAATGGCCTGTTCTTCCAGCTCTCTTCCTCATCCTGTTGTTTTCAATTGTACAGTAAGTCCAGGACAAGCTCTCTGTTCTTGGGTAAAGATTTATCAAGTGTCAGTAGAAACTATGAGGATGGGTATATTGTATTCTTAAATCTGTAGCAGTAAACCAGGCAGGAGGAAAGGTTTTAGGCAGAAGGTCTAGACAGAGAAAGTTCCAAACAGAGTTGGTTCAGTTGGATAATACCGTTCTAATTAACTTTCTTGTTTAGTGTTAGAAGAAAATGACTCTACGATTCTTTACCATTGTTACAAGATAAAAACCACAAAAACTTTAACTATATTCTGAACTACTTCTCTGACACTTTAGGCAGTGACAAGCCAGGATGAAGCTGGTAAAATGAGTTGTTCTCTTGGTGACTTCTGTGAAACTTTTCCTGAGTTTGTAGAGTAACAAACCCATATTGTTGCTTTGTTTCTTCTTACTCACTTCCACAATCTTGCTTTCTCTACTCCCTTTGACCTTTATCATATTTCCTTTTAACATTGCCATTCTTCAGTTAATGTGTCCGTTTACTTGATAACTTGTCATTGCTATCTTTTATAGCCACCATCACATACTTTCATCTTGTGATTCCCCTTCACGCTATTGAGAATATGGAGCCTCCACAAGTATTTTCTTTTCTAGCTCGTGCTGTTCATATTTTATTAATTGTTCCAATTTCTTTTGATGTTTCTATCATAGTTTTGGGGTAACTTCGCCTTTGACTCCTTCTGTGGTCTGCTTAGGGGGTACCCCCCTTAGGTTTCACACCTCCAGTCATCACCTCTCTCTGGCAGGGACCCACATTTCTCTTCACTCAGACTGGGGATTTACGCTGTAGCCCCTGCAATTCACTCTGATTATCCCAGCAGGTCAGACCTAGCTCAATACCTGCAGTTTCTCTTTCACTCTCTCAATGGCTAAGCCAGTAGTTTACCAGCGACAACACAGCTTTACACAGAGCACAATACATTTATTTTAGGGCAAAAACATTACAGCCTAAATATATAATAAAAGGCTTAAACAGATACTTAAGTTTATCAGAGATCCCCCATCAGTCCAATAAAGACCCTGGCAGGTCCCAGTCCTTCCAACCCTTCAGCAGAGCTTTTCCCCACCTCAATCAAGGGTTCATGTCAGTTTGGAGAACCCCATTAATCAGTTCAAGCTGGCCCTTTATATCACAAGTTCTTTCTTTGTCTCCTGAGTCTTTTGAGCTCAGCCTGAACCAATGCAATTTATCCAAGGGGTGGTACTTCCCTGGAGTTGTTTACCTGTCCCAGGGTCTGCAGTTATCACCCCTCACTGATTTTAGTTCACAGACAGAGCTCCATAACCTACCCAATCAGTCAGCATACAATCATAGAATCATAGAAGATTAGAGTTGGAAGAGACCCCAGGAAGTCATCTAGTCCAACCCCAACTAAATCATCCCAGCCAGGGCTTTGTCAGGCCGGGCCTTAAAAACCTCTAAGGAGGGAGATTCCACCACCTCCCTAGGTAACTCATTCCAGTGCTTTACCACCTTCCTAGATTTTCCTAATATCTAATTTAGACCACCCCCATTGCAACTTGAGACCATTGCTCCTTGTTCTGTCATCTGCCACCACTGAGAACAGCCTAGCCCCATCCTCTTTGGAACCCCCCATTCAGGTAGTTGAAGGCTGCTATCAAATCTCCCCTCACTCTTCTCTTCTGCAGACTAAACAAGCCCAGTTCCCTCAGCCTCTCCTCATAAGTCATGTGCCCCAGCCCCTTAATCATTTTCATTGCCCTCTGCAGGATTCTCTCCAATTTGTCCACATCCTTTCTGTAGAGGGGGGCCCAAAACTGGACGCAATACTCCAGATGTGGTCTCATCGGTGCCGAATAGAGGGGAATAACCACTTCCCTCGATCTGCTGGCAATGCTCCTACTAATACACCCCAATATGCCATTAGCCTCTTGGCAACAAGGGCACACTGCTGACTCATATCCAGTTTTTCATCCACTGTAATCCCCAGGTCCTTTTATGCAGAACTGCTGCTTAGCCAGTCAGTCCCCAGCATGTAGCAGTGCACTTGTCCTTATTGAACCTCATCAGATTTCTTTTGGCCCAATCCTCCAATTCATCTAGGTCACTCTGGACCCTATCCCTACCCTCCAGCGAATCTACCTCTCCCTCCAGCTTAGTGTCATCTGTGAACTTGCTGAGGGTGCAATCCATCCCATCCTCCACATCATTAATGAAGATATTCAACAAAACCAGCCCCAGGACCAACCCCAGGGGCTGTTGATCTCTACCCGTTGAGCCCAATGATCTAGCCAGCTTTCTATCCACCTTATAGTCCATTCATCCAATAATCTCAAGTATTGATGCAATAGGCTCAAGTATATGCTTGCATTCACCATATCTGTTGCAGTTTCTTGGTTATTTTATTTTTTCCAGGTTTTAGTCCTTGGTGATGGAGCTCTGCCACTTTGCATCCATTCACTATGGCTTTGTAGCCAGAAATATACAGTTCTTGGGCATATGTTTATATTTTCCTTGTTTACAAGATGGTTTTAAATGGGTTGCAGTAATGTCATGATCATACAAGTTATACACAATAGTCATGTATTGCAGGCTTCCTGTAACATTTATATATGGGGTCCGGTATCTTGAAAGCTGAATCTGAAGTCCAACAACTATTCTTCTGTTTGTTCCAAAGATGTTCTAAACTATCTTTCAAAGTCAAAATATTCCCTGGAACATTCCACTATTGAGGTGACAAGATAAGCTTCCATTCTTCCAACATCACACAATCATCAGTCAAACCACAGAGTAGAGCAAACCCACGGTCTTATTTCCAGTACTTATAATGATCACACTGAGTTGCTCCTTTTAAATTTCACTCAGAAGTTTTCATCAGGCCATTTAGCAAGAACCTCTAATCTTGTAGTAATACGAGATCGGATTGGGAGATGCCCTATGACATTAATAATTGTGACCTGCAAGGTAACCTGATCTAAGTTACCTCAGCTCTGACTTGGAAGGGCTTCTTATTTATATCTGGTGCCTAAAGGAGAAGCTCTTTGCTTTGCCATTACAAGAGGCTGTTGGGATGATATTTCCAACCCAACCAAACATCTCATGAAAATACCAGTTCTCACAAGATTGACAGCGAAGTTTGCTCTAGTCACAGTACCAAATTCTTCTCCAAGGATATAGTTAGCGACGAATTTGGTCTAAAAAGGTCATAACATTCATTAAAAAAAATCCAGATAGGTACTCAGAAATCTTGATTCTGCCTGAATGGAATCCCTGTACCTTTTGAAATTTCCTCATCACTCATTCAACACACACGTTTGCCATGATCCCATTTCACCCTCAATGGGCTGTGAACCAGACTGATTGAATCAGTGCATCCTGCTCTCAATATTAAATAGTAGCGCATAAATGCCTATTAATCGTCAAAAGGGCTTAGTCACTGAAGGGACAAACCACTGCAGGGCAAAGCAATGATAAAAAAGGAGAATGCCTGGGAGGAAGGCAACCTGCCACACACCACACGCCAACACTAGGCAGAGCTGGCAGACTGTTTCCCTTCATACACCTCATATACTATGAGAAAAGATGAAACAGATTGCACTTTTAGTAGGATGTGATGCTGCATGATTGAAATATGACCATTTATATAATTGATATTGCCACTGTTATGCAATTGCAACAAATTTTGAACAAAGCATATCATGTAAGGTGCCAATGGAAAAATTATGATTTGCTAACTAGGATTTAAATCCATGCAACATTATGGTATCTAAAGTTATGAATATTGTCTATGTATCTATATCGCAAATGGGTTTGTTCCTGGGGTAACACTCACAAGGTAGTTTACATCCAACCTAGCTAGCCCATTGTGAATGGACTAGTCAAGCCCGATGGGCAATTAGGAACACTTCATTCTAACAATGGGCCATAGAAGAAACTCATTCTGCCCAGATATCTATTCCTGCGGACGCCTCAACCTCCAAGGGCCCAATGGCTACCCTCTGTGAGTCAGCAAGCCATGTAAGGACAAGTGATATGCTCATGTGACCCTGGACTTCATCTTCTGCCAGTAACTTTCCACAAACTGGGTTTTGTTTGAAACAGAAAATTTCCAGGCACATGGCAAAAAGTATAAAAGACCCCTGGGATGACTTCATTTTGCCTCTTTTCTGCCCTGATTCTCTGGACTGTGGATTTACAACTAAAGGAGCATATTGAACTATGGACTGAGGACCTTCCAATCTTTTGGAAGTTAACAGAGTCTATAACATCACTGCTACAAACCTGATCTAAGGGTATTGCAATGATTGTATGTATATGATCTATTAATCATTTCAACTGTCTTCTTTTCTCTTATTAATAAACCTTTAGATTTTAGTTACTAAAGGATTGGCAGCAATGTGATTAATGGGTAAGATCTGAGTTATATATTGACATGGCTGTGTGACTGATCTCTTGGGACTAGTAGAACTCTAAATGTGATTAAATTGGTTTTCAGTAACCACTCATCATAAAATCTAGTGTCTGGGTGGTGAAAATAGAGCTGGAATGCCTAAGGAGACTGCATCTATGACTTCTTGTTAACCAGTGTGGTGAGACAGAAGTTTACTTTTGTTACTGGCTTGGTATAATCCTGAATCTGGTATTCTCAGCTGTGACCCACTGAGGCATGGTGACACAGGACATTCCTATAAGGGATAGCTTTAGAAAAATAAGAAAATAAGTCATGCACAGATGGGTGGTCCCGAAATCTAGCCATTCCTTGAGTAATAAATGTGGTTGGCAACCCTGAAAACTAGACCCTGCAGATTGCTGAACCATCTATAACCTCCCTGCCATCCCATAAAACCTTCTCGTTAAATAAGGGTTCACAGTAAATTGATTCTGACAAAAACAGTTTGCATCTCAGCCATTAAGGTACACATGCACACACAGAAATTAGCTTTTTCAGTGAAGAAGCTGAAGTGGGGAAGTTTACCAGAAAAGCCAATTTTCTTGGACGTGATTATTTCAACTCTGACTGTGATCTCTAATAGTTCAGTATGGAATCATCCATTTTTACACAAGCAAAAATGAGTGCTGCAAAAGTTTCCTAAGGTCCTTATAGAAATACATCAAATTAGCTGTCTCTCCTTCTTTTTTTTTTTTTCTCCCTCAGGGATTCCACTAGTCTTTGTCTATTAGAAAATGAGAACCTTTAGAACTACTGACAAAGCACTAGAAAAATTCCAGGAAAAATGAACTTTCAGCTCAGTAAGGGAATAATTTTTCATTTCTGTCCTTATCTATGCACTCACAATGAAAGATACTCTTTTCATTCCACTGGAGACATTAAATATAAATAAAGATCTATTTCTGGATCACACAACTCTTGCCCTGTAACAATAAACATGAGATGCTTTTCATTGCTCAACATATATGATTTTTTTTTCTTTTATGCTGCCCCCAGTTTTACTCCTGCATATAAATAGGAACGATTTTTCTATTGCAAGTTTTATACTTGTCTGTCTCCTGAGGTTTCTTTTGGAGATGACCTTTGCATGAACAGTTATCTGGATAAATCTTTGTTTGTTGCCTAAGCAAGCAACGGTTACAGTCCTGTAAACGCCACCTGCATGAAACCATTGAATTCATTGTGAGTTTTGCAGGATTTGGGCCCTTCATAAGTTTGCAAAACAAAAGCTTTTTCTTTTTTATCAAAAATAAGTCAAGAGAACAAGAGCCCTTCTCCAGGAAAAAGCTAACTGAACAAATTGAGAGAATATGTATAACTGGAATGATTATGGATGGCTGAATACTGGGGAAGCCATAGACTCAGTACAGTAGAAAATCTTTAGGTACCATAGGTACATTATTAAAAATGTGTAACCTATAGCAATGCAGTTTCTCTTTCTTTAAAGAGCTCCAGTTTCTTCATGGAAAACTTCAGAAAGCTTTGTATTTAGAAACAGTTCTGTTTTCATATCACATTTCATGCAAAAATCTATGTTAAGAGAACATAGTGCTCTCAAAACTTAAGATTGAACATGTAAACTTAACTCTGCCCCTTGAGTGTCTATATAAATGCATTATGATTTGATTACATAATCACTATTCGCAGTGATATTATTTCTCAAATACATTATAATATCTTAGTATGTTTCACACAGCTTGTCATGTGTAACATTTTTTATTGCTGTGGACTATGTATATGCAGGACAAAAGGAGTCCAAGGAAAGTGTTTCTTTATGGGAAGTACCCCATACTTACACAACATATTGCAGATGAAGTAAAACACAAAATAATATTAGAATATAGAAGATTAGAGTTAAATTCTGACATCAATTCCTTTAATGGTTACATCACTAACAGTGGTACATCAATAACATCAGACTGTATTAGTATTAAATACAGTTGAATAATTAGCACCTAAAAACACATAGCCATGTCAGTTTATGGAAAGCTTTTTTTCTCAGTTCACCCTGCTTGCAGATGCATCATTGTCTTAACTATTTACCTGTTTCCCTTTGTGATTGCCTCATGTCTTTGACCATCATTCCCCAGCTAACTAGAGTTAGCCTACACCTTTATTTATGCAGCACCTATAAATTATACCCTAATGTGTATCTCCTAAAATCTGAAGGGCCAAATTAAGACGATGTTGATAAACCATGATGCCAATCCTTGTGGCCCTCACCATTCCACACACCTAGCCCATCCCCTGTTTAAAATGGCAAGGGAGCCCCCTTCCCTTCCCAGAAAGGCAATGACATGGACTCCATTTCTCTCCCTAGGAGTGGCATCAGGGACCCTCTTCCCTCTGGAGCAGCAAGAGTGGTACCCTGAGTGGTCTGTGAAGGCACAGCAGCAAGACAAGCCCCTGGTTACTCACCTCAGCAGCTGGGTATTCCTTCCTGCATGAGTCAGGCACACTGCCATATGCTGTGTTGGATTTAAGCAGTGGTGGTGGAGACTTAGGAGCAGTGGGCCTTAGAGTAAACAGCCATAGAGATGCATAGGGCAGTTCACACCTATCAGAGCTATTTTTCAGGCTCTCTGCAGACTCAGGAAAATGTCTCTGTTACACTCAGTTCACCTTTCAAGATGTTCTTTATATCCATGAGAAAAAGCTGGGAACTTTTTTTAAAATGAAAGCTGAGTAATATATAATCACAGGACTATAGGAGCTGGGATCCTATGCACCAAACCTATCATGTTCATGCCTTAATCCAGAGCTGATTCTAGGGACTGGTCGATTCACTGAGAAACCAAGTTAACTATGCATGACAGTGCAGTGCATTATCCTTAAGTGATGACCTAACAGGCTTAGCAAAGAACACAATTGAACTTACTTGGTACCTTTTCAAACACCCATGACAGTCAAACCAAAACCAATTTTCTGTATGACTAGGCCATGAACTCTCTCCTTGTTGAGGACGACAGCATTTTTATGCCAAATAGTATTTTTCACACCTAATCTCTTTTAGCTCTGGGGCTGGTCAAGAAGAGGTCAATCACAGCAATTTGTTTTATAAGGGGAAAAATCCTTTTACTCACTTCTCATTCCAAAACACCTCAAAAACAATATATGTTTTGCTTAAACTTTCCAAGAAATTCTCCTTTGGGCAGAGCTAAGCCTGGAAAATTTCATTCCCAAAAGTGAATTTTTCACAAGGTTATGATCATCTGAAAAATAGGATTTTATAATGGAAAGATTATAGAGGTAGCTGCCCTCCCTGCTACAGTATTTTCTATATTTTTCCTCCCTTGTTCGTCACTGCAGAGAACACATGCATGAAAATGTTCTCTAACATTTAATATGCTCCAAATCATATTTTTTTTTTGTATTTGGGTTATTGTAGTCTTTCTCACTGCAATAAACTGTGATGTCATCGAACAGAGGAAGACATCAGCAGCTACAATGTATGTGTAAGTAGAATATATTCTGATTCCTTCTTGATATTTTATAGTAATGGGGAAAATTAGATAAGATCAATACAGAAAATAAGAGCAAAACAACTGTATCAAAATAACATATTTTCTGTGAAGAATCAGGAAATCATCAGTCACATTCTTCCAATTATATTGTAAGCAAGCTTAGGACCACATTAATAGCATGCATACTTGGGCCAACAATTTATGTCACTGTTAGGAATGACACTGGTATGATGAAGGTGTTAAATTAACAAAACTGAAGATCACATGGTACACAGCGGAATGACAGCTCCTCTTTTACTTATCCACAAGGTTAATTTGGAGTCCTGGTCCATGACTGGGGCGCCTAGTCTCTACTGCAATGTAAATAAATAATAAGAATAGCAATGGTGTTTTACAACAACTTTGCACAGCTGTAACAATTGTACAAAGTGTAGAGCAGTGGTGAGTCATGCACTACCTCTACAAATAATGGGGCGCACAGTCTCTGCTACAACCTTCTGAAAGGGAGCAAGGTCAGCTTCTCAGTCTTGGTTATTGTTAATAATTAGTATGATTGTTTTATTGATTTATTTGTATTGTGATAGCATCAAGTGGCCCTACTCAGTGACCAGAGGCTGATTGTGCCAGGCATCATACACACATATAAGCAAAACAACAGTCCCTAGCTCAAAGAGTTTACAATCCCAATCTAAATATAAATGACTATCCTGTTTGGTGATTGTACTGTTCTCACACTGGTGTTGTGTTTAAAGCCCACAAGGGTGAGGAATTCTTATATTCTCTTCCTGGTACCCCCTGCTCTACTGCTCTTAGCCTGTAAACTTTATTTTTTAAAATCCTCTCTTTTATTTTATTCATCCTAAGAAATATGGTTGATGTAATAAATTCCACATTTCTATTCTAATATCCCCCCCCCCACACACACACACACACATACTACTATATAAGTATTTGATCTATATACTATATTGGCCTTTAGCTATTGGAGCTTCAAGTCAAGATGCCTTGTTTCCTAAATAAAATACTGGAGTTATGGCACAGTCGTTTTCCTTTTCCAGGAGACATTAACAGTACACTTCACAAAATTACCACAAAACTTGTTGGCTTTGCAAATTGGTATACAGAGGAATCTGTATCTAATGAGACAAAAGCACCTGTGGACTCGTAACGAAGCGGCCTTTGGCGGGACACTACTGAGAGTATCAATTTAGGACAAATTGCTTAGAGCAAGGTAGTTACAGCCCAAGGCTGGGGGTCTTTTGCTACTAAGGCACACCAAACCAGCCAAACAAACAGAGAGGACTTCGGTTTCATCCCAATGGCTAACCAGAAGTCATACAAGCAATCCCCTCAGACACTCCAGTTTTGCAGTATCACCGCCAGTGCCAATCCTTATGGGGATGAATGGTTATGAAAACCAATACCACGGTAAAAGAAAAAAGGTTCTCCCGATCCCAAAGGACCAAGCCTCAGACTCAAGTCAATATACCAGTTAGGTCTTACCCATAAATCATGCTGTTGCCAATCCTTTAGAATCTAAAATCTAAAAGTTTATTCATAAAAAGAAAGAAAGAAATATAGATGAGAGTTACAATTGGTTGAAGAAATTAATTACATACAGTAATGGCAAAGTTCTTGCTTCAGGCTTGTGATGGAATAAACTGCTGGCTTAAGTCAAATCTCTGGAGTACATCCACAGCTTGGATGGGTATTTCAGTCCTTTGTTCGGAGCTTCAGTGTAGCAAAGTTCCTCCAGAGGTCAGAAGCAGGATTGAAGACAAAATGGAGAAGATGCAGCTGCCTTTTATAGTCTCTTGCCATGCGGCCTGTGCTTCCTTTGTTTCAAACACAAGCTTCCCAGCACATGGCTTGAAAGCCTTAGAGTTCTCTCTATAGCCATGTCCCTGCATGCCTTGCTGAGTCATAAGGTGTACCTGCCTTCTCTCAATGGGTCAATTGTATAGCTGATGGTCCTTAATGGGCCATCAAGCAGGCTAGGCAGTGCTGATGCCAAACTGTCTGGGGTGTCACCCAGAAGCATAGCACAAGTTTGAAATACAGATAGTATAGAGCCAGTACTTATAACTTTAAATACAAAAATAATATATGCATACAGATAGCATAATCATAAACAGCAAATCATAACCTTTTCATAGACATCTTACTTGACCTCCTTTGTACAAGATTTGATGCCACTATAGGACCTTGGTTGCAACAATGATCTATATGGTTACAGTTCATGTCAATAACGTCACAACTCTGTAAAAAGTAAATTGTGAGGGCCAATGTGGCCAGCCTTTCAATGCTGAAAAGATCCTAAATCAAAGTTATAATGGATAGCTAGCATCATCTGAAATATGTAGCATGGTCCAGTGGATAAAACACTACAGGGGGAGCCAGGAGATCTGTGTTCTATTCCATACTCTGCTAGAGACTTGTTGGCCCTACAAAAGTCAGTGGCAAAGCTCCATTAGCTTCAATGGGGACAGGATTTCAACCATGTGTTCTATTGCAACTATGCAACTTAGATGTTGTGTGACCTTGGTAAGTCACCTTACCTCTGTTTCTCATTTGTCTGTTTTGTTTATTTAGACTACAAACTTCTCACAGCCGGGACTCTGTCTTACTATGTGTTTGTATGGTGTTTTGAAAAATGAGGCTCTGATCTCTGTTGGGTCTTGCAAGTAAGATTGTAACACAAATAAGATGGATGCTTTATGTTTACATGAATTTTGGATACACCAAGCCTTCCCATTCCAACCTTCTATTTAATGACATTAAATGTATATAAAATAAATAAATTAAATAACCCTTACAGAGTTTCCATGCATCTATTGCTGGAGGTTAAAATTTTAAAAATTGGATGCCTAAGCTAGACTCTCATATCCATATGTAAACTCCTATGGCTACAGCCAGACGACTGGCTCCCAGTCCTATTGCACATCCAGCCTCCACAGATTAAAAGAGCTGCCCAGACATCTCACTTTCTCAACCATGTCAATGCAAACACGAGGATCCAGTTGTATGATGACCTGGAGAACCCACCCAAGACAAGATTAAAATCCCACAACCCTCTATGGAACCGCATCAAGATCCTTACACACAACTTCAAAGCGGAGGCTCAATGGAGAGCCACATGGAGTATTTTGACAGCTCAAAATACTTATATATACTAATACTAATATAATACTTAGTCCTGTCACGAGTGCGGGGGACTGGACTAGATGACCTCTCAAGGTCCCTTCCAGTTCTGTGATTCTATGAAACAAACAGCTCATCGTTGACTCTGCCAAGGATCCATCAGGTTTTGATTTAAGTTGGAGAGACTGGTGCAGATTGACTCACATCAGGACATCTCATGGGAGATGTGGACAAACCCCCTTTAAATGGAAAATGAGGCAAACACCTGTATGCAACTGTAGTCATCAGGCACAAACAATGGAGCACATCATATCTGAGTGTGTCCTTCATTCTTTGGGGGACTGAAGGACATTCACCAGCTCACTGCTGTTTTTATATATATATATATATATATATTTATATATATATATATATATATATATATTTATATATATATATATATATATATATATTTATATATATATATAAAATTAACTCCTCATATATTGTCTGGCCAGAGACACAGGCTTTCATTGGAGACCTCACTTTATATTCCTTTGCTGAATCTCTGGACTCCTTATATCCCATTGCCCTCTGGCAGTTGTTATCCAAAGGTTGTTGGGTCACAACCACATCTCTATTTTATTTCAAAACAACAGTCAACTGGATGTCCGGGGGTAGTTTTAGCCCCTTGACAAAGCACCTTCCACTATGTTCTCCTTCTCAGGTATATTTTAAGCAGCAATTCTCAAGTTCAGTGTGGCACCTGTCAAAACTTCATATTGTCAGGTCTTTTTATGTCACTCTTTCTCACCTCCTCCACCCCCAATTCAGAGAGTGAGCCTACCACAGCGGTATGTTAAATCAGTGTCTTGTGCTCTGTCTGCTGTAGTATAATATATATATTGATTTTTCAGTCACGGCCAAATTCTTACTGATGCAAGAAGGCTTCCTCCACTTACTGCGCTCAATTCAGGAGTAAGTGGATGAAATTCGGTGACCTGTGTTATGCAAAAGGTCAGGCTAGATGATCTAATGGTTCCTTCTGGCCTTAAAATCTATGCAACTGTGAATCTATTAAACTTGTACATGTTATCAGGGTAACCTTAGTTGTTATGGCTCAATATGGGCAGAGACCACACACCCTTAATCTCCCATCCACAATTAGCCAAGAGAATAGAGCCATCTGTGCTGTCCTTAGATGATACAACCTGGGCAGTCACCCTGTGCACAGTAAAGCTTGGAAGGGATTTGACTCAACAGAGCTTCTCCTCTGGCAGTGTATCTGTGCAACACCTCCACTATATGGTTATGCTTAAACTGAGCCCTAGGTACATTCAAAGAAAGAAAAAAAAATACATTAAAATATACAATCTTGTAATAAACCATAGACTAGAAACAAATAGATTAAAAGGCTATCATATGGGAAGTCTGCATGAAGGTGTTCTGTAATTATATGTGCTCTAGACCATCACCCCCCCACACACACACCCTCTCAGGATCCACAAAATAGGAGTGGGGGAAGTTTATTTTTAGTGGCCATAATGTGTGTAATGTGTGCTAATCATGGTGATATGGGACTAGGGAGAATGCACACAGGTATGAGCAGCAGCTAACGGGGTAGCCATTAAGAAGTTAGACACACATCTAACACAGGGTCGCCATTGATCTGCTGCTCAGCAACTCAGCACATTAAAATCTGCATGCCATTTTAGAAGGAATTGCTTTCCAGAGGAAGGGTGAAGCCAGGGTGAAACAAAACAGGATGTTGCTATGTCAACCCCCCATAATTGTATTTAATGTTATTAGGAGACAATATGATCTAGTGGCTAAGACACAGGAGTTTTTCCTCCCCACCCTTTATCATCCTTTCTATTTAAGGTCTTCAGGCAGGGATTGTCTTTTACTATGTTTCACAGAGCTGACATCCTCAGTGATGCTCATGTACAAACAGGGAAGTAAACCAAACCTATCAATGAATTTCAATCTCTGTTGTTGCAAACCAAGATGGTGCTGGGGAGGAAAAAAACAAAGCAAACACTACCTCCCACCCCCTCCAAAAATGTGGTTGTTGCAAGGACAAAAATTAGTACAGAGAGACATTTTATTTTCAGGTTGCTGAAGGGTTTTTCCAAGCATGGGGGGAGGGTTGGGGGGAGAGAGAATTAATAAATACTCAATCTTGTTGACAGTGTGTCCCTTTAAATGAAATCTCTATTTGTTATTCTCATCTCTTGCCAGTATTGTCGATTAAATAACTCTGATTGTAAACTATACTGATCTAAAGAAGAAGTGTTACATGTATCAGGTATGACGTGTTGCCCTTTTGGGGGCTGTCTGTTATTTTATGTACTTCTACTTATATTTACAGGGCTCTGATTTTACTGTAAGATTTTATTTTACTGCTTTTAATTCTAGTTTATGGATTTAAAACTTTCATATAACAAGGCCCAGCAGCATTGTGTGAAATGTAAGGTCAGAAATTGCCTTCAGTTCCTAGGTTCTTAGTAAGCAACATGTGAAAAGTGACAAGAATGGCATTTGAAGACTGAAAATGATGCCCGTGCGATGATACAAATATTGAAAAAAAAAGAGAAATAACAGAGGTGATGTGAGGGAATAGGCCTGGCCGGCGTCCCTTATGTCAGTCAAGATGACAGCAAAAGCTCGGACATAGGTCCTCCGGCGAGAGCTCGGTATACAGGCCTTTACAGGTTAAGGCCCTGAACAAGACTAAGCAACACAGCCTTCTGCCAGACTCGGTCAAGGGTTATGTTCAGAGGAGGGAGGTGGAAGGAATAATGTGGAAAGCCCCAGTAAAATAATAACCACTTGTTGGCGAAATATAATAACCGCTTGTATGAAGAAATTGCTTCCAGCAAAATGCAAAACTAGTCAATCATATATCTTCTTTGGGCGTCCTGTAATAACCCCTCCCCCCCCCCCAGTGCACTGACGGTAACACCCCGGAAAAGTAATATGCACCCTGCTGAGAATACACCCCAACTGGTGGCAAGTACAGCCCATATCAGAAACCACCAAGAGCCCTCCACCCCAATATGCACTCAATTCTCGGAAAATTAATAAGGAAGGTATCGGGAAAGGGAACTGACCCTAACTCTTATTTTTGCGTAAATGACATATAACCTGTAAGATGTTTGCGGTTTGTAAGAATAAAAAGGAGCCTGTGAGCTCTGCTTAAAGGTGTAGTTTCCAACTGCAACCCCCAACGCGTTGGTATGTATTGCAATAAACTGGCCTCAGGCTTGAGTCTGTGAACTAAAATCTATGCGTGGGTGACTTTTTCCATGACAGCAATTAGGAAGTAAAATACAAATATTTTTGAACAGTTTTGGACCTCATTCCTAAAGCAACAAAAAGTAATAAAAAGGTACTTATGCAAATGCCATATGCCATACTTACTCCTTAGACTGTTTGCTCCCACTACATAGGTATCATATATCTTATAGTGTCTGTAGTGATTTGGAGAATGAAGCAATCACACTGTGCAGAAGAACTGACATATATAAATGATGCATTTGCCACCTGTGCTTCAGCTCATCTTCATAATCCCCATAAATACTGGGAAAATGAAACAAGAGATCCTGTAATTGGGTAGAAATTGGCATTGCTCCATTGACTTCAGTGGAACTACACTGATTTACACCGGCATTATATATAAGAATAGGATTTAGGTTATATCCAGAATATATCCAGTTTGGCTGGATTTATACTGGTGTTATTAAGCATAGTGTATATATACACCTCTACCTCAATATAACGCTGTCTTCGGGAGCCAAAAAATCTTACCGCGTTATAGGTGAAACCGCATTATATTGAACTTGCTTTTATCCACCGGAGTGTGCAGCCCCGCCCCCCCGGAGCACTGTTTTATCACGTTATATCCGAATTCGTGTTATATCGGGCCGCGTTATATCGACGTAGAGGTGTACTTATATATATTTATACTTATATATCTTAGTTACACCAGTATCAATCCATCCACTGATATTAGGAGTTACTCTATATTCATACCGGTGTAACTGAGAATAGATGTTAGCCCATAATATATAAAAATGTAAGATACAGAAAGACTTCAATTATTTATAGCACAGAGTAAGGCTTTTTTGACCTGTATTCTCTTGGGGGATACACGGGCAAAGTTGTTTCAGAGGGATTTGTTATCTGATTATATTCCATGTATTACAGGCCTAGAATACTGCATCATCATCTACAGAGCCGTGGCCATAATGACACCACTCCTAGTGTTTCTGTGTGTGATAAGGTGCCGCAGGATCATGTGTCATCAAATTCGTAGTTCTGCAGGGTTGTAGGGAAGGGGAGAGAATTCAACTATCCCCCTGTTTGTACCCCTATTGCTGCTGGCCAATGTAGTTACACACACTTTTACACACACACACAGCTTCCATATGTACAACACCTGAAATGTTCATATAACTCAGGGTTGTGTGAATGCATAGATATCGTCATGTACCAATCCTGGAATTGAGTGTGCATACATGTAAGTCAGCTATCTGCTCTCACCTTTATCTCTACCACACGTATTTGGCCAAAGAAATGAAGTTGATCTGATTTATATTGGTTTAGGATCTGGCCAAAATATTTCAAAGTATGAGACACTGGGGGATTTTCTTAGGTGTATCTCAATTGCAGTTTCTACCCGCCCAAATACACAATATGGAGAACCAACAATGTATCTGACATGAAATATAGGATGACCTTGGGAAAACAGATCTAGATTCCCTTTGTATTGGAAGCTCTGAGAATATTCCATTCACCTAAGCTTATTTCCATGGCCATGAAGCTCAGCATTTTCAAAAGAGGACCTTTATAGCCTCTTTTACAGGTCTGTGCTGAGTCCCTGGGCCATCTTATCCATTTATTTATTAACCTTCCTGTAGGATACAATTATCTTACAAGATAATAGAAGTTTAACAAAAGATTCCTTAGAATAATGAGTATTATCCAGACAATTCAAGTTGGGGTTCATGCTAAATTTTTCAATTTCCTTTCACAATGTTCTAGGAAATGCTTGCATAATTCAGGGACCTAATCCATGCAACCTCAGTAATCTCCCTTGAAGATTTCAGCAGATTCATCTCTATTCTTTCTTTCTTTCTGTGCTGGGAAACATCTCCTTGTGGCACAATAGCCAACGATTCACAGCATTCGTCAAACCTTTTGCTCCATGTATCCGACACATTTGGGCTGAGTGGTTTCCAAGCTCCAGTCACTATCTGCCACTAAATCCTCCCCACGTAGCTTCACCAAAGCTGTGACATTCACTCTGATTTTCATTGGTCATATTGATGTGTGGGTTTTCAGTCACTGCTGATTTCTGAGCACAGTTTGTTGTTGTGCTACCTTATTTTCTTTATAGAATTAAGCTACAACCCTGGACATACCTGCTGCCCTTGTGACTGCTATCTAGTGAATAAAACCTAAATGTCCTTTTACCTCAATCTGTATAGTGCTGGACCCTGTCCTTTTTTGTTTCATAAGATCAGCTTTTCCTGGTAGCACACAGGCCATAAAACCAGCTGTGATGTGTCTCACTCTTCCAATGCCACTAATATTCCTTAGTTTGAACATTGATCACTCTTTCTGATTCTGTTTTCTCGTCTTCTCTCGGGAACATATTTAGGGAAATTGCTGTGATGATTCTGCAGTACCCAAACTAGTGCTGAGCTCTTTCATCATTTCACATTCTCTGTCCTCTGCCAGCTGTTGGTGTTTGTACTTAAAGTTGATCTGAAAATGAACTATCTGATGTCTGTGAATATTATCATAAAGATTGTCCCAATGGCCACACAAACAAGTCTCATCTTCAGGAGTTTCTGTCAAACAGTTAACCCTTTCTTAAATCTCTTTTGGCAGGAAACTGTGTTGCCTGATCAGGTGACAATATCATTGGCTACAACAACTACTGATAGTTACACCAGTTTTCAGAGCTAGAGATCTGATTGTGAGGAAATCCATGATCAGCAACCTCATCTAATGCATAGACTACATGAAGATGTAAGTATAAGATAGTATTCACTGGTTTTTATCTTAACCCCCAATACCTTATTACTTAACCTGGATTACTTTTACTAGACAAGATCAAAAATCATTGGTTTTAATTATTTAATTGGAAAGGTTTCATGTCATGATCTTTTAGGGTGCTTCTGTCCTGTACATGTATTATTAAATTAAATTAGTTGTAATAAATCCCAAATCCAATTCTGAAGGATATGGTAAGAAACAAATGTCAATTATCACAGTTCACCAGAGTATGAATTGAAGAAGAAGAAGAAGAAGAAGAAGAAAAGACCATGACCTGGTATAATACAGTTCATGAGGGCAAATTAATGTGACAAGAACATTTCCAGAATATTTAATTAGTGAGGTCCTAAAAGAATATAGATGTCCAAATAAATTAGTTCCACTCAATTTGTTACATGCCTGGTGTTTATCAAAAACAATCTAATAGAGTGTATTCTCTTAAACGAAACATGTCTCAGATTAGAAAACAGACTTATACTGCTGATAGGAAAATGAGGCTCTTTTCTACAAAAGGAAACAATTTTCTATTCTAAGACAATGATTTGTTTCTAACATCAGTTCACTTATTGCCATCTAAGTTCAAAGATATTTGACTTTACTTATCTATCAAATGAAAGTAATCAGAGAAAGCTGGACAGCATACAGTGCAACTGTCTCTAGCCTGCAAAGGCAAGCTCTAAAGAGAAAATTAGTTGTATACTTTGCATGTTGAGTAAATGGTGTCAAAGCAGAATGAAAAATGCTAGAAAAAGTATTGTTAAATAAGGCTATAAAAATATATCCAGCACAACCAGTCATTTAACAAAGATTCTGTGTGTATAAGCTTTGCATTCTTGCCAGCAGATCAAAGGCAACTTGGTGAACACAGAATTGCCTACCTACTTTATCTTCATACAAATGAGCTGAAGTGCCCTTGGCAATGTATGCAAAGTCATGCCAGTAGAATACAGATTAAATACTGCTGTATCAAGATATTTTACTAAAGCTGCAGTGAATTATCCACTGGGGTTGAAAAGTCCGGTGAAGACAAACATGAAAGCACATGTGGTAACTGTTTGTCCAGTAAACTAGCTTATTATCATGATCGTGAATAACCCAGTACACCATTGTGAAAAATAATTTTTAAAAAATAAATAAAACAACTGAAAATGACTTTGCCCAGGGAATTAAATAGAGTCATATTGTAATGTTCTCTTTAGGAGGAATTCCCAGTGAAACCAAACAGCCACCAAGATCCTTTTTGTCTTCCCTCTCCTTGACTATATGGAGAGTTTGAAGTTCTGCTCAAAGAGTTGCTGTAAAGCCCATCACAACTAAAGAAATGCTGTAAAGCCCTCATCACTAATTCAAGCCAAATCTGTTTCCTATTTTGAGTCTTCATATGATAATAAAAAGATTGAGTTAGACAGGAAAAGGTGTAACATTAATGGTTCTGCCTCAAGTTTTCTTTCTTTAAGTGCAGATACCCACATCACCCACTCTGACCATGACCCGCATGTATATGTACACGTAGTTGCTAAACAAAAAATAAGCCATTGCCTGCTAGCAAGCAATTACACAACCATAAAGTGCTGAACTAGCCCAGCATATTTATGCTATTATTGTTCCATCTAAATCAATGAGAGTACTCATGTGCCATATATAGTTTAAAAGTAGAGCTGGTTAAAATTGGCATTTCCATCTTGTGGTCAATTCCAATATTTCAAAATTTGTTTTTGTCCCAAGTCAGTGTGAAAAGTTGAAATGGCATTTTTTCATGGATTGGAAAGTTCTGAAAACTTTTTATTAATAATGTTTTGTTTCAAACTCTCTTACCCCCTTCCCTGAGCCTCCTCATACAACCCGCACCTCTCCTGCACCCCAACCCCCTGCACTGAGCTCCCTGCTGCATCCTGCACCCCTGTGCACCCCAACCCCCTGCCCTGAGCCCCCTCATACACCCAGCACTCCTCCTCTGCCCTTGCCCTGAGCCCCTACCACACCCCACACTCCCTCCCACACCCCAACCTCCTGTCCCGGACCTGCATACTATTTCCCCGCCCTCGGCCCAAAAGTTTGCCCACCTCCGTTGTAGATGTAATCTAGCGCAGGAGTCCAGCCCATATAGAAGAATGGGGGTGTGAGGTACCTGAACTACAGCTCCCAAGAGCCATCACAGCAGCTCAAGCAATGTCAAGCTGACCTGAAATTAAACAATTTGATTTTATTTTCAAACCAAAATGTTTGGATTCAGATTCAGTCTGATCAAAACAAAATATTTTATTTTGATTTTCCTAACTTAAAATCTAAAATGTTGGCCTTGTCATTTTCCTATGTAAAACTTTGCTTTTGTGGAAACTGCATTTTCTACTTAAAAAAAAAAAAGATTTTGATGGAAAATTCCTGACCAGCTCTGTTTAAAAGTAATAATTCCAACAGACACAATTTAAAAATTCAAAATGTTAAAATAAAACAACAAATATCCTTAATACAGCTCATATTGTCTTCTTCCAAAAGCTATGAGGTGGCGTTTCTTAATTTTTTTAATCCCTCAAACAGCTTCCTTGATCATGAGTGCTATGCAACTTCACTCTCACTCCAAATTCAGTTTATATGGTTAGTCTCCCATCATTAACTTCCACTCTAGACCTCTTAATGGCACTGTCCTTGAATTTTATTAATTTAAATATGAAAAATGAAGCTAACAACATACGTGTTCATCTCAGCCTATCACACAATCTTTGCTGTTACTGCTTTCATGTTCCCATACACCTTTTATATATTGTTATCACTGAGACACTCTGTACCTCAAAGTAGCACCCTCTGGAACCCTATATTCACACTGTCACATAATTATGATATGTTTTGTAAAAAAGATGCCTTGGAGGTATAATTTTAAAAGTTTTGATCTGGTGAACATTAATATCCTGTTGGACTATATGTGCTACCATTATATGTGAAGATTTGAAGTATTGCTATATGTGTTACTGAAGTATATTGTGAGGTTAGGAACACCAACAACCAGCCTTTCAGTCACAACAAAGGAGTAGCCATCAATAGCCAGATTGACGATTAATGGCTTATCTATACCCAATCCACTATCCTAGAGACTTCTGGCAGAAGGCACGTGCCATGGGGGCAGACTAACACACGTCACAGCAACAATATTTCTAGCAAGCTGGAATAAGGTAAAAGAGATACAGTGACGTCATAACTTGGCCTCTCTTTCCCCACCCCCAACTCAACACCTGGAAGAACATCTTGAGGACAAAGACTTTGAACTGGGGAAGTTTGGTCCCAAGCTTGAAGGTAGTCCCAGCCTGTGTACTGAGGAACTGAAACCTGCTTGTACCATCTGTCAGGGTGAGAAAAATTGTTTGATTGAACTTATACTTAGACTAAAAGTTTAGGATTTAGAACGTGTGTTTACTTTCTGTTTTCTTAAGGTAACTATATCTGACCTTTATGCCTACTATTTACAATCACTTAAAATCTATCTTTCTGTAGTTAATAAACTTATTTTAATGTTTTATCCTTAGCAGTGAGTTTATCTAAAGTGCTTGGGAAATCTGCTCAGGTCACAAAGGCTGGCACATGTCTACTTTCCTATGAAGAAGTGGTGAACTAGGTAATGAGCTTACACTGACCAGGTTTCTGACCAGTGCAAGAGGGTACAGTTCTGGGGTGCAAGACTGCGGAGCTGGGGAGCATTGGCTGGAGCCTCTCTATTGATGGCTCATGAGTGGCTGGCAATCATGTAACCACAGTTCAGAGTGTCCCTGTCTGTGGGTGCCTGTGTAAGTGCAGTGCCTGTCAGAGGCTTGTAGCTTGCCATCAGCACCACAGTGTGGGAGGCAGTCCAGGTTGGTGGGTTTGGAGGGCTCAGCGGTCCCACAGTCCAAGTTGCACCCCGAGGACCACGTCACAGTTACTCACTCTGTTAATGTCTAATTGCAAAGCTCCTCAGGACAAGAACCTTTTATTTGTCTTTAAAGCATTGTGCGCAACAGTACAAATAATTAGCAATACCCATTCCATTAGTTAGTAGTTCAGCTTTCAGATAAATAAAATGGCAGTATAGAGTAAAAGCAGTCATTTTGTCTAAAAAGAGAATTGTATCTACATACATTGCTGTGCCTTTTAACACTATTGCCAGTAAATATTTGCAATATTCAAGATATTGGCTTTAGTGAAAGGTAGATGCAATGGTGCAGATGCCAAGGTGCCCTCTTTCATCTTAGATAGAACGCTTGGAAAATGGAAAAATGCTGAGAATTTGTAAGTTTATATTTCTCAGCAAAACTTTGTTTTTGTCAACGTTTTCTGACCAGGTCTAATCTGAAGTAAAACTGGATTTAATAGGCAGCAGGTTTAAAACAAACAAAAGGAAGTATTTTTTCACACAATGCACAGTCAACCTGTGGAACTCCTTGCCAGAGGATGTTGTGAAGGCCAAGCCTATAACAGGGTTCAAAAAAGAACTAGATAAGTTCATGTAGCATAGGTTCATCAATGACTATTAGCCAGGATGGGCAGGGATGGTGTCCCCAGCCTCTGTTTGCCAGAAGCTGGGAATGGGCGACAGGGGATGGATTACTTGATGATTACCTGTTCTGTTCATTCCCTCTGGGGCACCTGGCATTGGCCACTGTCAGAAGACAGGATACTGGGCTAGTTGAACACTTGGTCTGACCCGGTATGGCTGTTCTTATGGACTGTCACCATTCTTGTGTGTATTACAGTGATTTTTTTTCTTCAAATTTTCAGAACTTTAAATGTTTTCCATAAACCTTATGGAGTGGTTGAAATGTTTTGAACATTCAAAATTTGAGTGGAAAATGTTTCAGTTGTTTTTGATTTTTTTATGAATATTGTTTCAACTAGTTTACATGTGTATATACATACACTGCTATGAATCTATCTCTATATATTGGTACATATTGTACATACACACACTTATTTTAATGAGTGAACTCCTGGCCCCTTTGAAACTAGAGGCAATTTTGCCATTGACTTCAAAGGGGACACAATTTCACACTCATTTGGACATTAACCCCTTGGCCCTCTATGATTTAAAATTTCAAATGTAAGATGAGAATCAACACAATTCATCTCACAGAGGATTGAATTCTTAAGATTCCAATTCTGTTAGCACATTACACCTGCCAGATGTTCCTTCCAACAATTGTGAAATAAAATGCCTTACTATACTTGACTCCCAAGAACATGTAAGTAAGCCACATCTGGACTCAGGCCTGAGTAAATGTGGTTGGTCAAATATGTAACACAAGTTAGCATTGCTAAGAGATATTTAAAGCATCTTTTTGCATGTAGGCAAAGGGTCATTAGGTTAAGGGCTATATACTCATCCTGACTGCTTCCCCACTTCTTAGGCTATTTTCTCACTGTCATAATAACTCATGATCTTGAGACTGGGTGGAAATGAGCAAATGCATGTTCTTGAATAAGTCAGACATTATATTTAAACAATCAAGACATTTGAGTCCAAAGCTTAAATCGAAAACTTGCCTCACAATTCCGTCTCACATGGCACCTCCCTGTGCCTTGTTTTCCAGAGACATCTGTTTGCGGTTAGTAATGAATTGAGTTACAACATGTACACCTTAAATGGAACTGTTGATGTAACTCCAAGACCAAGATGTCAAGTCATTGGTCTCTGATAATCTCTATGCCAGTATTCTGGAGTCCCTAATTGGACAAGAGTATCCCTTGGGGCAGAGTAGAAGAATCACTGAGCCCTATAAGAAATGCCAGCCATGCAGAGAAAGATGAGATGGGGGCATTTTTCTCGCACCAACAAGATACCAACAAGATATGTGAGGCTATATCCTGCTCCATTCTCAGGACCAGCAACCCAGAGAAGGAGAAGTGAAGAATGCTGATACCAACTAAGCTAAACCTGAGGTGTAACCATGAGCGAGGTAAAGATCAAAGCTCCACCTCATGTCAAAGCATAAATCACATCTCATTGACAAAGATACCAGTAGATATCAATTTAAATTCACACTCGGACCAAACATGTGAGTTAATTGCTTTAAAAAGAAGGTCTGATGATCCTTCTGCAGAGCAATTTGAATTTGAATTGGATGTTTGAATCACTCCAATGCCCACTAGAGCGTGCATGCCGGTGTGTACATTTGTGTCTGTTTTAGTGTTTTACTAACTGTTCCCGGGAGTCCTTAAGTCTGTTATTGAAACAGTAAGAGACCCCTGGGTTAAACCAGTGTCGTTCTAAAGCTGCTATAAGTCTGAAGTTATAGAAATCATTTTGTGTCTGTGCCAGACTGTCAGAAAACTACAGTCATGTAACACAGGGTGGAAAATATATTAGACAAACCAAGATTAATATAATCTTTATGAACAGCAAAGTTTATTGGGGGAGAGGTAGCCAAAAGGAAACTACCAGGAAATTGTTTTAAGAATTATACTTCCTTAAAATCAAAATGAAGGGAAAGTTGCTGCTTTCAGCAGACTTTGAATTAAATTAAACAAGTTAAAGAAAAGAGATTCTCCCATGTTTTTTCTTAACTTATTCAATATGAGGGAATTACTAATTGTAGTAATTGATGAGCCAGATAAATCAAACCACTGACTTATTGATTGCATTTCAATTGCAATATTAATTTGACCATTGTAATATACTCTTGGAAATTACATTCACCTAACTAGTCGCATAGTTTGCTCACACTTATATTTGTTTTATAACTGCCTTCTTAATAGCGTAGTAAATTTTAAAAGACACACCGAATTGGTTTATCTCCCAAATCTTCAATACAAAGTAAATTACAGAGAAGAAAATGTTAAAATTCTTAACAGTCATTTCAGAATCCATTCTATATTTCAATAACTTAAAATATAGCCTTATTATTCCTACAAACATCACATTGTTTTTCTTATAAATTAATGACCAAGGAGTGTAATCATTAGAGCTTCTTTAAACATTTCTCTCACAATTTTGATGAAAAACAGAATGTATTTTTCACTGAAATATTCATGAAAAATAATTTCAGTTTTCAGAAAAACTCAAAAATTATAACCCATATTGATTCACACTGGACCCAATCAATAAATATGTAAAAGAACAACAAATAAATTCCTACAAAAATCGCACTTGTTGCTACAACCTAAAAATAGAATATAATCTGAGGTGAATGACATCACAAGGGTAAATCACTTTGAAATTTTGTAGCACTTCATAGTATGGAAACAGGGTTAAAGGATTTAAATATAGGCCTCTCCGTTGTACGAATCAGAGCAACTGTCATGCTAAGTCTTAGCCTAATATCGCGGGACCTGTAGAAGCAGGGCTCACGTCAGAAGTGGGTAGGAAGACAGCAGAGTAGATTCAGCATGACCCCGCCTTGAGATAGCGATGTTTTGAGAACAGAAGTGAGAAAATACAGGAACGGGCACGACATAACATAAACAAACTGCAGATGTTTTTAATTAATGCATGCCATTAAAATGTATAAATGCTTGTGTGATATCGCTTGTACTTTGAAGAAACTGAGGCAGAGATGATCTCTGTCAGCTGTGTTCTTCCCTTGCAATTGCATGTCCTGAATAAAGCTGTCTCTGATTTTTTTGCCTCCAACCTGAGAGTGGAGTTCGTTTCTTCCACAATAGAAATTAAAAAGACACAAAGAATAATCTTTTTTTTTTAAATTCCTGAGTGAAATAAATTAAAAATGATCTAAGACTTTTAAACAGAAAAGGGAATCATCTTTTTAATAAGAAGGATGTGAGGGCAATGTCTGAAATTTTATCAGCCCTTGATGTAGATTCTTGAGCTATGCAAATCAAGATGGGGTTTGTCAATGCTAAAATCCTGGTAATTATCCAGTAGTCTGTTAAAATAATCACGGTTACGAAAACCAAAATATGCTCTGCTTGTTATTCTATTTTACACTCTAGGAAATTCACTGTGCAATGACAGATTTAACTGTCCGAAAAAGTGGAATTGTATGTGAAATTAGATGAATGTGCCTCACATGAGCCAAGTCCTAGAGCCGAACACCTGATCTAGCCAAGCACATTCTGGAGAAGTTTGGATCAGGATGTGGCTTTCAAACTACCTTTAGTTTGATGTGCTGTAGATCTTAGTTGAAAGGACAGACTTCTAAATGGAGAGACAAGGTGGGTGAAGTAATATCTGTTGTTGACCCTGAAGAAGAGCTTTGTATAAGCTTGAGAGCTTCTCTCTCCGACCAACAGAAGTTGGTCCAATAAAAGATATCTCACTCTCCTTGTGTCTCTAGTATCCTGAGGCCAACACGTCTACAACAACACTGCATACAGACTTCTAAATAGTTCATCATTGCAAATGGAAGTGAGATTTTTCAAAGGCTTATAATGTGGCCAAATGTGGGTGTTTTATTCACAGGAACATGCAAATATATTTTCCTGGTACAAAAGCCGTTCCTGACAAATTTTGAGTCCCTCCTCTAAAACATGAAGGTGCTAGAGCTTCTCAATTAAACAATTTTAAGATTTTTTTTAATACGGGCAAACAAACATATTTTTCCTTAAACTCATTCTCAGAAATGGATGAATCATTTTTGCTGACCATTTCAAAAACTTCAGTTTGGGCAGACATCTGGTATGGAAAACTTCCGCTTGAATGGTTACTCTTTGGCAAAGTTATATTGAAAACAGGATCTTAATAATAATGGAAACTGTTAGGCAACCTTAAAAATAGGCAGCATTCCTGGCTCAGCCTATAATAATATGTCCCTTGCTTTGTAAAGTGATTTGAGCTCTATGGATGAAATCATTACATAAAAGCTGAGTATTGCTATTACTATGGCTGACTTGCTTGTGCAGTACACATTTTCACCCTCTCTAATATTTTACTGTAACTATTCAATTTTGAATATGTCAGTTCTTCTACTGCTATCATCTTACACGAGTGTAAATCAAGAGAAACTCCAATGACGTCAGTGGAGTTACATGAGTGTGAAACCAGTGCAAGTGAGATCACACTCAGACCCTCTAGGGATCAAAGTCAATGGAGTTAAACCAGGCATGAATTTGGCACATTATGTTTTAAAGTTTGAGGGTGAACACACACAAAAAGAGAGGAAAAAGCTACAGCCTTTTATATTGAATGTTTCTCATTGAAACAATAGTCATCCATTGAGCATTAACATCATGTGCAAAACAGCTGCAGTTCTAACATTTGAATTTCAACAGGCTCTTGAGTGCTCTGTGGCTATTAGTAGAAAACCACAAGATACAGCTGCTTGTAAAATAGCTTTGAGAGCAAATATGCAGCTCATCATTCATCATAAATGAACGTGGTGGCAAGATGAGTACCATGGAAAAACATAAACATTCAGAATTTAAAAAATACTAATTTGTATTTGACATTGTTGGGGATCTGTCTTAAAAGCCTATTGCCAGTGTATAAAAATAAGCCACAGTCATTACTGCACACTGTTGGCAAATTGAAAATGTGTTCTGTTTAGAGCTATGCCAAATGATTTTCGTGAAACCCCAAACCACAAAGAACTCACCTGGTTTTAGGTTCTATTGCAAACTTAAAACTCAGCTCAGGTTCACTGAAATATGCATTCACCTTTGGGAACCTTTCCTAGTGAACTTGGATCTAATTTTGAGAGAACCTCACAGCATTGCATAGTTATTGTGCAAAATCAGAAGAGCAATGGCAATTTTGACTAGTTTGGTGGTTGAACACCAAGTGAAATCAAAGGAAAGGATCTGACCACTTGCTGAAAACTGAAAACACTGGTTTCCACTACATTTTATATCTGTTTTTGAAGAACTGAACTCTCAATAGATATTTATTTGGGTAGGTAGTAAGTCAAATCCTGCACTCGATTACAATGCAGTAAGTCTGCAGCAATTGAAATCTATGGAGTTATGCCAGGTTTACAGCAGCTGAAAGCACAATTTATCCTGGTATATTTTCAAAACCACCTAAGGCTAGATCATGCCTAGCAGACACAGTCCAGAGTGCAATGCAGAGCCATGCCAACCAGATGGAGCACAGGCCTCACAGTGGACTATAGGAAAAGTAAACCCACTGCCACATTACTTTAAGAGATGCAGACTGATCTCTGCAACATGACAACCCCACTTTTTGAGCTAGTATGGACAGTAGAACAGAATCCTGACCGAACCTCCTCCCATCTACAGAAAGTTCCTTCCTTATTGACTGCTTCTGTTTCTTTCAGCAGGTTGTAAGTTCCAAGGCATTCCACTGCTTTTATTTTTATAGTATTCATTTTTAAGATGTGGGGGCAGGGAATTAAAATAAACTATGAATGCAAAAGTGTTTTGATAATGAAAACCTACCCAAACACCACATTAAACTTCAAAATATAAATTTTCACTTATTTTGGAAACAGAACAGCTCATATGTTAAAAGGAAATGCATTAAGAAAGCTATCACAGCACAGCAGTTGCCTACCCATTGTCACAAGTTTTGAAGGCCTCATGGCACAGGTAGATTTTAATAAGACATTTAAAGGAGAAGTGACCTTTCAGATTTGTATAGGAGCTCCTCCCCTGGATAATGGTTAGCAGGGGAGAAAGCAAGAAGATGCTTCTGATGTCCTGTCCCTTTAACTCAGGGATCGACAACCTTTGGCATGCGGCTCACCAGGGTAAGCACCCTGGAGGGCCAGGCCGGTTTGTTTACCTGCCACATCCGCAGGTTCGGCTGATCGCGGCTCCCACTGGCTGCGGTTCGCCGCTCCAGGCCAATGGGGGCTGCGGGAAGCGACGCAGGCCAAGGGATGTGCTGCTGCCGCTTCCCAACGCCCCCATTGGCCTGGAGCAGCAAACCACAGTTAGTGGGAGCCGCGATTGGCCGAACCTGCAGCCGCGGCAGGTAAACAAACCGGCCCTGACTGCCAGGGTGCTTACCCTGACGAGCCGTATGCCAAAGGTTGCCGATCCCAGCTTTAATTGTTTGAGCACTCTCCCACCCCATTGCCAACCCTCACTTTCCTGTTAGTTTTAGTTTTGCTGCCCAATGAACAATAAAACTACCAGAACAGCTGACAGCTGCATTTCTATTAGCTCCCTTTGTGTCTATCTCTTTTTTATGCTGGGTCCAGATATTACATATTGGCTCTAGGGAATTTATATTCCATAAGTGTCCAGTGCTCCCATTGCCTGAACAAGGAGAAGAAAAAATAAGCAGATAATATTAATTTTAAAAAGAGGAAAAAGTTCACCTAGAGGCACAAGGTGATAGACTGCTGATCTTTGTTGCTGGGACAGTGTGATCCAGCCAGCAGGAGAGAGGAAAGAATTTTTAACATAAGAAGCTTTTTTTCTCCCTTAAAATCAAAGTAAAATTGGGATCCATGGGAGGTGGGGAAGGAACCATTCACTGTTTTATAAAAACGTTTAATTCTCTAATCTTTCTTGAAAGTCAGTGGGACTTAGGCTATGTCTGCACTACAGACCTTGCAGTGCCACAGCTGTACCACTGCATCTATGCTGCCATAAGGTCTCCTGTTTAGCCGCTCTATGCCCATGGGAGAGAGCTCTCCCGTCAGCATATTTAAACCACTCCCAATGAGCAGCGGTAACTATGTTGGCGGGGGAGACATATAAGAGAGGGTGAAAATGTATACTGCACAAGCAAGTCAGCCATAAGAATAGCAATACCTAGCTTTCATGTAATGATTTCATCCATATATCTCAAATCAAAGCACGGTGCATATTATTGTATGCTGAGCCAGGAATGCTGCCTATTTTTAAGGTTGCCTAACAGTTTCCATTATAATTTTTTCACACCCCGACCAACAAAAGTGCTAGTGTAGACATAGCCTTAGGATCCTAAGTTACTTAGGTGCTTTTGAAAATTTGACCCCGATCCAACATCTACTGAAGTCAATGGGTGCCTTCCAATTGATTTCAATAAGCTTTGGATCTGACCCTTACTATATGAATATATATGTGTGACTGAATTCACCCCTGCATTCACACCCTACACACTAGTGCAATAATCTTTGTACAAAATATGCCTTGTGAGGTATCATTCAAAAACTAACAACTCAGTGGTCAATAATATCATGATGAAATGTGTCTAGCTACTTTATATGTAGTTATAAACATAAGCTAAAATTATGTCTGAAATGTGTTTCTCAAAGACAAAGGACAAGCTGATGCCTCTAGCCAGGAGTCATCAAAGCTGATGGGTAATCTCCTGCCTTCTTTGACAAGCAAGGGGGACAGGAGCAAACTAGGCTGCATTTTAGCAAATAATAGCATGGAACCTCTTTCACCACCAGCCTCATTGTCTCCATCCTCACAGCTTGAATGAATTTTATCTAGGGGTAATCCTCAGGAAAATGCATTTCAAAAAGGAGCTGGACTATAAAAGGAGGGGCAAAAGCACCCTAAATCTGGGTCATCAATAGGCAGACTGCAGGTCAAATCTAGGTCCACCAGATGCTTCTGAATGGACACCAAAATCTTTTTATTTTCTTCTTCTTAATTATTATTTATTAATTATTAATTATTATTGTTGTTATTTTGTTCTCTGGAATCTGGACCTTGACTATACCTTGACCAAGAAATTTGGAACTGGACAAAAAATTAATTGACTATCCCTGCCATAAGGGATCTCTCCCTATCTCTCTCTCTTTTTTCCCCTGAAAAAAAAAAAGACAAAAGAAGCAGCCATTTGACTTGAGGAGAGATCCTGACATGAAATTTGGCTAGCCTTGTTGCTGGGACCACATGATAAAAATTTTATCTTGGACCAATTCAAGTTTGTTAAGTTTTAGTACTAGAAAGCATTTTATCTTTATTTCTCTTGTAACCATTTCTAACTTCAATGCCTTGTACTTGTACTCACTTAAAATCTCTCTTTGTAGTTACATAAACTTGTTTTATTCATTAATCAAAATTGATCCAGCATTGTGAATTGTTCAAGTAACTCCATTTAAAGTAGCAAATTGTTGTATATTGTTCTCTTACCGGGGCAAGAGATCTAAAATATCTGAACTGTCCTGGAGAAGGCTGGATAGTGGAGAACACATGTTTTGAGGAAAAATTCAGGACTAGGAGTGTGTGGTAGTCGCTCTGCAGCGAGGCTACTGGAAGTCAGAGTTTGTCTGGTGTGCTGCTTACAAGATGCTGGGGTCAGAGTTGCTGGACTATGGCTATGGCTATACAAAGACACTCAGGGTGTAACCTGCACGCTGTAGGTTGATTGTGAGTGACACAAGTTGGAAGCTACAGAGCAGAGGTGTCACAGCCCCTCACTGGTCTAGATTTCACCCCCGAATGTCATAATATGTGGAGAGTGTGTATCCATGCTATGTATAGGTTCGTATTAACAAGTTAGTCAACCCTATGACTAAATCAGTCTGGCACAGTATTAGTCAGGAATTAGTCATTGCCTTAGTTTTTCAATTACATTACTTTCATCTAGATAGACATATATGAAAAGAGTTCAGATAATAAGTTTCAGAGTGGTAGCTGTGTTAGTCTGTATCAGCAAAAACAACGTGGAGTACTTGTGGCATCTTAGAGACTAACAAATTTATTTGGGCATAAGCTTTTGTGGGCTAAAACCTATTTCATCAGATGCATAGAGTGGAAAATACAGTAGGCAGGTATATATACACAGTACATGAAAAGATGGGAGTTGCCTTACCAAGTGGGGGGTCAGTGCTAACGAGACAATTCAATTAAAGTGGAAGTGGTCTATTCTCAACATTAGACTACGAAAGGAGGAAATGTTGTGAAACCTTTTGCTGCAGTTGGTTGTCAGGTCAGGGAAGGAATGCTACTGCTAGTATGAAGTTTACATCTTGTGTTTCAGTGTCATTAGCTGCTGAGCACAGTTTTATGTGGGCTATGTACAGTGTTTCTGGCTATGGATTCTGGTAGTTAAAGCCCTCAAATGCCTCTCTGTCATGAGCCTGTCTGGGGAGCAGTGCAGGATCCCATCTTCCTTTATAACTGGAAGTCCATTCACAGTTCTCCTAACTCTCCACAAATACAGTCATCAGTTCCAGGTACATTGCTTATTGTCTCCACTCTTACATTACACAAGACTCAACCTGCTGCAATATATTGCAGAAGAAATGGAAGGAGAAGACCACACATTGAATCTCGAGCCTTGAATGAAAGTGTCCATTGCAAGGCATGGCCCACAGCCCGTTCATAGAAAGGCTTCCATTTATTTCAATGGGCTTCAGACCATGCCCTAAATGATTTCAGTAGAAGCTGCAGATGTGTTTGAAGCAACCATTTGGACCAATTTCATGTATATCAGTTCTGCCTATGACTAACATGCTAGATTTCTGTAAGAGAAGTCCTAGACCTAGATTCTTCACTCTGCTCAAATGGAGAGCTGCAGAAAGCCAGTCACAGCTCCCTGATTCAGCCACCCAGTCTCGGCACGTTAGCCTAACTTGCACCACTGGTGTGAGGTCTCTACACTAGTGGAGGATTGAGCATAGTCAAAGTCTGTTGTGACATGCCCTCTCCCCTATCCACCCTGCCCGCATGTGCCATTGGAATGTTCCTGACATGCTCCCTCCTTCCTCCTATGTCTCGTGGGTGGGGGGTTCAGAGAAGTGGCAGAGCTACCTCCATTAGAGTTCTGCCAGGGGAGAGCTCTTCTGCACATAGGGACAGTTCTCCACTGGCCATCTCCAGACACTTGAAGACCATTTTGCACATCCTACACTTATCCAAAGCCAAGTGGCTTTAGTGGAATGGAGAATCTGGCTGTGGCTTAACTGATGTTAAGCTAGCATATTAAATCTTCTTTTTTTCCTTGTGGAGTGCCTGAAGATGTTTGGAAAGTCTGAGATCCCCAAGGGAAAGAAACAACAAACTTCCTTATTGGTCTTTAAAACTTAAACAGCCATTAAGACATTACTTCCAGAAAACTGAACCCCCCCAAAACGATACTTTTTCTTTGTTGGGTAAGTAGTAGGAGGGATAGCTCAGTGGTTTGAGCATTAGCCTGCTAAACTCAGGGTTGTGAGTTCAACCCTTGAGGGGGCACTTAGGGATCCAATGCAAAATCAGTACTTGGTCCTGCTAGTGAAGGCAGGGGGCTGGACTCAATGACCTTTTGGAGGGAGGGATAGCTCAGTGGTTTGAGCATTGGCCTGCTAAACCCAGGGTTGTGAGTTCAATCCTTGAGGGGGCCACTTGGGGATCTGGGGCAAAATCAGTACTTGGTCCTGCTAAGGAAGGCAGGGGGCTGGACTCGATGACCTTTCAAGGTCCCTTCCAGTTCTAGGAGATGGGATATCTCCATTATTTTTTTTTTTTTTTTTTTTTTTTAGTCTCTCAAGTTGAACTACCTTTCAGCAATATGACTGATTATGTAAACCCCTTTCTTCCTTCTGACATCCCTCTTCTAAAATTCTGATCTTGTGTCATTAGGTTTAAAATTAATCGTCCTAAAAAAAACCCTCTTTGTCTGGAATCTAACATGCAATTAGCAAACTGCACACTAACACCATATGCCACACACACACACACAAAAATAAAGAATCTTCCCAAATAATAACTACTCACTAACATAGATTTGGAGTATGTATGTATTTTATACATATTTTTCTACTATCACTGACGATTGCAAAAGTGAATTTATAGCACTGTAGTGATTATAGGTAGTAACATTATTTTGAGAGATAATTTCAGGCATCTAGCGGTGAAACACCATTAAACAGTAATGTCATTACATGTGAATTTCTGATTATTAACTGCTTTTAAGTGTGCATATATTAAATATCACTAGAATAGCTTGTTAACGTATTTATAAGCCATTATTTATTCTCTTTATTAGCAATTAAGTTTTAAAATTGATTTACCTATTATATTACTCACAGTGTAAACTAAATGTCACCCATCAATTCCGCTTCAAGAGAATGACTCACCGAGAAATTCAGTGCAGCAGTTCAATGGGTTGTTATAGCTCATTCTTACTAAAACGTTCATTGTTTTTCACTGAAAATGTGATTTTGTATTTAATATATAAAACAGGATTCATTAAAATTGCTCACTGGTAGATCTTTAGCAAATGAGGTGGGGAAATGTCAGGGGCCAGAAGAGAGGCTTTCTGCCACATTAGTACCCAAATATGATTAGATGTGGTTTAGGTGTTTAACTACCTGCTGAAAGGGAAAGAAAGATGCCAGTGCATGATGGTCATTTGTTATTTGGATTTCCTCTCAACTGATCTACTCCCAGAATATAAACATTCCGAACACTAGCTGGTTGGTGTTGAGCTGTTAACGAGATTGAGCTATTTATTTCTTGTTGGGACATTTTGACAATACTTCTTTTCTGCCAATGTTTAGCACCTTTCTCTTTGTGACAGAAATCCTTATGATAAAAACCTGCTTGATGAACTGTGTGTTTTCATTTCCAAAAGCACTCAATGTTGGCCTAACTCTGCTCCCACCAAAGACAATGGGAATTTTACCGTTGACTTCAGTGGGGGCTGAGTTAGGGCAATAAGTACTTTTGAAAATCTGACCCATAAGAGCAACAGAGCAGCAAAACCCTCCAGGAGGTGTGCTACTCCCTATGCCACAGGTGCATGTGTGTGAACAACAAATTACCTGCTACCCACTAGAAGTCCATTTCACTTGCTAATCCAAGTTTCCAGAATTTGTTATTCATTAATATTTGAAATGCAAATGCTTACTCCAAAAAAACCTGATTTACCCACAGAATTAATTGTGTTTTATTGCATGTCCATCTTCCCCATGGCTGTCACAAATTCCAGAGTGGGGACACCCTGGACATCAGCCAATGATCCTCCGTCAAGTGTCAGTAATAACTATCTGAAGGTAGAAGTGATTCTGACGAATACTAAGAAGGCATAGATTCTGTGCTTTGCCTTCTCCAAGTCAACCCTCAGCTAATCAAACAGGTGCATGATGGCTTCTGATATGAGCTTGTATTGCTGGATAATCTGCACCTGTAAAGTCAAGGAAGCTCCTCCTTGACTCAGACCCTGTGTGGAATGTAAGGGATTCTCTTCCATCTCTGATCTAAGGATAGCATGTCTCCTCCTCCTTTCCACCACATCCCTTCAGAGAAACTAGAGTAGCAGGGTAAAGTGTTGTATTACTGAAAACTGTAGTTGATTCATCTCCTCCTACAGCACAACCCTAGAAATTCCCACCAATCCTGTCACTATCCTACAGCCCTCATCCAGGCCTGCCTTAAACGTGTAGCAAATTCAAGCTCTCCCTGATTTTTGATGTGTATGTGTCTCTCTTCCACTCATACTTTCCCATGTGTTTGTAGCTTGTACCTGCTGATGAAATCATACCCTTAACATGGCAAATCAGAAGCACGAGACTGCATGTGTATGGGATTCTGAGCACTGTTGAAAATCCTAATTGATCAGCCAGCCCCTCAACCAGGCTCCAGACCTGTCCCGCTGCTGCGTTCACCCCTTAGAACAGTGGTGGGCAACCTGCGGCCCATCAGGGTAATCCGCTGGAGGGCCGCAAGACATTTTGTTTACATTGACCATCCACAGGCACGGCCACCCACAGCTCCCATTGGCCGCAGTTTGTCGTTCCCGGACAATGGAAGCTGCGGGCATCTGAGCCTGTGAATGGTAAATGTAAACAAACTGTCTCGAGGACCACCAGCGGATTACCCTGTTGGGCCACCTGTGGCCCACGGGCCACAGGTTGCCCACCACTGTTTTAGAGAACTTAGCAGACTTGGCTGTGACTAAACACCTGTTTTGAAAATTCCTTCAGCAGCTAAACAGCCATTTGCATCCATGCAAGCTTTTGAGAATTCTGTGAAACTATATTTTACCCAGTGGATTTAGATGCTGACATTAAAGTATATTATCTATTGTGTTTCTCATTTTACTCTGTCTAGATACATAGTCATCTTTTTGATTGCCATTTGTAAGTGTTTACTTTCATTAGGTTGTCAAAGCTAATTATGAATTATTCAGTGGTTGCACTGTTAACATAGTCTGTGGCTAATAAGGGGTGAATTTTCATGCACTGAAGTTATAAAAAAAATCCTTTTGTATATTATTAGCTATCCCTATGTTGCTCTTATCTGGAGGAGGAAAATGACATGCTGACATAACAGAAGAAATAACCTACAAACAAAAGAGATTCTAAGAGCATTGATCACTCTGCAAGATGATCGGTACATTTGAATCTGATAGAAATCCTATTCAAAGAACTCCTGAATTTCTCATTAAACTGATCTTAGATATGAAGCAAAATCACTTCAGCCTCCTTTTTATTATAGACAGACTGCACTACAAACCTAATTAGGATAGTAAAATTGCTCACGTTAATCTTTCAATCTTTAGACCCTTCACCCCTCCTTCACCAACTAATCATATTAAACCAACTCAGAAATGGTTGTTCCTGCTAATCTCCAGTCAGAGAGGCCAATAAAAGCAGAATAATTAACTATAAACACTTTTATATGCCTTATTATATGTATTTAATCTTCAGATGGGCTATTCTGATGGCTAGTAGTAAATGAATATGTTTTATTTTATGAAACCCTAGCACTCAAGGCCAGTGCTGGCCTCATATTTCAGCCCCAAGAGTCAAGAGCTCTGATAGGAGTAACCTGAAAGACATATTCATCCCCAAAGAAAGCAGCTAACACGGTTTGGAAAAAAAGAAGAACCAAGTAAGGACAAAAGGAAGAAGGAATGACAAGGAGTATTTTCTGAAAGTACCACTAGCTTAATTCTTTCTTTAAAAGAAATCAGACCCCTAAAAATATCCTACAACTATGTATTTTTTTTTTTTTGCGGCTTTCTTCTATATTCCAGTCCCTCTCTCATGTATTATTTCTTTTCTCTCCGTTCTCTTCTACTGGCTTTCCATCTCTCATTCTCTCTTTTTTCTACTCTTTTATAACTCCTCTTTCATATTGGTATTTATTTATGAATGTATATAATAGTAGGGTCAGGAGGCCTCATTCAGAATTGGGGCCCTATTGATCTGAGAGTACCTGAACATAATCATAAAAGACAGTGTTTGTTCCAAAGAGTTTACAGTCTAAACAGGGACAAGATATGACAGTTAGGGGTGGGACACTAAGGAAGTGGGAGGCCGAGTGGGGGAGAAACACAAGAGGTATAGAAACACAGGATTAGCTACATTCGCTATATGTAAAATGTAAGGGCTTTGTAGTTTATTGCCTTAAAAAAACCCACCAAAAAACAAGTAAATGAGAATCACTAAGGCATAACCAAATTATCATTTTAAATTTTCATTGTTGATTATGAACCTAGATTGGAATCTGTTTAACAGCCACTTGTTTTTAAGTAAGAAGTAACTTTCAAGTGGCCTGAGGTATGGTGCTGAGGGGTGGGAAGGATTTTAAAACTGTCAAATCTTCTATTTCAGTCTTGATTTTATTTTTCCTCTGTTCCTCATCTGACTTATCCCTGACCTATTCTCTCTTCCTTGTATCCCTCCTTTCATTTATTATTTTTCTTTTCTTCTGTTACTGCTCTTTCACCTTTTGCTTTTCCTATACAACCTCTCTTATCATTAAAGGTGATGGGTAATCAGATATTTTTAAAAAAGATAAGTATCTTTTCATTTGCCAAATATCCCAAATAGAAAGAGGGGCATTCAGGACAGAATTGATTTTAAGCTATTCCCCCCCGCCCGCTCGCTGCCCCCTCCTCAAACTAAATCATAAACCCTAAGAGTTGTGTCAGCTGAAGTTTGCTTTGAATTTTCTCATCAGTTCAAACAAAAAAGTCAAAGTGAAACTCGGGGAATATGAACCAAAGCCAAAAATAATGCATCAAATTTCCACTGTTCTATTCAAAGCTATCACATAGCCCTCACTGGAGCATGACAATGGCTGACTGTTGCAAGAGGGGGTGGTATTAGGTGTCTTTTAAAATTATATCATGCATTTGTAAGCATTTTAAAGTGTTATGTTACACTCTGGAAAAACTTTGCAAATCAGTGTGATTTGTAGGCACCTGAAATAAATTCCAAAGTTTAACTTAATAGTTCTGCTAATTGCACCACTTACTCTTGCTGTTTAGGGCCTACAGCAGCTAACGATAAATTTAGTTCATTTTTAAAAAGCCATTTGAAGGTTACCTTTAAAGCAGTAGAAGGGCTGCTCACTCTCCATCGAGGGCATTATAATAAAGTCACAGTCTGGGTCTAATTCACAGACGATAGCTTGGCAAGCTCTATTGTAGTTGCTTCCAGATTGTAAACTGACTTCATAAATTCAAAACCTAGACCCTGATTCAGGAAAGCATGTCTCTTCAGAAAGGGTGGTTAAGTACAGGCTTAAGTGTTTTCCTGAATCCACACATTTTTTTTATTGGGTCTAAAGATCATGAAGATACTAAGGTACAAATGAGCTAGAATGTGAGCTTTGTGCCATAAGAAGCCTATTTCTCTCTCTCCTTCTCTTTTTGTAATTCTCCCCTTCACCACAGTACCTAAACACCTGGAAAAATAATTCTTTTCCAGCTGTGCTGACAGAAGGAAGCTTAAAATAATTGTTGGGATTATTATTTTGTAGAAGTGTGAAAATGCTGCTGTGTCTGAGAAGATCATTGTGAGAATAATCAAATAATCAAAGAGATAGGTTCTGCATTTAATTCCAGGTGCAATGAAGGTGGTAGACAGTATTATTTCATCTGATAGTACATTTCATTGATGAGAAGGCAGTTCGCGGAGTTAATATTCAGGGCCCAAACTATCCTTTCTGTTACTTTGGACAGAGATCTGGAGTGCATGAAAAGGGAGTGCCATTTCTGCTGTATTGTCCCCTCTGTCAGGATACAAATCCACAGGGAGGGGCAGATACTGGGGGATCTTGTGCAGTTGTGGGAGACTGTCAGAATTAACACTGGTGTTTCCCCCGCACTCCGTTCTGTGTTGTAAAATCACACTTTTAAGGCCCGGTTCTGGAGAAAGATGCCAGCTGGGGAGTTTTTGGCAGTCTGGTTCTGTTGAGTTCCTCTGATGGAAGAATAGGTGGGAAACTCCATGAAGGGAACCATGCAGATTTTCCTGTCTGCTACATGGGCTTTTCCCATGTAAGGAATGATTTGGATCAAGGCTTCTGAAATAGTCAGAGTACCTAAAATAAACCAGTCAGTCATAATCATATACCTTTATAACATATACCAGAACGTTCTTGGGCCAGATTCTCAGTTGGCTTAAATCCTTTCAAGGGCTTAACAAAAATGTACTTCAGCTGAGGAACAGGCCCCTTGTTTTTATAGCTTATTGTACCAACCCCAAGATATATTATATGACCGATACTACTTTCTCTCTCTTTGTCTTTTCTTTTTAATCATTAAGGGCTCTTTCCTGCAAAGTATTGAGCATGTCTGCTTGGTGCTGATCACCTTCATCACCTGCTGACTTCATAGACAAGGATAGGAGTCAGGATTGAGACCTAAAGAACTTAAAATGTTAAAGTGGCATTAGAAGTTTTTGACTTACACCTAGGAAAAAAAAAAGGCAAATTCAGTTAAAAGTCTTGTCTGGCTAACTTTAACCCTGTGTTTGGGTGAGGGAAGAGGTATTTAACATCTCAATTTAAGGGCAGCATGTCTGGCCTGATTTTAAAATTAATCTCTAAATTTCCCTGTTTTAAATCTAATCTTTCACAGTACTTTTAACATATTTCATGGCCCAATATTGCTATGTACAATGTATATGTATGCTCCCTTATAGTAGCTTATTGAAAAGAGCTTAAGTTATTTTCTCTCTAAATATCTGTCATATAATGGCCATTCCCACATTTCCAAGCCAGACTGATGAATAGAAATTGCATTTCATATTCCTCTTTTTCTCTCCCTCTTACTAGTGATTTGGTTAATTAGCAGTTCCAAGTATTACGTCTCTTAGAGAGTCAGGAAAGTGTGAAATTGTCTTATTGGTGATGACAAGGATGAAGAAATGTTCCAGAGTCATTATTACTGCTCTAAGTGTGGAGTTAAAAATAAATATAGGATATACTGTGTGCTGGAAACCAAAGCAAGAAGAAAAAAAAGCGGATTCAAGCTTCATTCCCCCACATTATTTAAATATTTAGTGATCCAGAAGGAATTTAGGTCAGAATCATGGTCAGTGCTTTGAACTGTAATTCACCTCAATTTTCTGCTGAAGAAAATCGTTAGTTCAAATTTACCATGTCCCGTTACAATTTTTTTTCATCACGCGCATCATTGTGGTTGTGAAGGACATGGAGCTCATCTGCAATAATTTATGAAAACTGTGTATGACCTGGCTATTAAGATAGTTACTGTATGGCTATATTGGGTTATTGGCATGCTTACCGTATGCATATGTTGATTTAGTTCAATAGCATGGTTTTTAGGGAACTAGCAGGAAGTCAACAGAAGGGGTCTAGATAAGTAACCTCTCACTAAACACAGGGGGTAATTAAGAAATAATGCTGAGCTATTAAGCTGTAAAGGTTCCAGCCAAAGTCATACAGCTGTTTTTCAAAGTCTGGAACTGGGCTGGTCAAAATGACTTCAAATGGTTAAAAAGTGACTCACTAGAAAAAGCAGGGGGGAGTTGTCAGGGGCTGTTCCCACAAGAGCAGGCCAATACAGGCACAGGCCAGTTAAGCTTCCAGCGGATGGTAAGCCTGAGGGAAAATAGATATGAGTAGAGACTGTGTTATCTTATGTTTTGCTGTGTTCTGACTGTTAAAATCAAACAATATTTTGTTCTGAAGGGGTGCACTCAGAGAGACTACAGAGGGTTGAGAGGTGCAACTAACTCAGTAACTGTGGCAGTAATATTAAAAGACAAATGGATAATTGAATTATATCAAACTATTAAATGGTAGCAAAACCAATGGTGTATGTTGTAGGAGATTTCAGCACAGGCCTTCCAGGTGGCCATTTAAGAGGGAGCAGGACCAGTGCACTGGGGAGGTGGAGCCTAGGTGAGTCAGGCTGAGAGCCAATCAGAAAAGGGGTAGAGAGAGTAGACATAGGGCTCTCACTGCCTGCTCCCTCCGAACAGGGAGACCTCGAGTTCTAGGACTGCCAGAGTCCCTGGGAGGAAAGACAGTGGAAGGAAGGAAAAAGGGGAAATTCACTGGGAATTTTAGGCCAGGATGGGTGGAGGACCTGTTTGCTGGTTTTGTTTTGTGTTTGGACAATAAAACTGCCTCATAGAGTTTATGGGTGTGTCATAAACAGATAGTTAAGGGTTAATACCTCTTTTACCTGTAAAGGGTTAAGAAGTTCACCTAGCCTAGCTGACACCTGACCAGAGGAACCAATGGGGGGACAAAATGTTTCAAAAGGAAGGACGGAAGTTCCCTTTGTCTGGAAGTTTCAGTTTTGACAGGAGTGGGAAAGCTCCAGAAATCAGCCTCTTATCAAGTAGTGAGTATTAGTGAAGGGAATAAATAGGTTTATGTTTATTTTCTTTGTAACTGGTGTTGGCATTAGGGGGTTAATCAAATTGGGTATTCTTTTGTGTAACTAAGTTTTTGCCAGGGGAACATCCTCTCTGTTTTGAATCTGTTGTCTGTGAGATCAGCTGGTATGCTATCTCCCAGAGGGTTTTCTTTTACCTTTCTTTTCTTTAATTAAAAGTCTTAATTTTAAGAACCTGATTGATTTTTCCTTGTGTTAAGATCCAAGGGGACTGGATCTGGACTCACCAGGAATTGGTGGGGGAAAGGAGGGGGGATGGTTAAATTCTCCTTGTTTTAAGATCCAAGGCTTTGGATCGATGTTCACCAGAAATTGGTGAAGAAGTCTCTCAAGGCTACCCAGGGAAAGGAGTTAGAACTTGGGAGTGGTGGCAGCAAAACCAGATCTAAACTGGTAATTCAGTTTAGGGGTTCACATGCAGGTCCCCATATCTGTACTCTAAAGTCCAGAGTGGGGGTGAAACCTATGACAGGGTGTGACAGTGGGGCTTTTTGGAGCTGACGAGAAGCCCTCTCTTGTTACAAGGCCTTAGGTCTCAGGTCCCAGGATTTAGACCTGGGTGTTGTATAGGGACTGTGGGTATGTATACAATAGCCATTTCTACATCTTAATTTTCCTGAAATCAGTTATTTGATTTTTTCCAATGTCTCATCAAGGCTGGGGACGCGGATGAGAACTACGTGGCTGAGAGTCAACCCAGATAAAATGGAAGTAATCTTGGTAGATTAGGGGGAAGCAACCAAAGGAAATTGCAAAGATTTCACCAGCCCCCTGAATTGAGGAAGTTTGTCTATTTTTTGGCATTGAAATTTTCACTCTAGTTTTATTGGCCCCTTAGTTGTTTCTGGCTATTAGAGTACAAGTAGTGGCCAGGATTTTTTTTTTTCCATCTGTACGTGGCATGGAGGTTGCTATTCCTTTGGTTGCAGACCTTGCTGCAGTAACCCATAAATTTGTCAACTCCAATTTGAATTACTCCAATGCATTATAGATGGGACCACCACCAGAAGACCACTTGGAAACTTGATCTGCTGCAGAATACTGCTGTCCGTGAATTTCTCATAGGGAGGCTATTACTCTGGTCCTCCATAGTCTAAACCAGGGGGTCCCAACGTGGTGCCCGCAGGCGCCATGGCGCCCACCGGGGCGTCTAAATGTGACCGCGTACTGGCCCTGGGGACAAGCATCTGCCAAAATGGGGCCGACAAGTAGCGTCATCCAGAGGCGTTGCCCCCGAAATTGGCGGCATTTCGGCGGTGACGTCTCTGGATGACGTTGCCGCTTGTCGGCGGCATTTCGGCGGATGGTCATCTGCCGCCACGGTCCTCCGTGGTTCATCGTCTGGCGCCTGACAGACGAAAAAGGTTGGGGACCACTGTTTCCGATGTATTCTTACGTAACACTGAGGGCACTGATTTTTACCTTTGCAAGCCTTAACATGGTTTGAGTCCTCTTGGCTACCTTGGACATTGCCTCTTCCCCCATATTGCATTTTATAATCGGCTAATGTGTAGTTGAACTAACAGTCCTCTCGTTCAAGCGAGACAGGTCTATGGACAAGATATACCCTAGAAAGAGTCCCTGACTCTAGAATTCACTTACCATCTTAACAACAAAGCTTAGGTTGGTTGCCTTTCAGGGCATGCCACACGCTGATCGATTTAGTTAGGACTTTCTTGAAGGTGTAGGTTGAGTGAACATCAGTGAAATTGATGGATGGGAGGAAGTTGTACATTTCATTTTTCAAGCACATTTCTGGGTTGCTTTTTTTTCTGAGCAGGTTGAGAAGGTAGGACCAACCTTAGCAAAGGTAAGATAATTCTTGTGATTATATTAATAATATATTCAGCCAGAGCAATGGGTGGGTTTATTTTTAGTGAATAAATCTGAGGGTCAGCTACAACACTAGGGGAACTGAACCAGTGTTCACAAACTTAAACTACAATTTGTCATGAAACTTGACAGAGAACTCTGAAAGGGAGCTATGAAAAGGCTATACCAGACCCAGATCCAAAGGAAAAGTCTTTTCACAGGAGCTGTATAGTGTTACCTCCTTGATGAATTTGTAGTGACAAAAATCTAGTGTAGAAACTAAAATTAGGAGACACCAAAACATTATGTATACCTCTACCAAATTCCTGCGTAATATAGTTCAGCTAAACTGAAAACAGCAAATTTTCAGCTGCCACTTTTGGTAGCATTAGGCTCTTTCATAAAACAATACTCTCTTCAAATAACTGATAACTGTGTCATCTGTAAAACAATATTTCTCTTCTAGTCTTTATAGGTTTTATATCATGCTCATCAGCATATCTGAGTGCCTTCCAGTAGTGCATTAAGCAATGTGACTACACATCTACCATGTGTTTGTTCTTTCCTTCTCTGCCAAGAGGAAGAAGTGTGTGCAGTGGGGTGTCTTGGTTTGATAAGTAGTTTTGAGATTCCTTTATGTATGTATTCCTGTTGCTATGTAAAAATTTGTGTACAACTGTTGACTCAAACAAGTAATCAAAGCCATAGAGTACTACGTGTTTAAGCATGCTCTCCATAGTTTCCAAGTGCTCTCTTTATTATCTGAATGTGAGTCTCTAAACTAGTCTGGACAGACAATTTCAGACTAGCCAATCTCAATACATCAGTGTCACCCAGTAGTTAGCCTTGAGAACAGCTAGTGTTGTTGCTATGTTTTGCTTTGATTGCTGTCATGACTCCTTGTTTAACCAATTATATAAGTTCCCACTGGCAAAGGGCCAGACTCCATCCATGAAAGGGACCTCATCTCTTCTTTCTTTACTGGGAGTTAGACCCAAATTCAATATCATTATAAGTGGAAAAAGATATGATGGGCTTTCAACAGGCATACGCTCTCTTGAAAAGACCTAGCAATGGAAGCCCATTGCTTCCTCTGTTTGGGGCACTGGTTTTATACTTAGTCCCTTACCTCATTGCCTCTTGTTTACATGGTGGAATATAATTTGGAGCAAAGGTCTGACCAGCATCTTATAAAGGATTACCATTCTTTGTGGTTTGTTATTAGTGTTCGGGTTTATTCCTCTTCACAAGTTAACTCATGTTCCAAGTCCAGTCCATGAGTAGCTTGATTCTGAAGAAAGAGAACATAAGCATGACCATACTGAGTAAGATCAATGGTCTGTCTAGCCTAGTATCCTGTCTTCTGACAAAGGCCAATGCCAGGTGCTTCAGAGGGAATGAACAGAACAGGCAATCAAGTGGTCCATCCCTTGTCATCCACTTCCCGCTTCTGGCAAGCAGAGTCTAGGGACACTTCAGAACATGGGCTTGCATCCCTGACCATCCTGGCAAATAACCATTGATGGACCTATCCTCTGTGAACTTAGTTATTTTTTGAACCCTGGTATAGTTTGGCCTTCACAGCATCCCTTGGCAATGAGTTCCACAGAGACCCTAAAACTAGCAAAGTTGACATCTATCATAAGAATAAGCTCAAAATCTTGCCACAACAAGAAGAATCTGAGCTGCTTATCACTCTGTTGTGATTCACAAGTTTAATATTTTGTAATAAAAATACCACTATACCACCAAAAACAGACTTTGGCTTATGGTAAAACAAAACTCAAATGCAATGGGAAAGAAACAAAATTCTGGGTCGCTGGGCAACTGTAGTGAGGTGGGGTGGCCTCCCAAATACCAGGAGTGAAAGGGCCCCTGCACTGAGCCCTGATGGGCAGAACCAGGGCCTAGTTGCCCCTCCCCCAGGAAGTGGGTGGGAGGGGAAGGAAGTATAAATGGTGGCCCAGAAAGCTCAGTAGGGAGGCAACCACTGGAGAGACCTGTGGCTTCCCGAGCTGGGAAGCAGCGGAGGGTGCCGAGGCAGCAGAGGACTGGCCTGAGCCACCAGAGATGCTAGCTGATTCAGACCTGGAGGAAGCAGTCAACTGGCCCAGACTGCCATAGGACCTGACCAACAGAGGGAGAAGATGCCTGGCCCAGACCACCAACAGACCAGACCCCCAAATACTTGCTCGCAGTCCCAGAAGCCGCCGTCCACATCGACCCCTCCTCACGGCAACAGGTACACCAAGAAGGGGAGTGTGGAAGTGGCCCAGGGGTAACAGACCCCTGTCTGGCCACAACATTGACAGTGGGTGAATCAGCGTGTTGCGGCATGGATCCCCGCTAACCCAGTGACAAAGTGCTTTGTTTCTGTTAGGGCCCTGGACTCTTTGTTGCCCCACCTTGATCCAGGGCTAGGGCCGATTGACTGTTTCCCACTCAGCCTGACCACAGGCCTGGGCCCCAGCTGCGAGGGGAGGCTGCTTTGTTCCCCATGGCAGCCGACGTATCAGTGACATAGTGAGGCAGGGTGGCCTCCCGAGGACCCTGAGTGGGAAGGCTCCACACGGAGCCACTACAGCAACAAAATGGCAGATGGAGTTCAATGTTAATAAATGCAAAGTAATGCACATTGGAAAACAATCCCAACTATGCCTATAAAATGATGGCATCTAAATTAGCTGTTACCACTCAAGAAAGAGATCTTGGAGTGATTGTGGATAGTTCTCTGAAAACGTCCACTCAATGTGCAGCGGGAGTCAAAAAAGTGAACAGAATACTGGGAATCATTAAGAAAGGGATAGATAATAAGACAGAAAATTTCATATTGCCTCTATATAAATCCATGGTATGCCCACATCTTGAATACTATGTGCAGCTGTGGTCACGCCATCTCAAAAAAGATATATTGGAATTGGAAAAGGTACAGAAAAAAGCAACAAAAATGAGTAGGGTATGGAACAGCTCCTTTATGAGGAGAGATTTAAAAGACTGGCTTTTCAGCTTAGAAAAGAGATGACTAAGGGGGCATGCGATAGAGGTCTATAAAATCGTGACTGGTGTGGAGATAGTGGATAAGGAAGTGTTATTTATTCCTTCACATAACACAAGAACCAGGTGTCTCCCAATGAAATTAATAGGCAGAAGGTTTAAATCAAACATAAGGAAGTATTTCTTCACACAATACACGGTCAACCTGTGGAACTCGTTGCGAGATGTTGTGAAGGCCAAGACTATAACAGAGTTCAAAAAAGAACTAGATACATTCATGGAGGATAGGTCCATCAATGGCTATTAGCCAGGATGGGCAGGAATGGTATCTCTAGCCTGTTTGCCAGAAGCTGGGAATGCACGACAGGGGTAGATCACTTGATGATTACCTGTTCTGTTCATTCCCTCTGGGGTATCTGGTGTTGGCTACTGTCAGGAGAGGATACTGGGCTAGATGGACCTTTGGTCTGAACCAGTATGGCTGTTCTTATGTTCAGTTTCAGTGCAAGACATTATACAGCTCTAAGAAGAACACTTGTCAACAGGCAGAATGAATGACTGCTAGTACCGGGAAATTTTAGTTCCCTTTGTATTCATTTTAAATAGAAATTACAAGCTTCCTCCCACTTAGCTGTTGCAAATGTAAGCAGCAATATATGGGGCCAGAGTAGCCTGGTTAAACAAATACCTTCTAAAGTATAAAATCTGTTAATGAGAGCCAAGCTGTGAGTCATAGAAAAGAATACTTGCATCAGTAATAATAATATTTTTATAACATCAGCACAGGACAAAATTTGTTGGGGAATAACTTTATTCTCTTAAGCTAATCTCAACAAACATGCAGTCACCTGCTGATTTCAGACTTGGTTGCGGAGTCCTTGGAGTGCAATTATCCATCAGTACAAAGCTCAATGAGCAAATGTGGAATGTAGATGGGCCAACATTGTTAAGGATTTTTTTAAAAACCAGCAGTGCTGATTTAAAATCAATCTTCCATTTTCCAAGCATCCAGGCCAATGGGGGCTGCTGGAAGCGGCGCGGGCCGAGGCACTTACTGGCCGCTGCTTCCAGCAGCCCCCATTGGCCTGCAGCAGCGAGCTGTGCCCAGTGGGAGCCATGATTGGACAGACCTGTGGACGGGGCAGGTAAACAAACCGGCCCTGCTCGCCAGGGGTTTCCCTACACGACCCCAGTTTGAGAAACACTGATCTAACAGGTAAAAATGTTCATGGAACTAGAGAATTTGAAGCCAATATTCTAAATGAATTATGAATTCATAAAAGTAGAATGTGCATACCAGAAACCTGACTGAATTATTCTGTAATGAAATACAATTATACCATATGACTTATGTCTTAAAATTAGAACTAATGAGCACAGTTCAAACGTTGAACTTCAAATACTCCTAATTAGTTCTCCATACAAAATCTATAGACCAAAGACAATATACTAAAATTATTCAAAGAACATATTTCAGAAAACTGGAAGTTGCTTATATACACAAATAGAAAATGAGATGAAATTCATTGGAAAAAAATGAAATACTGCAACATTATTCAGCGCTCTATATATTGTACTACATGAGAAATAAGCTCAACTTGGAGGAAAACCACATTTCCAACAGAGCTGTGCAAATAATTATTTCAGTTCACTGGCCATATTGAAAAATATTTTTAATTGTTTTTCCTTCTATCTGAAACAAATTTTTCATCAAACTTGAAACTTTCAAAAACTAAATGTTTAGTTTTTGAGGTTTTCAAAACTTTTTTTAAATAAAATTGAAGTAAATTTGAAAATGAAAAGTCATTTTTAAATAAAAAAATTGAAATGTTTCATTTGCAACATAATTTGATTTTTTTCTCAACTGAAAAAAATTTGGTGAATTCAGCATGAATTCTTAAATATTTTGGTCAATATTAATCTGCATTTTTGGCAATAAAAAGTTTCAGCAGAAAATGTTTGTCTAGTTCTTATTTCAAATCCCTGAACTATAATACACGTATTCTTGAATGACTGGCATCACTGGCAGAAAGTTTAAGACATCCCAGTGATATCACTAAGTCAGGGATCGGCAACCTTTGACTTGCCAGGGTAAGCCCCCTGGCAGGCCGGGCCAGTTTGTTTACCTGCTGCGTCTACAGGGTTGGCTGATCGTGGCTCCCACTGGCCGTGGTTCGCCGCTCCAGGCCAATGGGGGCTGTGGGAAGTGGCGGCCAGCACATCCCTCAGCCTGTGCCACTTCCCACAGCCCCCATTGGCCCACATGCCAAAGGTTGCCAATCCCTGCACTAAGTCATTAAAGCAATTATGCATGGTAAATCATAAAAAATTGCAGAGAGGACCACATAAAGAAAATGATCAGCTAATTCTGATATTAAAACAGTGAGAAATCATTCAGACAGTGACAAGCACATTTACATCTCCATAGGGAGATGGGCACTTAGGGCACCTGGAATGGGTATCGGTGGCTTTCACCATTTTTCCACTAGTCGGGAACCTGGGAGCAACTGAGGGCTTGTATAAAATAGAGCACCATGTGATTCCCATAGGGGCTGCTTGATAGCCCACTCACCAGAGTGCAGCATGCTTCAGACACATCCCTTTCTTCCCTTGTCGTGTGTGGAAGACTATACATTAGGGGACCAAGAGCAAGTGGCATGGGCCAGCTAGACCAGTTCTGTGCCACCCATAGATTTTGCAATGAGGATCCCCAGGGTGCCCTGTTAGTGCAGCTCTTCTTCACTTTGGCACAACAGTGCAAAATGGGACAGAGCAGGGGCCAAGGATCTGTATGTCATTGTATGTGAAGTGCATGCTCACCCTTGCTGAGCAAGGCAGAGACGATATCTGTAATTAATGGCATTATAGTTACAGCTGTTAACCAGCCAAGACATACAGGGGTTCAACTCTCAGGTATAGTTAGTGGATGTCAATCTGTCAAGAGCGCAAGTGTCTTATCTAAAAGACTGAAGAGATCTTCCTGGAGCTGATAGACTACATTTAACACCTGCACCTGCATCTAGAGAATAAGAGCACCATAATTTCTCTCAACTTTCTTCTACTATTATTCATTAACCCAAAAATGTAGCTTATCAACTACAATGAATGGAGAAGACATTTTCTATGCCATAGAATTACTTTCTGAGGATAAAATGAGGGATTTATTCTGTGGGAATGTATTAAGCCTCATTTAACCAGAAAATTCTTGGAAAACCTAAGATGTCTTCAATCAAATTTAAGAATGACGGACCAAATCCTGTTCACTTTACTTATGCAAGTAGTTCAATTGACCTCTTTAAGACTTCTCACAAGGGAAGGAGGATTTGGCTCTTTATCAATATTTCTGAAAATTTATATATTCAATGGTATGCAACACAGTTTGAGAGAGACAAAATAGGTGAGGTAATACCTTTTATTGCAACAATTTCTGTTGGTAGATGGGGCAGGGTTTTAAGCTTGTCCCTGCCACCAAAAGAGCTTGGTTGAATAAACAATATTACTTGACCTACCTTGTCTATCCCATATCCTGGGACCAACACAGCTACAACAACCCTTCATGCCACACAGTTTGGCATTTGAATCCAGCACAGCCCTGAACTTCGTGATCCACAGCAGAATCTGAGCAGGTTTGCCATCTCTGTTGGCATGGACCACCTTTGAATGGTTACAGGGAATTAAGCATGGTATCACATTTGCTCATTTTGACCATGACTAACCATAAATGTGAACTGTTCTGTCATTTTCCTAATGTTATCAGTCAGGAAAGACTGAGGGTCAGATTGATTGTCATTCACTTTAAACAAACTATTTTCTAGATTGCCATTTATTTTGATAGTTGACAGCTTTTTTCCCCTGAAGTCCGTAATACCATTCCATATCAGCCATTAGATGGCCCAAGAAAAAGAGAAATATAGAATTATGATGACATTAGTTTGTAGAGTTCACATGATCATTGTCACCTATCTCATGAGAATTGCTGAAGATTCTCAGAGTAACTCTATTTTACTTAGTAAGTTATCTTTGCACAGTACACCACACGAGAACAAACAAATTGATGTCTGTCACCACTCTGTGTCTGAACCACACCTCCTCAAAACTTAACACTGCTAAATCCACTGTGAGCACTGCACTCTGTGGTTACTTTTCTTTGTTCCAGGTAAACCTCTCTACAGTTAAACAGATTATCCCTTATTCTGTGAAACAGCATTGTTCTTGTGCAATGTAGAGGGCTTTTATAGGGCCGACTCCATTAGGATTATATCTAAAACACCCGTTATTTATAAGGTATGTGATCACTGTAATGATGTGCTTTTGAACTTTAGACACTAAGAGGCATAGTACATTTTCAGCATAATGTGTGGGTGTTCTTAGCTGCTGACTGCAGTTAATGTTAATTGGAATGAGCAGTTAAATCACTTCACCCTTTGCTCTCCATGCTAAATTTTCATATAAGTCAGAGAATTTTTTCTTTTTGTTTGTTTTATTTTAAGTTCAATGATATTTAAAATTAAATATTAGTCCTTTTAGCAATCAGCTCTCCTATTCAAACAATAATTAGAAAAATAACGCATGCCGGAGATCAAATCACAAAATTTAAGCTGTGTTTAAGTGACAGACAAGCTTTGCTTTACTAATCCAATTATTACAAAAAAATACCCTTAAGATATGTGTCTGCTGTTCAGAAAGAAGTGACATGTATTCAGTGGCTGGATTCATATTCAGGACTAGCTCCAAACCCTGAGGAATTTTGATTAAAATGAGAACATTTACAGGAAAGTTTTGCATGCATACCCTGCATCATTTCTTTCTTTTGTTGCTATGGTGATCAGTCTGTTTAATCACATATTTAATTTCTAAAAGTGACTTGATACTGCAAAAAAAGGTACTCACAACTACTTCTAATTGTAGCACTCGTGAATAAAGGAGGAAGAGGATAGGTGGGACTTGGTGGGAGAGGGTATTGTGTTTAAAACACATACATTTGCCAAAAAGTAGATCTGTTAACTTGAATCTCCTTCTCCAAGCCATCCCACCTCCCCCACCTCCCCAAAAGAGAGGAAGACCTTGTTTTCCCTTTTTTTTTTTTAGTGCCACATTGAAAATAAATAATAAATAAAAAAGACAACCTGCAAACAGTACTCAGTGTTCAGGATACCTGATTGCCACCCGATGCGAACTCTCTCAGCAATCTTGCCTGAAATAATAGATATGATTTTCATGCACATTTCATGTTGTGGCGAAAGCGTAATGTAATAAGATATCTAAACTAAGCATATGAGATTTTGAGACCAGAGTGGCTCTACTGGAGGATTTGTTGGGGAAGAGTCAACGTGGTTTTTGTAAAGGGAAATCAGGATTCACCAATCTACTAGAATTCTATGAGGGGTTCAAAAAGTATGTGGACAAGAGGGATCCCGTGGATATAGTGTACTTAGATTTTCAGAAAGCCTTTGACAAGGTCCCTCACCAAAGGCTCTTAAGCAAAGTAAGCTGTCAAGGGGTAATAGGGAAGATCCTCTCATGGATTGGTAACTGGTTAAAAGATAGGAAACAAAGGGTAGGAATAAATGGTCAGTTTTCAGAATGAAGAGAGGTAAATAGTGGTGTCCCCCAGGGGTCTGTACTTGGACCAGTACTACTCAACTTATTCATAAATGATCTGATCAAAGGGCTAACCAGTGAGGTGGCAACATTGTCAGATTATACAAAACTACTCAAGATAGTTAAGTCCAAAGCAGATTGCAAAGAGTTACAAAGCGATCTCACAAAACTGAGTGACTAGGCAACAAAATGGCAGAGGAAATTCAATGTTGATAAATGCAAAGTAATGCACATTGGAAAACATAATTCCAATTATACATATAAAATAACGGGGTCTAAATTAGTTGTTACTACTCAAGAAAGTGATCTTGGAGTCACTGTGGATAGTTCTCTTTAAACATCCACTTAATCTGCAAAGAAGTTCACAGAATGTTGGGAATCATTAGGAAAGGTGGGGTTACCATATTTAAAAAATAAAAAAAAAGAGGACACTCCACAGGCCCTGGCCCCACCCCTTTCCCATCCCTGACCCCACCCCAACTCCGCCCATTCCCTGCCCCTTCCCCAAAGTCCCCGCCCTAACTCCCCCTCCTCCCTCCCAGCCACGTGAAAAGGGCTGCCCGAGCGCTACCGGCTTCACGGTTTGCCGGGCAGCCTCCAGACCCTGTGCCCCCGGCCGGCACTTCCCCAACGCAGCTGGCGCCCGGGAGGGGAAGCGCCCAGCCGGGGGCACAGGGTCTGGAGGCTGCCCGGCAAACTGTGAAGCCGGTAGCGCTCGGGCTTCAGGCAGCCCCCATGCCTCCGGACCCTGCGCCTCCGGCCGGGCACTTCCTCTCCCGGGCTCCGGCTGCTGTGCTCCTCCCCTGACTCTTCGGCTCTGTTTAAGAGCCGAGCTGCCCGAGCGCTGCCAACTTCGGGCAGCCCCCATGCCTCCGGACCCTGCGCCGCCGGAGCCCAGGAGGGGAAGTGCCTGGCCGGCGGCTCAGGGTCCGGAGGCATGGGGGCTGCCCGAAGCCGGTAGCACTCGGGCAGCTTGGCTCTTAAACAGAGCCAAAGAGTCAGGGGAGGAGCACAGCAGCCGCGGGAGGGGAAGTGCCCAGCCGGCGGTATTTTTCCCGGACATGTTCGGCTTTTTGGCAATTCCCCCCGGACGGGGGTTTGATTACCAAAAAGCCGGACATGTCCGGAAAAAAACGGACGTATGGTAACCCTAGGAAAGGGATAGAAAATATCATATTGCGTCTATATAAATCCCTGGTACACCCACATCTTGAATACTGTGGTCTCCCCATCTCAAAAAAGATATATTGGAATTGGAAAAGGTACAAAAAAGGCAACAAATATGATTAAGGATATGGAACAGCTTCCATATGAGGAGAGATTAAAAAGACTGGGACTTTTCAGCTTGGAAAAGAGTCAACCAAGGGGGGATATTATGGAGGTCTATAAAGACATGACTGGTGTGGAGAAAGTAAATAACGAAGTGTTATTTACTCCTTCTCCGAACACAAGAACTAGGGCTCACCAAATGAAATGAAAGGCAGCAAGTTTAAAACAGACAAAAGGAAGTATATCTTCACACAACACACAGTCAGCCTGTGGAACTCTTTGCTAGAGGATGGTGTGAAGGCCAAGACTATAACAGGGTTCAAAAAAGAACTAGATAAATTCATGGAGGATAGGCCCATTAATGGCTATTAGCCAGGATTGTCAGGGATTCAAAACCATGCTCTGAAGTGTCCCTAGCCTCTGTTTGACAAAAGCTGGGAATGGGTAACAGGGGATGGACCACTTGCTGATTACCTGTTCTGTTCATTCCCTCTGAAGCACCTGGCATTGGCCAATGACAGAAGAGAGGATACTGGGCTCGATGGACCATTGGTCTTACCCAGTATGGGCATTCTTATGTTCTAAACTGATTTTCTTGAGTTCAGGGAGGAGTTTTGTGGCCACACTTTACATTAAGATCCCATTTGCAAATGGTTTGGAAAGGGTTAATAAATGTTTAATAGATGTTAAAAGCTTGTTATAGATATGAATACTACATATTATACATGTTATATGCACAACAGTAAAAGGTGTTATAGATATTTATAAGCCCTGGTTATAAGCAACCTCTAGAACTGTTGGACTCTATAGCAATCTATGAGATTTGATCAATCAATTATTAAAAAATCTATTATTTATTAACACTTTATATTTTATTTATTAGTACCTAAATATAAACTGTGACCAGTTTGGTTAGACACCTAAGCTAGCATAAATCACTTCTCAGTGTGAAGTGAATTCCTTTCTTTGGCCTTCTGGCTGGGAAACCCCACACACTTGAAACAAGCATTAAGAGATAATAAGGTTCTAGATTCAGAAAAGAAAGATTTATGCAGAGGGATTTGCCCTCACAAGATAAACAAGGTGTCATCTATCATGTGTAACCCCATTTTTCTTTTTCTGGATAGCTCATTAAATGCAATTGGGTAGATCTTCCAAAACTATGAAGATGTGTAAGTAGGATTCCTTTGATTAAATCTACAGGGGATATAAAAACTGTTTGAGTTATTACAGAGAAATGCACATTTTGTAAGATAAGCTTGTAATGTGTTCTAAAAGTTTGGCAAGATGCCCAAGAGGCAGTTTAGCATATCTCAGTAATGGGAAGTTTCCTTAATTCTGCCCAGGAGGAAGCAACCCTTTCCACTGAATGAGCTTTAATTTGAAAGGGAAAGGTCTTGTGCTGAGAATGCTCTTCCCCCCTTCTAGAAAATAATCTGTGTGGCTAATGTGTGCCTGGAGACAATAGAGATTTCTGAAAAGTAATAGCCGATGTCATGAAATCTCTCATTGTGTTCATAATGCTTGAAAATAATGTCTACTTCCATCCACTAACCATAGTAACTGCTCTCTTTCTGGAAGCATGTAGTATGGGACATAGACTCTACAATCCAATTTTGATATTTGCATGCTTGCAAATGGTCTTGGGCAGAAAGGTCACATCAGGACCAAAGTAGCATATAAAGCTATTCTTTAGATTTTCACAATAAGAAAATCAGTAAGTAGGGCTGGCATCACTCTAGTTTTCCTGGTGATCTGTTTAGTGAGGGGAAGTTCTTTGAAACCCATGAAAATCAAGTAGAGGTCTCTATAGAATGTGTTAATATAGAAAGATCAGGGCAAGTATCTGTAATACCATTCAAAATGCTCTTTGCCAGAGACTGAAAAACTATTGTGTTAATTTCACTTTCTATGAAAACCATATATTGCTGCAAACTGGACTAATAATTATCATGTGTCTATGTTAATATATATATAGTGACGGGGTCCTTCTTATCCTGGAGCTAATATACCTGCCACTCTCCTATAGCCGTCTGGCCTGACCCCATCACTATATATATATAAAATACAGGACTGCTTTTTTTCCTTATAATTGATCTGGAACACTCTTAAATGCTCTTAAAAAGTTTGCTGATCCTGAAAGCATTTGTACTGGTCCATGGACGTGCCAGTTGCTGAGATATCAGAACTTAATACCACATAATTACCATCTTCTTTTCTTTTCCATTTCAGTTTCAACTGTTTTTTATGGATGGTATGATACTTGGCAACCCCATATTCACCACTGTCATATAATTATGACATGTTTTGAACAAAGTATGCCTTGTGAGATATCATCCTATATGTCTTGATCTTCTAGACATTAATATCTCATTGGACTATATGTGCTATAATTGTATGTGAAGTTATGAAGTGTTGCTATGTATGTGCTACTGAAATATGTTGTGGGGTTCAATACACCCACAAGCAGCCTTTCACGTACAACAATAAAAAGGCCAAACAATGTTAATGACTTATTGACGAAATGCGCACAAGGATTACCCCAGGAACTGTGTACAATAGAAACCTCTCAGAGATAGCACTACACAGTGGGGACTGTTTGACCCAGGTCACAGAAAAAAAGCTTTCCAGCAAGTTGAAAGAAGATATAAGAGTGAAAGCGACATCACAACTGGGCCTCACTCCCCACACAAGAGAACACCTGGAAACACAGAAGGAACAAAGACTGAACTGGGGAAGTGCTGGTCCCAGGCTAAAGGGATTTCTAGCCTGTGTAGGGAAACTTGGTGGACTGCTTGTATCATCAGTCAGGGTGAAATATTACTAATTCAAATCCTATCTAGCATATTAGACTGAGTTTGCCTTTTTTGTTTAATTTCCTAGGTAATCTGCTTTGATCTGTTTGCTATCTCTTATAATCACGTAAAATCTATCTCTCTGTAGTGAATAAATGCATTTTATATTTTAACTAAAACACAGTGTGTTGTCAAAGTGCAAAGGGAAAAATCTCATCTCAGAAACAAGAGTTGGTGCACGTCCACTTTCTTTTGTAGAAATGATGGACTGGGTAATAAATTCATACTGGTCGAGCTTTGACCAGGGCAGGACAGTGCAGCTCTGGGGTCCTAGGCTGGAGAGCTGGGGGGTATTTTGACTGGAGCCTCTCTATTGTTGGTTCATGCAGTGACTGGCAGAGCATTCATGAACACAGCTAGGTGTGGCCCCTGCTTGTGAATGTTGGTGTGAGCACAAGCTTGGAGGTTTGCAACTTGTCAACATCACAATGTGAGAGGGTACCCAGGCTGGTGAGTCAGAGGGCTCAGTGGTACCCCAGTTCCAGGTTGCACTTTGTGGGGGAGACTCATCACAGATGAATTGGAACAGCTCCCCAAGGGTTGTGGTGGAGTCTCAATTTTTAAGGATACCCCTAGGAATTATTTTAGGGAAGGTCTATGGCTTATGTTATACAGAAGGTCAGACTAAATTATCACAGTGGTCCCTTTTGGCCTTGGATTCTATGAACCTGTGTAATGCTGGAGACAGAGATTAATTGTTTGAACACTTGTGACATGCTGAGACCACATATGAATACCTTATTCTGCATCATTGTTTGTGGATGCTTGTGAAATTTCTGAACTTAATATCATCACTATTCCATTGATCTAGCCATGTTTTTTGAACTTTAAATAAAAACTAGCAAAACCTGGATCAAAGTGTAAATATAAATGTAAGCCTATAACAGGCATGTCGGGTGTGTGTTGATCAGCAGACTTCCCCAAAGATAAAAAGATTGATTGAGGTCCAGAATAAAATATACACCTCAAGCAGCAGCTCTCAGGTCCAAGAAACCAAACAAATGCATTAAGCAGTTAGGTCAGAGACCAGAAATGTGGGCCGCAGACCAAAAGCAGCCCATACAATTAGAATTTGACCAGTGTCTGACCTCATCTTTAAGCATAGCTGATGCCTATACAGACCACCATGATCAAATACAACCAAGATTATTTCAATCTGGGATTATTAATCTTCGCTATTATTACAAAAATGGTTGCATTGTTCTCTATTTCATGCAGATTAACTGATTCTTGTACATATGCTCTTAGGGTGAAATTCTAATCCCATTAAAGTCAATGGGAGTTTTGCCATGGACTTCAATAGAGTCAGGATTTCCTCGTGTGTTTATGCTTATATGTCTATACATGTTCAGTAGTGTATATGGACAAGAGACACACTTAATTTGCATAAAATGAAGCACACACACAACACATGATGATGCCATGTGTTATAAAAGTTTGATGGACACACAGAGTCCTTCATCCTTTACTCAGAAGTTAAGTATGTACTTTCCAAAGAAGGCAAGGGCAGAGCCTTTGCTGCCATTATTTCTTTCTATGGGGTGGGAACCCAGCACAACTCCTATTGAGTTCAGTGAGGCCAGTATTTCATCCTAGCTACCATTCTGGGGTTGGTTTTGTTCCTTTCAAAATAACCCGAGAAATCTTACTATTTTCTCAATAAAAAGCAAACCACTCAGCACCCAGGAAATGTCAAAGTTAAGGTTGCACATGGAATCTTAACTTTGCCCAATTGTGCATGTGCATTATGATAAAGTTTTAATTACATGATCCTATACTATTATTTATTCAGCATATGTGCCATAGAGAAATTAAATTATGTTTAAATCTTTATAGACTGATAGCAATTGTATTGTGTGCAGTCCTCTTCATTTCTGCTTTAATAAGTTATTTTAAAATGCCCCTTATTCATTCTCTGCACATCAGCTAAACTGTGCACTGAATGAAGCAGGGACTCTTGAACAGAGTAGTATTATGCAATCACATCATTCAATACTGTATGAGTCTCTATCACCAAGTTTGGTTCAGCAGTTAATTTTGCCTTCTAATTAATTATTGCTTTCTGCAGCTAATAAGAAATTAATAGTTTTTAAAGTCCTGAAAGCATTCAGATTCTTATATCCATACATTTTTCTTATTTATAAAATGTTATAGTTGAGCTCCTTCTGTAGAAGTGATTACAATAAAGGCAAAGCTAAAAAAGCATATAAACCCTTCCACAAAAATACAAGGAAAAATTGTTCATCTCTCAGGAAAGATATTTAAAAATAAAATGAAAGAGTGAAGATTGAGGGCAAAAAAATAAATAAAAACAACAGGACTGATATCTGTGTACATCTGTGCCCCTTTTTGTGTGAGCAGTGTATCAAGCTGCACACTCATCCTCATTTGTGCACACAGATGATTATTTACATTTACATTTTGCACACACATATGAAAACTGTAGCTAAATGATGATAATTTTAAAGACTTTAAATATGCATACTTAATGCTCCCTAAAAATGAATACAGTAGCTAAACGATGATCATTTTAAAGACTACAACTATATGCATACTTAATGATCCCTAAAAACGAACACATAGGCTAGTTCTTTGTTTTTCAAACAAAGGGTTTGTACTTGTTCAAAGGTTTGTACATGTAACCCTTCTGCCAGTTGGAATTGGCAGCAAGAAGGGTTGGGTTCAATATCTAGGGGGTTCCTTTTCAACAATATAACACAGAACTGGCTTGAGTCCTCACCCGGTAACCTGGTGAAATGTCATACTACTCTCTGGGCGCCTGTAAGAGGCAATTCTTCCCCCCTCACAAGCACAGAGTCTGAGGTAGAAAGAGTTTCTTTGATGAAAGGAACCTAGCATTAATCTGGGAAAACAGCACAAGCGGTATTCATAAACATAAAAGCATGAGCAAGACAACCGCCCCAGAGTATGCTGGGCAGTGTCTTTTGCTTCAGGTTCTTGAGTCCAACACCAACGCTCCTGTAGTGTGCCCCCCCCTTAACACCGCACTCACAGTTGTTGTCCCTGGTCAGTGCAGACCCAGAATTCACAGGTGCATCTGCTTGAATTCGCCTCCTGCCATGGGGAAGAGGGTAAGAGCCACCATGCTTGCTATTCTGGCCGGGCTCCTGCCAGCTGCCTGCTTGCTTGCTGCTCCTGCTGGCTGCCTTCTCACCACTCTTGATGGCTGGCCATTAGTCACCTTCTGCTGTGACCTCTGCACGTCAATTTCTTAATGATTTTTAAGCTCTTAGCAGGCTGGGCAGAAACACAGTCCCACCACAACTGCCTTTAGCTCTGATTGAGCATTTTAAATAACAAAGAGGCTCCTAATGAAACCTATTTAGTTCTTTCTTTTAACAGTGGGGAGGAACAGGTTAAACCAGACCGGTGGGGGGGGGGGAGGGAGAGGGAGAGAGTGAGAGAGAGAGAGAGAGAGAACCATTGAGGAGAGTCCACACCTCCCGGCTGAGACACCTGTCCCCACCCCTCTTCCTTTCACAGAGCTCTGGCATTCAAGCCCCTGGCTTAAAGAGGTCCTTTCAGCTGAGGGTGACCCCCTCATTGGGGACAGGTAAAGCATAGTCCTGCTTCCCAATAAACATACAATAATGACAACAACATTGGTAACAGCATTTCACTACATCTGCATTCAGTACTAAATTGATTTGTAACCCCACACCTGCCAAAATTGATTACTTTGAGCAACACTGCACTATCTGCTGGATATCTAAGCCGAGTATGTGTGTTCATGTAAATACAGTTTGCTCCTGAAGTCTCTCCCCCTCCCAGCTAGCTGTCAGGGGAGAATTCATTCAGATCCTGCTTACATACATTTTGCAAGACTATACAGGTACATATTGTTTTCCCCTTAGGCTAGTTTGAAGAAAATGTATAATGAAACATTATTAAATGTTTTCGTGTATAGGGCCTGACCCTGCAAGTTGTTGAGCATCATCAACTTCCCAGTGACTTTGGCTCAGCTTATGGCAGAATTAAAGCCTTTTCTGATAGGTTCATTGGCTTCCTTGATTAATAATTTTATTAATAGGTTTATGTTTAACCCTCTAGAAGTCAGGCTCAATCTAATTTTAATTTACAAAATTAAACAATAAAACTTGTGAAGGTTGGCTTCAAAATATAAACCAACCATTAGAGGTTGTTTCTCATAGGGATCTCCCCTGAAAGTCAATTAATCTTGTTCCTCTTATAAAACCACCTCTGATCTGTATTCTCACCACATCCCCCTCCAAAGTAAATGGTTGCCAGAGGACCTACCTCAAGTTCCTTCTTGTGGCAGCTGGCATCCCAGTGCCACCTGTTACAGGCAGTGAAATCTTTGTGTCCAAAATAAATACATACACAGTATGTACAACAGAAGTTTCCCCAGCATCACCACAAGAGAAACACTCAACACACACACACATATGCAAGCCAGTGCAATTTTTCCCCACTCCCTCTTGAAAAGGTGGCATCCCATATGAGGAAACTAGTTTCTCCCCACCTGTGGAGGTGGCCCTAAGGCACTGAGCCTCCAAGCCTCTCCCAGCAGCAGCCTTGTCTCCCGCAGAGACAACAGAGTGGTTATTGCTGTACTCCTTTCCAGTGGTAGAATCCTCATTACTCACTAAAGGGCCCAGGGTAGGGACTGTGGGCAGGAAGTGAAAGTATCTTTGTATATTCCTGAATGGGAAAATGGTGTTGAAAGAAATTTCAGATTCCCATCCAATTAGCATCTGAAGATATACAAATTCACAGCAAACACTACCCCCAAACAAAATTTAACTATCATCACATGAGAACCCCTTAAAAACATATTTCAGAGTCTTAGGCCAGGGCTATACATACAGAGGGGCCTCAGCGCAGGTGTACTGATACCATCTGGAGAAGATGCTCTAGGCCAATGGGAGAGAGCTCTCCTATTGGCATAAAAAAGCCACCTCCACGAGTGGCAGAATCTATGTCAATGGGAGAAGCTCTCCTGCTGACAGTGCTGTGCACACAAGCGCTTATGTCGATGTAACTTATGTTGTTCAGGTGGGTGGTTTTTTCACACCCCTGAGCAATGTAGGTTATGATGACATAGCCTAAATCAGGGGTCTCAAACACGCAGCCCGCAGGCCGCACGCGGCCCGTGGAGCTCTTCCCTGTGGCCCGTGGAGCTCCCCACGCCCACCCCCCATTACTTCCTGTCCCCTCACCTCTGCCCCCCTGAGTTATTTTCTGTGCCTGTTAAGCTCCCCATGCGCTGCTCCCCAATGTTTGGGGCACCTGCCACCCCCACGCGCCCCCCCCCCCCCCTGGAGTGTCTCCCGGCACCCACTTGCTGCCTCCTCACTGCCCCGGAGCCTGGAGCCTGCAGCACACGTTGAATCCGCTCCGCTCTGCAGGCTGCCGGCTTCCGGCAGGTCCTAGTGTCCCTCTTCACTAGGGTCAGGGCAGGCTGCCCTTCCCCTGCCCTTCTGCCCTAGTCCTGAGCCTCTCTCTTCAGTGAGGTGCTGCCACCCTGGAGTTGCTCTAGATAAGCGGCGGCAGGCCGGAGCCTGCACCCCAACCCCCTGTCTGGAGCCCCCTGTCACATCCCACACCCTCCTGCACCCCAACTCCCTGTCCTGAGCCCCCTGCCACACCCTGCACCCTAACCCCCTGCTGCACCTCTCACCTCTCCTGCACCCCAACTCCCTGCCCTGAGCCCCCTGCTGGACACCTCCTGCATCTCAACTCCCTGCCCTGAGCCCCCATCACACTCCGCACCTCTCCTGCACCCCAATCCCCTGTCCGGAGCCCCTGCCACATCCCACACCCTCCCGCACCCCAACTCCCTGCTGCACCCCTCACCCCTCCTGCACCCCACACCCCAATTCCCTGCCCTGAGCCCCCGCCATAACCTACACACCTCCTGCACCTCAACTCCCTGCCCTGAGCCCCCATCACACCCCGCACCCCTCCTGCACCACCTGGGGGCAGAGAGGAGGCAGAGTTGGGGTGAGGACTTTGGGGAAGGGTTGGAATGAGGGCAGGGAAGAGGTGGGGCAGGGGCAGGGCCTCATGGAAGGGGTGGAGTGGGGGCGGGGCCAGGGGCAGCAAGGGGTGGGTGTCAGTGATGCGGCCCTCGGGCCAATGCACTAGTCCTCATGTGGCCCTCGTGGTCATTTGAGTTTGAGACCCCTGGCCTAAATCCTACAAGCAACCTAAGCAATGTCTAAGAACAGACTACATACACAGCCTCCATCTGTCCACCAATAAATCCCTGTATACCAAATTCTATACCATACATGCCACCTGCCCTTTGTATTTTATCCACACTTCTGACATGGACTGCAAAGCTGCAGTTCACATTCTATAAATATAAATCTACCTCTCACCTCTTATTTATGGGCTACTGACTAGAATTCAGACTCATCTCCACTAAAATTGCCTGTTGTCAGTGGGAAACATCACCATCCAACCTTTTAACCTGCAAATGCAGTCCAGGAAAAAAATAAAACAAAACCCATCAATACTGTCTTGTAGCCATAATCCAGAGAGCCCTGATCTACACAAAGTATATCTACACAACAAAAGGCTATCCCACTACATCATTTTTATTAATCCTGCTATATTGTATGTTATTTGTCATATACCTGTATTGAAATAGGTGAATCATAGGCAAGGATATGGAATTCAGAGGAAAGGTTGATTGTGGAACTTTACTGTGAATGTATAGACCTTTATGAACTGTTAACTGTAAGTTACTGGAAATCTACACAGTGTTGTCTAGACAACCTTTAATGATAATTCCCAAACTCTTAAATGCGTGTTTTTAACTGCAATGTTCTCGTACTGCAGTTTAAGTGTTGGCTCACTTAGAAACATTAAGCAAAATGTAGATAAGTGTTTGTCTCGGAATAACTACAATATTTGAATATATTAAGTGTGTGGCTGGGCCTGATTCTCCATTCCATTGCAGTGGTGTAGCTCCACTGAATCCAATAAGAGTATAAATACTTGGTAAGATCTAGGGATTTGTAACTTTCTATTTTCTGAAAAGTACTATACATGCATGTAGCATATTGCCCTTACTCTGACTACTTCTGATTTGTATCCCAATGTCTGTTTTGTTCGTATGGACTGAATTATTATTATTAATTGCAGTACTCAACAGTTCAAACTGGGATCAGAGCCCTACTGTGCTAGATGCTGAACAAAGATTTAGAAAGAGATAATCCCTGCCTTGAATTGCTTACTGTCTAAAATGACAAAATCAGACAAAGGGAGCTAGTTTATATGCCACATGAAATATTTTACTATACAGCAAAGAGTGAACTGATTTAACAGGGAGAACAAGAAGTAGTTTGGAAAGCATATTAAGGCTTTTAAACTCTTTAAATTACAAATCTACTGTATAAATGTACCAGTCTTCTGCAGGATGAGGAAACAAGAAATATAAAAAAGGGGGAAAAGCAATAATACTTGGGTTCTTTTAGTTTCTTCTGGGAAGGAAACTTCTGAACTTATCATACGTTTTTCCCTGCATTTTCTTTAAGGTGAAAAAGTAAGGAAGAATTCTTGGAATGGAGAAAGATATTTAGTTGGGGAGCTGCTGTTCTTGCTCTTCCTTTTCACCTTTCCAAAGAGTCATGGCCCAGTCTTCAGATCCAATCCATCTGTCCTTGTTGCAGGACCCTGGATGTAAGGGCAAGGTAGCTCTAAGCCACCATTATGCCTTCCTACCCCAGTACTGAGGGCTGGTTTGGTCCCAGGCACAAAATACAGGAGTCTCAAGGCTGTTCTAACTTGTGCTGGTTACTACTGCTCCGCAAAGGAGCGCAGTCAGCTGCGGATTCCTGAATAGCAGTAGCACTCAAGCCGTACAACAAGCCTCTGACAACAGCAATTTCAGGGAGTTGTAGCATAAAGCCAGCTATGGTATGGCTCTGTGACACCAACCTATTTCCCCATGCTGATTAGGGCAGTTTTATTGCCCCTTTGCATCCCTTGGGAAATTCTTGTGAGTTCCCAGAAGGAAAAAGCAACTCTCCCTGGCTTTGATCTTTTTGACTGTGGCCCTCTCAAATGACCTGAGGAAGACTGACCACATAGAGTTCTCAGCTCCTTTCATCCCCTCGACAAGAAATGTCAATAAGGATCATGCCCATAAACCGGAATGGAATGATTGTATAAAGATCACTGTTGGCTTCCCCTCCTGCTAACACTGCAATGATTTGTACTAGAATTATGTATTTGTACATTGCTTTGATTTTCCTTTCTTTACATTCACTCTTCTTTTCCTTCCATTTTTGTTAGCTGTGTATAGGCACATATATGGTCCCATTACCATCTGAACTTCTAAAATATTTAATGTATTTCTCTTTTTGAGCTAGGGGAGGTACTGAAGCACAAAGAGACTAAGTAACTTGCCTAAGGTAACACAGGAAATTTGTGGCAGAGTTTGGAATTAAACCCAGGTCTCCTGAGTCCCAGGTTAGTGCCCTAACCATGGGAGCTTCCTTCCTCCTCCCTTGCTGATGAAAATGACAACAAAGAAGCAGTAAACAAGAAAAGGAAACACAAGCCCCAATCCAGAGAAGCACTAAAGCCAATATTACACTGGTATGATGCTAGTGTAATGCCATTATACACCAGTGTAAAAAGGCTGCAAACAAGTGAAGAGTTGTGTTTGATGGGATTTAAATGGGACTACTCACCTGCCTAAAGCTAAGCAATTATTGAAGCATTTGTTGGTGTGGGACCACAGTGAGGGAATCAGAGAGAGGAAGACAGCCTAAAAGCTAGGGGGAAAGGATAGAAGGAGGCAAGAGAGGTTGGGAGACAAAGACAAATAATATGAAGAGAAAGTAAGAGAGGAAGAGCAACTGGGAGAAGCACAGGGATATATTAATTAGTATAACTTACTATTTACATGTATAGATCTTATAAGCTAAGTATATTTTAGACAGATGTTCTGCTTTTTCCCTTTAAATAAATCCTTCCCCCTTTGTTCTACTCTAGCACATCGTCTTAGGAGAAAAGTATTCTATTGTGTAGAGACTGATGATTAATTTATATTGATGAATAATTATTTCAGGTTGCATGGAAGAGTCCTGTGAGTTGTTGGGGTTTGCTGTGTTATTTACATGAATATTCCGAGGCGGCGGGGGGGGTGTAAGTCATTTCCAAAAGGGAGTCTTAATATATAGTGACTAATATGTGGGGGAATCAATAATTTAGGAATGTAAAAAGCTGAAGTACATGAAAGAAAAATTAACCTCTATTTAGGTAATATTTTGTTCAACTTTTACTGACCTTAATTAAAATGCATGGAAAAATTAGGTCTGCTCTGTCAGTCCTCAGCAGTAGAATCTAATATTGATATTAAAACAGAGGCATATGAAGTAAGGGGTCATATCTGATTAGGATCAGCACTTTCTTTCAAGCTTGCTCCAGTGCACTTAGGCACTTTAAGGTTGTACATAGAAAGACAAGAAGGCTTTAAAAATAAAACGCAAATACCTCTGAAATTAACTAAGTGAACTTTTCTCTTTGTTTTCTTTTTCCTTCCCCTTCCCTCCCTCCTTTTTTGTTCTGTTTTTGTTTTTGTTTTGCCCACTGACATGTAGCACACAAGACATACACATGTGTGCAACAATGAACATAGAGCATTGTATATGCTTTTGAGATATTTATTTTGAAGTAAACAATTCCCAAACAATAATAATTGTTCAAGAAATGTTAGTCATTGTGCTTCCCACAGAAGCACCCCAACTGCCCTGTGAATGTTTTCTCTGGATCACTGATTTTTACAATATTTTAGTATTTTTATTAGAGAAGGAAGAAAACAAAACAAACCCAAAAAAATAACTTTTTAATTCTTTTTTTTCCAGGTCTTTTTGACAAAGCTCCAAATATGAGGAAATAAATCATCAACCTTAAGGAAAGCAACAACCTTGTAAAAAAGGGTCAGTGTTAGGAAAGGAGGCACTGAGCAACTATCTAAAGAATGATTAAATTCAAACAACATGTACTGTGGCATGAATGACTTCAATAAATTTACACTTGATTCACACCAGTTTATGTGAGAAGAGAAGCAGACTCACTGGGTTTACACAGCATTTTTGGAAAGTTAGATCATACTGGCCCCATTTGGAATGTTTAGATTGTTTGTGGATCAGGATTGCTATGCCTCCATTACTGAATTTTTCTAAAGAAAAACGACGTTGTTCTACAACAACCCTGTAGCTTCTTGTGCTTAGTCTCACTTTGGTGGATTTCTTGAAGGAATGTCAGCTAAGGTGATGCAAATATTGCCAAATACAATGGGCCAGATGACATTAATGGAGAGACACCAATTTACACAAACTGGGAGCGGGGCGGGGGGGAAGGGGAAGGAGAGATTTTCAAAGGCACAAATGTCAATTAGGGCCCAAACTCCTATTTAAAGTCAATAGAAGTTAGATGTCTATCTGCCATTTGTCTTTGAGATCTCCCCCTATATTGTTATGTGAAAATTAGCTGGACTTGAGGGTGTTTGTTCTTGTCTTTGGCCAGCTGATGTTTGCATGATGAAAAGTCCTTTTTCGCCATTTCCACTAGTGTTGCCAGTGCTCCATTGTGCTAGGTGCTGTAAAATCACAAAGCAATACAATTTGTGCCCCCATAAGGGTACTATCTAAATAGAAAAAACAGACAAAGAGTGTAGGGTAAGGAGGGATACAAAGTGCAAGGAGGTGGATCACGTGATGGTTGGGAGACATGTTCAACATTTTGTTCTGTGAAACCCCATATCTATAATGGGTGGATGGTGTGAAGGATTAGGGTAGGGGGTAAGAGGGATCAGTTAGTATGCAAAATGGAGTAGGGAAAAAAAAGGAAGAATCAACAAAATGCATTTTCATATTGAAAACAAATAATTGTCAGAGGAAGGATGGCCTGGGGTTAGGAAGACCCTAATTTAATTCTCTGCTCTTCGACAGACTCCCTGTGTTATCTTGGGCAAGTCAGTAAGTCCACCATTTAGGTGCCAATAACATTCTCAGAACCACTGCTCAGCTGTGTAAGTCCCCAAGCTGCCAAAGATTCTCCCAGTGGACATGATCAAAGCTGCCTAAGTACTGATGGTGCCCCACAGTTAACAAGCTGCTCAGATTCCTCGCTGAAGCCCCAATAGCCCTGAAGTGAGATTCTCAAACTAGGCACCCTCCTACCTATCTCGCCAGTATGGCCTAAGAGTAGGCCTAAGACCAGATACTTATCAGAAAACTCCCAGGACTGACCAGGGAGGTTCAGAGAGGGAGTGTGTGTGTCACAGCCTAGTGATTAGGGCATTTACCTCAGACCCAAATTCAAATCTCTGCTCTGGCTAATTTAGAACAGAGACTTAAACTCAGGGCTCACCACTTCAGGTCTGTGCCCTAGCCACCAAATGATTGGCTCTAATGGGATGGGGTGCTCTTACTTTCTGGGTGAGTTGTGGTTTGTTTGTTTTGTTTTGTTTTTTGGTGGTGCGGGGGAGGTTGCGTGTATGAGAAAGGCCTAGATTTTGCCTACCAGAGCATGAGCTGACCTGGATTAGACACCTAACTGTAGGATGAGAAATCTGAGCAGATATAGCGCCTCCCTCTGGCCTGTTAGTTGGGTGCTTAGAGGCCCAGGTCAATAGGAGTTAGGCACCTTAGTACTTTAGGCATCACCCCTGCTCTGCATTTCACTCATGCCTAAATAAGGCAGCTTCCCACTCAGCTTGCTGGCTTCTGAGGCTTGCTGGTTTCCCTTCTTTAGGCACCCAACTCTCCCCACGCATTGTATGTGGAACCTGGGCACCTGACTTGAGGACAAGGATTCAGGTTGATGGCAGGGTACCTAGCTCAGCATTACAACACCTACATTATTTTGTGGATTTGGCCCTTAGTCTCTGAGCTTTTATATTGGTAAAATTGGGATAATAGCACTTCCCTCCTTCAGAGGAGGGTTGTAAGTGAGGATAAATGTATTAAAGATTGTGAGGTGCTTAGGTCTATGGTGACGAAGGCCAGATAAGTTGATAGACATTTGGCATGCATGTTTCCCTGATTTGTAAATGTAAATATTTGTGTGGGCATGCAAATTTTGGGAGCACAAGTAGGCATTCCTGCTTGAAAATGTGGCTTTTCAGAGAGTAAATTTAGGTTTGGAAGAATTCGACTTTTATTGCTGTAGGCCAGTAAACCTTAATTTCACTGTACACACACAGATGAAAAAATATTTCCATCCATAATAATCAAACTTTCAGATAGGCAAAGAAAGAAAAATAATGGTCTGTAATCCTCCCCCATTGTCTATTCCCCCTATAATTTCCCACAACTGAGAAATTTTAAACTTATAAAAATTGAGGGGGGGATGATGCTGAAAAACCATAATTATCCACATCTGTGAAAATGTCAACAAATAAAAATGGATAAAAAGCTTACAATAAACATTGATATTATCCATCAAAATTATAAAAAATTGAATTCTGGCAAGCCTAATAAACACACAGTATGTAAAATGTTTAGTTGGCCCTTCAAAAGCTTTCTAAACCCACTTTGTCCATGCCTATGTATATACTGTAACATGTTCATGGATGTAAATATTTTCACTCTTCAAAATCTACATAATTACAGGGTAAGTAGTATTATCTGTTACTGTGCATGTGGTTCATCTTAGGGCTTGACATTATATTTACTCATCTGACTCAATTAATTATGATTATTAGCAAAAAAAATCAGGCACATAATTACATTTAACTTATAGATATGGTGCCTTTTAATGCTGACTTGCATTTGTTGTGATTGTCATTTGTTGGTTTGGGTTACAACCTACAATATACTACCTAAATTACCTTAAGCAGCTGGAATTACACCTTGACCTTAACTTTTAGGTACTAACAACAAGAATTTAATCTGAAAGTTATTATATTATATTAATAGTTATTATATTAATCATGATGACAAGGCTAGTAATATTGCAATTTCCTTTAAAAAATAGTTGACTAACATCAATTCATGAGTTATTTGTTTCAAAAAGTACCAACTTTTGAAGGCGCCTATAATTGGAATTATGATCTTCATCCATGCAAATACTAAAAATATTATGCGTGTCTGTGGCAAGGTGGACTATGTCCAGAGGCATCACCTTGGTCCAGAATAGAGCAGCTTAGAGCAGCGAGAAGTCCTCCAGGCAGCCTAGAGTGGCTGCAGAGGACCAGCCAATCATAGGGGCTGCTGGAGCAACCAACTTGGGGCCAGAAGGACCCTATATAAGACAAGCAGCTGAGTAGAGAAGTTCAGTTGTTGGGTGGAGCTTGAGGAGTAAAATCTTGGTGTTTGGCTGGCGAGAAGAGTAGCAGGACCAGTGGAAGATCAGTGCGGACAGGCTAAAGCCCCGGGGGATTGAACATAGAACCTGACCAGGCCAGAAAGGGTACCAACATGGGCCTTGCTGGTCTAGTTGAAGACTGAGACCAGGGAGGCCTGCGCAAACACCACCAGCTGCAGGTACCGAGATGGGTCCTGGCTGGGTGGTTGTAGAAGGCAGTGCCTCTGGGAAGAAGCCTAAGAGCTATGGCCCATACCAAGGCCATGATAAGAACTCGGGAGTGTATACCCTGGAAGGGGGAACAGTGTGTGTGGCTCGGCCGGAGGGCTGAGTTGCTGAAGACTGGAGAATGAACCAGTGGCCGCAGGGGGGAATGCTTGCAACAGGCACCCTGATGTAAAACCAAAAAGAAAAGCAGGCTCACACCTAACCGAGAGAAAGTGGGCCATCCACAAGAGGTGGGTGCCTGCCCTCCCCCCTTGCCCATGAAAAGAACTGTGTTTGCAGGCACTATCGGCCAGAGAAAAGGAGGCACCCACAGGAGTCGGGTGCTGACCCCGTTACAGTACCCACGGGAGGAGGATGCTGACCCTGTTACAGTGCCCAGGCTAAGCAATGTAATTTTTGAGTTGTTGCTAATACAGTCACTAAGATAAACTAAAATATGACTGTAAATAGTACTTTCCCTGAAAATGGCACTTTTACTGGCCAGGAGAAGACTCTAATTTTACACTCTAGAGACATATTAGAAATACCTCTTAAGAGAAAAGTCACGTCATCGCCCACCAATCACTGGCAGCTTGTACATACTAAACCAATCAGATTGGAAAGAAAGGCAGATGAACTACCTAATAAACAATAAAATCCAGGTAATAAAACATTCATGTCAATATGTTGGTAAGTTGGTAACCAGTGAAGGTTGATTAACAAAGGGGTCATACAATCTGATTTCTTATTCTTAAGGACACAAGCAGCTGCATTTTGGACAAGTTCAACTTTATAGCCTCTATTCTAGGCAAAAGCCATATATTATGGAAGCCAATTTGGATAGTATAAAACTGAACAAGAGCTGGCAGTACTGTAAAGTAAATTGGAATAGTAGTACATAGATTAATGCATTACTAACAGTTGTACGTAAACTGAAGTGTTTCTCTGCCCTGAAAAGAAAATTGTTCACATTTAATGAAAATAAATATGCTTCTCATAGCACTTCTATGTTGAAAGACAACAGATCAGAGTAGGACACAGTGAAAAAGAAATGATAGAACTGAGCTGCAGATCACGAACCTGCCCCTGGCTCAGGACTATGTTACATGCATTTCAAGACCCCAAAGCCAAGAAATTTCATTTAAAACCAGATAAGATTGCTAAGGGATGACTGTGTGCTCAGTTATGACATCTTTTACAAAACCAAGCACCTTAAAGCAGTGTAATAAATAGTTAAGAGCATCATAACTCTCATACTGTTCACATGGTAGACATTGTTGCCTTACATCTGTTGCTTTACACTGCTCTTCTTGGATAAAGGGGCACTAAAACAGGCAGAAACAGCTCCCAAGGAATACTGGTGCCAGGGGATTCCCTGGCTGACATATAGATGTATGAGGTAGCTCTATACTGGGCCACACCCCAGTGGAAGAGGTGAGTCAGAAAAGGAGAAGGGAGATGTGTCAGGGTATACTAAACCCACACTAAAGGAAGGGATTAAAGACCAGCGATTGGCTGGTGGGCACACCACAGCACACCTGGAAAGCAAGCTAGACTTGGAGGAGAAGCATCAAAAGAGAGGGAACCAGATGTAGGAGGTAGAAAGACCTTTCATTCTCACCTCCTAGAGAGGAGCACAGCAGAAAGCCAGGTTGCTTTAGGTTTCCTTTGAATGTGGATCAGTAATGCAGATGGCTGAAGGACCCAGGTGAAACAGAAGACCTAGTGCTGCTTTTTATTTCTGTTACTTTAGTTATCTTTCTTTTGTCATGTTGAGAACTGGGACCTGGGGTCTGGTCCTCCATGGAACGCTACTGACAATATGAGTCCCCTGAGCAGAAGGTGGGTGGGTGAAGGAAGTAATTCGGGGAAGAAAACAGAGACAGACTTTAACCATTTGCTAAAGGGTTCAGTGGGGGGGACCCAGGGTAGAGATGGGAGTTTTGTTGCCCCACAGCCTCACCGAAGAGGCTAGCATGAAGATCCCAGACACAGGGACTGGAAGGACTGAGCTGATGACCTGATGTGACATTGTGGGACTATTGTTGAATCGAGCTATGGTTTATCCCAAAAAGGATGGGACTAAATGCGGTATAGCTGACTTAGACGTCCAGTCAGTGGAGCTATTCACAGGAAAAAACCTTACCATGTCACACCCATCTACAAGTGGGCTCAGTGGTTAGTAAGTCACTTTGTCACAGGATGGCTCAGGGGCCAATATGCAACCCAAGTATAAGTCAGAGCAGTACTGAGACTTATACAAGGTGTCAGACAAGCACTCATCTTCTCTGAGAATAAGAGAAGTACATGTGTGGTTTAAAGCCATCTCTGCCCCTACTCTGCCTATTCCTACACCAAGTAGAGAGACAGAGGTGCTGAGAATCAAGTATGTTGTATTTATCAAGTGCAAAGAAAAACATATAATACAATAGAGCCCATTGTGGTTACCCTAGCACTCGGGAGTCTTGCATTCAATCTCCTGCTTTGCCACAGACTTCCTGTTTGAACATGAATAAGTCACTTAGTCTCTCTGTGCCATCAGTTGCCTATCTGTAAAATGGGATTAATAGCACTTCCATACCTCACGGGGAGCTGTCAGGATAAGTCTATTGAACTTGGTGAGAGTCTCAGACACTACATTAATGGAGGCCATACAAGAACCTCAAAATAGAACCAGAATTCTGGACATTTTGACAATCACCTGTCTTTAGTTTTTATTTTTAACAGTTAATTTCTGGCATTCGCATATTGTGTGGCAGCTGCAAGCTAGGAATAAAATGACCAGTTTCATAGCCAATCTGCCATTCTTTAAAATGCAAAGAATATGAAAAATGGGGTCCAGTGATAGGTGAGGCAAAATATGACACTCCTGACAGTTATGTGTAATATAAGCAAAATAAAGAGACTGAATGAATAAATGCCATAGGCTCATGGAAGAAGACAAGCCCCCCCTTCTCCCCTCCTCGGATTCATCAATGTTTGATACAAAGACTAGTGCTGAAGGAGTTTTTTTTTTAAAAGGAGAGTGTCAAATACCATCAACTACTTGTTCAAACACACACATTATTGGCAAATAATTTTGAATAATGAACACATATGATCTATTCATGTACAATTTGTGAACAAAATAATATGAAAATTTTCTAATAAATTATTCTTTATAAATTATTTCCCTAGCATTTATTATTGTCATGATAATGTTTATATTAGCAATTAGATATGTAAGAACTTTTGAAACAAATAGTATCAGGAACCTTTTTAGGTACCAAAGTATATGTCTGATCTTATCATGAGTACAGAAATCTTCTCTTTAATGCCATAAGGGAACCTATCGCTTTACAGAAAGAGATTAAAATTATGACTTAGCTCATCAACAAAGCCTGATGACTGTGCAGTTAGCGACCTTCATACAGTAAAATGAAGGGACTTTTCAAATATGCCAAGAAACTCAGCCAAATATTTGCTTCCCTGCACAATGCCAGTAGATGATAAAACAGTAATGGGTAAAAAGAGAGACCAAACAGTTCTGAAACAGAAATGGACGCAAAAATACTTTCAATTTTGTAGGCAGAAATAAAGATAAAAGTAACAAAGTTTAAATAAGCTGACTGGTGTATCTGTATTAAACAGACCATACATTTAGGTGTCTTGGTAAAATATCATACACCATAAATTATAGCATGAATAACTACTACATTAAGGTTTTTTGTAAGGCTATACATTTATTCCAATCACTAATCCAGGACCAGACCTTGGAAACATTTGCTGGGCCTGAAAAGCATTTGCATCTATTTCTAGACCTGGCTGATCACAAATTCCCTAAACCAAGCCTTGGCTTTGAGATATATGGCTTGTTACTCAATTTTGATGCGCCAATTTTACATTAGGGTAATTCTATTGCAAAATTTGGGGATTGTTAGAAAAGGATGGGACATTTGTTGCATTCATAAGGTGGAAGAACAGAAAAAGACACAGGAAATGGAGTGTAGAAAGAACAGGAAAGAAACATTGGGGCTGACCTTATTGGCTGAGCAAAGGGAACATGACAAGAAATGAGATATAAGAAAGAAAGAAGTTTCAAATTGTTCACAGAAGGTTTTAGAGAAGGATCAAATAGGGACATGATGGGCAAAGAAGTAAATTTTAGCAGCTGTGATTTGGACAGTTTGAAAGGTAACCATGCTGGCATCAGTGAGGCCAAAGAGGAGGGAGGTGTAGCAATCAAAGAGAAAGAAGACTACCGCATTAGCCATCAGGATGGAAAGGAAGGGTCAGACTTTGAAAGAGGAAGCAGCAAGATATGGAGACAGATATTATTACAGGAATAATGTTATGATTTTATATGTAATTTTTGGCTAAGGGCTCCATTGTAGATTATGGAAGAGGTGGTGTGGTGGGGCAGATCCCAACAGGGGCTTCAGAGGTGTTGTGCTTGGAGCAGACACAATGGGTGAGAACTCCCATTGACTTCACTGGGAACAGGATTTTACCCATTGGCTCCAAGAGCCCTGAAAGAGCAGATTTAGTGAGCGATCCAGCACAAGGGTATATATAGCGTGCACTCTTCATTACACATGATCAGCTTTGCTGACCAGTCTAGAGGCAGGCAGTGTCATGGCTTCTCCTACTCCTTTTTCTTCATCTGGGCAACATAGCAACTGCTTTCACTCACAGGAGTACAGGCACATACATTATACTGGTCACTCTGTGAGTCCGGGGGGGACTTTTGCACCCTCCCTCTCAGTCTTTCACTCCCAGGCATAATCAAGCCCTACATTCTCAGCTACACGATTCTATTGTCAGGCCAAACAACTTCATAAGGGCCACTGATCCAAGATAGATATAGAACAAGAATATTTAAACATCGCTTGAAACTGTTAGACGTCATGGGATTCAGCTGACCAGGCACATTTCTGTGATGAAACATCTGGCTTGCAGTGCAATATAGTATTGAGGCCTCTTGTGATTCTGTGACAGTTTAGATAGTCTTAATCAAGGAATGAGATCTGATATCAATAAATAGTGAGATGATATAAGAACCTGTGTGGACATATTCCGATGACACTACCAATTAACCTAGATTATGCATAGACACCCTGGGCTGGGGGTGGGGACGAGAAGAGAATGCTAAGCTAGTTTGAATGCAGAGGCGATGCTAGGGAGGGGCAGGAATGGTCACATGCCTCTCCCCACATGCCTGGGGGGGCACATTCCAGAGGGAGCGGGGAGTTACAGTTGTGCTCAGGTACCTGCCACGGGTCAGAAGGAGAGTATCTTGCCTGTACTCTGCGGCTGCTTGCTCTGCCCTGCCTCAGGGCAAGAGGCTATGGGGAGGGAGGAAAGGAGGGAGCAGGGAGGAAGGGGGGGACACTAGGGATGATCGTGGAGACCATGTGTGGGACAGAGGGCAGCATAGGCCAGGGCTGGGAGTCTGGTGGGGGATGGTGGCCGCAGCAAGGAAACAGCCATGTGGCCTGGATGGATGGACATCTGGAAGAGTGGGAGGGCAGCAGGGCCAGGGGCTAGCAGTGGGGGGGGGAGGATTGGGGGAGAAATAAACCCATGGGGGATGAGAGGGCTCAGGGGGGAAAGATGGGAGGCAGCCGTGGACACTGGGGATGATTGTGGGGATCGCGGGGGGGAGGGGTATAGGGGGCAGCATAGGCCAGGGCTGGGAGTCTGGGTGGGGGGCGCAGCAAGGAAACAGCCATGTGGCCTTGATGGATGGGCGGGTGTCCAGGTTTTTCTAAAGATTGAAACAAAGAGAAGCACTGAGCACCTCTCTGGCTTGTAGGAGAAGAGTGGGGTAGAGTCTGTGTATGTAGTGGTAGCCAGGGGTGAATGCTCACTCACTCCATTGCCCTCCCAGAATCCCAGGTCAGAATTAAAATACCCTGGATTTCCTCCCTCACATGATGAATCTCTTAGGATTAATTATGGTAGGACCACAATTCCAGGGACTTTCTGCTCATGCCATTGTGTCTGCAGACAAGTGAACTTCACCTTGCTAAGGCTCCAACTATTGGGGTTGACAAGAGCAGTTCAAGGCCATGGGCCAGCTGCGTTCTCTGGACTGGAGTGTAACTCCTTGAGCTCTCTGGTTGGATGCTCAAGTGGTTTGAACTGTGACTTCCTAACATGCCTAGTGCCCCTTCCTTGTTTCCTTGCCCCTCTTCTGAATGGGCAGATCTAAACTGGGAGAATAGGCAGTGTTTAAAAACGTATTTGCCAACATGCTTGAACTATCACGGTTTTCAGTACAACCTATTTCCTAGTCTAGACTGGACGGGTCAATGTCATATCCCCACATTGCATTCTTCCCTCAGATATAGGCTTTAAAGAGGGAAATTGCTCCATTGTATAGTAAACAGGGCTGTGGGTATGTTTTCCAGCGATGTCTCTTTTGGTTTTCATTATTCACCCTCTGTCATAAGATGACCAGATGTCCCAATTTTATAGGTACAGTCCTGATTTTTGGGTCTTTTTCTTATATAGGCTCCTATTATCCCCCACCTCGTCCCGATTTTTCACATTTGCTGTCTGGTCATCCTACTCTGTCATAGCCTTGAGACAGAAGCAGTTACGGACTGTAGGCTCCTCTGAGAGCCACAAACCCCTCTCCTGTTTTTCTGGGAGTGTGATTTGTATCTAACACTGGAAGAGCTGTACCGCATATTTAGCTGATGGACTCCTTTCACGCTATGCCCTTAGCAGCACATTCTGAGGTGGCACCTCATTTCATATGTAAAGTCTTTTGATTGAAGAAGTTTGATCAGGTCAGGTGGTTTGTTTGCATTAGCACTCTGGTTTCTGTAGGTCTACAGCATATGCGCCCTATGCCCATAGTAGCATTCTGGTGGTCTTGCTATGTAACAAGAGAGCCACTTCCAGCTCACATTGGAAATACAGAAAGTAGCACTGATGGCAATGTTTTCACTGCAAAGAGTTTGCAAAGAAAGGATAAGGACAAAGTGTTGTTAGCTGCTCTCTCCCACCAAGTGCAAAGTACACAACAGGTGTGCACCAGTCCTGAGTGTCACCTTACTGCACCCATCCCTGCAGTGGCTGAGTGTTACATGGATATGTACTTCAATATTATATCTGTTACACTACATGGATACCTAATAGGGACTTATAAGTTACAAGCTCTGAAAATACTGTATATAGAGTGGGGTATTAGATGGTATTCTGTATTGTATACGGTGGGGGGTTGGAAGGTCTGGCATATTGTGTACAGTGGGGTATTGAAAGATATGGCATATTGTTGCACTTTGAAAGCTAGGGGTATAATTAATCTGTTGTAATTCGACTAACTCCAATGAAATTACGCCAGGGGTAAAATTGGCCTAGTAGATTTAATTCTTTTTCGGTAGTGCTGCAAAAATATCTTATGGCTTGCATTGTTCCAGAAATCCTCAGCAAACATACAGTTAGTTACTGTTTGTTCCCTGCACTTTAGTGTAACAAAAACTAAAATGAAAAGAGGAATGTAAGGCTTCAGCCATAAAGCAAGCAGGTCAAATGTGTAATTGAAGTGACTGAGCAACACAATAGGTGTCCAAAAGCTGGGCTGCTAAGGAGAACCTGGTGGCGAGATGCAATAGATCTGCTCTGCTCCCAGAGCCAAACAGAAAGTAGCAGGTCAGTGGTGATACAGGCGGTAAACCTGGTCTAAGATGATCACACCATTATCTGTCCCTCGTATTACAGACCTAAGGGACAGCTCTCTGCTTATGCAGCACAGAGTGAACTTGAAACAGCCAAAGGACTCTCCCCAGTGGCAGTGATGGTTCTGCTGCCTTCTGCATCTGCCATCTACTGTGCCGGAACCCACTGTGTGGCATAAGGGAAAGCAAAGGCTTCTCGGAGGCAAGGAGGAGACAGCATGTGAGGGAAGGGGAGGAGGCAGAGCTAGGCTCTGATCAGGGCCAGCTCTAGGCACCAGCGGAGGAAGCACATGCCTGGGGCGGCACATGCTAAAGGGTGGCATTCCGTCCATTCTTGGGGTGGCACAGTCCAGCATTTTTGTTGTTGTTGTTGTTTGTGCTTTGGCAGTTTGGGCGGCCTTTTTTTTTTTTTTTTTGCTTGGGGCCGCATGGTAGAGCCGGCCCTGGCTCTGATATACCCAGTTCTCAGCTGGCTTAAGGTCCTTGGGGGTCTTTCCACTTGGGCATTAAGCCCAAATCTCTGAAATAGACCAGGGTACTGGATCACTGAAATAAGCATCTTGGTCTGGTATCCCCATTTATATAGCAGTTGTTACAGGAAAATGGTCTCTTACAATTTTAGCCCATGGCTGGTCTTTTTAAATAAGTTATACAGAAGTAAAGATGGATCAGCTGTCTCTTTGATTTGATGGGGATATAGCAGCTCAAGGGCATAAAATTCTCATTCACTTTAGCAGGGTTCAAAGCCAGCTAAACAGCAAATCAATGACACATTTCTGTGCACTGAGCAAGACCTTGCTGATTTGCTTCTAAGTCACCATTCTATTGTCCAATTTGCTGGGTGCTCTCCCTGGACAAACTCTGCCTAGCAGTGTATTTCGCTGCCTGCTTGCACGCTGCGAGAGAGTGTATGTCTCTTGGCAGCCATCTTCCATTGAATTTCTCTAAACCACAAAGTGCAGGTAGAATAGGGTTACCATACGTCCTCTTTTTCCCGGACATGTCCGGCTTTTCAGCAGTCAAACCCCCGTCCGGGGGGAATTGCCAAAAAGCGGAACATGTCCGGGAAAATGGCGGCTCTGTTTAAGAGCCCGGCTGCCTGAACGCTACCGGCTTCGGGCAGCCCCGTGCCTGGAGACCCTGCGCCGCCGGAGCCCGGGACGGGAAGTGCCCGGCTGGGGGCGCAGGGTCTGGAGGCATGGGGGCTGCCCGAAGCCGGTAGCGCTTGGGCAGCCCGGCTCTTAAACAGAGCGGGGGCGGCTGGAGCCTCCAGCCGCGGGGGCTCTGTGTAACTGACACTGTGTCAGTTACACAGAGCCAAAGAGGAGAAAAGCCTCCAGCTGCAGGGGCTGTGTGTAACTGACACAGTGTCAGTTACACAGAGCCCCAGCCGCTGGAGGCTCTGTTTAAGAACCGGGCTGCCCGAGAGCTACCGGCTTCGGGCAGCCCCCTTGCCTCCGGACCCTGTACCCCCAGCCGGGCACTTCCCCTCCCGGGCTCCAGCGGCGCAGGGTCCGGAGGCACGGGGGCTGCCCAAAGCCGGTAGCGCTGGGGCAGCCCGGCTCTTAAACAGAGCCTAAGAGGAGCAGAGCCTCCAGCTGCGGAGGCTCTGCTCCTCTTCGGCTCTGTGTAACTTATACAGTGTAAGTTACGCAGAGCTGCCGGAGCCCCGGAGGGGAAGTGCCCGGCCGGGGGCGCAGGGTCCGGAGGCATAGGGGCTGCCCAAAGCCCGAGCGCTACCGGCTTCACGGTTTGCTGGGCAGCCTCCAGACCCTGCGCCCCCGGCTGGGCGCTTCCCCTCCCGGGCACCAGCTGCGCTGGGGAAGTGCCGGCTGGGGGCGCAGGGTCTGGGGGCTGCCTGGGAAACCGTGATGCTGGTAGCACTGGGGCAGCCCTTTCCCCCTGGCTGGGAGCGGGAGGGAGGAGGGGGCAGAGTTAGGGTGGGGGAAGGGGCGGGGCTAGGGTGGGGAAATGGGCGGGGCCATGGCCCGTGGAGGGTCCTCTTTTTTTATTTATGAGATATGGTAACCCTAAGGTAGAATGACCGTATCACTGAGCAGCTGCAGGAATTTTTCTGGGAAATGCAAACTCGTTGGAGGGCTAAGCTGCTGCTATTATTCAGAGCTTTCACCCCAATGGAAGTGCTTGCATTCGGTGCATTCGGGTGGTGTCTCGCCCGTCGCCTGCTCTGCTGCCCTGGGACACGCGTTGCTCCCTGCTCAGCGGCGTTTTCTTCAGGACACTGCCCTCCAGCAGTGCTCACTACTCCAGTCTCACCCCCTTCTGGGGTGGGGGTTAACAGCAGTCCTCTGGCTTACATCTGCCTCAGTGGCCAACCCCAACCCCAAACTCTAGCGCTTCAGCTCAGGGCAAGTTGCAGTTTGTTTCGGCATCACTCCTCTGTGGCCAGATGCAGATGTAAAGGTGAGGAGGGGGAAACCCAGGCCCACCCGCTACTCTGGGTCCCGACCCAGGGACCCTCTAGTGGCAGCCTCTCTCTGCCCTCCTTTGTTCCCCTCTTGTCCGCCTATTTTTCCTGGGCCACTTCCCCTTTGGCCCCATACACCTTCTCGACCCTTTTTAGCAGGGGCCCACAGCCTGGCAGGTAACTGGGTTGGAGGTCTCCTCTGCTCTCCCAGAGCCTGCCCAGGACTGGAGGTGCTACCTCCTTACCTCATGAGCCAGTCCTCCTCCCTTGCTAGTCAGGGAGTGACTCCTTTCCCCTCTGCTAGGCAGCCTTTATATAGGACCCAGCCCAGCCCTGATTGGCTGCCTCTCCCTTTGCCCTGATTGGCTGTCTACAGACCTTTGCTGATTGGCTGCTGGCCCATGCAGCCTCTCTGGCCTGTTCCAGCCCTTTTTCTCAGGGCGTGGGCAGCTGCCCCACCACAGAGCCATAGGATTTTAACAGGCTAGAGAAACTGAAAGATGAACTCTAGCTATGTGTAGATGGTTTAGATAATACTTAGTCCTGCCTCAAGTGCAGGAGACTGGACTAGAAGATCTCTTGAGGTCCCTTCCAGGCTACACTGCTATGATTCTATGAATGTGAGAATTATATTCGATGATTTATGTAACTTCAGTGGCCTGGACACTCAGCAGCAAGCCTTACATATACCTGTGTTTTTTCTTACAATATTCTCTTGATTTTCTAATAAACTTAGTTAGCTTTAACATATTCAGGTCTTATACTGTTCTGAGGGGATTTACTACTGTTCATCCTTGGAGAAAAGGAAAATAAAATTCTGTTCTCTGTGGAGCAACATAAGGGAGTTATGAGGAAGCCTAACCTGGAGTCTTCAGCCAGGCATAAGGCAAACGGCTATCCATTCCCCAAGATGTGTTACCAAGATGTTGTCTGAACCCATGGAAAGCCTGGTGTGTATGGAGTGGGACTGGAATAGGAATGGAAGTTTACACAACAAGGGATGGAGGCAGGGTAGATATGCTGAAAATGCTGTGTAAGTTACCCCCTTCAGATTGATAGCCTACTTAACTATGGGCATCATACATGTAGCATGATCAAGTTCTGAATCCCTGTGAAAATCAATACCACAGACAGTATTGTCCATTTTTAGACAGATTCATCTATATCTATATCTATAACGCTCAGTGGAGGTGATGCCCAGATAAATTGAAACAACAGCTACATATAGATTCCCTATTACATCAAAATGGAATGTTTATGTAATTAACCTAATCAATCCCTTTTCAGGATCAGATCAACATAGAAAGGACTGGATCTTATCCATAGTTGGACCCCGTGAGGGTGGAGGGTCCCAAAGCCCAGACTCCAGCCCAAGTCCAAATGCCTACACAGCAATTTTTAGACCCGCAGAGCAAGCACTGTGATCCCGAGTCAGATGAACTGGGCCAGCTGCTTCATTCCAGTGCAAGCATTCCTAAAATGGCCCCAATATATGTTAACATATGTATTACCAATATGCCTGTTTACAGTTTGAGGAAACTTTCTTAATACATTAAGAATATATTACTTACTTTTCTTTATATGGGATTCTGCTCTCATTGTCTGATTTTATTTATATCCATGATCATTCATACATCATGAAATATCATTTAAAAAAAAACAATCCTATATTATGCAGCAAAATAACTGAAAACATATAGAAGAAAAAAGTAGAAACATTTTTAACCAGATGTTTGTTCAAACACATGTAAAGATCAATCTCCTACTTTGCCCAGTTAGGCAAAGGCAAGAGAAAATCTTTGCTAATGAGTCCTATGATTATTACCATTGAGTTTGTTTAGAAGAATTTCACATATGTGAAAGTGCATGAAGTGAGCACATCAAAAGAAGAAGCAGCTCGAATAACAGCTTTTTCATCATCACTAAAGCAACAAAATTCTGACACCGCTTTGTACATCTGAGTTACATCATTTTTAGGTCCCCCTCGCCCCAGTAGATTAAAGCTCTCACACCAGAGACTTTGCTTGCAAGAGCTTGTTCACATGTGATATGAAACCCTAATTGAAGCATTGTCATGGATTACATGCATAGGATTAGAATTCTGCTGCCATCAAGAGTATTTTTCCTTCATAGCAGGTCAAAGGCATTAATAAAAAAAAGATTATTATCATGGCACATTTTAGCTGTAGAAATATGCACATCAGCTTCCACATGCTTTACAGAAAACTCTACAAATATCAAGCAACTGTTTACTTACTAATTGATTGTTATGGCATTAAGCCAAACTATTCGAGCCATAGATTGATGCTGTTTGTCATTTCTTTCAGAGAAATGTTCAGGCTGGTCACTGTAGTAATTCTAATAATCTACAATAAGGTGTACATCATGTTTTCTTCATTTTTAAACCACAATTTTTGCAGGTTTATTTTTCTTTTGCAAACAGAAATTTCACATGCCAAGGAGCTATTTCCAGACAAGTTAACTAATGTGATCTTTTTCTGTCCTGGATCTCTGTGGATCAGTTGAATGGCTTCTATTTCTATTGGACTTTGCAGAGACAATTGAGTGGATGCACAACAATTTCATTCAAATCACAGGAGCAGTAACAATGCTGGAGGGAATAAGCAATTTATTTCCACTGACTACATTTCATCTGGGGTCGCTTTCTTAGCATCTTTCTTCTTTTACTGAGTGTATTGAGTAAGCTTTGCTTAAACATCTGTGAGATGGACCTTACTCTTCTTAGCTGGCTAAAACCATTAGAAATTGCTTGAATCCATTATTAACAGAAATTGTGGATGTCTCCCCTGAGAGAGTGCAAACTTCTGACAACTCTTAAACAATACCATAGTCTAGCCCTTGCTCGGAGAGGACGTTGGGGAGACTGGATAGCAAAAATCGCACCAAGTAATTCCTAGTCCTCAATCTTCCTTTCCTGGGGATAGTTATTGAGAAATGGTGGCTGGCCAGCTGCAGCGACACCTGACATCCTCTGATTTTTTTGGCTCTTTATCAGTCAGGGTTCACACTCTGCTGTGGCACAGAAACATTATTGATCTTCTCAATGTTTATATATCGCCTCAGGTCAATGGACAGAGGACAGACATCCCTGATTGATATTACTAGACCTGCCGTCAGCCTTTAACATTGTTATTTGATTATGAGGGAGGGGTGGATGGAACTGACTAAAAATGGCTTCACAAAGAGCACTGTTTTGGTGTCAGCAAGAATGAAGGTCACAGAGGCGCTGCTTGATAAATGTTCTTTCTCCCTGAGGCCTAGCAGCTGTGGAGTTCCACATGAATATCTTGTAATCACTCTTGTTCAGTATTTATGTGAAACCACTTAGAAGGCTGATGAAGAGGTATGGGCTGTAATGCCGTCAACATATCAATGACACTTTTTCCATAGACCATGGTAGAATTGTTTCCCTGCTCTCCTAACATCTGGCAAAGACAGGACCCGGATGAAATCCGACTGCCTCAGGCTCAATACAGATAAACTGTCAGTGATGCTGGTCAGCTGAGGAAAAGGTCAAGACAACGTCCCCTTCTTCAGTTGAAGGTATCTGCCCACCTGTCATCATAGACTCAGTATTTTATTGGATTCTTCCTCCCTGCTCCTTGATGCCCAGATATCAACAGTGACAAGAAATGCAACCACTTTTCTCACAAGCAAACCTTACCATGACAACACATCACTTTGTCAACTCGGAGCTACTGCACCATACTGTAACTGGGGCTAACTTTTAAGACCACTCAAAAGCTCCAGCTGGTACATCATGCAATTGTATGCCTTTTAGGTAGAGTAGACCAGAAAAAAGCACATCTTACCTATGCTCCATACCCTCCACAGCCTGCTAATTCTCTTCTGCATGAAATCCAAGGTGCTGCCCATGACCTACATGCCCTAAACTATCTGTGTCCCAGGCATTTCAGAGACACCATTTCCCTTGTATGCAGTCATTAGATTCAGAGGGAGCACTTGGGCTAGATACCCTGTGGTGAAAGTAGAGGTTAAGTGGAGGCAAGGCATCGGCATTGACAGGCCCTCACCTCTGGAATTCAGTCCCATCAGAAATATGAATAATCTTTGGGCCCTATCTTGGCAATGTTCAGGGCAAAAGATATGGCGCAACAACAGCAGGTGCTGGATCCCCGCAAAATATTTAAAATGGTGAATCCAGTCTTCTGAGTGTCATCAAGGAATCTGGCTGCTACAGAGATCATAGATTATCAGGACTCCCGCCAACATACCCCTTCATGTGATGCTGTTTGGTTCTTTTTAACTTTTGCAACATATGTTAACATAATGTGATTATATGCACCTTACAAATCTTTATAATAATAAATAATAATAATAATAATAGTTTCCCTGTCTCAGATGTAGAGTTACTTCCTTGTAAGCACATGGATATATATTTATTAACCAAGTATTGGCTGTTCATTGGCTGTTCATCTGAAATTCAGTTTCAAACATAGTCTTCCAGAGTATGCTCTACAGTGCTGGTGACAGTAACATAACGTATGGTGGATACTATTGCCTCAGAAAGAGTGCAGATCAGAGCAAAAAGGATCTAACCAAATAAAATATAAAGAAAAGGGCCGTGGGATTATTTTCATTGGAAAAGAGGGGTCTGAAAGACCATGCAACAGAAGTTTTCAAAATAGCAAGACAGACTGATAGCATAATGTGCACTAAGATACATTGTTCATACCAATAATAGGTTAAAAATCCATGGAATATAAATCCAAAAATTAGGAACAAAAATAAAATGCAAACAGAACAATTTCATAAATATGCTGATGAATATAGGGACTAAAGTAACATTTTCAAAAGTGCTTGGGAAAATGATCAGCCAAAAGTATGTATGAATCTCTAGGAAATGTGGATTTTTTTTTTCCTGAGGAAGGAAGAGATTAAAGAGTCTGGTGAATAAGCAGTGAATTGGGATTCAGAACAGCATAAATAGGCAGACAAATTGGACCAGATGGCCCTTTTCTCTTTCTGTCGTAACTTATGTTCTTGGAACCTGCAGAGCCTAAAAATGATTCAGGAGATAAAATCTCTTTCCTTCCTTAACTGCCAATCGTTGATGCTTCTGGCTTTACATGCACCTTTACCCAGCCCCAGTAATTACTGAACATGAAAACACATTCCACCTTATGCCTTATGTGGGAGGAATTGGTTTACATGGATAATCAGTTCAAATCCAAAATGACAATGAAGCAAGGAATGGGCTGGGGTATTAGATACAGCACTTATCAAGGGGTGGTGCATAAACAATACCACCCTGGGCATAGCCCTGAGAATCACTGTGAGGCAGAGACACCTTCCTAAGGTACACTTCCCTCCCTGCTTCCTCCTAGCTCTGAGGTAGTAGTATTTTGCTATTGCTTGCAGTGCACTTCACTGTCTATAATTGTTGTTCATGATACAGGGTATGTCAGCAGTTGCTGGGCAGCACTGACTGAATTCTCATGGCTTACTGAACAGTTCTAAAGCTAGATCCCATCAGTGACCCACACGTGAAATGCTCTATGTCTACTTACCAGGAAATAAGTCTTGGATCTAGTAGAACACTCCAGTCACTATGTACAATGATCACCCTTAAAAACTAGCTCATTTTGCATAAGATAAATGGGTATGGCCAAATTTTTCACAAAAAGAGGCCTAAAGTTAAGCTCCTAAATCCACATTTAGGTGCATAAGGGTGGGATTTTTAAAAGTGCCTAAGGTCCAGATCCTCAAAGGCAATGAAATCAATGGGAGTTAGGCGCTTAAATAATTTTGAGGATCTGGACCTAAGTGTCTTCGGAGCACAAGTCCCACTGAAGTAATTGGAGAGCTATTGAAAATTCCAACTTGAGGCACATTCCTATGGAGTTAAGAGTCTAACTTTAGGCCCCTATTTGTGAAAATTTTGGGCATATTTACCACAATATTTGAAGTATTCTCTGTATTTCCCTATTGTGTGCTTACTTTGGCAATACTGCAAATACTGAGGTAAGGCTGTTACCTACTAGCTAGGACATTGTCTAAGGCAGGAATAGTCAATAGGTGGTCCTCTGGTCAAATCTGGATCACCAGACGCTTTTGAATGGACCCCAAAATCCTTTTATTTATCTATCATCATTATTGTTATTTTTATTAAATTATTTTCTCTGGAGTCTGGACCATGACTATACCTTGACCAAGAAATTTGGACCTTGACAAAAAATAATTGACTACCCCTGGTCTAAGGCAACGGATAAGTTTTTAAGGAAAAAGAAGAACAGGAGTACTTGTGGCACCTTAGAGACTAACAAATTTATTAGAGCATAAGCTTTCGTGGACTACAGCCCACTTCTTCGGATGCATATAGAATGGAACATATAATGAGGAGATATATATACACACATACAGAGAGCATAAACAGGTGGGAGTTGTCTTACCAACTCTGAGAGGCCAATTAATTAAGAGAAAAAAAACTTTTGAAGTGATAATCAAGCTAGCCGAGTACAGACAGTGTGATAAGAAGTGTGAGAGTACTTACAAGGGGAGATAGAGTCAATGTTTGTAATGGCTCAGCCATTCCCAGTCCTTATTCAAACCAGAGTTGATTGTGTCTAGTTTGCATCAATCACACAATCAACTCCGGTTTGAATAAGGACTGGGAATGGCTGAGCCATTACAAACATTGACTCTATCTCCCCTTGTAAGTACTCTCACACTTCTTATCACACTGTCTGTACTCGGCTAGCTTGATTATCACTTCAAAAGTTTTTTTTCTCTTAATTAATTGGCCTCTCAGAGTTGGTAAGACAACTCCCACCTGTTTATGCTCTCTGTATGTGTGTATATATATCTCCTCATTATATGTTCCATTCTATATGCATCCGAAGAAGTGGGCTGTAGTCCACGAAAGCTTATGCTCTAATAAATTTGTTAGTCTCTAAGGTGCCACAAGTACTCCTGTTCTTCTTTTTGCGGATACAGACTAACACGGCTGTTACTCTGAAGTTTTTAAGAGTGAGTCATGTAGATGATGATAATAATAATTAATAATAATAATAATTTTTAAAGGTGATTTGGTGACGCTTCTGCCCAGGTGCCTGAATTTTATTGTCATCAGCAAAAAAGCTTTTTTGGTGACACACTAGTTGGCATGAGATGGATTAGCAGGATGGGTGAAGGAGATCATGAATTAGCTCTCCTATAAGACGCCAGAGCCTTTTTGTCTTGAAAATAAAGAAGAGTATCATCTTTCCGTGTGCCATGCAAGGTTTTTCAGCTTGCTTCTCAAACTATGTGGCCAGTTGGCTCCCAGGCAAAATATGGGTACCATTCCAGAACCCATTGTATTAGGCACCTAGACGTTGTCATGACATCCCTATGGATATAGGTTACTGGTATGTTTCATAGTTATTGCAGTTTAGGATGCTTTTTTTTCTTTCCTCATTGTTATATGGAGGCACTGACAAATAGTGGATTACAACACTATGTAGTTTCACCACTTGTATCTTAAATTTCCATCTAGGAGACATCAAAAAAAAAAAAAAAAGTTTGGCCTTGCCCCTAGTTAATGATGTACATTTACCATTCCTTCTCAAGATGTGGAATTACCATCCCAGCAAACAGTTTGAAAAAGAGAGACAATGGCCTACACATTCTGCAGTTCCAATAGCATCAGTGGCGTTCAGCCCAGTGAAACAAGCAGAGAATTTGGCCAATAATTAGAACTGTGCAGATTTTGCACCAAGAACATTTATATAAAAAACCTCAGAATTTTGTGGGTGTTCAAGAATAAAATTTTCATAGGGAAAGATTAAAATCTATTTTTAAAAATATCTGTCAAACAATTTGCAATGTTGGCAGAAAGATCAATTTATTACTAGCAAAATTACCTTTCATTTTAATGTACAACATTGAAAAATCCAAGTTTAAACTGAAACCACAAAATGGTTCATTCATTCAATCACTTAACATAGAATTTATTGCTGGTTTTGCAGTGGTGCAAATTTCTTATTACAGCTCTCCTAAAATATCCATAGCTGTGATCACTTGGACTGAAGCATATTTCCTTAATTTTATCTTTGCTTTCCACAAGGATTGGCCCCCTGTAGATAAAAATGACACTTCTGCATTCTGCACTCTGGTTTGCAAAGCAATCTTTATCTGGCATTTATACTCTGTTGAGCAGGCATAACACCTTATGAGCCGGCATGCTGCCATCCTGACAGATGGGTTTGAACATAGGTGTGAGGCTAGCCGGAGAACAGTATGTGCATCAGGTTTGTGTGCTAAGGGCTAGATTCCCCTCCAGGGATACTGAAAGGGCAGTCTGTGCAGATTATTAGTATTTGACGATGAGGGGATATGCCATCACTACCCCATTTTGGTTTAGATTAACTTTGAGGATTCAGAAATAGCTTCTAAAGCTATGTTAGGTGAGCTTTTGACCTTTGTTAAGTCACGATTAGAGGAGAAAGAGATGTCACCCCCTTTTGGCGCTTTGCTGGAGGCACTCATGAACCTCATCCAAAATGCTTCTGCAACACAGCTGAGCTCTCTGCCAAAAGACAGAGCATGACCTTCCATAAGCTTCTACACCACAGAAGCCAGTCTGCTCAAATAGGCTTTAGCAGTATTTTACACTATTGTGTACTCAGTTAAATCTGTTACACAAACTAAATGGGAATGAAATATCACCTTATTTGATTATCACTAAATAGTTCACAAATTAACACTGAACTGCAAATGAGGAAATAATGTGTCTCTTTGAGGAAACCATATGCTTTGTGTTTTAAAGTATGTGATGGAATAGTTAATGTACAATGAATGCCATCTGCTGACTAATATAGAGTATTTACAAGGGCAAATAGTCCTGATAACTGTGCTTGGTAAATGACTATACAACTTAATGCAACAGGATTTGGACAACAAGCTGAATCAAGTCCAGCTTTTTTATTTTTCTTCTTCTGAATCTATTCTTATGCTGGGGGTTGGGTAAAACCTTATTGAGGTAGGTGGGCATAGCAGTCACTCTTCATCCAACATAAATGTAAAAGCAATTAAGTTTCTTTATGGAATAAAATACTTGAAACAATAGGAGTTACAGGTCACATGCAAGCCCTGTGAGGAATTTGAGCTATATGTGTGGAAGTGTTTCACTGGGGCCTGAATGCAAACTGAGGAGCTTGGTATTGTTTGAGGGAGCTGTCTATGTGTGTGAGAGAGAGAAGCATCAGAAACACCACAGCACCAGAAGAAAACAACAAGGAAGCCTGAGAGACACATGTGTAGTCTGACTCTGAGAAAAAGCCAAGAGAGTGAGCTTTTGGGAAGAGTACTGGTTGGAAAGGGTCTTGGAACTGCAAGCACAGATACTGTCTCCTGTTGTTTGGTTCCTACTGTGTTCAAGGAAACAGGACTTTGTACATTCTTTTAAATAAAAGGATTGCAGCAAAGAAATATCTGACATCCATCATCAATTTCTACTCCTAATGGAAATAACCCACAAGACACCAACTCTTGGCTAATATTCAGTCTAATTAGAAGTAATTAAAAAGAAACTGCTGTGAGGTTAAATAGCATGTTAAATTTAATATTCTAATAACATCATGGGGGCACTTAAATGAGAAGTAAATCAGAATAAAATTGCTTCTACTGTCATCTGTACTGGTGCAACGTATGAAGGGTTTGGTTAAAATTCCCATAGTGCTAAGAATATTCCACATGATAAGTCTTTGTCTTTTTGGTCCTGATCCTGTAAGCCTCTGTATGTGTGACATTCATATTCATGTCAGTTCTGCTCCAGAATGTTAGTGACAGTGGCAGACAGATAGGAGTTCTACATGTGGAAGTATTGTGCTATCAGGTCTTTGTTGTGTGTATCTTGTCTGAAAACAAACTGGGTTTTTGAAGGCGCTTAAAGCTGCAATGATTTTGAAAGGGAAAGTCTTTCTTTTTCGTCACAGCAAGAAGCACAAATGATTCTTTTTAAGAGATTATCTACCATGAAAAAGAGGCCTAAATGCCAAAGAGTAAAACAGATTATTGATTTACAATTTCATCATTTTAATATCAAACTGAGTAGCAATGGAAAAATCTAGTGCACCTCTACAGTAGGCAGGAGTAAAAAATATTCAGGGACCACCTCTAAGAGCCCTGGAAACAATCACACCAGAAGCAGTGACTTTCCAGATTATAGTATATCAATTTTGTTAGCTTGAATCCTTTCTAACTGGAATTCCTTTAGGCTGTATTATACCCTGCAGCTCCCACTTACTTGAGAACAATATGTGCCAGCTTGATGGACAAACTTCACAAAGTTCAGCAGTTCATTTCTGGTAAGCATTCAAAAGTTTAGACTTATCCAGATGGTGTCATTCTAAAAATTGCATCGCTCATGAGCTCCCTGGTATTCTCTGGTTCTGGTAGATTGTAGATCACTCTTTCACTTACATGCCCAAAGCTAGGCCAGAATATTCTGGATTAGTAGCAATTGTTGCAGTTCTGAGCTGCATGAACCTTTGACACTTCTCGGTCTCTCCAAATGCAACCCCTCCAGGTGACAGGTCCTGAGCCTTCTCCTCTGGGTCAGAATCCTGTTAATCTCCTACTCTTTAGATCAGGTTCCCAGGGTGCACTATCCCATGCAACAACCATGATAGTTCCACAGGATTGACTGGATTGGCCTGCCTCGCAAAACTTCCTTTCAAGAGCTGTGATCAGTGTCTGAATACAGTGGCATACAACAGACTTTTCCAAACAAAGTATTGTTTAATCTCAACAGTAGGAACACAAAAAGCACAGGAGTACTTGTGGCACCTTAGAGACTAACAAATTTATTTGAGCATAAGCTTTAGTGGGCTAAAACCCACTTCATCGGATGCATGCAGTGGAAAATACAGTAGGAAGATATATATATATATAGACACAGAGAATATGAAACAATGGGTGTTACCATACACACTATAACAAGAGTGATCTGTTAAGGTGAGCTATTACCTGCAAGAGAGAAAAGAAAAAGAAAAAAACTTTTTGTGGTGGTAATCAAAATGGCCCATTTCCAGCAGTTGACAAGAAGGTGTGAATAGCAGTGGGGGGGACAATAAACATGGGGAAATAGTTTTACTTTGTGTAATGACCTCTCCCAGTCTTTATTCAAACCTAATTTAATGGTGTTCAGTTTGCAAATTAATTCCAATTCAGCGGTCTCACATTGGAGTCTGTTTTTGAAGTTTTTTTGTTGTAATATTGCGACTTTTAGGTCTGTAATCGAGTGACCGGGGAGACTGAAGTATTCTCCAACTGGTTTTTGAATGTTATAATTATTGACATCTGATTTATGTCCATTTATTCTTTTATGTAGAGACTGTCCGGTTTGGCCAATGTACATGGCAGAGGGGCATTGCTGGCACAGCATAACAAGAGAAATAGTCTGCATGCCTGTTATTCAAACACCTCCACTTCTAGCTCTGGATGGACAGTCTGTACCCTCTCCTGAGCTCAGGAGCTCAGATGTTTACCCACTCTGAAGTTCTCTGTTTCAACTTTCCCACAGGAAACTCCCCCAATGTTACAAGCTGGGACCTCTCCAGGCGGGACAAGTCACAAAAGTAAACTTCAAAGGAATTGACACCTGCATTTTCCTTTTAAGTATTGGTGAATGGTGTTATCTGAAGCCTATAGTCTCCCTCCCTGGTCTGCCTGCTGTCCACTCCTGTTTGCATTACTCCAGGAGTCGGCAACCTTTGGCACGCGGCTCACTAGGGTAAGCACCCTGGCAGGCCGGGCCAGTTTGTTTACCTGCCACGTCGGCAGGTTTGGCCGATTGCGGCTCCCACTGGCCACGGTTCACCGTCCCAGGCCAATGGGGGCTGTGGGAAGCTGCGGCCAGTACATCCCTTGGTCCGCGCCGCTTCCCGCAGCCCCCATTGGCCTGGGATGGCAAACTGCAGCCAGTGGGAGCCGCGATCGGCCAAACCTGCCAATGTGGCAGGTAAACAAACTGGCCCAGCCTGCCAGGATGCTTATCCTGGAGAGCCACGTGCCAGAGGTTGCCGACCGCTGCATTATTCCTTAAGTTGCCATGATATATAACAACCAAACACACAAACATATACTATTCATAAAATATTACAGCCATCTTCCAAGTCCTTCACAACAGTCCCTTCAATGAACCTGCGTATTTGCTGTGCTCTTCACCTACCTGCATGTTCTGCTGATTGCTGGGAGTTAGGGCTGCTTGCTGTCTGAGCAAACTCTCCTCATCACATTGGTGGACACAGCAGACTGGAGGGTCCTACCAATCATTCATTTCTTCCTCATTATCACAGATTTCATACAGTAATAGTGGTACTTCCCTTGTTCCTCTGTGCTGTCTTATGATTTAGACTTGGCTGCTGCTCCATCAGATGATATTCAGCTACAGGCTGAGTGGTGGCTTATATCACCTTAGATGTAGTAAATTTTGCATGCAAACAGCATATTTGGCCAATAGTTTGGAAGGTCAGAATTCCAGTGAACTGCTCTGTGAAAGAATACACCCACTTTTGATATGACCATATCCTGTTTGTGGCCTGTGCACCAGGACATGAATAACACATTTGCAATTTGCCATTTGCTGGTTTCTCATGCTAATAGAATTTGTGTGGCCATCCCCTTTGGTGCAATAGATCCAACTCTGCAAGGTAGCCAATAGCTCCTGAGAGGGGCTGGGTGCCCTAAGTTTCCAATGACTTCATTAGGAGTTTATGATGCTCAGGTTCTCTCCAGAGGGGCTTAGAACCATTCAGGATCCTGCAGTCTGTTATAGAGTAGTGGGTGTGTGGTGGAGTGATGGTGTTCAAAGCACAAAAGGAATAAAGTTTCATTGCTGGATAGTGTTAGTACAATATTAACCCAAATTCTTTATCAAGTTTGAGTCTGCTTACCATATATAGACAGAAACAGAAGTACTTTTTAATAACATAGCTTGAGTCACTACTATGACTCACTATCCCAAACCATCCACTTTATCACTGTCTGATAAAGATTAGTGATTCCTTCACTTCTTTGGAACACAGAACTTCCCTGAAGTGCAACTCTTTCCCTGAATCAAACTGACCCTTCTTAGGATTTGGGAAGAATCCCTTATTTGTCTTCCAGGTTCCCTTTCTTCAACCCCTAACAGATTCTACAACTCCCTCTGTCTAACCTTTATCTATCTTCTTCCTTTGTGACCACCAATCCTTACCACTCCCTTAAAATCCCTTACCTTCCCTGGTGATATTGCCACTTGCGTTCTGGTGTCTCCATTCAAAGGTAAATACGCGATTTTTGGTATCCTTTGACAACAGAAAACTGGAAGATCTAAATAAAAGAGCTGACCAAGTCCATCAGACCTCAGACCTATCACTAATAAACACAAAAGGCTTGATGGGATCATGAAAAGGAAGGGGGTTGTTTGTGATAGTTTGGAGTGGGGTTTAAAGAGAAGAAATTGAGAATGACAGTAAGTGAATGCCCAGAGGAAAGGAAAGATGAGAGAGGGGAAATAATCTTGTAGGGCTATGGAGTGAATTTCCAGAGGAGATTAGGCAAATTTGGACTCTGACTGTCTTTTACAAAATGCTGAAAAAACCTTCCTCTTTGAAAAAGTCTTTTCACCATAGCAAGAATGATATACAACTTTGATCCCCAAACACTTGCTCCAAAAAAGAAAAGACAACTGAAACAAACAAATCAAACAAAAGAAAACAAAAAGCTTACCTCAAGCAGAGTTTTTACCCCAAAAAGAGAGGTGCCAAAGACTCCATGAAGCCCATTACAGACTTCACTATTGCCATCAATTTTGGAAGTCTTAGATACTATGGTGATGGATGGCAGTATTAAACCCTAAGATAGATAAAACCCTAAGATGTCTGACTGGGCTGCACTTACCCAGATCTTTCACTATTACTAAGACAGCCTATTTGTCCCAAGGTTTTTCGTAAAAGTTATGGTTTTAGTTACTTCTGCCAGCCTATGATGGAGGTGCAATGAACTTTTACAAATGTTGTTCTCTACAGTATATGTCCAGCATAATGGAAAATGGGAGAGTAACCTGTTCTTTGAAAGGTTACAAACCATACAATATAAGAATGAGTAATGTGCCATATCAAAACTAGTATTTTATGGTTTTAAATGTATAGGATATATTCTGCATGTTCTTTAAGTTTTCTGTCTTTACATACCCATAAACCACTCATGAAAGCTATTTAGCGTTCTTCTAATGTAAAATAAACATAATGTTAATTAAAATATTCTGTACCTTGGCTTCCCCTTTTCAACTAAAATTTATGATTTTTGCATTTCTTGATGTGACAAAGCCATACTTGTTGTCATTTTTTCCCCATGGTAAACAACTAGCACTGATTGCCACCTTGTATATCAAGCTTTCAATCAAGCATACTTGCCACAACATGGCAGTATCTGAAAACAAACACTGATCATTTAATTTCCAGCTAGCGATTGTCACTTTAATAAAATGACTGAAAGAGTGACTAAAGGGCTCTGTTCTTTACTTCTTGTCTGGTAGTGTTTTCTCTCTCAGATTTCTATCATTATGCACTCCTCAGATGCAAAAGATTAATTTATCACTCTTGGATTCTAGCACTTCCTTCATGACCATTTATTTAATGTTTACCTCATGCTTCAGCATTTCTTCTTTTTTGGATCTTTTCTTGTCTCTCTGAAAATTTCAGCATTCTGCTCAGCAGCACACGCACTGGCCAACTGCATTTCACACCCCCATTTTTTCTCTCTGTTTCTCTTTTTCCTGTACGCTTAAAATTCGCAAGCAACTCCCTGGTACAAGGACGCATAAAATGTAACACTGTTTTACCATTTACCTTTACATTGCAGCTCTCCTGAAGTGCCATTCCTGCTACATGTAGCTTATTGTAACATGCAAGGTGATTGACTTGCCCCCAGAATAGCAGCAAAAAGGACTAACATGTATTGATTTCCTTTCCTTTATTCTATGACTAATTTTGACCACTTTCTTCCCTTATAATACACAGAGAAAGCCACAAGAACAAAACTATCTCTTAGCCTCTGTGTAAGGCTGCCACAGCTGCAGCCAGCAAAAGCACTTGAGCCAGAGCCCCTGCAGTATAGAAGATAGGCAGGAAGAACAGGAGTACTTGTGGCACCTTAGAGACTAACAAATTTAATGGATTTTTTACCTTTAGTCCTTTTGGTATGATGTCCATCTGCTTGCATTTGGAAAGGAAGATGATGTCTGTCTGTATCTGTACGAGTTTTTTCATGAGGTTGATGGATTTCCACTCCATACGGCTAAATGCAGTGCCTTGCATAATGACAGGTTTCAGAGTAGCAGCCGTGTTAGTCTGTATCCGCAAAAAGGTGCCACAAGTACTCCTGTTCTTTTTGCGGATACAGACTAACACAGCTGCTACTCTGAAAGATAGGCAGGGTTATTCTCCCCCAGGGTATGGCTACACTGAAATAACAAACCGATGGCTGGCCTACGCCAGCTGACTCAGGCTCACAGGTCTCAGGCTGTGGCGGTTCAATTGCAGTGTAGACTTCCCTGCTTGGGCTGCAGCCTGAGTTCTGGGACCCTTTCAGGGTCCTAGATCTTGGACCCCAGCCCAAGCCTGGAAGTCTATATTGCAATTAAATAGCCCTGCAGCCTGAGAACCGCAAGCCTGAGTCAGCCGCAGTTTTTTAATTGCAGTGTAGTCATACCCTCAGGGGCCATCAACTTTAAAACATACATACCCAACTTTAGGCCAAAATAACCCAGATCCATTGACCTTTACTCTTCATACACCATCTTTTGGGAATGAAGAGCCATGATAAGGGCTGGTAGGTGTTTGTAGTCAGAGGGGAATTAGTTGGGTATGAATCTCATCTTTGGTTAATTATTTTCTGCTTTGGAGTGGAGAGCAGCTGCTGGTATACAGTCTCTTTATGAGTCACAATTTTTGATTTATGACAAATCTGTCCCACAGAGCCTAGGACAGGTCACATTTTGTGTGTTTTAAAATTAACTAAAACTAAAAAAAACCTACATATTTCTTACAAATATACTTTCACTTAATATTTAACTTATACTAAGGAGATAACACTTAATTTCTGGGCATATATAGCAATTTAAAACATGAAATGTAAAAAAGAGACGCCAATCTGTCTGGCAAAGATTTTAATTTGGATTAATAATTGTCCTGGGCATGTCCCCTTTCTGGAATGTGGTGAAGAAGAAACCAGCCAAGACAATAACGAGGCTGCTGGTTTCTGTTAATTGCCTTCTTCAGTTAAATGTGGAAAGCTTCTTAGGTCTTGGCTATACTTGCAGCTGTACAGCGCTGTGAGGTAAACCTGTCTTCGTACAGCTGAGTAGGGAAAAGCGCTGCAGTCTGTCCACACTGACAGCTGCCAGTGCAGTGGTGTGGCCACACTTGTAACATTTGCAGCTGTGTTGGGAGCGGTGCATTATGGGCAGCTATCCCAGCATTCATGTGGCTGCAACGTGCTTTTCAAAATGGGGGGGTGGGGTGGATTGTGACAGGGAGTGTGGGGGGAGAGAGAGTGCATTTTGGAGCATGTCAGCTCTCTATTTTGCAAGTTCCGAACTCCCGGCCCCCTGCTCATTCGTTTACTTACTCAAAGCAAGCTGCAAATTATTTGCTTTTCTCTGCAGTACGAGCTTTGAAACCGGCACTTCCGCATTCCTGCAGCCGGTCACAACAATGGAGAGGATTGGCCACTTGACAAGGTAATTAGTACAGCGCTGCAAGCCTTTACACTCACACCTGTGAGTCGTAGCCACTCCGCTGCAGCTGTTATTCCTCTCGGAGCTGTGGAGTACCTGCAGCGGTGTACCCAGGGAGATACAGTGTTGCAAGTGCCCTGCCCGTGTGGACAGGGAGTGAGTTACAGTGCTGGGGGAGGCTTTACAGCGCTGTAACTTGCAAGTGTAGCCAAGGCCTTAGTGAACAGTCCTTATGTGGACAGGAACAACATACACTTTGAAGAGTGTTACCAGAAAATCACTGGATCAACTGTAGGCAGCACAGTACAGAACTAGAAGTGAAACCCTGTCAATAGCCTCCCTCTTCTTTCTCTACACTGATCTAAAACAATTCACTCAATATTTAGGCATAAAACTCTAATCAGAGTTCCTTAACCACAGCCTAACTCTTATCACAGATACATGTCTGTGTGGATATTTAACATTTTTACTGCTCTGTGTGTGTTAGCACAGCAGATGCATGAGTTGGAACTGCTTAGCTCCATCAAGGTGTAGGAAGAAAATGGTCATTTTCAAATATATGAATCTTTGTATTCATTTTAATTAACATACTATGAATAAAAATTACTCTAGGGCTTTAAAATGCCAATAATCCTAAACACCTAGTGTGAGCTAAAATTGGCATTTTGAATGTCAGTTTAAGACCCGGTCATAACATCTCTTCTTTTGGCTATTTGCTGTCACCAAAAAGAAATTGGTTATTTTATAAAATAGACTTTAAATCTATTTGCAGCCTGCATGTAAGCAGATTTACATCCAGATTCTGATTCCATTTACAGTGGTGGAAATCAAGAATAATTCCATTGGCTCCAGTGGAATTATTCCTAATTCACACCAGAGACTAGAATCGGGCCCCCAAAGTCTATTTTCAGAGCTGCAAGTTTCTGTCTGTGGAGAACAGCTCCCAGATACTTCAAAGACTTCAAAGGCAGGAGAATCCATGGACTTCTCCACAGCATCGTCCACCTTTGAAGTATTATGCATGTAGTGCTGCCCTCAGCAAAGAGTTTCAACAGCTGTAAAGAAGAAGCATGCCACACAGGGATCTGACATTCTTCTTTTTCCATTTCCTTTACTATTTCTCGTTACGGGGATTTTTACATATAAATCTCAGAAATTTAAAGCTAGTGGGAGATAGTGATGGAACAACAAAAAAAGGTTTGGTTTGGATTTAGAGGTTTCAGTATAGAACGGACATTTATCCAGATTTAGTTAAATCTGTTTGATCTAGAAATCAAAGTTGAAATCTCTCAACATCCAGTTTTTGTGTGAAGTATGTATACTTCCCAGGTCTGGCCAACCCTGAAGTATCATGGAACAGCCTCTCTCACAAGATCCAATTCTGTCCCCTTACTCCTTGAGTAGGTCCATTGAAATAAATGAGGCTACTCACGGAGTAAGATAAAACTCTACATGAGCCAGGTTTCAGAATCTGGCCCACCATGTATTAGCTCTTTTTTTTTTTTTAATGAAATCAAGAAGTTCAGATAAATTAAAAGAAATAACCAAATAAAAAGATAAGCAAACATTTTCAGACCTCAAGGATGGCTCTGGTTAATTTGTTTTGAATATTGGCTGAAGATTTAGGGAGTTTCTTAGCTTATATGAATTAGTTGGTTCATTCTCTAGTACAACTGATGTGTGACAATTATTGCACTAGCTTCATGATAGTTCAGACTGAGACCAGATTACTGTTTAAAAAGGTGTTTTTTCCCCTAAATGTTCTGAATTCCACACACATATCCATATTGCCTTGTAAACTGGTGTGTGTCACTGTGGCCCAGGCTAGGGTTAGCAATGAAAATTTGTTCAAAAGATTCCCAAGCTATCCCCCAAAATTGATTTGTTAAAATTTCTCAGTTCTTACAACATTTTGTGCACACCTAGGGTTCAAACTGTGTCACAGATCTGCTCAAAACCTATATCACTTGATTGAGTTTGAACTCAGCTAATTTCCAGAATATTTTAAAAGCAATATTTAAAAACTCATTAGGGGTTAAAGTTAGCTCTGCAAACTGGCTTGAGCCTTTGATTATGCACTACAGTGGTTTACACACATTTTGCGCGACGTGAGGTTCCGGGTTGTTCAGGGAACTGAACCAGAGCAAGGTCCATGCAGTGCAAATTCAGTTCCTACTGTCTGCATTCATCTTGGAGTTAGGCCCATGAAGAAGCTCCTTTTGGAAATCTAGTCCCAAAAGCAGAGAGTTTTGCCTAAGGGCTGGTAATTCAAAGTGCTCTCAAATTCATATGCATACTCTGATTGTTTTGAAAATTGCTATGCCCCATCAAGGCCAGGGATAGAATTAGTGGTAAAAGACGGGTGTCATTTACTCAAGCTTTCCTTAAATAAAGCCCCGGCCGCAGTTACTGATGTTAATGTCCAAATTGTTATAAATCCACATACCTAGGCAGAATGTCTTGAAAAACCGGTGTGCTACAAAATGGGGTGGGGTTGACCTCATGGTGGAAATTTGGAGTCACTTAAACAAGGAGTTGCTGAGATACATCTCCCCCAAAAGAGCAGCTTTTACATTCCAAAGTGCTCCAAAATATATATAAGTAGGGAGGTTGTCTTGAACATTGCTATGCCACAAAAGGGTGTATGTTTGACTTTGTGGTGCAAATTTGGGGTCATTTAGTCAACTGCCTCTGTACTGGTCATGGACACAGAGAAGGCTTTGATGTTACCTCCAAGACAGTCCCAAAGAAAGACCATTGGGTACTATTGTGGGTAGAAGAGAGATAAATTACTTTAGTTGCTGTGCATGCATTTGAAATGTGTTTGCTATTTTTTGTTGTTGTTTTTTTGGTCAGAGAAATCAATTTAAACATATTAAGTGGATGGAACATTTCAGTTAAATTCGTCTCAGTTGGAGATAAACTCTACATATGCCACGTTGTTTCCTAAAGATAGTCTAGGTTACAAGCATGCATGTAATCTCAGAGGGTGTTTAATTAATCTTGTTGATAAAAACATGAAAATGATGAATACCTCACCGCTCACAACACATCACTAAACAAGGTATTTTAAGAGCTTTTTGTATTAAAGCTCTAAGTAATTTGCCTGCTTTGAACTCTGAGGAAATGAAGCAAAGTCTATGTCAGTAAAGTGACTGTACCTTCATTAATCACACTGCTCAATACCTACTTTTCAATGGTAACCTTTGGCTACTCGCCAACATTAAACATAGCTGTACTGTATTAAGTGGAAGAAAACTGCCAAAACACGCAGTATTTGGTCAACTCAGCTGTGAAGAAAGTGTTTGTTCATTGTGATGTGAAAGAGTCTTAGATGTGTAGATTATAAGGCCAGAAAGGACTATTGTGATCACCTAGCCTGACTTCCTGTAAAGTTTCAGGTTTCAGAGTAGCAGTCGTGTTAGTCTGTATCCGCAAAAAGAACAGGAGTACTTGTGGCACCTTAGAGACTAACCAATTTATTAGAGCATAAGCTTTCGTGGGCTACAGCCCACTTCTTCGGATGCATATAGAATGGAACATATACTGAGGAGATATATATCCACATATTGGTTATGTGTGTATATATATCTCCTCAATATATGTTCCATTCTATATGCATCCGAAGAAGTGGGCTGTAGCCCACGAAAGCTTATGCTCTAATAAATTGGTTAGTCTCTAAGGTGCCACAAGTACTCCTGTTCTTTTTGTAAAGATTCAATAAGACAAAAGGTACAGCCATGGGGTCTGAGCTCTTGTTCTTAAAGTGTGGCTTTATTGCATATCTTGATAGTGGGAATTCCCATTATAAGGCCACACAAAAAAACAGTCCCCTGACTGACAATAGCACTATTGTCCAGTTCCCTTACACCAAGACTCTGAGGCCTTGCCTCTTTCAGAAGTTTGTCCTCACTCGAGGAAAAGATAGAATCCATGATTGAAACTGATATAAGCTCCACCAACTCAAATCTCATCTACACTTGGAGATTGCACTGATGAAGCTACATAAGTGTCTGGCCTTTGATTGCTGGAATTGGGGTAAATTCCCAGTACATGCCAGGCCTGCGATAAATGATACACTGAGTAGACTAATGATAGATTCATTAGTTCAATTTAATCAATATTTGATTCACCATTGAACTACTTCAACCTCATTGAAGTCAATTGAGTTACACTGACTGTTATGAAGCTGGAGCAATACAGCAATGACTCAAACCCTCAGGCCAGATCCTTAGCTGGTATAAATCAGTATAGCTCCATTGACTTCAGAGGAGCAATACTGATCTACACTAGCTGAAGCTTTGAGCCAAAATTTTAATTTATGAAAAAGGTGAAGAAAACAGGCCTGGATAGATCACTTACAACACTTCTACGTAGCTATAACTACACTGATGTCGTGAGAAGCAGGCCAAGGAAAAGGAGGGTTAGTGAAGGGGAAATAGAACTCAGGAACAGGTTTGGGTGTTTGGATATCGAGGAGGGGGGGCAGCAGGTGGTAACTGAAGGTGGGAGGGTGAGGAAGAAGAGAAGAGCAGCTAGTCCAATAGAGAGAGAGGAGGAGTTGATGGAGACAGCACCAAATCTGGGCCCCAGGAGGCTACGGGTTGGCACAAGGGGGAGTATAAGGGAAAATAGGAATGGACATGGGTTACGACTAGAGGGAACAGAGGATAGATTAGTAGATCGCACTGTCACCAGGCGAAGGCAGGTTTACGTGATTGGGGACTCCTTATTGAGGAGGTTAGACAGGCCTGTGACCAGGGTGGACCCAGAGAACAGAAGAGTGTGCTGTCTATCGGGCGCAAAGATACGGGATGTGGACCTGCTGTTGAAAAGGATACTAAAAGGAGCAGGTAAGAACCCCTTGATAATCCTTCATGTAGGAACGAATGACACGGCTAGGTTCTCGTTAGAGAGAATCAAGGGAGATTATGCCAGGCTGGGGAAGACGCTCAAGGAAATTGAGGCTCAGATCATCTTTAGTGGGATTCTGCCTGTTCCTAGAGAAGGGCAGCAAAGGGCTGACAGGATTGTGAGGATAAATAGTTGGCTAAGGGAGTGGTGCTATAAGGAGGGCTTTGGGATGTATGGCCACTGGGAGGCTTTCGGGGACAGACAGCTGTTCTCACGGGATGGACTTCACCTGAGTAGGGAAGGAAATAGACTTCTGGGAGGGAGGCTGCCTCATCTCATCAAAAGAGCTTTAAACTAGGAAGTTGGGGGAGACGGTTGGGAGATGTACAATTAATCTCCACGCCAGATTCCAACATTGAAAAGGAGAGTGATGAGATAAGAAGAGATATAGCTGGGGGGATGGGATTGGACATAAGAAGGAGAGGGGGGATGAACAGTAAGGGGTCCGTAACAAATTGCATAACTAATGGGAGACAGGCTAAACGGCATACATTAGGATGTTTATACACCAATGCGAGAAGCCTAGGTAACAAAATGGAGGAATTGGAGCTCCTGGTCCGAGAAATGAAACCAGATATCGTAGGAATAACTGAAACGTGGTGGAATGGTAGTCATGACTGAAGTACAGGTATGAAAGGGTATGTGCTGTTTAGGAACGACTGGAACAAAGGTAAAGGTGCAGGGGTGGCATTGTATGTCAATAATGAGGTAAGCTGTAAAGAAATAATAACTGATGGAATGGATAAGACGGAGTCCGTCTGGGCGATAATCACACAGGGTAAAAGAACTACTAGAGCCTCTACTGGGATAGTGCTTGGGGTGTGCTATAGACCGCCAGGATCTACCCAGGATATGGACAAAGAACTATTTAATGTGTTTAGGGAAGTAAATACTAATAGGAACTGTGTAATTATGGGGGACTTTAACTTCCCAGATATAGATTGGGGAACAAATGCTAGTAGCAATAATAGAGCTCAGATGTTCCTAGATGTGCTTGCTGATAAATTCCTTCATCAAGTAGTAGCTGAACCGACGAGGGGGGAGGCCATTTTGGATTTGGTTTTGGTGAGTAGTGAGGACCTCGTTGAGGAAATGGTTGTAGGGGACAACCTTGGCTCAAGTGATCATGAGCTAATTCAGTTTAAACTAAATGGAAGGATTAACAGAATTAAATCGAAGACTAGGGTTTACAATTTTAAAAAGGCTAATTTTAATAAATTAAGAGGACTGGTAAGGGAAGTGGATTAGGCTAACATATTTATGGATCTAAAGGCAGATGATGCCTGGGATTATTTTAAGTTAAAGCTGCAGGAGCTGTCGGAGGCCTGTATCCCAAGAAAGGGAAAACGGTTAGTGAGCAAGAGATTTAGACCGAGCTGGATGAGCGACCGTCTCAAAGGGGCGATTAGGAAAAAACAGAAAGCGTACAAAGAGTGGAAGAGGGAAGGGATCAGTAAGGAAACTTACCTTATTGAGGTCAGAGTATGTAGAGATGGAGTGAGAAAGGCCAAAAGCCGTGTAGAGTTGGACCTTGCGAGGGGAATTAAAACCAATAGTAAGAGGTTTTATAGCCATATAAATAGGAAGAAAACAAAGAAAGAAGAAGTGGGACCGCTGAAGACTATAGCTGGAGTGGAGATTAAGGATAATGTAGGCCTGGCACAATATCTAAACGAATATTTTGCATCGGTCTTCAATGAGGCCAATGAAGGGCTTAGGAATATTGGCAGCGTGACAGAGGGGGATACAGCAGGGGTTGATTACCATATCCGAGGTAGAAACCAAACTTGAACACCTTAACGGGACTAAGTCGGGCGGACCGGATGATCTTCATCCAAGAATATTGAAGGAACTAGCGCGAGAAATAGTAGGTCCGTTAGCGATAATTTTTAATGAATCTTTAAACTCGGGGGTGGTACCGTTGGACTGGAGAATAGCTAATGTGGTTCCTATTTTCAAGAAAGGGAAAAAAAAGTGACCCGGGTAACTACAGGCCTATCAGTTTAACATCTGTAGTGTGCAAGGTCCTGGAGAAAATTTTGAAGGAGAAAGTAGTTAAGGACCTTGAGGTCAATGGCAATTGCGACAAATTACAACATGGTTTCACCAAAGGCAGATTGTGCCAAACCAATCTGATCTCCTTCTTTGAGAAAGTAACAGACTTATTAGATAAGGGAAATGCGGTGGACCTAATATACCTCGATTTCAGTAAAGCGTTTGATACGGTACCGCACGAGCAATTATTGGTTAAATTGGAAAAGATGGGGATCGATATGAAAATCAAGAGGTGGATAAGGAACTGGTTAAATGGGGAGACTGCAGCGGGTCGTACTGAAAGGTGAACTGTCAGATTGGAGGGAGGTCACCAGTGGAGTTCCTCAAGGTTCGGTTTTGGGTCCAATTTTATTTAATCTATTTATTACTGACCTCGGAACCAATTGTAGGAGTGGGCTGATAAAGTTTGTGGATGACACAAAGTTGGGAGGTATTGCCAATTCGGAGGAGGATCGGGATATTCTGCAGGGAGACTTGAATGACCTTGTAAATTGGAGTAACAGAAATAGGATGAAATTTAATAACGAAAAGTGTAAGGTGATGCATTTAGGGATGACTAACAAGAATTTTAGTTACAAGCTGGGGACGCATTGGTTGGAAGTAACGGAGGAGGAGAAAGACCTCGGAGTCCTGGTAGACCGCAGGATGACTATGAGTCGACAATGTTACGTGGCGGTGAAAAAAGCCAATGCGGTCTTGGGATGCATTAGGCGAGGTATATCTAGTAGGGATAAGGAGGTGCTGCTTCCGTTGTACAAGGCACTGGTGAGACCTCATTTGGAGTACTGTGTGCAGTTCTGGTCTCCCATGTTTAAAAAAGATGAACTCAAACTGGAACGGGTACAGAGAAGGGCCACTAGCATGATCAGAGGAATGGAAAACCTGTCGTATGAAAGGAGACTCAAGGAGCTCGGGTTGTTTAGCCTAACCAAAAGAAGGCTGAGGGGGGATATGATTGCTCTCTTTAAATATATCAGAGGAATAAATACCAGGGAGGGAGAGGAATTATTTCAGCTCAGTACTAATGTGGACATGAGAACGAATGGATATAAACTGGCCGTGGGGAAGTTTAGGCTTGAAATTAGATGAAGGTTTCTAACTGTCAGAGGGGTGAAATATTGGAACAGCCTTCCGAGGGAAACAGTGGGGGCGAAGGACCTGTCTGGCTTTAAGATTAAGCTAGATAAGTTTATGGAGGGAATGGTTTAATGGAATAACATGATTTTAGTCAAATGAACAGCATGCCATTGCTGGTAAATAGTATCAATGGCCAATGAGGGTCTGGCTGGAGAATCTTGCCTACATGCTCGGGGTTCTACTGATCGCCATATTTGGGGTCGGGAAGGAATTTTCCTCCAGGGTAGATTGGCAGAGGCTCTGGAGGTTTTTCGCCTTCCTCTGCAGCATGGGGCGGGGGTCGCTAGCTGGAGGATTCTCTGCTACTTGAAGTCTCTAAACCACAGGATTTGGGGACTTCAACAGCAGAGTCAAGGGAAAGGGGTTGGGACGGCTTTGTGGCCTACATCATGCAGGAGGTCAGACTAGATGATCATAATGGTCCCTTCTGACCTTAAAGTCTATGAGTCTATGGGTACATCTACACTACAGCGGGGAGTCGATTTAAGATACGCAAATTCAGCTACGTGAATAGCGTAGCTGAATTCGACATATTGCAGCCGACTTACCCCGTTGTGAGGATGGCGGCAAAATCGACTTCTGCCGCTTTTTGTCGGCGGCGCTTACTACCACCTCTGCTGGTGGAGTTAGAGCGCCGATTCGGGAATCGATTGTCGCGTCCCAACGGGACGCGATAAATCGATCCCTGAGAGGTCGATTTCTACCCGCCGATTCAGGCGGGTAGTATAGACCAGACCTATGAGTCTATGTTACTTCAGATTTACTCTAGGATAAGTGAGAGGAGAATCAGCAGCCCAGTGACTTCCATAATGAAAGAAATCCAGTTAAATATTTTTAGTAGCTATATCGAGAATGTTGGTTATGGAAGAGGGAGCTTAATCAATTGCTTTCCACTTTTGAATATAAACTAAGCAGTTATGAGATACGAGGTTGGCTAGGATCCCAAACAGCAGCAAATTGTGGGTATTAAAAGAAAGAGGATTAGAGTCTATACTTTTAAATAAAAATAAGGATTTATCCGTATAGAATGAAAATGTCTGTTAACAGAGACAGATATATTTGGAACTACATTTGATATGGCCAATATTGCAGTAAGTTAGCAACCTTGGTAATGTGCATTATCGTTCTTATAAGTGACCAGTTTTGTAGACATATATCCTCCCACTGGATATCCTTCATGGAGAATACATTGAAACAGATGTCAGAGAGCAACCTCAATTTTGTTTTCTAGCACTTTCACCGGAATGTGTTTGAGAAAGACCCATTGCCAAGACCAGAAGCATGCAAAGGTTTAATCACTTCATCTTCCACCAGGTTCCAAATGTGAGGAATGCCACCCAGAAGCACAAGGGAGAAAGTTAATGTAAAGATCAGATAGCAAAGCACAAGACCCCAAAGTCAAACATATTGCAGACAGAGCAAAAATCAGGTTGCATTTTTTTTAACTTTAGAGTAAATCTACCAAGGAAAATAATGATATAACTCCCTTGAGCTTCATGCAAATCAGAGCATTAATCTCTAACAAAATGTTTTATACTATAGGAACCCACAAACAGATTTGATTCAGCGATGCTAAATCAAACATGGTGGGTAGTTCTGTTTGATTGATGAGTACATATACCTCTGGCAGCAGGACAGTGACATATATGGAATAGCAATAAATATTTTCACTGGCAGATCAGCAGCCCTTGCTCAATGACACTAAAGGAAGATGGAAGGCTCAGAAAAAACTAGTTTGCTTCTCTGCAGCTCTTCCAAAACAATTCCTTTCTGGTGGTCAGGAAACTAAAGGATTGATTTTTATAACATTGTCTGTGAACCAAAGGCAAAGTTTCTGTCCACAAAGCTTTGTGCTGTTATTGTTAGTTGAAAATACTGAAGTGATGCTGCTAATGCACAACCTCCTAACAACACATATTCTCTTCATACCAGCCCCCTTGGAATCTCTCCCTGCTTTCATCCAACACTCCGTGCATACCTCCGCCTGCCATCCTCCCCCTCCTGCACGAGCCCTAACCCACCCTAGACTCCATGAAATTAATTAATCATCATGATCACAGGTGGTTTTGCTTCTTGGGATGGCCACGTGGGGTCATCGTAACAATTATTCTCTTCCCAACTGTGCTATAAACAACCAAAGTCAAACCCTTCATCTCATATACCTGCTCTGCCATTACATTAAAAAAAAAAACCTTTTTTACAATACTCCTTTTATTCCTGTCACTCTCTCAAATATTATTAGTAATTTTTTAAAAGTTGCATTTGAATAAAATAAAGGAAAATTCCACGAGTGACACTTCCATGAAATCTGACAATCCTGGGAGAAATTTGTATAGAAATTTCATTAATAAACTTCACAAAGTGTTCTACTTTTCCCTTATAATTACATTTCCCATTAACTCAGAGGCCCCGATTGTATTATTTTCTCTCTTTGCACAGTCACTAATGGACTTTATGGATCATTTTGAAAGCTGGAGCCTAGCAGGCAAGTGAAAGGAGTTCCATATAATATTTAGTGAATAATCAGCTGTCAGGTTTGGCAGATGAGAAGGCATGACAAAAAAAATTATTAAATAAATGCACAACCTGACTGCTTGGGCTTCTGGAACACTGGGCATGCTCAAAAGATTACCAGAGAATTAGCATAGTGATATTAAATGATGTCATCTCATTTGCATAGTCACTCCCCTACTATCAGTTTGATACTAGCTCTTACACTTCTTCTAAGACACCATGTAAACGCTGAAATAACATGAAATATAACTCGTCCAAAGATTATCAAATGCTTTATAAGTCACTTGAATAGTAGATTATAGTTTATTTCTGTCCACATGTATTGGGCTGCTTTTTCCAGGATCTGGATAACATGACTCATTTCATAGCATCCATTAGTTTTTGGCAGATGCTGCTTGGACTCAACACTGATCTTTCCTTTTCTTTACCTGTTGCCTCTGAAATCAATTTTTCAATCTCTTCTCTAGAACTGGACAAGAATTTTCCATTGGAATGATTTCCCAATGGAAAATGCCGTTTTACATGGTAAAATTTTAGTTTTGCAAACAAAAATCTTTTTTTTTTTTTTGGTTGCAAAAATTTAAATGAAATATAACATTTTGGGACAACCCATATTAGAATATTTCATTTTTTTATAACTGACACAAAATGTTTCATTTCAGATCAGTTCAACAAGGCATTAAACTGCATTTCTCTTGTAGTGCATTGCTTTACGAAAGCTATAGTTCAGGCCCCCATTCTCTCCTGTGGGGTCCCTGGAGGATTATATCTTCTATAATGCAATGTGGATTTTGCATTGTGTGGTACATAATGAGAGTCATATGACTCTGGGTGCATTATGGGAGATGTAATCCAGCCAAGGAAACTGGCCCATAAGGGAGAATGGGGGTATCAGGCTCCCAAACTATAGCTCCCATAAGGCAATTCACCACTATGGGGAAAATACAGATTAGAACTGTGTAAGAACAAAATATTTTGACTCCATTCAATACATTTGTTTTGATTTCCAAACCAAAGTTTTTTCAGAATTTCTGGTCCACACAATTTTTTGAAATTTCAACTTTTTGACCTAATTTGGGACAAAAACAAATGATGAAATGTCAGAATTTCCCCTGGGTGAACATTCTGATTTTCAGTCAGATCTATTTTCCTCCTCTATCTAGGGTTGCCAACTTTCTATCGCACAAAACCAAACACCTTTGCCCTGCTCCTTCCCTAAGGCCCTGCCCCTGCCCCTGCCCTTCCCCTTCTCCAAGGCCCCTCCCCCTGCTTACTCATCCCCCCTCCTTCCATCACTCACTCTCTCCCACCCTCACTCACTTTCACCAGGATGGGGCAGGGAGTGGGGATGCAGGAGGGGTTGAGGGCTCCAGCTGGGGGTGCGGGCTTCGATGGGGCCGGAAATGAGGGATTCAGGGTGTGGGAGGGGGCTCTGGGCTGGGGCTGAGGGGTTTGGGTGCGGGAGGGGGTGCAGGCTCTGGCTGTGGGTGCAGGCTCTGGGGTGGGGCCAGGAATGAGGGGTTTAGAGTGCAGGAGGGGCTCAGGGCTAGGACAGGGTGTTGGGGTGCGGAAGGGAGAGTGGAGTGCGGGCTCCTGGCAGCGCTTACCTCAGGCAGCTCCTGGAAGCAACCGACATGTCCCTGCAGCCCCTAGACGGAGGCATGGCCAGGTGGCTCCACGCGCTGCCCTAGCCCACAGGCACCGCCCCTACAGCTCCCATTGTTTCATGGTTCCCAGCCAATGGGAGCTGCAGACCCAGCGCTTGGGGAAGGGGCAGCGTGGGGAGCCTCCCTGGCCACCCCTGAGCCTATGGGTCGCAGAGACATGCCAACCACTTCCAGGAGCCGTGCAAAGCCAGGGCAGGCAGGGAGCCAGCCTTAGCTCTGCTGAGTCACCGACTGGACTTTTAACACCTCGGTCAGCACTGCTGACCAGAGCTGCCGGGATTCCTTTTCAACCGGGAGTTCCAGTTGAAAACCAGACACCCCGCAACCCTACCTCTATCAAGAGCTGGCTTGGTTTTCGAGTAAATCTGGATAATTTTTCAGCTACTTCTGACTTTCCACTTCCATAATATATAACTGTGCCTCTGATGTGGGGATGATGACTCTTCGGGATTACGGCTGTAATAGCCTGCTCTCAAGAGACAGTTTGCCCAGCCGCCGCTCTAGACGGTGCATTTTTATGTCTGCAGAATAAACCTTATTTGTTTTGCATAGCTTCTGAATGTATTTGTAGTTTTGCAATTTTCTTAGCTATGAACAGTTGAGTGTTTGTGGTAAGTAAAGTCCTCATATCTATGCTGGGAAACCAATCCCTCTGTTGATATATTTCTAAGATGCAACTGGACTACAGATGGGTAATTATTGTTAAGCTTTTTTAAAAGAGATCTTTCACTGTCTGAATAGCTCTATTGGCCATCCCATTACTCTCTTGTGTATGGTGTGAGTTGTTTTTTTTGCTGGTTTGTTTTTCTAGTTTGGTACTTAAACTGGTAGCTCTTAGCCAATTCCTGAAATCTGCATTTGAAAATTGGGATCCATTCTCAGTAATCAGTATTTCAGGTATGTTATGCCTCATATTGTGATTTGTGACATGTGATCACCATTTTGTTGCTTGTGTTTTGTAGATTTGAAATCAGCATAAATCCAGAGTAGAAAGCAAAGAACAATTCATGTTTCTTTTTCCAAAAAAACCCCACCCAACATAAAAAATCTTTAATGAGTCATTCTAGCCTTTGTTATTGTCTGTTTGAGGTTTCATAACTGTTCATGAGCCCATTTGTTTGCATTTTTCAGCAGCTATTACATATATTCCAGTGAACGATCATATCTTCTGTCGGATTATTTACCCAAGCCAAAAGCAAAATATCACCACAGTTTGAATTCTAACTTTGCTTTTTCTTTAGGCTACCCTTATATAGCTGTTCATTTCACTTTATATAAAACAAGATCATCAGAGTTTCAGTATAAAATGTTGATCATTTTGAAGTAGTAAAGGGCACGTGCCTCACCATATTCATTTCATGTTCATTAATATCACTGGGAGATGGAGGTTAATATGTTTACTGCTCCACTAAGTAGTATCCACTATCTTCTGAGCAACAAGCAGCTTTCTTGATTTTGAACCCATCTGGATAGCATATTGGCAGGCTTAAATTTACACTTTAAGTCCGTTGTAGATGCATCAATGGGTCCATATTGCACTTATTTACAAATAAAATCCAAGGACTTGATCCACAATGGGATTTAGGTGCTAACTGCCACTTTAGGTCCCTAAATCCAAAATTTAGAGCCTCAAAATCCCTGCTCAGCTGCTGCCTAATGATAGGTGCCTAAATTTTCTAGGTGTAGGTGCCTACGTTTCTGCACAGGACATGCACAGTCACCTCAGACCTAACCTCTGGACACCGAACTCATGGTTAAGCCCTGGCTGAATCTTCAAACCAGTTGTTCTTCTGTCTATCTTATCTGTGGGGCCCAATTCACTAAGTGTGCTCTGAAGTAATCTAACAGCTTACTTCCACCCCCCTTACAAAACATCACTGAAGAAGGAGATGATGATGTACCCCTTATAATGTTTAGCCCACTAGCTCACATGCTAATCTACAACATAGGAGACCCTGTTTCACTTCCTCTATCTGCCTGATATGGATCAGAGAGCTGACCCCCTACGGCCCACGTGAGTGCCCTAACCCCTGGGCTGTAGGATACGCTGATGTGGGTCACTGAACTGAAAGTTATAAAAGTTATAAGGACTTAGGCACCTAATTCCAGGAGTAGGTTCATCGCTGAGAATCCCAAGCAAAGATAGTCATCCCCCCGACTCAGATTTATGCACCTAAATCCCTTTGAGGGGCAGGGCTTTAACCCACACCTCTCTCCTTAGCATTTCTTATTGCCTAGTTTAGGTGGCTCCCCGCTCAGTGTGCTGGCTTTTGTGAATCCCATTCTTGGGCACCTAATTCTCCACATGCATTACATAGGGAGACTGGGTACCTGACTCAGGGCTCTGGATTCTGTCAGGTAACAGGGTGCCTACACATAAGGCATTGCACTGCTGAGCCTAGTCCTCCTTTTTGGATATAGCCCCACGTCTCTCATGACAGGATGACTGTGCTCAGGCTGTTGCACACATCTTTTTTACTCTGGATACACTCACATGTTGAACCCACACCTCTGAGCAGGAAGAGATTAATAGCTAAGGCACAAGGGAGCCACCTGGGGTTTCCAATCAGCTCCAGCTGGCATGTGTTTGAGACCCATAAGAGAATAGGCAATGGCTAGCAAAAAAGAATTGATTTGGAGGACAAAACAGGTGAAGGGAAGCTTTGGGGAATATTTCCTTACACTTATATCTAAAGTGGAGTTGGCTGCTGGGCCCTGAAGCCTTGTGTCTATTTCTGATTGTGCCATGGTGGAGAGGAAGATTACTTATTTTGAAGCCTAGTCAAATAAACAGAAACTTTTCTCCATGCTCATCTGAAGAGAATGAGGTTCTCCTAAGCCCTGAAGTCAGGGACCAGAGGAATTAATGAATATGGATATAAAGTCACAGGTTGAGACAAAACAGAACTTCTCTTCTTTCTTTTGTGGAGAGGATTAGATTCTGCTGGATCCTAAAGCCAAGAGCCAGAATAGACTTTGACCCTTGACAATGCTGCTTTTCCTCTCACCTATAGTCTTATAACTCGGGAGTAACTCCACTGAAGTCAATGAAACTGAGTGGGAAAACTTGTATCAGAGCATGATCTGGCCTAGAAACTCTGACACTAACCACACAGGAGACCTGCTTAACAGAGGCTTGAGACAATAGGATTAAACCAAAAGAACAATGTTGATTAGTGAAAGGCAAGTCTAGTGTGTTGGCACTGAAAAGGGCCCTGTTTTATCCCTTTATGGATCATTTATTTTTAAATAAACTCAATAGGCACCTCAGCCAAACATCGATGCCCTCCAATAATACAAAAATACCCTGTGAAGGGATAGGGCCTGAAAATAGCCAAACCAGGCACAAATCTTGAAGTGAAGTGAATCAATGACTTTATTTTCTGTTTCAATACAAATGTAGAGAAATATCCCAGTTCCTTTTCCCTTGGCTTTTAACAAGTTTCTCACCTCTTCTGAAATCTATCTGAAATCCACAAGAGGTCTGGCAATCCCTGTTATTAGATGTTTGGCTGCCTGTGTGTGTTCTCTCTGTCTGCTGTCCCAGCTCTGCACAGACAGCTGGCAGAGCAGACCTTGATTGAACCACTCAATGATCACAAGATCTGTTAAGGTATGAAGGCACACAGTCAGGTTTATTGTAGATGAAGCACGGTACTAGTATCTGGCAGACTCTACAGGGATACTAAGACATGTATGCCTGTGAAAATGGATGCATCTCAGTGAATGGCGGGACTTTCTATTCCCCGCTAGGCTGCCCAAAGACACTCCCTCTGAGACTCCATTTTATACACCAATACAAACAAGTTATGTATTACCCCTCTGATGAAGATAGCTGCTGCCCTCTGACATGGCTAGCTACCACCCACTGATGTGGCTAGCTACCACCCATTACCTTGTACATGTTGGTTCAGTCAAAACATCTCTATTCGTCACTCTGTCATCCTGACCTTATCTTTAGGATGGGTCAGAGTGTTCCTGTTATCTTTGGGGAATGCGTTTGTACCAATTGGTATTGGGGTTTTCTGGTATTACCCTTCTGGAATGTTTGCATGAGTGTTCTGTGCCTAGCACTTCTTAGGAATGTGTGCTTCTGAACTATCAGCTCTGTTCTTTCCAGATTCTGTGAGCAGGGCCTGACTCTTGCTTACAGTCAGACGTTGCTTTATGGCATCAAAGCTTTAACCACCACTTTAGCTCAGGTCTCATACCAGCCCTCTGATACAAGGCCTTATGCCTAAGACTCTTTCTACTACAATCCCTACTAATCAGATGCTGAATTCCAGTGCTTAATTTGTAATGAAAGCTGTGCTGGGACTCAAGAAATATTTTTAAATTTCATAACTGATGCAGCAAGCCCAGAGGTGCCGGGTCTATGGACTGCCAAGTGTAGCCCATAGGATTATTTTCCTAACTATTATATCCTATTAATCCAGCCAGCAGTATTAATGAATATGTTTCTTTTTCTGAAATTAATCCATTTTATTCTTATATTTTATCAGTATTAATTCCTTCAAATTTAGGATGTGTTGAGGCATGTGTTTCCTAATAATAAGTAATGCTGAAATGCAAGAAGCCTACGGGCCTGTAAGATCTGCTATATAGCAAAAAGTAGAATTCGTTATAAATATGTCAGCATAAAAGCTGGCAACCTATGGCACAGATGAGAATGGTCCCTGAACTTTGGGGACCCAGGGGGAGGAACTATCCACATCACATCACAGGTTTATCCGGCTTCTACAACCGGTTGGTAACCGCTGGGTACACCACAATTCGAGGTCATCAAGAGAGCCTAGGTTGACAGTTTTGGAATGAGATAATCCTTATTTATATATTTAGAAAGTAAGTGTCATAATCCACTAACCTATAGGAGAAGGGTACCCATACATTTTTTAGGGTACAGACACAAGATTTGGGTATAGTAGGTTGGGCCTGAATTACATAGGTCAGGATCCTATAAAATACCTTGTAAGAGAGTTCTTGGGAGCTTCTTAGTTAGTTCTTTTCTTCAACCTTCTTCTTTTAGCTGCTTTGGAGTTAGTTCTTTTCTTCTTCTATCTATCTATTATATCTTCTATCATGCTATCAGCTCAGCTTGCGCAGTATAGTATAACTACTCAACATTCCTAACCATTGGGGAAACCAACACCATTGTGTCAAGTATCAGAGGGGTAGCCGTGTTAGTCTGAATCTGTAAAAAGCAACAGAGGGTCCTGTGGCACCTTTGAGACTAACAGAAGTACTGGGAGCATAAGCTTTCGTGGGTAAGAACCTCACTTCTTCAGATGCAAGTAATGGAAATCTCCAGAGGCAGGCATATATCAGTGTGGAGATAACGAGGTAACTGAAGAAGTGAGGTTCTTACCCACGAAAGCTTATGCTCCCAGTACTTCTGTTAGTCTCAAAGGTGCCACAACACCATTGTGTAATTGGGCATGTCAGAAGTGAGGCTGGTCCTTCACCTCATATTACCAGGTTCTCAAGGAAGGATGTGAGCATGTTAGGTTAAGATACTTATAATAGAAATGTTACCACCAGGATTTTGGAATTCTTTTACTGTTTTGCAGTTATAAGTTTCATTGTATTGCTTATTTTTATGTTAATGTCAATAAAGATTTTATCAGTTTGATATTGTCCTCAGTGTATTCATTCTTGCCAAGCACCCTGAAAATCCTCTGCCGATACAGAACTCTTTGAGTTCTTGAACTCTGTACTCTGAATTGGATAAGAACCTATAAATCTTCTTGTTGGATGCGATCAGTGGCGAGCCATAAAAACTAAACCATTAAATTCAGGTCAACACCAGCTAAGAGGTGCCAGGGCTCAGCCCCAGCAAGTCCTGGCACAAATTAAGCATTGCTGAATTCCAGTCAGAGATCTTACCACGATTCCCATAGTACTAGCAGAGAGAACATAGCATGGTGGTTCTGACTTGGGGAAGACCTGAAGAATGTGAGGCTTGAATGAATGAACCAGCCAAAGTATTTCAGTCTTGAGTCTTTATGAGGGGGTGACATGGTTTGGTGAACATATTTCTGGAGGAAGTTCCAAGTCTAGGGGCAGAATGGAGATGCATGAAAGAGAATGTGAGAAAGGGGCTATTGAGGCTGGTGCAGGGCCGGCTCCAGGCACCAGAGCAGCAAGCAGGTGCTTGGGGCGGCCAATGGAAAGGGACGTCACGTCCGGCTCTTTGGCGGCAATTCGGTGGCGGGTCCCTCAGTCCCTCTCGGACTTTTTTTTTTTTTTTTTTTTTTGCTGCTTGGGGCAGCAAAAACGCTGAAGCCGGCTGTGGGCTGGTGTCATTAGCAGAGCAGAGGTGTGAGGAATATGACAGAAGACCAAGTCAGAGATGGAGGCTGGGACTGTGTGATGTAGAGCTTTAAAGATGAAAGCAGAAAGTGTTTAAGGTGCAGTGCAACTGAGAGCCAGTGAAGTGATTAAAATTGATTGGTGACATGATTGTGATGACACTGGAGGGAAATACTTGTGGTGATTAATTCATCCTTTGTAAGGCACGTGGCATTTTAGGGAAACAAGGAAAAGTGTGAGTCATGAGACTCAGCTTTCAAAACAAGAGACAGATGCTTATACTTGTTTGACAAGGGACAAAGTATGGAAAAGAGGGAGAGGTGCCAAATCTGCATAATACCACAGCAGAGTACAGTACTTACATATTCATTGCAGGATACACACATTCTTTACAGCATCTGCACAGCAATACAAAAATCTACATACAGTATGTTACTATAAAACCATAGACTTTTTCTGGCAATTCTTTATTCTAGATATTGGTCATCTAGACATACAGCTATAAACTAAACCCAATCGTTCCTTACAAGATCTGTGTGTATTGACATCCATATTATAATAACCATGGCTTATTCATTGTAACCATCTTTTACTCTAATCTCACCACCAGATACACTATTACCAGCCATAAAATTGATGCTACTTGTACTGAAATCAAGTTGGTAATAGGGAAGGTTACGAATTTCAGATTACATTATAACCTTTTGAGTTGTTCAAATGTATAACAACTACTGACTTTTTGTTGTTGTTGTTGTTTGCTGATGCTAGGCAAGAATTCCTAAAATGAGAAGAAATGAAACTTGATGAATGTGAATACATATTCACTTTTGCTTTTATAGGACAATTTAAAATTCCATTTGTATGACAGTATAAACACCTATATCATAACATCTCTAAAACAATGCAAGGAGCATACAAACAATATCCTCTTGAGTTTGTATCAGACAGTATAATGAATAGAATTATGCTTTATAATTTGAATAGTTTTTAGGTTTGAAATTCTTTCCCAAAGTGCTAGGATTATCAGTAACCTGCATGCCAACATGTTTCCTCCATTCACCAGCTATTTCCAAACAGACTTGCCTTCCAATACCACATCATTCAACCACAGACAGTCTCTCACCTTCTCTGCAGATCGTTCTTATTGCATTAGAGCAGCCAGACCTTAATTCTCTCATTTGTTAAACTAGCAGGAGCTAATTTTAGTACCAACGATTATACCAAGAATTGGAATAACACTTTATCTTCCCTCTGACTATCTCACCTACATTTTTAAACTTTGGATGAATAAAGTTAGGGTCCTAAATAAAAGCTGCCTTATATGTCAGAGATGCTGAATACCGGCAACTCCTAATGACTTCAAGACCCCAGCCATAATGTCAACAGTTTTCAGGAAAACCTAGATGAATTCACAGCTATAGAGGAAATGCCACCCAAGTTACTGCTATTAGCATTATGGTTGGGGCAACCTTGCTACCAGCTGGCTGACTGGCTAAGCCAGATCCTCTGTTGAGCAGTAGTGTGACTTCTGGCCAAAGGGATGAGTGGCAAGACAGCAAAAGACCCAACATCATCTAGTGGACTAAACAAGAAACTGATAGAAGGGGACTAATTGCAGTCTTGACACTGACTCCCTCTGTGGATTTGGTCAAGTTGCATAGGCCCTCAAGTTTGAAAATGTGACCCTAAACCCTAGACCAGGGGTCTGCAACCTTAGGCATGTGGCCCCGCAGCTCCCATTGGCCGGAAATGGCAAACCGCAGTCACTGGGAGCTGCAGGGGGCCGTGCCTGGGGTTGGTCAACGTAAACAAAATGTCTCATGGCCTGCCAGCATATAACTCTGGTGGTGTGCCGAAGGTTGCCAACCCCTGTTCTACTCTATGTAGGTTTTTATACCACGATCATCACCATAGTATCAGAGTGCCTTCCAGTGCATTAAGCAACATGACTACACATCTGTCACGTGCTTTTTGTCCTCTCATCCTCTCCACAGAGGGACAGGGAGAGGTGTGCATAGTGGAATGCTTTGTTTTGGTAGGGAGGGTTTTTTAATTGTTGTTTGTTTGTTGTTGTTGTTGTTGTTTGCAGGGGGGAGGGTTGTTTGTTGTTGTTAACTATACCTACATGTTTATATTAGAGGATTCAAGGGCAAAGAAAGGGCCACATTATGGAGTTCAGTGCTGGAGACAGTAACAGTAGCCATCTGACCATAATTACCATCATCGAGTGGAGAGGAAGAAGCAGCTTTAGAGACATCCAGGGACAGACAAATGACATGACTTGCATGCACAAACAAAAAGGATGCAAGTGCAGATCCTGGAGCAGAAATGCTGTATGTTCATGTAGTGAGGCAGAGTGGCCTCCCTCCGAACCGGAGGGGGAGGAACTAGGGTTACCATTCGTCCGGATTTACCTGGACATGTCCTCCTTTTTGTGCTAAAAATAGCATCCGGGGGGAATTTGTAAATCACTCAAAATGTCCGGGATTTCCCCCCTCCCCCGGCAGAGCAGAGCGAGCGGCTGGGAGGGCTGCAGGAAAGTCACGGGCTGGACTCTGGAGCAGCTGTAGAGGAGCTCCTCCCTCCCTGCATTCTGAGCCGGCAGCCCAGTGCCCCGCTCCAGCAGCACTGTGCAGGGCCAGGGACCGGGTTGTGTGTTGTGCTGGGGAGCGCAGCCACGTGTCCGGCTGGCACAGAGCCCAACACCCTGTTCTGAGCAGCAGGGTAAGGGGGCCAGAGGGCAGGAGAAGGGGCAGGGAGGTTCTGGAGGAGGCAGTCAAGAAATGGGGGGGGGGTCAGGAGTTCAGGGGGGGGCTTTTTGGGGGGAGTGGAGAAAGTTTTGGGCAGTCAGGGTACAGGTAGGGGGTAGGGTCCTGGGGGGCAGTTGGGGGGGGTCTTAGGAGGGGGCAGTTAGGGGACAAGGAACAGGGAGGCTCTCTTAATGGCTCTCCATGCGTCTCTGGACCCTCTCAGCTGTCGGGCTTGGACGGAAACATTGCCTGAGGGTAGTGAGAGAATGGGTTATCGGTGAGGTGGGGGTGGGCGTGAGCCCGGTCAATAGGGGCAACCCCTACCAAGATCTGAGCCTTTTCTCACACGCCCGTTAGAGCTTGACATTATGCTGTTTGGGACCCCTCTTTGAGGAAAGCCTCTGGATTGCAAGTCCAACCGCTACCTCCTCGTGGTGAGAGTCGGTAACTGGCTTGGATAGCCAGGCGGATTGCGGAGGACGAACCCACATCCCACATTCAGTGGGGTGTGGGACGGGGTTGGGCAGCCCCATATGGTGCCACATGGATGCCCCCCTGGTAAGGGTAGTCTCCCCCAGGTACGGGTTGACTCCCCCTGGTAAGGGTTAGATTCCCCCTGGTAAGGGTAGTCTCCCCCAGGCACGGGTTAGTTTCCCCCTGGAAAGGGTTAGTTTCCCCCAGGTACGGGTTAGTTTCCCCCTGGAAAGGGTTAGTTTCCCCCTTAGAAGGGTAAATCTTTTAGCTATGGAAAAAAGTAATTTATATTTTTATACCGGATTGGCGATGGACCCGGTTAATAACGCCCCCGCTGTTGGCTTTGATGCCCCGGCTGACAGTGTTAAATATATTAGGGGTGTGATCAGGGTCGCTGGACCAATGGATAAAATGGTGTGGACTATAATGAAGTCTCATGAGCATGAGAGTGAGAATCAAGTCCTCCCAGTGGAGCATGGAGAGGAGGTAGAGGAGAATATTTGTGATGATCATGGTGAGGAGATTTTATCTATCTTACCGATGGTTTTTACAAGGGACACTTTTAATGATTTAACTATGGACAGTTTTAATCCAGATTTTAATATTTAAGTACATTTGATGATCCATATGTTAGGGAATCGGGATATCTTAATGCTCATTTAGTTAATGGGTCTAGTTTATTAAATAGTTTTAGACCAAGTACTGATTTTAATAGGGATCGTAATAAGGATCTTAACAGTACTGGTAGTAATATAAATATATTAGAAAGTAGTTCGTGGAAGGATGGGTTTTTTTATTTAGAGTATCCCGTTGATAGTTTTAATTGTCCAATATGTCCCCAGATATTACCAACATTTGGTAAATGGGCCAAACACATTAATGTGGTTCATAAAAGTAAAGCCATACGAGTTGTATGTAGTAAATGTGGAAAATCTTCTCAATATCATAATATAGCTTGCCACTACCCCAAGTGCATACCCAAGAAGGCGGATACCCCAATGAAGAGCCATACGTGCTCGGTCTGTGGGCTTGGTTTTCATACTAGATCTGGATTGAGCCAACACTGTAGACATAGACACCCTGCTGTGAGGAATGAGCAAAGAAAAGAAGATATGGCTGCTAAAAGTAAGATCAAAGAGAGATCGACTAGATCTCGTATATGGACCAAAGATGAGGTTGCGCAGCTTATACAGTTGGAAAGGAAATATATTGGGAAAAGGAATATAAATAAATGTATTGAGAGCGAGATGAGGACCAAAACGAATAAACAAATATCAGATAAAAGACGAGAATTAGCAAAGAAGAAGTTAGTGGTAACAGGAGATAGGGAGGAAGTGACTGAGGTAGAGGACATTAGAGTAAATATATTAGAAATTCCGCCCCCAAGAGAGAGGATTTTCCCACTAAAAGGACATCCAGAAGTGGATTTAGTGGAGAAAATATGTAAACGGGGAAAACAAAGTAGGGAGGGAAGAGAAATAATAAATAGTTTAGGGGAAATTGAAGGATTATTAAAGGAGGATTTAACAAAAGCTCTTGGATGGGCAATGTTGGAAAAATTATGTTATTCATTAGTAGAGGGAAAGGACCCTAGAAATGAAAGTCAAATAGAGTTGAGGAATAAAGGAAAAGGGAAGATGAGAAAGGAGGGGAGAAGGAAGCAATTTAATGCAATTAGGAGATATGCTACAAAGAAAGCTAAGTATAAATTCTATCAACAATTATTTGATAAGGATAGAAGAAGATTGACTCGCATTATAATGGGAGAGCCAGATAAGGCTAAGTGTGCTATCCCTATGAAAGAAATTGAGGAATACTATGTAAATATTTTGGGAACAATTGGACATGGTAATATGATAGGGTGGCCATCATCCACAGAGAATGCGGATAATGATATATTAATGAGTCCGATCTCTGTGGATGAGATTAGAATAGCTTTAAGAGAAATAAGAAAAGATAGTGCTCCTGGCCCAGATAAAGTAAAAGTGAGCAATTTGTGGGATATTTTTAATTTAGACTCCTTAATACTTACAAAAAATTTTAATATATGGTTTCTAAATAGACAGGTACCAGATGAATTTAAGAAAAATAGAACGATTTTAATACCAAAGACACAAGATGAGGAGGAAATAAAGAAGTTAACATCTTGGAGACCATTGACAATTGGGTCAGTTTGGATTAGAATCTATACCAAAATATTAGCAAAAAGACTGGTGGAAACAGTTAAGATATGTAGTAGACAAAAAGGGTTTATATCCGCCCCTGGGTGTGAGGAAAATATTGCTATATTAGATAATTTGATTAAAGGGGCTAAACGAAATGGGAATGAAATTGCAATAGTGTTCGTAGATCTGGCTAAAGCATTTGATTCTGTGGGACACGGACATATAATAGCCGGGTTGAGAAGATTTGGTATAGATGAACATTTTATAGATATTATTAGGGACCTTTATGATAATTGCACAACTAGGGTATGGGTGGGTGATGAAGTTACTGAGTCTATTTTAATTAGGAGGGGGGTCAAGCAGGGTGACCCGTTGTCCCCAATTTTGTTTAATATTGCTATGGATCCCCTTTTAACTAGATTAGAAGTAGAAGGAAGTGGTTTTTATGTTAAGGGTAATAGTGTCACGTCATTGGCTTTTGCCGATGATGTGGCAATTTTAAGTAGCTCATATAAAGGAATGATCAAAAATTTGGGTATCTTAGAGGAGTTTTGTAAAATTACTAATCTCTCTGTTAATGTGAAGAAAACGAAAGGCTTTCATATTTTAACTAAACATAAAACCTATGTAGTTAATCCTAAGGATAATTGGCAGATAGGGTCAGAGGAGATTGAATATGTTCAACCAGGGGATTTTGAAAAATATTTAGGGGCTAGAATAGATCCCTGGATAGGTGTAGGGGGACCGGTACTTAAAGAAAAATTGAAAGATTGGAGTGAGAATTTAATTAAGGCCCCATTAAAACCGGCCCAAAAAATATTAATTTTACAGACATACATCTTACCGAAGCTATTTTATAATCTTCTTTTAATAGAACCCCCTTTTAATCTTTTAGACGATCTTGATGTGTTAGTTAGAAAAATAGTTAAAGAGATTTTACATTTACCTCAGTGTACCACAGATGGGATATTTTATTCTAGAGGTAGGGATGGTGGTTTAGCTCTCACTAAGTTTAGTGTGCAAATCCCAAATATGTTAATTCGTAAATGGAGGAGACATATTGTCTCGAGAGATGATTGGATGGACCTATCTTATCTATATGCAGGAGAAAATCTTGTGGATAAAATATTGTCATTTAGTGCAGTAACATCTCATCCCAAGAAATGGAGGGAAGAGGAATTTTTAAGATGGTCGGAACTGAGATGTCAGGGAATAGGGATAAAATATTTTAAAAATGATTTAATTAGTAATTCGATTTTTAGAAACTCTAGTAAAGTTAAATCGTCAGCGTATATCGCAGCATTGCAGCTTAGGGCAAATATTTATCCTACTAGGGAGACATTAGCAAGAGGAAGAGGAGGTGTGAATGCTCTTTGTAGATGGTGCGGTAAAGTGCGGGAGACTGTTCCCCATATCTCAGGACAATGTTATAAGACTAAGAATGCTAGGATAAAAAGGCATAATAGAGTAGTGTCTGCAGTTGTAGATAAGGTTGGTAAATTAGGGTGGAAGGCAATGATAGAGCCCCATTTGAGAAATAGTAAGGGTGAGTTAAGAAAGCCGGATATTATATTTATAAAAGGAGATACAGCAGTGGTGGTTGATGTTACAGTGCGATGGGAGGATAATGCCGGAAGTTTGGAACAAGCCCACAGTGAGAAGGTGGCTTATTATCTTGAGTTAGAGGAAGAAATTAAAAACTTAACGGGAGGTAAAAATATTCACTTCTTTGGTTTTGTGCTTGGGGCGCGTGGCAAGTGGAGTGAAGGTAATAATGATTTGTTACAATTATTGGGAATGGACAGAAGTAAAAATTTTAAGGAGAGTATATGTAGACTTGTTTTATATTCCACTATTGGTATGATGGCTATATTCAGTGACAGGTAAAGATCCCGGAGTTTCCATTCCGTGTATCTTGCCAAAACTAAATTTTAGCTATTTTGGTTTCCATGCTCTAAATTTTCAAATTTTTAATATTGTTTTGAACATTAACATATTTAGTGTTATTTAATATCTGTCCTTCAATAGAATGGTTTTAACTATATAATAAATACTTATTAATGGATGAAATTCCAATTTAAATTATTTGTTTATTTTATTTTTTAACTACTGGATGTGTATGCGGACTGGCCGCGTATAATAACCAGGAAAGGGCAGGTAGTCACGCCTGTACATAAATAGGGGGTGGGGTTCTGGAGGGCAGTTAGGAGCAGGGGTCCCAGGAGGGGGCAGTCAGGGGACAAGGAGCGGGGGGGGGTGTTTGGGAGTTCTGGGGGTGGGGCTGTCAGGGAGCAGGAGGGGGGAGAGGGATTGGAGCAGTCAGGGGACAGGGAGCAGAGGGGTTTAGATGGGTTGGGAGTTCTGGGGGGGGCTGTCAGGGGGTGGGGAGTGGTTGGATGGGGCGTGGGAGTCCCAGGGGTCTGTCTGGGGGTGGGGGTGTGGATAAGGGTTGGGGCAGTCAGGGGACAAGAGGCAGGGAGGCTTAGGGGGTGGAGTCCTGGGGGGCAGTTAGGGGCAGGGGTCCCAGGAGGGGGCAATCAGGGGACAAGGAACGGGGGGAGGGTTGGGGATTCTGGGGGGGGCGGGAAGTGGGAGGGGCAGGGGCGGGGCTAGGGCGGGGCTCCTACCGTCCTCTTTTTTGCTTGCTGAAATATGGTAACCCTAGGAGGAACCATGCTGCGCCTGGGTGGGTGGAGCCAGGCTGGGCCCAGCCCTTGCACCAGAAGGTGAGAGGCAGGACAGGAAGTATCAAAGACAGTGCCTCCAGTTCAATTAAGGAGAAGCCAAGGAAGGAAACAGACGCCTCTTGCCTGCTGCAGCCCTCCGGCCCTGCAATCTAATTGGTTAGTGCCTGGAGAGGAGCTGCTGAGCTTGCTGGCAGCCAAATACCCTGAGGAGAGGGAGGACCCCTGGACGCTGGAGCCCCTCCCCAGATTGTGGTAGGTAATAGCCCAGGGAAACCAGGACTTTAGGGTAGGCATGTTTTGGTGGGATCCCCACTGACCCCATGGTGGAGCCCTCTGCCACTGTCAGGGCCCTAGGCTGGGATCCAGTGGAGTAAGGTGGGCCTGCATCCCCTTATCCCCTGTGCCAACCCCACCCTTGGGGTGGCTGCCTATCCCTGCGGCCAAGAGGCCTGCTTTTGTCTGTCTGCCTCAGCGGAGGCCAGGTAAAAGACTGCCTATCGCAGTGGGTCTCAACCTTTCCAGAGCACTGTACCTCTGGCAGGAGTCTGATTTGTCTTGTGTACCCCCAAGTTTCACCTCACTTAAAACTACTTGCTTACAAAATCAGCCATAAAAATACAAAAGTGTCACAGCACCCTATTACTGAAAAATTGCTTATGTTTTCATTTTTACCACATAATTATAAAATAAATCATTTTGAATATAAATATTGTACTTAAATTTCAGTGTATAGTATATAGAGCAGTATAAACAAGTCATTGTATGAAATTTTAGTTTGTACTGACTTCACTAGTGCTTTTTATGTAGCCTGTTGTAAAACTAGGCAAATATCTAGATGAGTTGATGTAACCCTGGAAGAGCTCTGCATACCCCCAGGGTATGACGTACCCCTGGTTGAGAACCGCTGGCCTATGGCTCTGTCCTACCTGAGGGCCTGAGTTCCCTAGATTGTTTGTTGCTCTGCCCTGCTTGAGGGCTAGAGCCTCCTAGACAGCAGCCCTTAATCTGCTAACTCCCCCACTGTGACTGGGCTGACCCCACAGTGACCCAGTGAGGTGGAGTGGGCTCCCTCTGAGCCGGAGGGAGAGGGACAACGTCCAAACCACTACAGTTCATTTTGGCCAGTACTGCCCAACAAGCAGGGCTGCATTCTGTACCAATTGAAACTTCTAGTTTGTTGGAAAGAGTAGCTCCTAATAAACCACATTACAGTAGTTCAAGCTGCAGGTCACAAAGGTATGGCTGACTGTGGGAAGATTTGCATCAGAGGTGAAAGGTACAACCTCCATGCCAACTGCAGATGACTAAAAGAAATCTTGGATCACTGCTGTACATGGAAATCCAAAGAGAACAATGGATTTAACAAGACCACAAGACTCTAAAGTAGTGAAAGTAAAGACAGTCATCCTCCCCTTCCCTGCCCCCCACCATAGAGGGGAAGGACTGTGACCGTCCCTATAGAGAAGCAGTCAAAGCTCTAGTTAGTTCTTCCAGATTATTTCCCCTAATTATTAAAGACACCTCTTTATCTAAATAGCTTTCCCCTTTCCTGCACCTAGATGGGCACTGACTGGGACCCAGCGAAGAAGTGTGTGACTCTTAAATGGAATATCATTTGTAGATATGAGACATGACGCTGAACAGAAGTCTTCAGGGAGACATATCAGAACAATATTATTTTTAGTTATTTAATGATGTGCTTTCAATCATGAATCTACAGCATGCAAGAGGGGGGTGGATTTTTTTATATTTGTATCAGCGATATTATCCAGAGGCCGCACACACTAGGAAAGCAATTGTGAAAGTTTTTCCATGCAACTGTAACAAAATTACCTCTGCTTTTACTAGCAACAGCCCTGTTGTAATCATTTTGTATCCTCCCAAGTCCTAAACAGGACCACTTGAGCGTCTATCAGACTGAATTTTGCCACTAGTCATTTGCTGAAGAGAACAAATGTCCTCAGGATAAATTGACAGAAAGAATAGTAAAGAACAGAATTATCAGACACATACATGAACATGATTTGTTGGGCAAAAGTCAACATGGATTCTGTAAAGAGAAATCATGCCTCACCAATCTATTAGAATTCATTGAAGGGATCAACACATGTGGACAAGGATATAGTGATCCAGTGGATATAGTGTACTTGGACTTTCAGAAAGCCTTTGACAAGGTCCCTCACCAAATGCTCTTATGCAAATTAAGCAGTAATGGGATAAGAGGTAAGATCCTCTTATGGATTAGTATCTGGTTAAAAGACCAGAATTAAAGCGTAGGAATAAATAGTCAGTCTTCAGAATGGAGAGAGGTAAATAGCAGGGTCCACCAGGAGTCTGTATTGTGCTATTCAACATATTCTTAAATGATCTGGAAAACGGGGTAAGCAGTGAGGTGGTAAAGTTTGCAGACGATACAAAATTACCCAAGATAGTTATGTCCAAAGCTGACTATGAAGGTTTACAAAGGGATCTCACAAAACTGACTGGGCAACAAAGTGGCAGATGAAATTCAATGTTGATAAATGTAAAGTAAAGCAGATTCAAAAACATAATCCCAACTATATATGCAAAATTATGGGGTTTAAATTAGCTGTTAACACTGAAGAAAGATCTAGGTATCATTGTGGATGATTCTCTGAAAAGACCTGCTCATTGTGAAGCAGCAGTCAAAAAAGGTAACAATATTAGGAACCATTAGGAAAGGGATAGACAATGCCATTATATAAATCCATGATACTCCCACACCTTGAATACTGTGTGCAGTTCTGGTCATCCTATCTCAAAAAAAGATATTTTACAAATGGAAAAAGCACAGAGAAGGGCAACAAAAATGAATAAAGGTATGGAACAGCTTCAATATGATGAGACTTGAAAGACTGTGACTATTCAGAGTGGAAAAGAGATGATTAAGGGGGAATATGATAGAGGTCTATAAAATCATGAATCATGGAGAACGTGAATAAGGAAGTGTTATTATCCCTTAGGTAACACAAGAACTAGGGTTCACCCAATGAAATTAATAGGAAGTAGGTTTAAAACAAACAAAAGGAAATCTTCATTCAATGCACCATGAACCTGTGGAACTCTTTGCCAGGGGATGTTGTGAAGGCCATAGCTAGAACTGGGTTCAAAAAAGAATAAGATAAGTTCATGGAGGATAGGTCCCTCAATGGCTATAGCCAAGTTGATTAGGGATGCAAGCCCATACTCAGTCTCGGACTGCCAGATGCTGGGACAGGATGATGGGATGGATCACATGATAATTGCCCTGTTCTGTTCATTCCCTCTGAAGCAGCTTGCACCGGCCACTGTCAGAAGATAGAATAATGGGTTAAATGAATCATTGGTCTTACCCAGTATGGCCGTTCTTATGCTCTTATGATACTCAGATAACAGCAACAGATTCCTTTCTCCTGTATGATCTCACTCTGGTTTGAACTGAGGTCTACTCTAGTGAAATCCTCTCTTCTTACAAGCCTACTGAGGAACCTTATTTTACATTTTATGATGAAAAGGAAATGTAAGGAAAGTCTCTTATATTTTCTCCATAGGAGTTTATCATGGAGTTCTGGAATCTTCAGAACTACCTCCCTCATGTCTCCTAAGGAGGGAAGTTTGTTTGCATTGTGAAGGTATTAGTGACCAAGTGAGAGTTAACTCAAATAGAAGTGAGGAATGAGAATGACAAAAATATAAAGACTATGGAGAGAAAAATCACAGTGGCTGGGATTAGGTTAGAGTAAATAATGGAGTGTTATCAAAGAAGCACAGAACTTTTGCAGACAGGATTCAAAGATGTTGATGGAAAGGAAATGGTAGAGATGTCCAGATGTGGCAGGGACAGACTGTACACTACAGAGTACAAAGCACCATGGAAAGACTGAAAATGCCATCAGGATGGGATATTCAGAAATCTCCCATGAGCACTGGGGTGCTCAGTCAGTGTCAAAGGGGAAAATATAAACCTCAACGGAGGCCATGGAAAAGATCCAAAAGGCTGAAGGAAAGCTAAAGAGAAGATCACTGAATGATCTTTACATAAGACTAGAGCTTGCAAATCTGGAGGTGCCAAAAGCATGAAAAGCAAAGCGCAGTCTTTTTAAAATTTAGTTGATTGTTCTAAGCTTATTCTTGGAATCAGCAACATCATGCCTATATTATATTAATTTTTCTAATTAATTTGTAATAATAAATCCAGTTTGTTTCCATTTGTTAATCCTATCTTTTTTTGTCATGCTTTTATTACATTTACCCACTTTTCAAATTCATTCCTGAGGCACATTCATCTTGTGGGACTCCTAGTAGCCATGTGGTCAGCAGGGCTCTCAGTTTGAAGACCATCTGTATCAAAGCACATAGAGTGTTACAAACAAACCAATGATGATGGTGAGTTTTACACCTTTTTAGAGTGCTGATATCACCCTACTTCTTAAATAGTGAAGTGTAAAAGCTTTCAGATGGCACAGACTTATTTAGGTTATTCGAGAGGACAGAAGACTGTGAGGAACTACATAAAGACATAACTAAGCTAAGCAGGTCAGCAACTCTTTGACAGATGAAATTCAGTGTAAATAAATGCATGATAAGGAACAATATGAACAGAATAAACAACTAAGTACCACTGTGGTTTGCTCAAAGAAGACATCTGCACCAAGCATAGGAGTGGTCAAATACCTAACCACATTATCATGCTGCATTCAGGAAGGTATAGAGCAGGATTGGCAACCTTTGGCATGCAGCCCATCAGGTAAATCCGCTGGCGAGCTGACAGAGTTTGTTTACCTACAGCATCCGCAGGTTCAGCCGATTGCAGCTCCCACTGGCCGCAGTTCACCGTTCCAGGCCAATGGGGGCTGCGGGAAGTGGCAGCCAGCAAATCCCTTGCCCGCGCCACTTCCCGCAGCCCCCATTGCCCTGGAATGGTGAACCATGACCAGTGGGAGCCGTGATCAGCCGAACCTGTGGATGCTGAAAATAACCGTCCCAGCCCACCAGCGGATTTTCCTGATGGGCTGCACGCCAAAGGTTGCCGATCTCTGATATAGAGAATAGTCTGGAGATATTTTAATGCCATTTGCAGGAGCAGATTTACCATGAAACAGTGACAGTGGGGCCCCCAAAATGCAGGACAAATATCTGATAACCTGCCTCTGAGTCCTGGCTGGTGGCGCAGTAGGGCTCAGGCAGGCAGGCTGCCTGCATGCCATGGCCGATGGCCCCACACCGCTCCCGGAAACAGCTGGCTGCTGGCACATCTCTGTGCGTCCCTGGCATAGGGGGCGGCTCTGTGCGCTACTCCTGCCCTGGGTAGCACACGGAGACCCACTGCCCCCCTCTCCCCAAGGAGCGTGCAGAGATGTGTCAGCAGCAGGGCTAAGGCATCTCCCTGCATGCTTTGACTCCCTCCCTCTGCACCGCTTCACTTCCGGAAGCGACTGCCATGTCCCTGCACCCCTAGGGGGGTGTCTCCGTGCACTGACCCTGCCCCGACCACCGACTCTGCAGCTCCCATTGGCCAGGAACTGCAGCCAATGGGAGCTGTGGGGACAGTGCCTGTGGGCAGGGGCACATGGAAACCCTCTGTGTCCCCCCCTTCACCTAGGAGCTGCTGCCGGAGGTGTGTGTGTGCCGGTTGCTTTGGGAGCTGCACCACCTGAGGTAACTGCCGCCCCCCCTCCTGCACCCCAACCCTCTGCCCCAGTCCAGAGCCTGCACCCCACACCCAAACTTCTTCCCAGAGCCTGCCCCCCCACACCCCAACCCCCTGCCTCAACCCAGAGCCCGCACCCCTCCTCCCACACCCCAACTGCCTGCCCCAGCCCAGAGCCCACACTCAGCACCCAAACTTTACCAGAGCCTGCCCCCTGCACCCCTTTCTGCACCCCAACCCCCTGCCCCAATCAAGGTACAGTACCTGATTTTATTTTCATTTACTTCCCATTATTTATAATATAAGAGGAGGATGAAGAAAAAATAATGAAAAATCGGGGGGGAGGGAGATAAGAGAGAATGTTCTTTTTCTTGGCTGGGTCCCAAGGGGACAGCCCTGAAAATGAAGCTGTGCACAGGGCCCCACTAACTCTAAATCCACTACTGGCCATTTGACTCTGATCCTCAGCTACAGCCAAGGAAGACACAGCAAAATGTGTGTATTTTAAAAAATGGCTTCAAGATTGACTGTAAACTGACATTAAATTTACAGTCCACTTGATTTAGACTATCGGAAAAATATTTTATGCTAGCAGTGCAGTGGCAGCATGCTCAGGCTCTTTGTATTGAGTAAAAGTCTACAATGACTCCTCTTCTTGCTAAATCTTTTTAACTGGCTTTGGCTGATAGAGTTTAGCTGTCTGCCAACTGGGGATGCTTGGTTACCCATCCCCAGCATACTTCATTACTGTCTGTGTCTGGCTAACCTCTATACAGCTATCGTCTGCTGGACATAAAGTATCAAATTTTCTACAGAGCAAAGCAACAATACATCACCCTGTAGCCAAGCTCTAGTTACTATACTAAGATCTTTAAAAGGAAAATAAATGACCATTTTCTTTGTTTTAGTTTGAACATTTTGGAAACACGGTATTGTAATTTGTTTCCAGGCTGTCACTCTTCATCTGTCTTCTCTTGCATATTAAGGTTTGTACAACTTTATGCAGTGAATCAATTTTCATACGTATTTCGTCTGCAAAATCAGTGGGGATTATCCAGTCCCTCCAGACACCTTTATTTTCCAGTCAGCTGCCTACTTGCCTTTAGCCCTCTCACAACTATTGCTTGATTAAAGCAATAAAGAACGGCTAGGTTTCTGATTCTTAGCAGTGTCAGGGCTTTGGGATCTGAATAAATTATGAGACGGAAACACTGAATGTTTCAGTCGGGTGATGCATTTCTCAAATCGTTGGGACTATGCACAAATACCCATAGTTTAAATTATGCTCTGTCAATATGTCTTGTTTATAGATGCTTATTTTTGCATTTAATATGCAGGTTTAGAATACAAATACTGGTAGCAATTGCTGTTGCTGTTTGAAGCAGGTTTGGTTTTACTACTATAAGAATAATGTTGGCTAGAAACTCACTGGAGCTTAGTTTGCTTCCCTTTGTTTTCAGCAAGGGTAAATGCTAAAGGCTTAGTGTTATTCTATAGCTTTACAATGTTATTTAATTTTAGGCCAACAGCCTGAAAACCAAAGACATCTGTGGCACTTTTTTTTTCCATGTTAATTGGATTACTACTTTTTTTTGTTCACTTTCCCTTGATGGAGTAATTTAGACCTTGTTTCTAGGATTTAGTTATCTGGAATGGAAGTTAAAAAGCACCATTTTTCTACCCCTGTGAGACAGTTAGTAGCCCATAAATACTCTCTGTGCTGGATGGATTTCAAGCTTTTGGGACAAATGCTGCTGTCTTTTATGGTGGTGTAAATCTAGAACAACTTAACTGATATCAATGGTGTTACTCCAGATGTGTCCAGAGGAGCAGAATCTGACTATTCAGGTGTTTATAGTTAGCCCTTGTCTCCTGGTAGCAGTTGAGAAGTTCGGGGATGCCATGTGTACTTCATGCGCAGTAGTTAAGATATATTCATTTTGCAACACTGGATCTAACTATGTGTGTGCCAAATCCTGAATCCATAGAAAAGGCTTCCAGTTTTACATCAGTTTTCACAATTCCTATGTATGGCCCAGATCCTACTTCCACTGAAGTATAAATGATGGAACACCCAGTTACTTCAGAGAGAGGAGAACTGGGTCCCAGGGTAGCCGCTCAGCTCAGTACAAGGAATAAAAAACACACACTGGCCAAGGAATAAAAAACATTCTTAAAGTCAGTCACTGCCACTTCTGTGGAGACATAGCACTGCTCTTAGAGCTGTGAGCTCTTCATGACAGAGATCATGGATAACATTTTCAAAAGTGCTTAATTATCATTTTCAAAAGAGACTTAGGGGCCTAAATCTCATTGAAAGTCACTGCAACTGGGGATCCAAAGTCACATACACACTTAAAAATTTGACCCCCATGTCTACATCTGTGTTTATACAGCATCATGCACAACTGAAACCTGATTTTGATCAGGGGCTCTGGGCAATACTGCAATGTTCATCTAAAATAATAATAAATCCTGGTAACCACACAGCACCCATGGAGCACTCAAGGAGTAAAGCAACCAAGAATATTGACCCAAAGACTGAAATTTAAGAGTAGTTTACTTATTTTAAATGAACTGAAGTAGTGCTAGCTTTGGGGAAATTGTGAAAACCTGAACAGAAAGCAGGGGTGGGGCTCTAAGGGTAATATACATATGGAATGGGCTGCCAAAGGCTGCTTCACACTGAGCTGCAGTCATTATAAGGAGTTTGGCCAGCATTTTGAGGGAAATCACTATGGGGTGCACATACTAGACAGATGGGGCCAAATTGTTCAAAGCAATGGGCCATAAAAGTCACAAAGGACATGTAGGGGATAGTTCCCTTCTAGTGATTCCTGGGGTGAAACAGTGTCCTATTGAAGTCAATGTCAAAACTCCCATTGACTTCAATGGAGCCAGGATTTTGCCTGTGGTGTGTACAAGCCACTTCAGAAGTGGAGCTGGCTAGTTCTGGAGGCGAACACTCACTATATTATCCTAAGGGGTACAACTGCAGGCATGCTCCATCTGCCTGCAGCAGGCACTGAGCATGACAGGAACAGTGCCTCCCTGTTCTTCTGCTCTGCATTGCCTCCCTACAGGGCAGTAATTAGCTGCCACAATCTGCATCGTAATTTGATAGGTAGACCCTTTGCCCCACTCTTTGCCATCTGGGTAGGAATCCAAATGAGAACTATCCTTTCAGATTTGTACCAAATAGAAACAAACTTTTTCAGAAGTCATCAATTTACCATAGAATAAAGTGGAGCCTGCAATAGCTTCTGAAATGGATTGGGGCTCTGGCCCAATCCTACCAGCATTTGCCCACATGGTTAACTTTAAGCATGTAAGTTGAATTGAAACAAGGGTGTATATGAAGAATCAATATTTAAATCCAAAACACATTTTTTTCTGCTTACTGCTGGGTGAATATGCTAATCAAGGCAATCTTCCGTTGTATAACATTCTGGAACACACACAGAACTGACCAGTAAATAAATCTTTTCTTCTTTTGCCAAGGTTAATCTGCTTATTTGACTTTCCATACATCAAAGCTAAAAAGTGTGAGGTTGGCTTTTTAATTTTATTAGTTTTTTTAATCATTTGCAATAAATACAGTGTTCCACAGGAATATAAAACATACCGTACATACATAGATAAACTAATGGTGTTCTGACTTCCTATTTTGTTATCTTCTTTCAGAGGTAATTATACTAGTTATTACAGCATTAGTAATAACTCAGTCCCAGCGTCCCTAGATGATTCAGTAGGACCAAACTCATAAAACCAAGAAGAGAAAAGAAATTATATATGAGGTATATGAAGCATACAAACAAAATATCCATAAAACATTCACAGTTTACCAATGGTAGTAAGCAAATTATTGCTTAAAAAGCACTTCAGGGATTCAGGAGCCTAAATCTTATTGTGAGTCAATGGGACATGGGCTTCTATGTCTAAATCACATATGAGAATGGGGCTTGGGGGCTTTTGCAAATGTTAGTGTGTGAGCCTTGCACCCTGTAATGAAGTACACTTGTGAAAAGTGGGTGTAAAATGCCACCATTCTGATTTTGTAGTATTTTATTTCAGTCAAGACACTGGAGAATCAGGCCTGATAAATATGTAGGTAGTGGTACTGGAAACTAGAACATCTGAGTTCCACTTACTTTCATCATATAGATTGGGGATTGGCATGGTTGGCACACTGGCCACGGTTCACTGCTCCAGGCCAATGGGGGCGGTGGGAAGCGGCGGCCAGCACATTCTTCATCCCACACTGCTTCCCGCAGGCAGCTCCCATTGGCCTGGAGCAGCGAACCTTGGCCAGCGGGAGCCGCAATGGGCCGAACCTGCGGATGCGGCAGGTAAACAAACCGGCCCGGTCCGCCGGGGGTTTACCCTGGCGGGCCGCGTGCCAAAGGTTGCTGATCCCTGATATAGATTGTCTGAAACACAGACCAATAATGATGTATGCAACATTGATTCCTGATGGCTTCTGGTTTTTGTTTTTTTTCACAATGATGTTGCTAAAGGGACGCATCATTGGAAAAGTCCAGCCTTGTGAAGGTGCTGAGTGCTTCTTAAAAGATGCTGGGATTTGAGGATGCTCAATACCTCACAAGATCAAGCCCAAAGTTTATCCTACTGGCTGTTTCAAATCACCTTGAATTCATTTGCAACTAAAGCGTCAGGTTTTTCTCTTTTATTATTATTTGTATTATTGTAAGGCTTATGAGCCCTAGTCATGGACCAGGACCCCATTGTGCTTGGTGATGTATAAAAACACAAGCAATACAAGGTCTCTTCCCAAAAGAGCTTACAATCTAAGAATATATAACCCCAACTTTGGAGTTTTCCAAGCCCTGGAGTGCCACACTGAATGTCTGGTGGGCCCTACAAGAAGGACTACAATTATAATGGCTACCAGAGCACTCTCACTACACTTCCCAGCATGCGTGGAGTCTGGGGTGGGGACATAAAGAACTAGAAACCCCTTCTGACGCCAGTAGGGAGACTACTGCATGGGCTAATCTGGTGAAGCAGTTTGCTGGTCCAAAGGCAAACTGAGACTGCACATCCCACAGCGAGGGGAAAGCCTCACTCTACACAGAGTCAAGTTTTGGAACTTGACAGGGACAGAACATCTCAGGGATCCCATTCCCCACACAGGGATTTCTTGCACTGCTGTGAGATCTAACTGCATTGATCAGGCAGTTCAAATGCTGCAGTGAGAGATCCAGCCCCTCGCCCGCTACTGAGAGCTAGCTGAGACCTCTACAGAGTTCCAGAGCAGAAAGCTAGTGAGCCTGGTAGAAGTCAGCAGGGGACACTGCCCCACCCATTGGTGAAGAATAAAGTAAAGGGGACCTGTTTGTTTAAGCCAGAGAGCAGCACAGCTCTGTAACACACAATCTCAGGAGTCATCCCCCACATACCATCTGCCTGATGCCCGGGAAGGAGCTGAGATGAGTTATGTCTGTGGGAAGGTGGGGGTTCAGAGGACGGGCTACTACATATGACAAGAAACAACAGATGGATACAGATGAGACAAAATGAGACAGCATGGTAGGCAATAGTCTTTCTGATTTAAATTATCTACATGACTGCTCTGCCAACGGCAAATACTGACTTATCCATGGGTAAAGAAGTTTTAGCCCCTTCTGTTTATGCCAAGGCTTCATTGACATGGAGATTCTGGTGGTATTTGGACTGCAGCAGAACTGGGATAAGGGGGGCTGTACACACTCTGCAGTCAGGATTTATGGAATTACAGAACCCTGGGGGTGAGGTGTTTAATTCTACCCACAGCCCTTCACTGGAAGTAGATTGTCCCTTTTTCTGTTCCACTGCACCTCCTAACTGCTGAAGAACTCGGTTCTGGGATGCTTTTTCTCAGACAGCATGGTTGGACTGGTGCTTGCTCTAGTCAGAGGAGGGGTCTTCATCATCATCCAAAACCTTTCTTTACATATATACACACACACAAATACCTCATGTTGACCTTGACCTTCATTTCTCTAGAGCAGGGATCGGCAACCTTTGGCACGCGGCCCATCAGAGAAATCTGCTGGCGGGCCGGGGCGATTTGTTTACCTGCAGCATCTGCAGGTTCAGCCGATCACAGCTCCCACTGCCACGGTTCACCATTCCAGGCCAATGGGGACTGCGGGAAGCGGCAGCCAGCATATCCCTCGGCCTGCGCCGCTTCCCGCAGCCCCCATTGGCCTAGGCTGCGTGCCAAAGGTTGCCGATCCCTGAACTAGGTGGAGGATGTCTGGTATCCACCATCCATTTCTAAAGTACAGTTCATTCCACACAAAAGTACAAACTGAAGGATATCTGTGATGCTTCCCAGGGGTGCCCAGGGTTGTGAGGCACCTTGCTATCACCTACCTGTAGCATGAAGAAGCCTTGTGTGTACTGCCAGGGATCAGCTCCCTGACATCCCTGGCCACAGGCAGCACAAGCACTGTCCTCTCATCCTACTCAGGCGCCACTGTTCCTCATGCAGGTTAGTGATAGGCACATTACAACCCCCGAGTCCTGCAAGTGTCCCCTTGCGATGTTCAGCCCCTTATCCATTGGACACTCACAGAATTACCAGACCTGTTATTCCCAAAGGAACCACACTCCATGGCTTACTACTTACATCTTAGGCCCCAGCTCCGCTTACCACACCACACTTAGATTTGTTTATAGAGAAGGCAAGAATAAGTTTATTTAACAAAGAATAGAGATGTGTGAAGAAACAAGTAGGATTAATGGAAACAAAGGTTTTACATATAAATCGTAACATGCATTCTAGAGCCTGAACTTAACTAACAAAATACCTTCTTGTCTAATGAAGTCCTGCTTATCCAAAGTCCTTCTCACAGCATTTTTCACCCAGGATGAAAAATTAGACCAAGCCGGCTGGCAGCTTGTCTCCCCAGATGAAGGATACCAAGGCATCTTTCTGCATCCCTAGATATATTAAACCAATCCTTTGTTCTTCACCAGTAAACAAGGTTCCCCTTCCAGCTATTCAGTTCTTTCTGTTACTTTCTTCTCATAAAGTCCCTGCAATCTCTTCATTAACATTTGACTCAGGATGCAAATAAACTTCCATTGTAAGACACACAATGGTGAGTGAGGGAGATAAATGTCACCTACCTCCTGTCTGGTGGAACCTATCTTAAGGGATGTCAAGGCTATAAGAACATAATTTCCAATATATATAATTCGTACATACATTTCACAAAGATGAGGATGATCAGTGTGACACAGGCTTTCAGTGGAGACTTTACATGACACCCTTTGGTGAGTTAGAATGACCAAGGGGATCCCTGGAATACTTAGGTACCTCCGTCCTCTGCCAGTTGGTATCAAGCTGTCCTTGGTCACAATGGCCCAGTGGTTAGAGGTTAGACCTGGATTCCTGCTCCACGACAAGTTTCCTGTGTAACCTTTGGAAAGTCATTAAGGGTATGTTTACTGGGGGATCGATTTATCGCATCTAATGTAGACTTGGAACTTGACAGGGACAGCACAGCTCAGGGATCCCATTCCCCACACAGGGATATCTAGTGTAGACGCGATAAATCAATCCCCGATCACTCTGCAGTTGACTCCTGTACTCCACTGCGGGGAGAGGTGGAAGCAGAGTCGACGGGGGAGTGGCGGCAGTCGACCCTGCGCCATGAGGATGAGAGGTAAGTTGACCTAAGATACATCGACTTCAGCTATGCTATTCTCGTAGCTGAAGTTGCATATCTTAGGTCGATCCCCCCCCCCCCCCCAGTGTAGACCAGGCCTTAGGCTTTGTTTGCTTTAGTTCTCCATCTGTAAAATGGGGATAATAGCACTTTCCTACCTCACACGCATGTTGTGAGGATAAATACATTAAAGGTTTTGAGATACTACAGTAATGGGTGGCCTACAGATAGAAGTGTGCCCCTCTGCCTTCTCTAGCACTCCACTTGACAATCCAAGACCCTCCCCATGCCTCCAATAAATATGTTTTTTTATCTTAGATAGTTGATGTGCACCTCTGGGACAGGGTCTACTGAAACAGGCTACCTACCTGCAAATTCACTGGGGCTTTACATGGTTAGAAAGACTAGGGAAACATTTCACTTCACATTCAGCCAGCTCCTAAGCTAATCACAAGGGCTGACCAGGGTTCTGTTAGACTTAGCCGAGAATTGCAGAGATGCCCAACATGAATTATGATGAAAATATTTTACCAGATTTTTAAAAACTTTTGTTTTGGGTTCAGCTTGAGTTTTGGGAGGCACCACTCTATGCAGCATTATTTGTGCACTTTGTGTAGTTGCTTCCTAAATAAACTGAAACATATGCCACTAAAATTATGTGTGCTAATAGGGGACATCAATAAAAGTGCATGAAAATGTAATAGAATTCAGCCTAGAACATTATCTTGCTATATTTTAAGGTCTGCAGAGTATAAAGTATGAACAACAGTAGTTATACTACTATTATATACTCATAAATACATGCTCTGGTAACTACTAAATATAAACAAAGAATTCTTCTAAAGCCAATCAGTGAAGTAGAATAATTCAACTCACCCAGGTAATATGCATATATTTCTGATGTAATGGTTTAGTGTGCACAAAGGAAATCCTCAAGCACAAACAGGTTTGATTTTTTGAGCTCCACTCTTCTTTGTGCTCACTTTATATTTTCTGGGCTTTTGGATTGATATGGTATACTTGTATGTAAAGTTAGTGATTCTTTGTTATACCCACATTGAGTTTTATATCCTGCTGTTCACTACAAAAATGGACGTCTAATGTACTTTGTTTAATCATGTTGATGGACCTTATTGTAAATATTACCTTTCCTGCTGTTCTAATGGTTTTCCTTTCAGAGATGCTTTAGTAATGTTTGCTTTTCTATCCACATCTTCTTTAAAAACTATCATTTCTCTCAAGTCTTTTGTTATCACACCAGTGTTATCCACTCTGAAATATTCAAAGCCTGACTTGTTTGTGGTCCACAGCAATCGCCCTACTACTCCAGAAAGTCTTTCAGCTCTGGAGTTGGTGTATGAGCTAGTGGAGGGAGGAGCTGAACTAGGTAAATTGCCAAACTAAGAAATTCAGTCAAATTCAGAGAAGCAGAAGATGGCAAATGAATATAAATTCCCTAGTTCAATATGTTAATGTGACCAAATGTTGCTTGCCAACATTGACATCCTTATTCTTTCAGCATATTAAATTCCAAGCTTGTTAGACCTTCTTAGTCAGAATGATTTTAGAGTTAAGTTTAGTCTTCTTTCACAGCAAAGACATACTAGTGGCTTCTATCCTAGAAATAATACTGCATCTTCCACCTTCAGCAACACTTTCCATACAGTTAGTCTGCTGGTGTGCTAAGACCACAGCCTGTATTGTCTCATTGTTTCCTTATTCCACCCATCTGTCTTTATCCATCCATTATCTCTTGCCTTATACTTAGATTGTAAGCTCTTGGGGGACTATCTTTTTGTTCTGTGTTTGTACAGCACCTAGCACAGTGGGGTCCATGACTAGGGCCCCAAGGTGCTTCAATAATACAAATAATAAATAATGAAAAGTCATCTTCATCCACATGGCATTAGTTACAACAACCGTTTGTCATTCATATAGATCAATATATCCATATCTAAATTAGGTACAAATAAAGAGTGAACAGGATGGAAATGAGTTTCTGAAGGTGTCTGGTTGGCAAGGTTCCTGTTGGAACAATTGTTTTAATGCTGGGGAGATTATATTGCATTGGATAATTAATTAATGTGTTAGGGAGCCTAGAGGCTTGGATAGGCATCTTTTAAAATAAAATAAATGGTGATATCCTATCTCCTAGAACTGGAAGGGACCATTGAGTCCAGTCCCCTGCCTTCACTAGCAGGACCAAGTACTGATTTTTCCCCAGATCCCTAAGTGGCCCCCTCAAGGATTGAACTCACAACCCTGGGTTTAGCAGACCAATGCTCAAATCACTGAGCTATCCAACCCCTTTTTAGCACCTTAAGTCTAAATAAATTAAATCAAGGGATTTATCATCTTGTTCTGCTTCCAGTTGCTTCTTCTGCACAGACTGTTTGTTGCTCCAAAATTCACGAAGCTTCAAGATCTGCCAAACAAAGTAGCATTTGTGTTCAGTCCAAAATGAGAGTTGTACATAATTTATACTGAGTCCTACAGTAGTATGGAGTGAGACATATTATTGTTCAATAAATTAAGGTATTTAACTGTGTTACCATCTTTATCCTGGCACATCATCATGCAGGATAGAAACCAGGAGTTCAGTCCTAGTACTGAGCTGTCACTTTACCATATATACCAGCGATCAGCAACCTTTGGCACGCAGGTTCGGCCAATGGGGGCTGCGGGCCGAGGGATGTGCTGGCCGCCGCTTCCCGCAGCCCCCATTGGCCTGGAGTGGTGAACCGTGGCCAGTGGGAGCTGCGATCCGCCGAACCTGTGGACGCGGCAGGTAAAAAAACCGGCCCAGCCCGCCAGGGGGCTTACCCTGGCGGGCCGCGTGCCAAAGGTTGCCAATCCCTGATATATACCAACCAGCCCCCATCTATCCATTTGAAGGCTGTGAATAGTACTTATCCTTTGGAGAAAGCAAAATTCTGCTCCTACTGTATGAGACAGAGACACAAAGCTTGTCAAGCATACCTGCCAACTCATGTTCCAAGTAAGCCGAGATGAGATACGATTGAGGTGTATCATTGCCTGTGACCACCACTAATGGCAACAGCTACTTTCTGCCCCAACACCATGAGTTACATACTCAAGGACAAGCAATACCTTTTATGGACGACATATGCAGACACTAGGAACAAATAGGTGTAATAGTCAAATCCTCCAAATGCCTGGGACGGAAGAAAATTCAGTCAAAAGATAGGGTTGCTTCAGGGATGCTTCCTTTCTTTGGCATAGGGTTAAGAATCTCCTTTGAAAAGCCATCATTGTAGGGGGGTGGAAAAACTGTATTTCCTTTATTAAGGAGACAACGTCACTAGGACTGCTTAGCTTTCCCATTTGTGTTAAAATACAGATCTTATTGAGACTTATCAGAACTTCATCAGCTGTGAAAGCAGCAGCACTGAGAAGGAATCGAGATGAAAAGGGAACAATGAGGGGCTCCTTTTGAAACATTTCACGTAATGAGGGAAAAATAAATTGCATGCAATCAGAACAGACGTTCTTTTACCTCTGGTTAATTTCAACATACAAATGCAAATCCCTTTTCTTAACCATTTTTTTTTTCATTCATTTACTGTCCAGGTGCATAATATTAATTATTTTTTTTACTTTATTAAAATAACTTGAAAACTGTTGATGCCTAAGGATTTAATTTTTAATTTGTAAAATTTACTGGGAGAATTTGGTGCCTCAGGATTTTTTAATTTATTTATTGTTTGATGAAATATGCCCACTACTGATGCCTCCATGCACATATACAACACTTTTTAGGAATTTTTGGTCAGACAAGGAGCATTTGATGGATGTTGCAGGTGATGAAGCTCAGAGTTCCCTTCCTGCAGTCCAATCTTGAGGCTACTTTGCTTGAAGCTTGTCCCCTGGCCCAAATTACAGAAGCCCACGCCAGCTGCTAACAGCATGAGGAGGTGTGGCATCTTTAGATATCATAAAAGCTCTACAAGATGAATTGTAAGTTGCCTAGCATACACTTGCCTTCTGTGTTTAGAAAAATATCTACAGCTGCCTGAGAAAAGCATATATAATGTAAAAAACAGGCCATGGGCTTGTAGCTGGGGAATGTTTGCAAGTGAAAGGTTAGGGATCTACTTCTTGAAGTGTTAGTGATTTATTCCTCAACCTTTTGTTTCTTACCCTAGAACAATAGGTTTTTAAAGTACGTCTAAGTGATAAAAGACAGCACTATGAAAGAAAATTTGGATTAAGAGGAGATGTCATGGACTGCTTATTGCTTATGACAGATTGTTCCAGAATTGCTTTTATTGTACATATTGCTTACAGTGTAAATTGGTACCAAGTGACCTGAATTCTCCTCACAGTTATTATGATGGTGGCATTTTATACCCACTTTGCACAGTTATAAATTTTTGCACAAGACAGTGGAGAAACAGACCCTCTGTTTTTTCTGTCCATAGTTCTATTGGATCCATTACTTTCACATTTTGCTTTAATTTTTTTCACTTTTTCCGTACATGTCAAGGGTCCACCCTAGCAATCCCGAAGACATACTTCCCAATGGCCCTGTGATAAGACCTTCTGTTGATTACTAGTAGTGACCTCACTTGGGATCCCTTCTCTCTTGTGCTTGATGTATCCTTGACAAATAACTAGCTAGGCTGAGCAAGGTTGCTCATTGTTCTGGGCAGCCATTATAAATGTTTCCCCTTCACATACACTTCTCTTCATTCTCATCCTTTTTAATTGACTGCGTCTGCTCCCATGGTTTCTTTCAGGTTCTTTCCTTACCATTTTTTATTTAGAAGGCATAATAAACTAAAAAAGCATTTTTATGAACTCATTCTGGCCTTTCCAGGTAATCAATACTAGGAAGTGTAGTCAGCTGTCAGAAAATATTTTTTCAGGCTAATTATATAGAAGAATGGCAGCTTCTCATTCATCACCTTAAGCAGATGTCTGGGGAAGGGAAAAGGGCTATTTAAAGTACCTGAAATTTTGCTTCCGTTACATACTTTTTGACATATACCCATTAGCAGAGCTTGGTTGTGGATAGTTTCTCTGCTTAAAGCAGAATGTTTCCATTATTAGCAGAAAGTGATCCATTCTGTCAGCTGTTTCTCAGCATAATTTCACAGATGACAAGTGATTGCTCAGACTATTAGCACAGGGGTTTATTGTCTCCTTGCAAGGGTTGCACTTTGCCCAAATTTGAAAGTAAAATAAATTTATTACAATTTCCAATTTATTACAAAAAGAGCTATTAGAATCTTGGGGGGAATGCACCTAGTGAGCAAGCTGGATACTAAAAGTATTTGGGAAGTGCATGGGTCTAGAGGGAATTGTACTGAACTTAGTTAAGAAAAGATGGGAGCAGGCAAGCATGAGATTCAAAGCAAGTGCAGGGAAATTATCTTCACACTGTTCTGGTAAATTTTAAAAATTAAAAAAAAACCCAACCCCAATCTTTGTTGTTATAGATTTCTTTCACTTGCTTCTTTTAAATAAAAATAGTGGATAGGTGGATTGTGGCACCCATGCAACTGGAATCCCAAGATGTTCCCAAAAACTGAACAGAGAAATAGGGACTTGGAGACAAACTAAAAGGCAGAATTATGATTTCTACTCAAAGAATGCAGTCCCTTTTACACAAAATGAGATGCTATAAATTGGGGGGAAAGCATTAAAACAAATGTCTAAAGTGGGGATATAAAATAGAAGGGCACTGAGAGAAGCCTGGGGTGCCAGGCTTTCCAAACACTTGGTCCCTCTCTGCTCCCAAGAAGTTCTGCCTGACACTTCTCCATCTTAGTTCCCTTTTCACAGATTGTGAGAAGCCTATCTTTTAACAAAGTCTTCATCCCCTTTCCCGCCAGAAAGGCCCACAAAAATAGCTATCATAGCTGGCAACATTTCCCAGCCTGCTTCACCCCCAAATTAGCCATTATTTCCTTGAGAGAGGAGGGCAGTCCCAGCCCACACTACTCCAGCAATTCCAGCCTCGGGTCACAAAAATGGGGATAGCAGTTGGGCTTCTATTCTAGCACCATACTGTGTCCTTGAGCCTACTTCCTCCGCTCAGAGACAAGGCCCTCCTATCCAGTGTGGATCTGTATGCCTGCGCAGAGCAGCTTTCAGGAGCAGGGCCTACACCTTGTCTATGTAGGGACAGTTTTTTAAACCTAAGTTACTAGAAAGGAAAAATTAATGGATCTTTTACCTCTGTGAGTAGCATTAGTTACTTGGGTATACAGATATGAAATCTTGACCTGAAAAAATCCGTTTCTGAAAGCTTGTAGTGACTTCACATGTGACTAAATGAATCTTTTGAAATGATTAAGACAATAGGTGAAGAGAGTGTTAAACAAGGCATTTCTGTTGTACAAACCATGCAGAGGCTATCTCAGCATTGATGATAGATGGACAGCAAGTACTTGATTGGAAGATGGATGAAAGAAAATAAATCTCCATCTCTGGATCTGTAACTCATGGATAATTGACTATTATGAATAGTGTGTCAGGTGAGAAGCCTATATTTTTTAACAATGGTAGCTAAATTTCTAATACACAGAGACCTCTTTCCAGTCCCCAAAATGTGTCCCATTTAGCATGTGCAATTATGCTTGTACACGCAGAATTTATAGATCTAAATTTGCCCTTCATCTGTAGTAAATACATACACAACTGTGCACATATTTTTGCATAGTAGCTGTAGGCCTTTTTAAAAAATCACCCAAAATGTTAGATTTATTTGCCTTAGAATGCTGAGGATCTCACTCCATATCACTTCCTGCATAGAAATTATGAAAAGACAAATCCGGAATCACCAGCAGTACCATAAGCTGTAATTTCTGGATCCCAGCAAATTTGTTAAAAAGTACTGAAGTGCATCAGAATGACGTGGGAATTAACATTTCAAAACTGAGCATCAGCATTTGTTCAAATGTGTGCTTCTTGTTATTTAGAAGCATAATAAACAGGACTCTGGAGTGAAATGAATTGAGCTATATACAACCCTACTATTTCTGTAGAAAAGATGGGGGGAGGGAGGTTGGTTTGGTTTGGTATGTTTGTTTCTTTGTTTCTCAGAAAATGTTACAAAGCCTGCTGGCCCCAAAAAACAGAAATAAGTAGCAACTATTAATTTGAAAACAACATAGGATTGGTTGAAGCTGGATTTTTTTGTAAGTATTATTCCATTTCACAAAGAATTTAATGCATGATTACATTTCTTCAAGTCCTCTGGTTCAAAGACTTTGTGTGGTTCTGTGGTTATGCTCAGAGGTACATCCCCTAAGCCACAATGAGAATTTTAATTTGAAGATTCTTTTTGTACATTTATTATTATGGGGAGTTCCGAGGAACAGTATTTTTCTTTTCTCATTAGTGAGTACTTTAACATCCGGGGAAGGGCCTGGTAGTGCCATAGAAGTGGACTTCATGGAGTCTCTGGCACTTCTCCCTTTACTGGGTCAAAACTCTGCTTGAGGTGAGTATTTTTTCCCTCTAAGAGTCACAATTCGGCCTCTGTTTTCACAGGAAGTAAATAATCTGTTCTAGCTGTCTACCAGGGCAGATCACTTCACCTCTGCCTGGCTCATTTGTATTGGCAAGTACATGGCGTAGGTGGAGTCAAGTCTCTACCTGCTCCCCATCCACTTGCCCAGGAGGGGAAATAATGCTACAGAGGCTGATTTCTCCCTGCAATGTGGGTAGCCTATGTAGGGAAGTTAGGGGCTTGGAGTATGATGAGTGGAACTGAAGATCAAAGAGGTTCAGGCTTCCGGAGGGCCCTACTTTGGTGGCACACCTGCATCTCAAGAGTGCAAGCGGTAGCCAGGCTGGTACCAGACAAACACAGGCCTCTCAATGTTTAATACTGGCCTCTGTGCAGTCTCAATAAAGATCTCTTTCCTACAACTCTGCCTGCCACAGCACTCCGCTTACTCCCCTGCAGAGTTGCACTGAGCAGATGACAATCTTAACTCAAGATCATGTGTTGAGTAGTATTTCCCTTTCTTTAAAACCATTTAAGAGTAAATGTTCATCACTCTTTCAGTGTTTTCTTCCCACTAGATAAAGGTCATTCATAAGTTTGTATATTTTATTTATTTTTATAGATGGTATAAAACAGTATATTAAATCAGGGCAGTTGTCAAATTACATAGAATATTATGAAATAGCCTTAAACATTCATATTTTACATATTTTGTATTCTTTCATGCAAAACATACTGTCAGTGGAATAACTGTATGAAACTGTGAAATTTACTAAAATATACAAGTAAAAAGAATGAGGGGAAAGAATCCAAACATCATAGAAAATAGAGGAGATGAAAAAACAGTAAGAAACACAAATATTTTGTTCATTATTTATGCTGTGAAATTCAATCTCCTTCAGTCCATTTTAAGGATATTAGCAGGAATGTGGCCCATTCTTCACCAGAATCAGAAACAACACACACAGACAGACAATCTATATATGTGTGGGCTTTTAGTGACATTATGGCAGACAGGTGCTTGATAGCCGGAAATTAAGCATCTAGGTGGGGAAGAGATGGAAAACCCATATTAACTACATAAATATATATCTAATAGAGTGGGGTGGATCTCAGTGTAGTATGAGGTCCCAAACATTATTTCAAACATTTTGAGTTTCACAAAAATAGTTTGTTTTGTAAAATATTTTCCCCTGTAAATGTATTGGTTCATTTTTATTATGATGAATTAAAAAGAAGTTTTTTCTATCCAAAGAGAAACTTGCACTGGGCAAAGACGGAAGAAAACCACACAAAATAACTTTGTAATTTATTTGTTCTATTGAAGCAAATATGATGGCTTTCCAGTGACTAGAGACTAACCAGTAACTTTAAAGAGTGCACTGGAAATTAGTGTGCAACACATAGAATGTATTGAAAAATGCACTGAATTATGTATTTAGGGCCTTGGAAGCCACCCACCCATTGTGAGCTGCAATTTTCAAGACAGAACAACTGGCGGCACAGCACTCATGATGTTTGCTTAATAGAAGGTCAAAGGAGTGTTTCCCTCCCCTCCCTCCCCCCCCAACACCCAAATGAGTGCCCTTATTATCTCAGCAACTCGAGCAAAAGAGGACTTGTTAACAACAGCTCTGTAACAAAGCTGTAGCATTAATGCCAATAAAAGAAAGTGTCTCTATTTCTAAGCTTCCATCTCCATACTATTACAGGGCATGAGAGACAAAGTTAGTGTGCAGTATCTCAAAAACTGAAGCAGTCAGACTCTACCCTTTCAGCACCATGGCTACCTGTCATACAGCAACAAGCTTACACGAATAGGAAATTCAGTGAGACAGTGGTTTTCATGTTCTCTTAAACTCACAAAGAAAGGAAGGGCCTTTTGACCCCAGGAAGTTATTTGCCTGCAGGGAGTGCAGCAAGTTCAATCTGGAAGTAAAACTGAGTCTTATTAGGCATTAGCAGAATGCAAGGGCAGGAAAGTTTGAGCCTGTGGACCAGTATGGAAATCACAAAGCTCAGAAGACTTCTGAATGTGGTAAAATGCAATAGCTTCTCCTTGTCCTATCTAGAACAGCTATAGAACAGTTCTGTTGTCACTGACACTAGTTTTAAATCACTATAGTTCTAGTGGCATCAATGGCCCATGTGAGTGGTGTCTAGATTTGGCCAATTTTGTTTGACACCCAATTTATAGTGTGGCCTATTTTCACTACTCCAACTGATTTTGAGTTGCCATCAGATTTTCCGCTCTGTAACTAAATAGGAAAGGCAGGATTATTTCCAAGATATCCTTATAATAGAATTTTATCCATCTAGTTATCCACAGGGGGATTACAGGTTTTTTTTTCATTGTTGAATTGGATGTATCATCTACTGACTAAAAGCTCATGCTATGTAGAGGTCAGACAAGTCTTTGGCTGGTCACCAGCTGGTGACAAACCAGCATGATCAATGGGTCAAATGGATTTCTTAGCTGGAAGATAGTTTGTTTACTTTGCACAATTCACTTGGATACAATCTTCTTTATTAAAGCTATAGATGGCACATTAGACAAGATTTGGAAGTAGAGTTTTATGTTGATTCCTTCATTCTGTTTCTTTCTTTTGGCAGAATTTGATATTCTTGCCATTATTCTGAACTGAGAATAAATCCTATTCTTCGGCTGAGGAGGTCAAAAGATATTAATAATAAGAATGTAGGTAGCATTTTATATATTCCTAGGATAGTGCAGACATCAGCTGTTACCATACCCATTTTACAGACTTTAAAACTGAGACAGAAGGTGAAGCGACTTGCCTAAAATCATAAATCAAGTCAGTGGCAGAGATAGAAATAGAATTCAGGACCTTCTGAATCCCCAGCCCTATGCTTATTTCTCCAGACTACACTGCCTTAGGAACCAGGCAAGCATTCAAGCAGTCAGGATAAAGAAATGATGAAATATGACTATTACAGCTGCAAAATTCAGATCTGTTTTTGAAATCCCCCAAGTACAGTGGGGACCAAATCCATGGGTTTGTTTTTTTTCCATTCATACAAATAGGGGCTGGCTGCAAAATTCAGATCTGGATCTAGAGTCTGAAAATCTGCCAGATTCAGGGATATTTATATCTTGGGCGTGAGTTGAGACCATGTCTACCTGCCATATGGAATAACTATACCTAACTCCAGTGGCATAATGGTAAACAAGAAGTGGGTAAACTAACCCAAACTAAACTCTATATTCCCCAACTGCAAAGTGGGTAAATTCCATTTACTCATGTTTCGCATTGACTACACTACAGCTTAACTCATGATTCATTGGTTACATCCTGTCATTGTCCTTTTTATTTGTGTAGAAAGCAAGACAAGACACTAGGAATATGCTTTAATTTGGCCTCAACTTTATTAACTTAACACATCTGGGAAACTGTCAGCAATAACTCTTCTGACAGAAGCATTCCTTTAATAATTTGTTTCAAGTGGGAGAAGGCTGCCCACCATCATCCTCCAAATCAATTAACTTGGTCCTAACACTATCATTGTCAACTGCTCCCTCACTCCTCAAGTCCTTCCCTTGTTCAAGAATTGTAGGAATGTGGAAAAGTAGGTGGTTTCTTGCTGTACCAAACACTAGGGCCTCAATCCCTTCCCCACCTTCTTTTGGAGATGCCTTACTCTGCTCCTTATTCCAATTCCAGTTTACCACAGAACTGGATCCTCTATTAAATGAACACCTGCCCAATTTTGACCTCAACAGCCTAACCTACCCACAAGGTCTGTACACTGCTGACAAGAAATTAAAAAAAAAAAACACTATAGCTCCAAGGCCAATCTACCAGTGAGGGAAAACTTTCTTCCTAGTCCCAAAAGGCAGCAAGTGTCTCAACCATATCTTGCATACAGATCCAATCCAATTCCTATCCCCAGGGTATCGAATGGTGCCTCAGGAAGGGGAAAGGACTTATAAACCCTATTCAGAGGTGTACAAGAGCCAATAGGTTTCCACTGCACCCTTCAACTGGGTTAATGAGTGGCAACACTGGTGTGCAGACCCATCCTGGCAGCCTCCCCCACTCCGGCTGACCCACCAAGCCCAAAGGGTGCCAAACACCACAGAGCACATTTAAGAGTTCCCAGGCTGCCTTTCCCATGCCACTCCAGACAGGATACCTTCTACCTCTACCCCCTCCACACACATATATATATACTTATGAGGCTGTAGGTTGGTTGCAGGGGGGAATTTCATTCAGCTTCCACCCAAAATTCTCATGATCAGTCCATATTGGTTCTGAATTTGGAAACTTTTGGAGAGATTAATCTCAATATTTAAAGCCAATATCCCACATAATTGTAGCTTTTATATCTAAGAATTGTACAAGTTTCACATTTAATAATTCAAAGACGATGTTGAGAGATGTTCCTGACATACTCATTGCTTGTCTAAACCAAACTATATATCACCTGTCCTGTTTTTCTCCTGTTTCTTCTTGGACACCTGATGGCTTCTGATCTGGAGAAGGAAGATATGAATGATTTATGAGTAAGGATTTATGGTCAGAAAATAGCATCTCCTTTCTCAACAGATCTGCACCCTGTGTTGATTCAGAATTAGATTTGCTTTCGTCTCTGTTAAAAATAGGTTTTTATTCATGCTCCTGTTGGCTCTGCATTGTCAATAAAGCTATGACAGAGTGAACTGGTTTCTTTTCTTTACCAATAGAATTGTTAACCAGGTTCCAGTTGCAGAATATTTATTGTTGATGAGGATGTGTGAGCCAGAGAAGTAACATAGCTTGATTTTTCACATCTTTGAGCACACTTCCACACTGCCAGAAAGCCCATTTTATTTGTGCACTGTTCCAAACTCCTTTTCTCAAATCTAATTTTCACCCTTCTATGTTTTCACACAAATAACATTTCCTTTTGAACATGTTTTTTGGTTTATGTAGGGGTGGTCAAGAATTTATTGCTCTGAGTTCAGCTGTCTACCACAAATACGTTTCAAATCACAAGAATTTATCCCATTTTCATAAAGTGAATCAGGTGTTTCAAACCCTCCTCCCTAAGGAAGGCTACTGCTTTAAAATTTTCAAATTCATGTTTGCATAGCACAGCTCTGAAGAAAAATGGATCTGAAACAAACTAAAAAAAGTTTGATAGTTCTCATCCCTATTGACTGGTTTCTCTACTAGGGAAGCTGCTGAGTAATGATCTGTATGTCAGTCAGTAGCAATGGGCAGTGAAAGCCAAGGAGGACCACAGACCATGGGGACTCTGCTGTTTATAGAAGTTTCACAAGGCCTAAAAGTAACCTTTGACGTTACTGAACTGCTTAAAGTATTAGGCTTGTAGAAGTAAACGGGCTAAGAGCGCAGCCAATTTAGCACTTCAGTACCTCAAGTTTTATATGCTTAAAATTTAATGCTTAAAGACTCTAGGAGAGCTGAAATCACTTGGCTTCTACAACCGTGTAAACTTAAGGAGCTCCGCTGGAGTAGGTACGATCACTCCCTGCAAAGCTTAAGCCTGGTAGTTTGGGGACCTTGAAGAGCTTAACAGCTTCACAGAGCTCTAGGTGGTAGGGATTGCCACTAACCCTACTGAGCTCCTCAAATGTTCTGGCTGTAGAAGCAAAGCTGGTTGAGGTGATCACCCAGATAAGTACTTTGTGGCTTTAAGTACTTTATCACTAGCATGGCTGAGCTCTGCACTAATTCCCCCCTGCAAGCTTCTACAGCACATGCTCCAAAGTGCAACAGGAAGGGAATTCTTCCACACAAACTCCTAGGAGTTTGCTGCGGTATACAACTTTCTGTTCCCATCACGTAATGTTTGTTATAGAAGTTCATACAAAACTCCTGCTACTTCTCTCTCTCTGTGTGGCTGACACACAGAAATTAATCTAAGCCATCTGTCATGATCCTGCCACTGGCTGTGGTAAAAAATCTTGTGTATTTTTTTTCACTTTCAGAGGCATTTTTTTAAAGTAAATTCCTACACAAAGAGCTTTGTGCCAGATTGTGGCCTGGCATGATGTGGCCAACAGGAGCATAAGGGGAAATAAGACTCTACACGCATTGCCTTAAGCAGCCTCCCTGCACCTCTGCTGCAAGTGGGAGCAAGGACTGTGTGCTTAGTAGTTCCCCAGAAGAAGGGGGTGGGAAGTGGGTGGAGCCCTGGCAGCTCAGAGCTTTGGTCAGAACCAGTAGCAGATCTGATTCCCAACAAGAAACAGAAACAGCGAAGAAATTGTGGCTCTGGGTATGTCTGCACTGCAACGTGTTACACAGGGCTAGAAGTAAAAGCCCATGCTTGAGTCCGGGCTCAAACCTAACCCCCCTTCCATCTACACGGCAATTGCATCAGAGTCCAAATTTGAGTCAAACCGGGACCCAGGGTCCGAGCCCCATTGCTTTGCAATGTAGCCGCAGCCCCGCTTGACTGAGGTCCCAGAAGTATCCCACAATTCCAAGGGGCAACCTCCTTTGTTCTCTCTGTCCGAATAATCTTCAATCCATTCTTGAAAATGGAAGTCCCACCTCCCCTCCGCCCCCACTTGGCAAACAACAGCAGCTCAGCTCAGCGTTAACTCATTCTCTTCTGATCACTGATCTGCACGCACACTGTCAGAGAAGCCTCTTGGGTTTGCAATGGAGAGCAAACTGATCAAACCTTTTGCAAAGCAAACTGCTGCCTATTAATGTTCAGGGCTGCCACTAAAGTTTTCTCACAGTGCAACCGAGTCCTAGAGCTAGAACATCCACGTTTGGGTGGGGTGGGGATTCAGGGATATGGTTACTTTGACTCGGGACTGCGCACTGCAGTATAGACATCAGAACCCTAAGTTTGAGAACTGATCGGAAAAATCTTAATTTAGGGTTAAAATACAATGTAGATGCTCAGGCCCAGGGTTCCCGATCACGGGTCATTTGACTTGAGTCCCACTAACCCTGGGCTTACATTGAAGGGTAGACATACCCTCTGAGTACAGTTCCTCCCCTAGACTCCTCCTAGAGCTATTCACGATGTCTTACACAGGGCTAGAAGTAAAAGCACAATCAAGCCCATACTTAACTTAAAGTTAGGCCTTTATAATAAATATAAACTTTATACAAAACAGGTAATAAAAACTTTGGAAATAAAGTAAAATTTAAGATTACAAAAGTATAGAAATAAATAGTTAAGATAATTTAAAAATAAATATTCCATTACAACTCAGTTAACGACAATATTGACTTGTGAAAATTTGTCGTACCACATTTCAAAAACAACTGTAATTCTGGCCTACAAGACACATTGAAAAATTCTGTCAGCATATATAATGCATCGCTTAGATACTTTACCTAGTCAAAGCTATTATCCATATATTGGTGATGGTACATGTGCTGAAAGAGTTTGCAAGTATGTCTTTTGGGTTCCTGTAAGGAATTCTCACATTAGTATTGTCATTTAATCAAACCAAACATATAAGCTATACAGTATCTTAAAGGTAATTTCTGTATTTTTGAGCTTTTATTGTAATGTTATTTTAATGTGTTTTGAGCAGTGGGTATATTTATGTAGCAAATTTAACTGTTAAGGTTTGCTTTTTACACTGCCTGTCTACTCAAGGGAAATTTTCACCAGCATAACTGACAGTGTAGTAACCCCATTTTACATCACTGCAGCTATGTTTGTGGATTGTCTAGCACCATAATGGCCCAATTTGGTTGGCTTGTAAGCCTACCACAATATAAATTTTAAATAATAATAAGTAGCTACTCAAATGCAAAAATATATATTTTTTAAAAAGACCAGGACTAAGTTAACTGGTTTGAGGGTTTCTCTCTCTCTCGCTCTCGCTCTCTCTCTCTCTCTCTGTGTGTGTGTGTGTGTGTGTGAATGAATTGATAACACTTTACACTTACAATGGCGGCTATTAAACATGTTTCAAATGCATTTGCAAGAAGCTAATGTTACCAGAATTAGTCAAACTTTTCTGAACTTGGTTCTGTTTCAGTACAAGCCTAATGAGCTGGCTAAGACTGGTTCTTATTTTAACCAATCTGATTTACCTTCCCTGCTCTTTATTCCCTTCAAAAGTAAATTCTTCCCAAACATGGTATTTTCTGTATGGCGGTTGCACAGAGAAACCTGGATGAACAGTCATGAAATTAATCATAAGTATGACAAATATGATATATTTAAGCAGGCACATGTATTCTGAACTTATATTAAACATTTTCAAAAACCTTGTGTGTTATCAAGGCACACATGCCAAATTTAAGGAAGTTTTAATGGCCCTCCTTAGTTATATAATACTGTATATGTAAATGTGTAAATCCTCAATTCTTTGTGCACTTCAAACTCCTATTTTGGAAGAGTAGGCAGCATATCTACAGAGTGAGCAAACAGTGAACACGTATATTTTAAAGGTAACTAAGGTATTTTATTTCTATAGAAAACTATTCTTCAATGTACTATTAAGTATTAAAAACATCTATCCTGAGAAATATTCATTTCATCTTTTATTTTTAACATTTAATTTTAATTTTTAAAAATCAGACAATAAAAACAGACTACATCAACAGGGTCTAGCATCCCTTTGTATAACAAGAAAAGGTGAAGGCAGTATGGAAAGGTATTATTACATATTATTTATATTCTAGCAGTACTTACAGGCCCTGATCGAGGATTCGGACTCTATAGTTCTTGGTGCTTTACAAACAAATAACAGAAAGATAGTCCCTGTGCCAGAGAGTTTACAATCTAGGCTGATCACAAAATGCAACAGGTGGATGAAATAGGTTAACAAAGGATTTGGGGAGGACAAGATGACAAGGTATTTGCAGTGGTTCAATTGACTGAGCATATTCATTTCTGCCTCCATTAAATTGGACTAGTTAAGGCTTCTGTGTTAAGTAAACCCTGTTACTAGTTCCGATTAGAGACCACTGACTCTAGCCAAACCTGGTTCATATGCCTTTTAAAACGAAAGTGTTTAATAATAAATTGTGATATTAAGAAATCCTAATAATAACACAAAAATTAAATTTAAGGCAGAAGGACAAATTAGTAAATCTCATTGAATTCCCCCTCCAGTTCAGAAAGACACTGGTGCCAAGTCTGTTTCTTGCTTCAGTGGTAGAAGCTGCAGCATGTTAGCATCTGTTGCAGCAGAAGCAGCAGCACCATCTTCTGGATGAAGTGAAGTGAAAAAGAGAAACAAATTATCATAAAGCAGGGGTAGGAAACCTTTCAGAAGTGATGTGCCGAGTCTTCATTTAATTTAAGGTTTCGCGTGCCGTTAATACATTTTAATCTTTTTAGAAGGTCTCTCTCTCTAAGTCTATATTATATAACTAAACTATTGTTGTATGTAAAGTAAACAAGGTTTTCAAAATGTTTAAGAAGCTTCATTTAAAATTAAATTAAAATGCTGATTTTATGCCACCAGCCTGCTCAGCCTGTGGTTCTGTTCACCTAGGCCGACAGCGGGCCGAGCGGGGCCTGCAGCCGGGACCCCAGAGCTGGGGGGAGGGTTCAGGGGTCAGGGCAGAGGGCTGGGTGTGGGGGAGTTTTAGGGGTCTGGGCAGAGGGATGAGGGCTGTGGAGGTGCAGGGCAGAAGGCTGGGGGTGTGGGGGGTTCAGGGGTCAGGGCAGAGGGCAGTGGGGGTGGGGGGTGTTCAGGGGTCAGGGCAGAGGGCAGTGGGGGTGGGGGGTGTTCAGGGGTCAGGGCAGAGGGCTGGGGGAGTGTGGGGGATGCAGGGCAGAAGGCTGGGTGTGGGGGGGTTCAGAGGTCAGGGCAGAGGGCTGGGGTGCTCGGCTTGTGGGGGCGCTCCCAGCCCCCTGCCCTGAGCAGCTCATGGCAGGAGCTGGAAGGGATATGCTCTGTTCCACCCCCTTCCCCAAGGTTCCAAGCCTACCTCTTCTCTGCCTTCTTTACGGAGCAGCGAGCACACTGCCACTCATCCCCCTCCCCCTCGCAAGGGCCATCAGCTAATTGGCGCAGGGAAGGAGAGGAGGAGGGGCCGAAAAGCACCATGCTGGGGGAAGAAGCGGGGGAAGGGAGAAGCTTGGCTGCCGCAGGGGAGAGCGGTGGGCGGGGGGGCTGAGTGGGGCTGGGGGCCGGGACCGTGGCAGGCAGCAGTGTGCCATTCAAAATCGGCTTGCATGCCGTGTTTGGCACGTGTGCCGTAGGTTACCGACCCCTGTCATAAAGGGTAATGAGTGAGAAGCAAAAAGATGTAGTTGGTTTTCTGTCCCAGTTTTGCTGTGCACAGGCTTTAGAATGCATCTCTCCCGACACCCTCCCCCGATTGATCTGAAGTGAAGGAAATTGCAGGTGCCACAGAATGACCTCAAGATTTATCAACAGCACTACAGATGCAGTTGTGTATCCCTAATACACAAAGTGCAGGCTTTTTATCTATTCCTTTTTGTGCTGGAGTGGGAGATGTGCTCATATGGAAGTTTATGATTGTACCCTTCTTTGGATACATTTATATAAAATTAGATAAAATTCAATTTAATGAATTCCCAAACACTACTGATGTTTTCTGTTCCTTCAATTATCATAAAAAAAGTCAGTGATGATAAATTGAAGAACAATAGGGCATGTTTACAGGGCTCTTTTTTATCCTGAAAAAGAATGTTGTAGTGCCTTATCTAAAGTACCAAATACTGCCCCCCATCACCACCCCTCAGCTTTCTGTCCTGGGAGACCTTGAGGAGCTAGTTTACCCTTAGAAGTGGTAGAGTTCACTAAGGCAGTGCAAACAAATTCCGTGGGCCCCAACAAATACAAATGCATGTTGTGACCTATACCTATTCAAAATGGCCAGATTTTTTTTTTTTTGCATGTTATCTCCAATATTAGCACATACCACTGAATAATAAGCACATTGGACTAGAACCACAAAGGGACTTAGGCATTGCAACACCTAACTCTTAGATGCCCTGACACCTAATGGAATTCACAACCCAGGATTTAGGTGCCCAGACTCCCATACAATGCAAGGTGAGAGTTAGGATGGGATCCTCATAAGCCAGCACGATAACCCCCTAAACTAGCAAATAGGAAATACTAAGGAGCGTGGTGGAGCCATAACAGATCCTCAGTGAAAATGATCCATAATTTACTTTATTAGGGTAACAGTGACTTCAGGAGTCATGGACTCTACGACAACAGTGTTTGGCTTCAAAGCGCTAATTCAGGTCATGTCACTTGAACCAGGAAACCCATTTTTTTCCCCCCTGGAATCACTCATGTGTATCAGACCCTCATTCCAATCAGTATTTCACATATTCGTGCAGCTATATGGAAGCACATATTTAACCACACAACTCCCCTCTAGCTTCAGTGTACTGTTTGTTCAAACATTAAAAAGAGGATTATAGTCCATAGAATCAGAAAAGGGCACACAGAAAAAGAAACTGGCCAATTTTTTATTTTCATATCAACAGATGCAAAGTACTTTACTTAGGAAGAAAAAATCAAATGCACAGCTACAAAATGGGGAATCACTGGCTATGGGGTAGTACTACTGAAAAGGATCTGAGGATTATAGTGGATCACAAATTGAATATGAGTCAACAATGTGATGCAGTTATGGGCTAATATCATTCTGAAGTGTATTAACAGGAGTGTCGTGTGTAAGACATGGAAGGTAATTGTCCCACTCTGATTAGCACTGTGAGGCCTCTGCTGGAGTATTGTGTCCAATTCTGGATGCCAAAATTTGGGAAAGATGTGGAGAAATTGGAGAGTCCAGAGGAGAGCAACAAAAATGATACGAGGTTAAGAAAATCTGATTTATGAGCAAAGATTAAAAAAAACTGGGCATGTTTAGTCTTAAGAAAAAAGGACCGAGGGGGGACCTGATAGCAATCTTCAAATCTTATTAAGTGCTATTATAAAAAGGATGGATGATCATTAGTTCTCCATGTCCACTGAAGACAGGACAAGAAGTAATGGGCTTAATCTTCAGCAAAGGAGATTTAGGTTAGATATTAGGAAAACCTTTCTAACTAAAAGAGTAGTTAAGCTTTTGAATATGCTTCCAAGGGAGGTTGTGGAATCCCCATCACTGGAAGTTTTTAAAAACTGGTTGGACAAATACCTGTCAGTAATGGTCTAGGTTTACTTGTCCTGCCTGAGTGCAGGGGAATGGACTTGATGATTTCTCCAGGTCCCTTCCAGCCTTATATTTCTATGATTCTATACTCTAAGGAGCAGCACTAGCCAGGCACCATCTGTTTAGATTAAACATTTATTCTCAACTGGATCTCATAAAACCAGACCTTTGAGGGTATGTTTATAAGCTGCAGGTAGAACAAGCTGTCAGTAGACAAAATCCATCCTAGGTAATTGGACAACGAATTTGTACCACAGACTGCCTTTGAGACCAAAAGCAGGTCCTATTCAATGACAATTAAGTCTAGCGTAGTACACAGTAAAATGTAAAGATCGCAAAATCTTTGCCATACTGATCAGTTGTATGTGGCAGATACTACCTATTTTAGCCAACTGTATTACCACTGGCAATACCATTGACTGAGTTACAAAAGAAAAATCTAGTGACATCTACAAATATTCCCTTGAGGAAGAAGAGCAAGAACTAATATATGCCTCAGCTAACTACAGATACAGTGCAGAGGGTCAAAAAACTTCATCGGAGGAATCAATAAAAAGTCCAACTTGAGAGAGATTTACCTACCAGGTGAATTATTATTAGTTAGTTAAATAAATGTAGGCCCTGATCCTGCAAGAACTCATGTGCATGCTTAAATTTATGAATTGTGAGTAGTCTCATTATAGTGCATAAAACCAAACAATTATTTAATAGCTTCAAGGTCAATAATGAAGAAGGGATAACCAGTGCCTTAATTAACTCTACAGATGATACTAACCTGGAAGGTGCTGCAATCACCCATGGAACCAGAGAGATAATACAAAGGCATCTAGAGAAGTAAGAAATATTGAAAGGAAATAACTAAATAAGAGATTCATCTTGGAAAAACTTATACATTCAAAGCATAGTCAGCAGGAGAGAAATACTTAGAGAATAACAATTGCAAATAATTAAATGTGATAGTGGGCCATTATTGATTAAAATATATTGCCAATTGTTGACTATGCTTGCAGTTCATTATTTAAAACATTTGGGACACCAAGTAACTGAACTTAGCCAAGTTTTATTAATTAATGACACAATACAATACGAAAAGGAGACATACAATTCTTAACTTGCAGCATTTTCATCTTCCACAGAAGGTCTGCTTCGATGATACACCTTCAAAATTACTTCTATTTATAACAGGATTGTTTACAAATTATAAAGTACTTTATACATCACTGAAGAATCAACCCAATAGTTCATATTACTTCCTTAACTTGTTGTTCTGTACCTTTCCTTATCTCTTCTTTTGGTCACCACATTTCAGGTACCAATAGGTGTGAAGGCACCTCCTAATCTTATATTCGGACATAGAACAAATGTATTTTACCTTTGACAGGTTTTATGTTCACTACTGCCATTAGCTATGTTTAGCTTTGCTGTGTTTTGTGGGATATATATCACTTGACATACATGAGCAAAGTGAAGTGAATTCTGGGAAAGGCAAATACAATTCAGTTAACATAACTATCCACATGCTAGGTATAATACAATAGTAATATGGGATGCTCTATACTTAATGTATATGTATTGGCTAACACTATCTATGGTGACAAAATAATAATAATATTTAGCCTTTGTATACCATTCTTCACCTGCAGATCTTTAAGTGTTTTTTAAAGTAATAATTACTGTTATCTCCATTTTACACATGGGGAAACTGAGGCACAGTGCAGTGCTGTGACTAGCTGAGGTTCATACATTGGAAGAGCAGTCTCTTGCCTCCCAATCCACTAGGCCTCACTGCCTCTATTTAAATGTATAGCCTGATTAAGCAGGTAAGGGAGAGACTTAGGATAATAAACATCTACAAAAAGTCTAACTGTCTGTGGACACTATGAAAGAAGTGGTAAAAGCCCCATTTGCTTCAGTTATTTTAAATTAAACTGGAAAAAGCAGTGGAAAATGTTCTGTAAGGGAAAACCTTCAGTGAATGACAAGGTCACATCCAACATGACCCAATGTACTAGGTATTTTCCATGTTTAATGTCTATGATTCTCTCATTTAAGAAGCTCTGCAGCAGTAATTCCTGCTTAACCTGGAGGAAGCTCCCAGTGCCTGAGTGTCAGTCTCTTTTCATGGCTGATTTCTTCCTCATGCTCTTGGATTTACTTTCCATGACCTATTGAGGCTTATAAAAGTCACTTTATTGAGATGATATAATTAGTTCTTTCTTGTTGAAGGCTTAATTGCTGTGCATGGACTTTATGACCACCTTGTTTTTATAACATTTTAGCCCCCAGAATAATGACTCTTTTACAGTTAGTCTTTCATACTACAGTTCATATCATGGGAAGTTTGTGTTAGAGACTCATTTAAAATCAATGAGGGAGGAAAGATAGAAAAACATCAAGAGTCAATTACGTATTAATAATAAGGTATTATTTAAACAAACCGCACACAGCAAAACAAATTAGTTTGTTTATCAAAAAGGGGAAGGCAAAATATATGGCTCTCAGTGTCCCAAAAGCAACCATTAGAGTAGTAGACAGAGAAACAGAAAAAGTAAGTCATTTTACCTCTCTAGGGAGTAAGATGGTGGTGATGCTATGTCAGGCACCAAATCTCTAAAGCAGCAAACAACGTCCACAAACTTGGAAAGATTTGGATAAGTAGTATGAGTGGCGTCAATACACAAATTGGAATTTTTCCACAAAAGCTTGTGACATTTTTATTAATTTTATCCCCAATTTTTATAAATGTGTTCTAAAATGTTATCAAATATTTTGTTCACTAAGAACTGTTTTTTGGTAAATGAAAATGTTCAATCTTTATTTTGCACTCAATTTCACTACAACTTAATTTTTAAAAAATCAGTAAAAAACATCAGAGAAACATTAGTGAGAAACTGAACATTTGGGAGATGCTGAAAAATTTAATTTTTTTTTTAAATTTGTTTTCCAGAAAGGGGCATTTTTTGTCTGAACATTTTTTGGGGCAGAAAAGTTTGACCAGTTCAGGTTTTAACATTGGCTATGTCTATTCCATCCACCACTGGCAGTAGCATGTATAGCAGTGTTTTTCAAACTGTGGGTCGCGACCCACTACTGGGTCGTGGCATGTAAGGTGCTGGGTTGCCTTGCTCCGGTCAGCACCGCCAACCAGGATGTTAAAAGTCCTGTCGTCAGTGCTGCCCGGCTAAGGCAGGCAAGTGCCTACCTGTTCTGACACCGCACTGCACCCTGGGAGCAGCCAGCAGCGGGTCCAGCTCCTAGGCCGGGGGGGCCACGGGGCTCCACGCACTGTCTCCGCCCCAAGCACTGGGGGGGAGGGCAGTACCTTCAGGCAAGAGTCGCGCAGAGCCACTTGCGCGCCTCCGTCTAGGAGCCAGACCTCCTGCTGGCCACTTCCAGGGTGCAGCGCGGTCCATGGTGCCAGGACAGGTGGGAAGCCTGTCTCTGCACCCCCTCTGTGCCGCTAACCAGGAGCCCCCGGATATAAGTCCATGCCCCAACCCCATGCCCCAGGCCCCCCCAAACCTGGAACTGCTTCCTGCACCCCAAACCCTTCATCCCCAGCCCCATTCCAGAGACTGCATCCCCAGCCCAGAACCCTGACCCCCTCCCACACCCCAACCCCTTGCCCCAGCCCTGAGCCCCCCCAAACCCAGACCCCCTCCTGCACCCCAAACCCCTCATCCACAGCCCAGAGCTCTGACCCCCTCCTGCACCCTAACCCCCTGCCCCAGGCCTGAGCCCCCACCAAACCCAGAGCCCCTCCTGTTCCCCAACCCCTCATCCCTGACCCCACCCCATAGCCTGCACCCCCAGCCCAGAGACCTGATCTCCTCCCACACCCCAACCCCCTGCCCCAGTCCAGAGCCCCCTCCCACACTCGAAACTCTTCATCCCCAGCTCTGTTGGGTCACGGGTATCAACAATTTTCTTCAACTGAGTCCCCAGAAAAAAAGTTTGAAAACCACCGATGTAGAGTATATGTACCTATAGATGGCAATGAAAAGCAGGCTGCATCCATACTGCTTCACATAGCTACATGTGTCAGTGAAAGGCTCTGATGGGGAAGCAGCACAGAACATTTCTGGGGTCTGCTGGAGCCTTTCCCCACTGCCTCCACACTACAGAGTCTTTCACTGCAACAGGGAAAGGCTCATGCCATAGGGAAGCAGCGGGACACTGCACTGCTAAAAGTAGCAATGTAGACAGGGAGAGGCACTACTTGGGCATGTAGAGAGCCATGTAGGGCACATACCCACAGAGTTCAGGCATGTATTTACTTGCCTAAGCAGTGCCTTGCGGTCTACACTACTATTTATACCCATGCTTGAGGGGAATGCAGTATATGTACACTACACACCACCATAAGGCGTATGCAGTGTAGATATATCCATAGTGAGTACTGCTATGTTAAATCTTTTAATAGCTTTGTCCCATCCTCAACGGTAATTGCTCTGTCGCCTAGCCAATTAGTTCGTCAGCAAGAGGGTACGCCGATTTTTTTTCCTTAAAAATTATGATCTGAAATACAGTCAAAATGGGAGTGGAGGGGGCCTATAATCGTGTAACAATTTTATTTGTCCTATAGCTATAATGGTAGCTTCTGCTTACATGATTCCAGTAGGGATAAATGACTGATTATATTTTGCTTAGACATAAAGGAACATTAGTTACTCTTAATTGGAAAATGTGAGCTGATGCTTAAGGATTGCACATGATGCAAACCGTAGGGTTTTGGGCAATTCAGTAATACTGGCACATTAGCCCCACTGCAGGAGCACCTTTTACTCTAATTATTATTCAACTTTCCAAGTAAAACAAGCAGAGAAGATCACTTTAAGAAGAACATATAACTTTTCCACAAAGAAGTCAGTTGTAATTAGAGTCTAACAGGTGCCATTTGTCCTAAGGTCTCCTTGGTAACTTACATTTGCACTATAAGAGGATGCATTTTTAGTGTTCTCAAAAATTCTCTCTTGCTGAGGCTGTCACTCTGCTGTTCCTTCTAAAATTAAGTTTTAGAAAAATCTAAAATTAAGGTTTTAATAATAGAAATAAAATCTGTAAACAGGTAAAAAAATAAATAGATGAAGGATAGCAAACTAACATGACATGTACCTGCCAGGACAAACCACTTTGACTGCATGTTGTATCCTTTCCCATCTAGTCTTTGTCTGCTTTTTCCTCTCTTTCGGCCCTGATCCTGAAAGCTGATCTGTGTGGACAGATCTTTATCCTCACGTGGAGGTTCATTGGAGTCAGTGGGCCTTTATATTGTAAATTCATTGAGGAAGGGATTGTGTCTTCAGTTATGTTTCTACAGAACTTAGGTTTTGGATACTTTCAGAGTGTAAATATTAATTACAAAAAATTCAATTGAATACCTGACGCTGATAGTGGTGCTGAAATATGAGAAAACACATTAAAAAATTTGGATACTTTATCATAGCCTTTGTTAACTAATGGAAAAATGTTTTGGTTGTCTTATTTCTTTAAGTAGCCAAAAACTTCTCCAAGGAAGAGAGACTATATCTGACTTCTTCTAGCAGCCTGATCATAGCAATATAAATTTCTCTGTCAACCTGGAAAGCTATAAGTATTTGTATTTCTCCTTTCTATCATACTTATTCAGTAATGCAGATCATGCTATGGTATCTACTCACTGATCCTTAATCCAGGCTTCAGCCTCTCTTACACAGTTCAAGGGCCCATGCACTATACCATATAATAATGCATTTTTGGTGGCTTTAGACTTGTATGCTTATGGCTTCTAGCAAACATGAATCTTTTTGTAACACAGAGATTAGTAATAGATATTGAGATGGTTCCTCTCTGCAATGTGATGGCCTCACTGTGCAGGTGATTGCTCCATCTAGTCTGACAAACCACAGCTCAAGCGATCAACCGGAAATATCAGAATTAGTCCCTTCTCTCAGACAATAATTACTTTCTTGCTTCTACAGCAATTTCATAAAAATATGGGGTATCTGTACAGTTCATAGTCAACAAGGTTATTGTCTGCAAAAATTACAGTCTTTCAGAGGCTCACAATTTTAGGGCCCTGTATCTGAAAATGGCTTCTGAAAGGGGTTTGGGCTGCAGCCTGACTGAAATATAAAACTATAGGGCTAGATTCACAAATGGGACTAAGGTGCTGAAGTGGTAGTTAGGTGCCAAAGTCCAACATTTAGGTGCCATTGACATTCATAAAACCACCGTTCAGCTGCCATGTAAACCTGCAGGTGCTAAAGTTCCTCGGTGCCTAAAGATACATGTACACAGCAATTAAACAACCACAGTTAGCCCAGGACAGCTGATTCGGGTTCTGTGGACTCAGGCTGCAGGGCTGTAAAACTGCTGTGTAGTAGGCTTGCTAACTTTCTAATCACACAAAACCAAACACCCTTGCCCCACCTCACTGCCCCCTTCTCCAAGGCCCTGCCCCTCCTCACTACATCCCCCCTCCCTCCCTCACTTTCACCAGACTAGGGTAGGTGGTTCAGGTCTGGGGGGGGGTGAGGGCTCCGTCTAGGGGTGCGGGCTCCAGGGTGGGGCCAGAAATGAGGGGTTCAACATACGGGAGGGGGCTCCAGGCTGGGTAGGGGGTTGGGGTGTGGGGGGAGAGAGCTCCAACCTTGGTTGTGGGTCTGGGATGGAGCCAGGGATGAAGGGTTTGGGGTCCAGGAAGGGGCTCCGGCTGGGCAGAACTTACCTCAGGCAGCTCCCAGAAGTGGCCAGCATGTCTGGCTCCTACGCAGAGGGGCCAGGGACTCTGCGTGCTGCACATGCCGGCAGGTGCCACCCCCAGAGCTCCCATTGGCTGTGGTTTCTGGCCAATGGGAGCTGCAGAGCCAGTGTTCAGGGTGAGGGCAGCACACGGAGCCCCTGTGGCTGCCTCTGCACCTAGGAACCGGACATGCTGGCCGCTTTCAGGAGCTGCACGGAGCTGGGCACGGAGCCTGCTTGCCCCACTGCACCGCCGACCAGACTTTTAGCAGCCCTCTCAGCACAGCTGACCTGGGCCACCAGGGTCCCTTTTTGACCAGGCGTTCCAGTCAAAAACCAGATGCCTGGCAACCCTACTGTGTAGGCATTCAGGCTTGAGCTGGAGCCCAGGTTCTGGAACACTCTCCCCTCACAGGGTTGCAGAGCCCAGGCTTCAGGCCAAGCCCAAATGTCTACACAGCAACTTTACAGCCCCACAGCCTAAGCCCTGTAAGCCCAGGCAAGCCACGGCCATGCCACAGGTTTTTTATTCAAGTATACACATACCCTAAATATCTGCTGTTGAGCAAGTGCATGCCTCCTGAGTCCAGACACCACTATGCAGCTAAGCACCTCATTCATGCCTGAGCTCTGTCAGGATTCACAAATTAAGCATCCCCCCACCTACCTCACCTGCAGGCTCTGATCTGGTAGGCATGCTCTGAGCACACTTACCTTTCACAAAAGATATCTAGTGGTGGTGGTGCTCCCCTTTTACCCAGTAGTCCACTGCTTAGCATGCTCATCCAGAATGTGGGAGACCCCAATTCAAATTCCTTCTTTGTGTGATGTGGAGCAGGAATTGAACACAGGTCTTAAAAAATGTCCTAACCACTGGACTGTTGGCTATTCTGCAGGGTGTCTCTCTCAATCTCTGTTGAAGCTGCTTTACTTGTTTTAAAATACTTAAATAGTCACTGGGTCAGAGAAAGAGTGAGAATTCCTCTATAGCCTGCATGACAGATATTGCAACCCCATGCAGTAACCTGGGGACCATTGTATTAAATTTATGTGGTTTATGTATGATTTGTGTTCTACTCCATGGGGCAGGGTTACCACATCTTTGACAGGAACTAAACCAGTAGGGGGTGATTACCCCTGAGATTGTAAACAACTCCAGAGAAGTCGCACTACCTGGTGGGGTTTGCATAGACTGGTTCAGGCTGGGTTTTCCAGAGACTAGAAGACAAAGAGAAGGCTTTTGATATCAAGGATGACCTTGAATGACCCAGCATTCCTTTTGATTCAGCAAACACACAGGACCTTCTATCCAAGGTGGGGTCAACCCTTGCAGGAAGGGTCGGAAAGATTTTGACTTACTAGGGTCCCATAAGACTGGTGAGTGACCTTTTGTAAACTTTTAGCCTGTGTATAGGAACTTTTATTGATTTTTATATTTTTTCTCTATAATGCTTATACCCTAAAATATATATGTATTTTGCTTTGTGAGGACTGGTCGGTAATTGGTATACACTGTTGTAGTTCCTGGACAAAGGCTAACCTCAAGTACTAGATCCCAGTCAGACCTGCTGGGGAAATCACAGTTAGGTGTAGAGGGAATGTAAGTCTAACACCTTCTCCCCCCGTCCCCCCAGTCATGAAGGGGAGATACACCGAGTCCCACCTGAGAGAGGTGACAGTTGGGAGTCTGAAACCTTAAGTGGCTGCCCTTGAGGAAAGCCAGGAATGCTGACAAAAGTGTAATTAATGCTGAAATTGTGATAGCCTAGTGTTCACAGCCCTACCCTGAGAAGTGGGAAACCCAGGTTCTGGTCTCTGCTCCAGTGAATATCCCAGGTGAGTGCTCTGATTACTGGGTAAAATGGGGCCTTCTGCTCAATTTTTCTTTAGAAAGGACTGACCCGGCTTGAACATCTAACTCCAGGAGAGGGTTCATGGATATGAATCCCAAAAAGAGATAGGCATCTAATATTCTTTGAGGGGTTGGGCTTTGCCCACCCCCCTCTCCTCAGCATTTCCCCTTCTGGCTAGCTTAAGCAGCTCCCCACTTAGCTTGCTGACTTCAGTGAATCACTTTTTTGGGTGCCTAACCATTCTCCCCATGCGCTGTATGGGGAGCCTGGGCACCTAACTTGGGGTTGTGAATTCCACTAGGTGGCTAGAAGTTAGGTGCTCCAATGCTCATCGTTGAGTTAGGGGATCAGTTACAAAGGTCAAATAGTAATTTCCAAATATTAAACAATCAAGTGAATATTCACTAGGGTTGCCAACCCTGCAGGATTGTCCTGGAGTCTCCAGGAATTAAAGATTCATCTTTAATTAAAGATTATGCCATGTGATGAAACCTCCAGGAATACATCCAACCCTAATGCTCACAATGAACAGTTCAGAAAAAATCAGAATAACTAGATATAGTCATAAAAACTTAGTCAATTTCAAATAACAAGCTTGTAAAAATCATGATCTTCAACCACCCACAATGAGAAAAAAGGCTAAATCTGCCAAATTATTTGCAACAAATAATTTGACCTGCTTTACTGAACAAATACCTCTGACAAATACTAGACAAGGTGGTAGATTTGAAAACAACATGGATAAAGGCATACCACTTCTCTGTGCCTCTGTTGAAACTACGTTCACACTAATATACCGCTTTGTATCTTAAATGCTTTACCAATATTAACTAATGGGCTCTCCTTTATCAATACCTAAACAGAACAGAACTTGAACTACTCAGACTTCATCATGCCAAAAGAATGTAATGTGTAGAATGGGCAAATTTATAGGATCCAATCCACAACCTTTGCATACACATAAAAATGGTACAGGAATGACTTTGGTCTGTGTTTCTCTTGTCACTTTTGTATATGCAGATTTTTTAGATGATTCATCATAACATCCTTTCAGGATATAATTTATAATAGATCATGTTATTGCTTAGTACAGAGTTAATCTGTAGTTCTAGAGGAGCATTTCAATGAAAAATGTGAGTGCAGAGTATTGACTAATGGAAATGTTACAAAATATGAGGCCACTGACCCAAGTAATACACAGTGTATGATGTAAGATCCCACTGGTGTGAGCTGGAAAGCAAAGGAAAATTTAGATGAATTCTTAGAGCTCTGTCATATATGGAATCCATTTAGCAATATTTAAGTAATAAAATTCTACAAGAAATGTATTATGAGGAACTCTTGTATATCTAATGCATTAGAAGGCATGCTGCCAAAGGCTGTCTAGTGTCTATGCAACAAAGTATACATTATTACTAGATAGTGTGATCCCTGGACTATCTTATTACTATTATAAAATGTGTATGGAGATAATTTACAAAATGGTTAATAACATTAGGTGTGACTCCCAAGTTGCAAGTTCAGACTGAATCGAAACTTTCTCAGAGTTAGGGGGTTATTTGAATTTGGTGTTGTGGTTTGGTCCAGCAGAGAGGGAGACTAAATTTAGATGTGGATTTAAATGAAGTTTCCCGAAAAATGCAGAAGATAGAGGGCTTGAACCTGATCCAGTTTGGGGTCTATCTCTAATATTAATTAGATTAATTATAAAAAAGTAATAATGAATATTTGCATACTATTTTGGATCTTCAAAGTTCTGTACAGACTTTAACCAGTCCTCACAAAACCCTGCATTAATGAATTAATGATTTTTTATTAGATAGGCCCCTTGCAGAGGGAAAAGGTTTCCCTTTCTCAGTATGTTGTGCATTGCATGCACCCTCTGTACTTGAATAAATTTTATACAAAGGTATTAATCTTATAGAGTGGCCTTATATAAACAGGAAAAAAATGTTCTTCAAAAATATTCATTTAAACGTAACTAGCTAATGTATTTTTAACACACTTACACAAAGATCACAAAGGATATTCAGGAAACAGCAAACTTTATAAATTGCTCACAGAGGGATTTGGAATCACTCTTGTAGTCTTGGTGCTCTCATTTGAAATCAGTACTGCAAAGCCATGATCATTTAAATTTTCTTTAGCTATAAAGGATTGGGATTATAATTTTCTGATGCACCTCTCATTACATCATTTTGTAAAGTGCCAAGTGGATTTGTACAGGCATTCATAACCTGTTCTGTCACTAGATAATGACAGCCATGGTATGAGTTTGGAATTTTATGTTATTTATTTTTTATTTTTTTAGTAAATTTGATTTAGTTAATAGTCAATGATGTTTCATTTTATCTTTTCCTACTTTGTGTTTTAATTCATTCTATAAAAATGTCGATGACAGGCTAAAATACCATGCCTGCATTTATATTTATAAATAAGGATGGAAAGGTATGTGTAAGGGAGGTCATTCAAACTGTGACTTGTGTCATCTCTGACATACTATTCATAGCTGCTATTACAAATGGGAGCTCTGATTTAGTTTTCCCATGGAAGTCAAAAAGTAAAATCTGAAACTTACACTATCTGATGACATATGCTGGTGTCTTCTTCTTTCTGCTAATCCTAGAAGATTTACATTGCTGCTTCCAGCTGTGATCTTGTCAGATCTTCTACATGATGGGTCCAGTTAGATAAATAATTGGATGGGAGACCTGTAAGGCAAATCTAGGTGTTGCAGGAACTGGTGATTCAATAGGTCGAACTACTCTGAGTCCCTTGGGCCACTATTCTGTTTGGGGGTGCCATCTGTTGGATGTAATGTAAAACCAGGGTCCTCATCTGTATAATATTAATTTCTCCCCTGCACCTTCCCAAACAGTATCAATGGGTTTTGATACTGTAAATCCTTTCGGCCCCAATTCAGGACAGCAGCCATGATTCAGGACAGCACTTAGCACATGCTTAACATTAAGCACCTCTTTAAGTGCTGACCTGAATCAGGGCCAGGTCTTTTTAAAGTCGTATTGTTTATCATTTATAGTGAATGACATTAGTCTGGTTTTCAAGCACTTCACTGAGTGATTTTCACCCCACCTCTAAAACTCATGTACAAAGTCTTTTCTACCACATAAGTACCATGTTAAAAGTACAGGATTTGATCCACTGACCAGTGATGACAATGGAAAGACTCCTGTTGATAAAGGCATTGGGTCAGGCCCTTAATATAGCTTAAATGTAGAGGGTAGTCACATGAAGCAAATGCACTGCATTGAAAGTAATCCTTAAGGGATACATTTTCTTATGTTATGTTTAGACAAAATTAATCACAGACTAAAAAAAGCTTCTAATTCTAACAAACAGGCAACATACAAAAAGTTGTCATTATAAAATTACTTGGGCTGCAGACTTTGGCCTAACATTCCGAAGGGTAATATTATTTCACAGAACTACACAGTTCTGCTGAAAAGGTTGTTCGGTATTCTGAGTAGTCAGCGTCATCTTCTATCAGCACAAAATAGAACCATTTTAACCTATAATAAAACAATGTTTAATAGTAATCAGGCAGCTGCTGCAGAGAATGTATTTTATCATTAGATAATCACACCAGTGGGAGATTAGGGGCACCCAGCTGTGTCTCTTGCTTTATGCATCAGAAATTTAATTATCTCATAGTAACCATACCTGTTGTTGCTGTATGTTGTTTAATTAATAATGAAATTAAAAGATTATTTTCACATGTATTTTACAAAACAATTATATAAAAAATAAGTAGATAAAGAGAAATCACAATACTGTATAATATATATGTAGATATTAACTACATGTTAGGAAGTAATTTTGATTATTATTTTCTTTCTAGTGAAGAGCAGCTTAGTGGGAAGGGGACGATAATGTCACATATGCAATATTCTGAGGGGTAATAAAATTGTGCTACTGTTACATCTTTTCTAAATCCACAACAGAAATATTATACGGGAAGAATTATTTCATACTTTAGACTTTGCCACACTAACAAGTTATGAATATTAACATTTCTGATCAACTGTAGGTATTTTGGCCTCATCGTGATTTTCTTTCACGTATCCTATCAAAAGGCCCATAAAAATGTAATTGTCTATAAAATGTTGGGGAGTCGTTGTTTTGTTTTTTAATGGAGCATAACAAAAAAATGCTACTGAAACATCAAACATCTATAATTTTAATGACATGGACATCTTAAACAATGCAAATTATAGCACTAATCCTATGAAGACTTTACGCAGATACTTAACTTTACACACAGGCATAAAGTGAAGCTTATGCTGCATAAATCTTTGCAGGACTAGGCCTATTTTTTTAATTTAAAAAAAATTAAAGATTGCACCTGGGTTAACAGTCTGTAAATCAAGACACAATCTAATGTGATTTTAACTTACCAAATCATAATCATAGAAAGATAAACACACGCACATTTTTTTTCTAATCACTTTCATTGCCCTTCTATAGACTGACTGCCCCAAAGCAGGCATTTAAGCTTTACTCCCCTGTTCACATCTTATTCTTTAAAAAAACCCACATTTTAAAATAAATGCAACATCAAATAAATCTGCCTGTACTAACTTCCTTTTTCCTAAATTACCATGACAGTTTATATAATTTTCTTTTGACTATTATACTGTCTTTTAGATCCTGCATTACTATTGTAAGCATATATAACAATGATATGATTGCAACATAGAGACCAACTGGTGCCAGCTGGCAAAGGGTTCACTGTTCTGTAACAGCAACTCCTAACAGGCCTGACAGCTTACTGCACCTAGCACACTGCTTTCACAGTATTTCTCCATAAAGAATATCATCTGAGGTCTTAAATGAAAGCTGGTGTCACACTCGTTATGAATACTGTTGTGAAATGTATATGGAGATACTGTGTAAACAGTTCTATATGTATGCTAGAAATATGTTCCAAAGTCTGTATTGAGGCAGAGTTGACAAACAGATTTCTGCCAGCCAAAGAATGTTTATTCACCTGTCTCTGATGAAATGGAAATGAAGCCCTGTAAGCCAACACAATGGAAGCCATTTGCATATTGAGTCAACAGAAAAGAGCACAGACAAAAAAAGCAAGCCATGGGGCGGCTAGTCTAGTGGTGTGCAAAGACAATGAACTTTGGGGGGTATAAGTAGAAGGCAAGGAGACACCCCTTTATCCTGTACCTAGGAATTAAACAAACAGCACATTTACATTCATGAAAGTGGGATCATAGCCAGCCTTGTCTTGAAATGCTGCAAAAGGCTTTGGATGAGATAAGACTGCTCTAGACAGAGATTAGTGTGTTAAATTCAGTCTCTAGAAAGTGTTTATTGATTTTGTTGATATGTAACCCTTCTGTTTCCATTATTTTTATTCACTGTCTCTTGAATCCTGATCTTTGATAATAAACATATGGTTCTTTTCACTATAAATGTCTCTCAGTGCTGTGGTATTATGCAAGGAGCTGATCCTCAGTTGCATCAGTCAAGCTGGTGACACCTCCTTTAGTGCCGGCAAGTTAAATCTCTCTCTCTGTCATTGGAGGCAGAGGGGTAACAATGTGACTCTCAGTCCTGAGCACCCCAAGAACCATCACAATAATGTGCACTGTTATCTGATTTTTGCAATGGATAACTTAGGCTCCAGTCCACATGTACTTAACTTCAAGTACATAAACGCTAGTACTCACATGCTTAAAGTTACACTTGTGTTTAAGTGCTTTTCACATTGGGACTTTAATGGACAACTGTACTGGTGCAACGGACTAGTGGTACTGGCAAGAGATCAGGACAATAGTTGCTTTTATTACTTTGAAATTGAAAAGGACTACAGATGAAAATTTGTAATACTGCCCCTAATTCAATTCAATTTAACCAAAGCCCTACACCACAAATTAGACAACAATTATGCAAGAAGAATCCCAGAATTATGCACTAGGAACTCCAGAACGATGTAGCATTGGTGGTCCTCCTTAAGTCATCTTCATCTTACTATCTCTATCATCCTGACCAATCAGTGCTTCTCAGAATTGTTTATTTTTATGTTATAGTCAATTTATTATGTGCTGCTCTCCACTAAGTGTAAACTTTCAATGAGCTATGGAATTTTCAGGTGATGAGTAATCAGGCAGATTGTCTGGGCAAAGCTGTAAGTTTTGGCAGCTGAATAAGAGATTACACTTTCAGCACCCAGGAAGGAGTGGGAGGTGGATTTGGCCTTCAATATCAAGGAATCAGTTGAGGCTTTTGGTACTAGGTGCAGGCAGATATATCAGCATGTGAAATCATGACCTTGAAGTAGTACTGAGAAGATCCTTCACCCATCTTTCACAAGCTGCTCAACAACCAGCACTAACGACTGCATACATAGGTTCTACACCTGCAAAATGGGGTGAAGGATGTGCGCAGTTGGAGCGATGAGGTAGTTTGGTAGGGAACAGTGCAACAATTCAGAAAGATTGTGCTGGGCGTTGCATGAAAGAAACGTAGGAGGGGCCCTCAGAGACATAGGAATGTGTACACATTGCAGTAACATAGCATGCAGGGCCCTTGGTTCATCCGTGCTTTCTGTATGTCCATTAATCCACATAACAGTGCACATGGGGGATGTTTGTAGGACTGTCTTATGCTGGGGGTTAACACAAGAACCCCCTCTGACTGCCTTTATGTCTCCTCCAGAAGTGCCAAGCATTCTGACATCTTTCTTGTCCCTCCATGTTTAGTTAACATCCTTACCCATGGCTCCTGATTGTTCACAGCTCAGAGGCTCTGGCACCACACTTTGTGCATGGAGGTGGAGGAGGTATGGTTCCTAACAATACACCCCATTTACCAAGCTCAGTAATTGTAAATAAACTCTATTCTCACAGACAGCCCTATTTATTATTGCATTAACTGAGCACAATGCAGGGACTTGGAATGGGGGGGAAAGATAACTTTATGCCTTTAGTTTCCTGGTCATTCTGTTGTCCCTGCCTATTGATAATTTACCCCAGTTTCCAGAGCATCCAGGGTCCAGTGCTGTGTGACCAAATCTCACTCTGAAAATTTGCCTGTAATTCTCCTCTCCAGAAATTAATAGATAAAGGGAGCATCCTGGTTAATATTCCAAATGGTAACATTGATCCATGAGAATTAAGCAGCTCTGCAGTAATTTCTGTTCATAATGATGAACTTTATCTTCATCAGTATAAAACTACACAATTTTATTTATAATAAACATTTTCTGTAATTGCAGTAAGGCAATTGAAGAGACAATGATTTATCATCAGATTATCATCGGCTGGGGGAATTAAAGGCACCTGGCTTCTTTGTGCATTCAAAATGTAATATTCTCATTAATATCAAATCCTGCTGTCTTGTCATACTGGTTAATTAATAATTTAATTATCAGACCATCTTCAAATACACTCTATGTATGTACCCATAACTAGATGCCTAACAGAGCTCATATTACTATTTTGTGTAAATGCACCTAAATCTCAATCTCTGCACGTCGGAAAATTCCTGGGGAGAAAGAGTTCCATTCCTGGGGAGAAAGAGTGGAATTGGCTTAACTGTGAAAACAGTGTCCCACCAAAATGATTTGGATGACCCCTGCTGAACTGAAGCCCAAAAGAGTACTACTACAAAATACTTACAGTCTGGCCTAACTTTAAACATGTGAGAAGTTTCATTGACTTTAGTGGTACTAGTTCCAGGCTTAATGGTTACACACATGCTTAAGCAACTTGTTGAATCAGGGCCTTGCTTTCTTACGATTGTGTATTGCAGATCAGTAATACTCATTACAATATGTTGTTTTTGGCCAGTAACACTACCCTCACTGAGTATATGGGATGCAAGAAATGATGGGTGTTCCCACTGTTGGGTTCATAGATCTCATACTCAGCAGTTTAAAAAACAAACAGACAAACAAAGAGAACCCTAACAACATCAGATAGTGAAATAGAACACTAACAACATCAGATAGGGATAAACCCACCTCCCAGGGAAGCCAATGGCACTCTTTTCCAAACAAGATGTCAAAATCTAACCCTCTAAGCCTATATTATCTGAGCCAGCAATCAGAATAAAATAATGGACTAATAGGAACAAAGCAGTTATTACCCCAGATCAAAGGAAGGATTCCTCATTCACCAATTTAACCAACATATTGCAGGAAATATTTGTTCTGGTGTCTTTTTTGGTGCAGTAGCCCCACAATTTTTGTATTTTTCAGGATGTGAACCTGCAGCTTCTGCTCCCCTGTTGGGTTTTGGATATTTTATTTTGGCAATATGGACTGGCCAGTATCTCTTTCCCAAAGAATGCACTGGGATATTAGCAGTTTACATGCCATTAATATTGTTTTCAATTATACAAGAGCTGATTCCTGAGAGTTATATCTTAGTCCCTTTTCTTGTGAAAATGTTTCTCCTTTGTTGTTAAGATTTTCTTGACCCCAGACAGAGTTATTACAAAAAGACTGTGGGGTCTCTTCCCATTTCATCATTCTCTGCATCACCACAGTATTTATTGTCTAAACATTTCAGCTTAGTTTAAAAACTGTTCAAATGCCTCTGAGACTCTTTACACTTGCTCATGAAATTTGTATCCAGCAAAAACTGTGTGAACTTTAAGCATAACATATGCCTCATGTTTATTAATGTAAGTTTTTAATATCTTAGTATCCTCTTTCTTAATGTCCATGTGTTAGGAATAGCCCTTCCTTTCCCCCACAATCCAAACAGCAAGTAGTAGCATTTTTTCTTGTTTAGTCTTTACTGTTTTTAGACCAGAAAATATCAACTCCACAAGATGAATTAATTTTTTTCCAAATCTCTAAAGCTTTCCTGTCTGTCTATTCTGGGTGCAAGAGCTGTCCTTAGTGACACAGATGGCAGTGGATTGTCTGTTCTAATATTATGTTGCAATCCCCCATAGAAGAGGAGCCATACAGAAGCCACTAAAGGGGTCGGGTATAGCACAGAATGGTACCAAAATTGTAGCTCATCCTTTCCCTGAGGTCTAATGTGCAGATCTGAAGGAGATAGAGGAAAAAGGGAATATGTAACTTGAAGTCTTTAAACCATGATTTGAGGACGTCAGTAACTCAGCCAGAGGTTATGGGTCTATTATAGGAGTGGATGGATGGGGTCCTGTGGCCTGCAATGTGCAGGAGGTCAGACTAGATGGTCACGATGGTCCCTTCTGACCTTAAAGTCTATGAGTCTATGAGCCCTGTGATGTTAGTTCCCAGCCGCGGCAGAACAAGTCTTTCACCTTGTTAGAGACAGGATGTAAGGTCCTCAAAGCTGATAGCTTTGCCCATTGTCTTTTAAATGTTTGCTAGAACCACTGTCTTCTTCCTGTTTGTTCTTCTCACAGCCTCCTATTAAGCTAGACCATTACACAGGAAAGTTTTATATCCCAATATACAATAATTCCCCTCACTGATTATGTCATATATAATATTCATAAAATTGTCCCATCTCAGTATTCTTAGATTATTATATAGCAGCTCTTACAGTATTCATAATTGCAGCTAGTCAGGAATTTGCTGAAAACATGTTTTTTGTCAAAACAGAAACATTTTGTGGAAACATCAGTTTTGATTAAAATGTTTTTCATGGAATTTTAGAAGGCGGGGAGAGGGAGAAAGAGAGCCTAATCTACATAGCAGTGTAGCCAATAGCCCAGTGATTAGACTGCCACTCACATGGCATGTGAGAGAACAAGGCTCAAGTCCCTTCTCTCTCTCCCCCCCCCCCTCTGTTTTTGCAACAAAAATAGAAAGGGCTAGTTTTCGTTCTGATGTGGAATGAAATCAAACGTCAAAACCTCAAAATTTCTCATGAAATGGAATTCTTGTTTTCCAGCCAGCCCTATTCATCACATTATTACATATCCATATTCTTAGATTATCACATAGCAGTTCCACATCTGTCACAAGAAGATTGCAGAGCATCCATACAGACTGAAAATTAGCCCAAGGTGGCCATGGCCAGAATATACTTTGGAGATGTGCTGATTCAGCACATATTTGGGGCAGCTTCCACCCCCACATCTTTTAAGGAAACTTAACCACAAGTTAAAGATGCCCCTTCCCCAGAAAAACACTATCTGCTTCCTCCTGTGCCAATGGTGGTGAATTTAAGTCCTTGGTCTCTTTCTTTCTCCTAGGCCATTGTACCACAGAAGTAAAAGCTAGGCACTCATTCAGTTTAGGGAAACAGTCCTATGAAAGGAAAATCACCTTTAATGCCCTGATTACACCCAATTAGGTAATGACTTTTTTGCCAACCAAAAATTTTGATGGAAAATACATTTTCTACGGAAAACTTCAGGTTTTCATCAAAAACCAAAACCAAAAACAATCTTAAGTTTTCAGTGACTGAAACCCCCTCAAATTTTCAGTGTTTGGATATTTTTAAATGAAAACCCAAATGTTTCATTTACAACCTCCCCCCTTTTAAAACAAGTTTTGGCCATCTCTAGTTCTGAATTTAGATACTCAATCAGACAGGAAAATGTGCTGCATGAATCATATGATTGAGACTGAAACTGCAGCTGATTTATAATTGTGCACAGAGCCATTTACTGGCAGAAATACAGTGTCTGACTGAAAAGAACATAAAAGTAGAATGTCATTCTACATTTGTATGTTACTTCTTTTTCTTGATCTTTTCATCTTCATTTTATTTACCTGTCTTTACTTACCTGTCTCTGCTTTGTAAAGTTGTGTTTTCATTGTTCCATCTGGCTGGGGAATGTAAATCGGGAATATTGCTTTAATTTAAAGGGGCATAAAAGCAGAAGCTGCCATGTGAGAAAACACAGTGGAATAGGATGATTGGCTGAAGCCAAATGGAGGATGAACTTGTGCCCTTATCAAATAGTCTCCAGTTCCTTGGTCAATTAAGTTCAGATCAGGATTCTCAATGGGCCAAAGCAAATGTAACATTCTTGTTAAGGTGCTGGTAGAAGAAATAATTACTGCTTCTAATATCTGAATGTATATATTTTTATTCATTCAACATTTTTATTTAAACAAAAAGAACCAGTATCAAATACACAGTCAATATTCTGACTTTTTTCTCTACTTCCATCCTGCACTGAACCAGCAGGAGTCTAACCCCCACTGGTCTGCCACTGTGTTCGTAGTGTCTCACATGTAAAGTTGTGTGTCTTTTCCTATTGTGTTTTCTTCCAATTGTCTGAGCAGTTTTGAAACTAATAGCCCAGAAAGTAGAAGTTCCACCGGAGATAGCAGTGGTCAAAATATAAATAAACACATTGGTGAATATATAAATAGCTGCAGCACAATGTGCTTCATTCCTTTTTTTCTCCTTAGCTCAAAAATGCCACCGTAAATATGATATCACTCTGTCTTAGGGCATAAGTAGAAACATAAAACAAAACAAAACCCCACCACTGTCACCACAGGTTGGCAAACCTAAATCTCAGGGATCCAGACTCAGATTTTTTTAATCCATACCTTTTTATGTCTCGGTAGATTTTTACCCCATTCATGTGTACACTATGTGACTGTATATTAGCATCAAAATGAAAACAGACCTACATTAACCTCTCAGCCGGTATGTATATGCCCTGATCCTGCAAACACTAATGTACATGCTGAACTTTAAGCTCCTGATTATCCCCACTGATTTTAAGTTAAGCATGTGCATCAGTGTTTGCAGGACTGCAACCACAATGTTTTCCTAGTATGGTGTTTTCCACCACCCCAATAAGGTATCACTTTTTGGGGTGCAGTTCAGACCAGTAAGAGTGTCATTGCCTGCCCTATAACCCTGGTTGCTTTAAATGTTCTGCTGCTGTAGCTCACAGCCTGGACACCAATAGCAAGCAGACAAGCATGCAATCCCTTGAGTGTCTGTGCGCCCTGGTTCAGCACTCTGACCCCAGCAGCCTGCCTACAACAACAGCCCCACCCTGGTCTCCAGAAGCCTTTTTTTTTTACTTGTAGGGTGACCCCCCAACACACCCCCAGTCCTGAATTTCCCCCAAACCATCTGCTCTGAAATGTCCTTCTTCTGGAACACTCAGAGAAGTATAAGATGTGTTGTTCCTTTAAAAAGACAAAAGGATAGTTTATTACTTTAACTGGAGTTAACGATCACTTCAATTCAAATACAGCCTGGAGTTGGTTTAGATTACAAATCAAACCAGTTTATTAGCAAAAAGAGAGATGTTTTAAGTGAGTTCAAGTACAAGGGATAAAGACAAAATGCGTACAAGCAAATCAAAGTAAAATATGATTTCTGGTGGCTAAGACTTAACAAACTACAGCCTTGGTGCAAGGTAGATTTCCTTCCAATCTTTCTTCTTTCCAGCTACAGCTGACTTTCTCTTAGTCAGGACCTTCCACAGAAATCGAAAGTGCTGATTTCCTTTGTCTTCCTAAGGAAAGATCTTTCTCTAAGCAGGGTTTTCACATATATTCGGTTCCCAGAGACGTCAACCCCCTTTGTTGAAGGGCTCAACTTTCCCCTTCTGTCTGTCTAGTGATGGAGCCCAAGATAGCTTATTCTTTCTCCTTATGTTTTTCCAAACTCACTGTTTTGTCCCCAGACTCGGAGTGACCTCATGGTTCCTCTCCTCCTGTGGGCTTCCCACACACACCCACCTCCGCTGATTTCTATGTAAATGGGGCTCCTGTTGTTTTTTGTTCAGACCTTGTTTAATTTCATTGGTGACAGAAAACTGCCTTCCCTCCTGTTGGTTTCCCCCCTTTGTTTGGTCACAGGATTTAAAGCATAATCTCGGTGACTATTCATAATTCCTCCTATAGTGTAAATACATACATTCTATGATAATATTAATGACCAGTATATCATTAGCTTTCAAAAAGACCTTACCTGATACACTTTGATAATACAGTAATATTGTATACAAGCAGTTGATTCAATTACTTATCAGATGAGGGTCAGACCTCCTATCTGTATAGTTAACATGCTATCTCCCCCACTTGCTAGGTTGATGGCTTTATTTACCTTTTATGTAAATGTGTTTCATTGTCTCCGCCTGATGGCCAAGCTTGTCAGACAAGAAAATATGCATTCTTTTGTCTGGGGCAGAATGCGCTTATTCATTGCTTGCCAAACACATTTTAAGAACATAATTTTAGCACATATCCATAACACTTAGTACACGTCCTGTAGGTACATCACACAATAATATTAATGATCAGCGAGTTATTCGTTTTCCTATGATATATTACATGCCACCTTTTGGGTATATTTCATGACAACAGTGTGTTAGGTGTACAACAGTGTGTTAGGTGTAGTGAGTATGTCAGGCCTAATGAGTTGCTGACACAGAGTAGTGAACCACCAATGAGAGGGTCTGTGCTTTAAGGGCACAAGTTGGTTTTTAACTTTCAGCAATTTGAAGTTTTATATTTTTCTAGCCTGGATGTCTTTATTTTCTTAGTAAGGAAAATAATTTCAGTTTAAACTATACTTTCTTGTGGCCATGTCAGATGTGAGCACATAACTAGGTTTGGTCGCACGGAATATGGTTGAAATTACTTATTGTATATCTGTGAACTTTCTGAAAGCTGAACTATTAAAATTTAGTTAACAGCTAAGGTGAATGATTTTGTGTATGTAGCTTCTATTTCTGTTTTAAAAAAATAAATTGAAGGGCACAATTTCAAGTTAAAAATTCAGCACAAAGCTTTGTAAAACTGCTGTAAAAATCTTCCAGAAGAAGCTATTTCTAGCTACACTCCATTGCTTTCGACAAGCCATTCAGACCCTTACATTTTCAAAGATTTGCTCAAGGTTATAGCCTTGTGATTCCTATTAACATTGATGAGTACCATGGAGCTAAATCCCTCTCACCACTTAGAAAGTATACTCTTTAATACATGACTGTCATGCTAATTCATTTATTTTTCTTTTGACTGTGTTTTGGTGTTCATGCTTCTACCAGTGGTTTGGTCTTACTAATATTCATCAGAGGCAGTTTTCTTTCCGTTTCCAATATTTAAAACAATATTTTAGCTCCACAGCACATTTTGTATTGAAGCCATATGAACAAAATACTGTGGTTGGTTGGTTTGTTTGTTTGTTTGCTTGCTTGCTTGTTAAAAGATCACTGATCCTCCCTTTTATAATCCAATGTTAAAAACAACAAAAATAATACAATTAAGAAAAACTATGAAGGATATTATGAATACATAAAGATCCAAAGCAATTGGTTTAAAATTAATATCTTTTCATTAGAGGTGGTCACAATCTTTTACCCCACAGAAAATTTTGACTTTTCATTTGAACCTGAAACTTGAAAGATGTTGGCTCTCACCTGAAAATCGAAAGTTTTTGATGAAAACACTATATTTTTAGCAAAGGGAAGATTTTTTTTTAAATGTGTTTAATTGAAAATCCAATTTTCTATAAAAAAAGAGATTTGATGCTAAATTTTCTACTGGCTCCATGTGTTTTCACATTATACAATATGACAAAAGAGAATGGAGTGCACATTTTTTTACTATACCACCATAATAATTTGAACTCCATCACCCTTGCTACCTTGCCCTTTTTTCAAGAAAAATCTTTCTTGTTTTTGCAATCTCAAATAATATGTAACTTTAACTGCAAATTGTGCTCATATCCGTTGGTGTTGGCATCCTGAATATGAAGATTTAAAGAGAAAGAGTTCATAGTTTTGCTGATTAACGATGAAATTCACCCTCTCATGCATAGTTTGAGCAGTGAAGTGTTGCACAAGGGGAAAATAATTAAAATGTTACTCTATTGCATTCTCTATACCCACTATTTAAAACATTAGTTTCAAAAGTATATTTATACTATGTTCTTATCGAGAGCCATGTATGCCGTCTAACAGTGGGGGGAAACAGCCAGTTTGGGTGAATATAGAAGAGCAGGAAGGAATTAAGGTGAAGAAAGTAAACTATGTGGTAAACTAAATACCAAGCAGAATTGTACTACAAAGATTATGAGGGAAAAAGGGAGTGCAAAAATGTGAACAAAGGAGGGATGCTCAGGAAGACATCTTGATGGAAACAGTCTATCTTTTGAGTACATAGAAATAGAGATTTGCAAAGAAGACTCTGCTACCTCTGAGACAACTAAATTAATTTAGTGACAGAAAAGGTAGGAAGGTCAATGTTGCTAAAAATTAAATTAAATCCATGTCTCTATGCTCATAGAAGAGGATAGGGACAGATGCCAGAAACAGAAATAAATGTCCCACACGAGGAGGGATAAATACTGAAGAAAGACATGATCCTGTCAAACGAGGTGCTCATCAAATTAGTATAAAAAAATGTAAGGACTAAGTGGCAGGCACTCCATACTCTTCGAGACAGTGGGAAAGTGATGGAGGAGGTTTGGGGGAAGAGGAGGGTTAAGGGTTTTTTTAATATGACTGAATTTTCTCAAGCTGCTGTCTGCTATTTTTTTTAAAAAAGTCACTCTTTCCCCTTCTGTTTTCATCTCAAGCATTGGCAGCACGCACTGAGCGTGAAATTCACCGCTGTGCAGAGGGCCAGCAAGTTAAGCCACTGTTAAACCCTCCGAATGGGACTGCAGTGGCACGCCGGGCCTCTGCATAGGAGTGACACATTCACCCTGAGATGTGAGCACCGCACACCATACGTTAGGATAAGGTGGCATAGCACTTACAACTAGACCCAAGAGTCAACGGGCTGCTATGGATCTATCCTCCCACCCATCCATAACAATGCCTGGAACAAATGTCTGTCTGAGAAAGGGAAGGGTGAATTAATCCCTAGGGATGTCTGTTAAAGCTTGTTCAGGGCCCCTGCACACACCAAAAAGCTTATTAACATACACATTTATTAAAGAGCTTAACTAACTGTACTCAAACACAATGATGCAACACATAACTTAACTGAAAAAAGTCATGAGCATTAGCTGGAGCAACTTCCAGTCATGTATAATTACATGAAGCTCTCACTTCGGTAATTAGGGAAGTTAAATGAAATCACTTTATAATTAGCAAAGCTCTCCCTTCACCTGCATTGTCATAGATTCTCATTTATTTAGTCCTTTATTTACTGGTGGTCCCACACCATTAGGTAAAGCTTTTCTGTGTGCACTCCATTATCTTGACACAGAGATTTAAGGGAAGGCAACATTTCCCAACAGGGTTTCTATCTTACAGCACAAAACTGTATTGGCTCTCCTAGGCTTTTCTTATGTTAACAATTATATCCCCATTTCATTTAATCAATACAAGGAGAGTATTGGAAGCATGTAGGGCTGGGTGAAGGCAAAATCCCTCCTAAAAGACCTGAGCTGCCCACAGGCCTCACTTGGCATTTTCCAGCCTCCTGTCAGAGCTTGAATTCTTTCTCATGGTGACCTCAGCACAAAGCAGGGGACTCTCAATGAACCATGTGGATTATTCTAAGTTGAGGACTATACATAAAAATCTGAAGAGTAATGATTAATTCCACTCCACATTTAGGCACCAGTTTCATTGCTATAATCCAGGGATTGGCCACCTTTGGCACACAGCCCATTAGGGAAATCTGCTGGCGGGCCGGGATGGTTTGTTTACCTGCAGCATCCACAGGTTCGGCCGATCACAGCTCCCACTGGCCGTGGTTCACTGTTCCAGGCCAATGGGGGCTGTGGGAAGCAGGGTGGGCCGAGGGAAGTGCTGGCCGCCACTTCTCGCAGCCCCCATTGGCCTGGAATGGCGAACTGCGGCCAGTGGGAGCTGCAATCGACTGAACCTGCAGACTCTGCAGATAAACAAACTGTCCCGGCTTGCCAGGGGATTTCCCTGATGGGCCGCGTGCCAAAGGTTGCCGATCCCTGACCTAGTCACTGCCTGTGACGTCCCATCTCTTCCTCCCTTTCTTTCTATCTGCCGCTGACTCCATACAGTGCAACTGACAACCCATAATCTTCATACCTGATGCTGTCTCTCTTCCTCTAGCCCAGTGAGATCCTGCCCCACTCCCTCCACTTTCACCCACTGCTGCCTCCCTTCCACCTCGCCAGAAGATTTCACAGTATAGTACAATCTATTTGACTATTGTCTTTCACCAGAGTTAATGTTTTCTCACATTCCCATCTGTCTCTGAGACACTGAAATGCACAAATAAAATCAGATAGTCCAAGTCATATTTCATTCACCGTTGATAAAACAGGTAAAGAAGATGCAAGTTTAAATATTGAAAAAGGGATAGGATTTGATTCAGGTGCACTAGTCACTTGAAATTACTAGTAAGCCAGAATACTAATAATTTGAAATTACATGACAACTAGGTTTGTTTATTGTTCCAAAGTTTAAAACCATTTTTCAAAGATACAAGGTAAAGTTGTAATTTAACACACACACACACACACACACACACACACACACACACAGAAGCAGTTCTCTTTTCTCCCAATATACAACATACACATAATTTTTATTTTAGCATGTTTATTCCACCTTAAAATATGGCTCCATCCTGAAAAGTGATTCTATAAAAACGTCACTGTGAGGTTCCATGCCTATGATCTCTTAATGCATTCCAGATAAATCAGCTAGGTTTTTAGGTAAAACAATGTGGATTTTTTTCCTTTCAGTCCTCAACCTGTAACATCAAGTTGGATTCTCTCTAGCTAATGTAAGAAAATAGTCAGCAGTTCTGTTAATGACGAATGAGCCAGACAAGAACAGAGTTTATTCTGTCAGAGATGTGTTGACGCTTCATTGCTAAAAGGAGAAATAAGTTAGACAAGCCTATTTGGTCAGTATAATAAACCAATATGACCATAAATATGCAGATAGCGCCAACTGGGTAGGAGAGTTGTTAATTTGTGGCCTGTATTCTCGTTTTGATGTGATAACTCTTGCGAATACAGGATTTTTAAAATCAAGACAGAATTATACTCTCTGTTTGGGACTTCCATGTGGTCCCATTTGTGAGAGAGTGAGGAGGGATGCAGCAGGAGCCCTCAGAGGAATTCTGGCTGACTTGGACAGAATTCTGCCTGGCACTCTAAGACACGCCCTCCCTCCCTAGCCAGTCCTGTTGTCTGGCCAAGCAGAGGGCAGAGCCCATTGTATGGACTTCCCTTCAGTTCTCCTTGTGTAGCACTGTCCTTGGACAGTGTTTCCAGTCACCATCTGGATTGGCCCTGGCCCCAGAACACTGGACAAGTTTGGGCTGGGCAGGTTGCTTGTGCCCCCTCTCTTCTTCTCTTCAAACAGCTACGCAGAGCCAACTACAATAGAGGCCCATTGTGGTTTCTAAGTCTACCATTGGGTTTGGATCTTAAGCTTTGCAAATCATCTTTTTAAAATGGAATTTGATAAACAGAAGTGGAATTTTGTGAGATAATAGGGAGTTATCAAAATTGCATATTATACTGTTATCTGAATTTGAGAAATTCTGTGAAATGACTGGTTTTGCTACATATGTCTAAGAAACCAAAGCCCATGGACATTTAGCTCAGCTTTCATCTATTTCTAAATGATGGCCCAACTTCACCTCCCAGGGTAAGCAGATATCTCTCCAGTGGAGCTGCAAGCACAAACACAAGGCCTGAATTTGGTGCTATTTTTGTATATTGTACATAGAAATATAGTTCACAATTTATAGTATAGTTCTGTTTTCTTAACGGTTTCTAAAAAAGTAATGAACATAGATGGTTATAAGTCCATGAGGAGCAGGTATAAACCATGATTATAAGCAACCTATTGACCTATTGGACTCTAACAATCTCTAACAGTTGATTAACCATTATTACAAGATCTATTTTTAATCCTTTATAAACCATTTATAAAGGTGTCAGATCAATGGTCTTCCTCAAGGCTCAGTTCTTTCACTGATACTGTCCAATGTGTTTGTTTACCTGCCGCATCCGCAGGTTCGGCCGATCGCGGCTCCCACTGGCCGCGGTTCACCACTCCAGGCCAATGGGAGCTGCTGGAAGCGGCGCAGGCCGAGGGATGATATGCTAGCACATATACTGAGAAAGAGTCATTTGTAAATACTTAATATAAAGTATGACTGATTATATATGCATTAAAACCCTGTATATATACAGGGTTTTAGTAACCATAAAATGACATTGTGCAGCCATCTTTATGACTAATTGTACTTTGAATTAATGTCCACAAATATGCTTTGAGTTTAATTATTATATTCATGTCATAGAAAAGATGCTACTAGTTACCGTTGCGTGTTCATGATGAATAAATCATATTATGCCTGACAGACATTCCGTAATTTCTTTGCCATGGAGTGTAATGTTGCATATAAAACACAGCTCTGCTGAGCTACCAAGTATGACTTGATAGAATGTCACTATCTTTATGCAAAATGACTTTTTTCTGGTAAGAACTTTTTACAGATTATTGTATGTTTTATTAATGGTTGTGGGAGGGTGGCTTGTAAACTTTTTGAAAATAAAATAAAGGAGAGCTTTTTGCTGGGTCTGGTTTTTACTTCATTCAGATCAATTCAATCAACCAGTCCTGTCTTGCACTGAGAAAGATGTGGCTGCATCTCTGAAAGGGATGTGTAATGAACTGATGGGTAAACTAATGCAAATCAAAAGCAGATCAATGTGTCCCTGGTTCACCATAAACGTCAAGGTAAAATTAAGAGTTTCTGAAGACGAAGAAAGCTTCTAAGTCATGAACCATGAATTTGTTGTAGCATGTCTGACATTGTGAAATTTATAGCCAGCCACTGTCAGACTAACTTGTAAATACTGCTATGCTCCACAAGCGATACTTCAATTTCTGCTACGAGTGGGTAGGTCTAAGATGCTAGTGTGTAAGAGCAAGGTTTCCAGATACTGTCACCTCAGACAATGGAGCAGTTATATTATTAGTGTAGATGAAGGAACTGAGGGTCACAGCACAGCTTCGTGCGGGGCTGAACCAAGTATCAGTCTTTTAGGTAATAGTAGATAACATTTTCAGCAGCTTACTTGTAAAGTATATTGTCAGTAAATTCTGTGTCATCTTGGATCTTCGTTCCTTAATACATAATTATGTTAAATGCCACAACAGTGCTGGGTGACATTTTTGTATCCAAAATGAAACTAGCACATATGTATCATCGTCTTAGAAAAGAAGCTAAAATTGCTGGAAGAGGGGACGATATTTAAAATCATTAGTGCTGCTCATCTATATAGCTAAGCAGCAGTAATGTATGTAAATGTCTTCCCATCCTCCGATGCTAGCGTAACTAAAGGTAAAGTGTAAACTAAAAATCTCCACACTGCATTGGGCATTCTCTCAGGATGGGTAGCAGATTACTAGTATAGGAATGAGATGTATGTAGATATATCTGCATTAGCTCTGCTGTTGCTAGTGCACTAAAAATAGCAGTGTAGCTGGGGTTGCATGGGCAGTGGCTTGAGCTAGCAGCCTGCATACGTACCCAGGGGTTCCGGGTGGGTATGTTCTCAGGCGGCTAGCACCAGCTGCCACCCATTCTATCCTGGCTACTCTGCTATTTTTAGTGGGCTAGCTCAAGCAGAACTAGCATGGGTACGTCTACATGAGCTAGGAATTGCATCTCCTAGCTCAAATGTTGATGTACCCTGAGGGGTTGTATACTGCTGTTGGTCATGCCTTTCATGTAAAATCAATAGCCATAGCAAAGCCCCTAGTGGGATTCATAGTGTCTGGTTCTCTTCCCTTTTCAGGGTAAAGACCTTGTTTTGCGGTATTCTTCCCCACACTCTTTTTTTTTTTTTTTTTTTTTTTTTGGCAACGGGTTGGAGATGAAATTGCATTTGGAGAGATCATCGGAATAAGTGACGGTTTCTTGAGATTTGGAAGGACTATTGGAGGCTGGAGAATACATTCTAGATATAGATAAAGCAAAGAAATTGAACTCTGTGTAAGAATTGTTTGTTTAATTTCTATTCACATTAACAATTGGGAGCGTTTTAAGTGATTAATGCACCAGGAGACTATTCAAAGCTTAGCAATGTTCAGCAGCCTCTGAGTAAGTGCATTTTGATTTCTTCCTCTGAAGGAAAAATGTTGTGTATGTGAGAGCATTAGACGGTGCCTTGTCAATTTATATATTTGCTACGATTGCACTCATAACTCTTTCTCTCTTTGTCATTTGGCTTTATAGCTCCATTTTAACTTTTCCCCTTTTATAATCATATAGAATGGCTGCTCAGCTGCATAAATATCTTAAAAGTAAATAGTTAAAATGAGCTTTACCCTGCAGTATGTAACAATTGCATAGAACCATCATTGCAATCACATTTTAATGCGCTGTACACCTGTGGCTTGATAACAGCAAATTTGGTTGAATACGTAGTGAACAAAAGTCCACTAACATATTTTAAACTGTTCTCTTTTCTGAGTTATATTATAGCTCAGTGTCCTTTACCTAGTCTCTTGACATAGGTGGTGAGAGTCTGAGTATAAATTTTCCTAACATATCATAATTATAGAAGTACTAAATAATGTTTTGATCACCCTCTGGGACAGTAATAGACAGTCCTCAAAATGTATTTTTTCTTACCTAGAGTGGCTACACATTAAGCCACAGCATATAATTAGCATGAACAAAATAGAATCCAGTGCAATGTTATTTAGTATTTGTTATTTTACTATACTATGTTTGGACACTGCATGCATGGTACAGCTATTGTTTATTAACTTATAACCGGTGGTGGTGGCAGCAAAACAAGTGAGTGTTAAACCATAAGTAATGTTAAGAACTGAGAAAAGACAGCTGAACGTTTTTACTTGATCAGAATCATAATTTCCAGGATTTTCTATTCATCTCTCAATCCCTTCCTTCAGAACCTTAATCTAACTGGTGTTGCATGTACTCATTCATATACTTTATTTCAAACATTTTTCATGATAACATATGCCATATGTTTATTACTATTTACCTGTCATAGTTCTGCCTAAGTTCCCTGTTCACTGCCTGTTCCATCAAAGCACTTAAGCTTGTGCTTAACTGTAAGGAAGTATGTACAATAGGGCCCACTCCTGCAAAGGCTACAATGGAGCTTGCTATGCTTAAAGTTAAGCATTTGTGTGAGTCTTTTGCAGAATTAAGGCCTAGGCTTTGCTAGTTTGGGGACTTGTTCCCAAAATCCTGTTTCTTTTTTTAGGTTCTGGTTTTAGGTTTAGGTTCACCAAGGTGAACATTTGACTTTACACAATCCCCTGCCTCAGTTTCCTCATCTATAAAATGAGGTTCATGATACTGACCCTCCTTTGTAAAGTGCTTTGAGCTCTACTGATCAAAAGCTTTATATACAAAGAAGGTGTTGGTGGTGTTATTATTACAATACAACTGTTACAATCCTATTATTACAATCCCTTTTATAATTTTGGAAATCTTTTACTGAGTAACTTTGTATTCTTCTGTTTCCTAAGCAGAGTAGACCACAGTATCTCAACTTCTATGCAAAATAACTACACTTAATTGATTCATTTATTTAATTAATTTTGTCTCATTTTCTGCAGTATGCACAATGGGCCCTATATGTAAATTGAACCTAACATTGTGACTTTTTAAAGATAAAAGGTTTTGTTTGTTTGTTTGTTTGTTTGTTTGTTTGTTTGTTTGTTTGTTTTGGACAGAATGAAGATCTTTACTAAAACTGCCACTTTGCTTACCCCCATTCATAGCTGTGTTAAGTGAATCTTTTCATTAAAAACTTAAGTATTTCACCTTTGACTTTAATTAATTGGCATAGGCCCAGAACTTTTTACATTTAAGGGGAAAAAACCTTGTTTGATTGCCAAGTAATTTTATCTCTAGTTCATACCGTTTTTGCTCATTATAAAGAAACATTGAAGTACTGTTCAATACAAGACAGAGGGAACAAAGCACATTTTGCATGGTTCTTCTGCTTCATTTTAAAAACATAGCTTTTTAATATTAATCACTTATCTCTTATAGAAAATATCCTTGCTGGGAAAAATCTGCTAAAGATTTTTAGTTCTTTTAGGGTAATATTTTTAGATCAATTTAATCAGTTCCGTTCGTGTCCAAAGACTTCTTATTGTTATCTGTTCCAACAAACATTCAGACAATTAATAAAACATATATTTGGGACATAACAAAACAATGAGTGAATGGATTTGAATTGGGTGATGGTTTAATGTACAGGTTAAGTACTGGATTTTCACCTACTGGATAGTAGGTCAAACCAAAACGGAAATCCTACATATAAGCATGAAATGTAATAAATGTGGGAGCTAGCACAAAACTAGTAGGTAGGTGAAAAGTAGGGTTGCATATTAGCCCTCAGTTCCTAAAGATTCAAGTTCAAGATTTTTTTTAGATCATATGTGAAAACATCTGGTTGTCAGTTTTTTCCCTATTTAAAGCAAAACAAATGAACAAAAATTCAGTGCAGAAATACTGAAGACATGACTGAAAATATCTATGCAGGAGAGACCCAGAGCTGTAGTAGTTTTTGGAGGTAAGGACTCAAATGTCTGGACAGACCTGTAGGTGGAAGATTGTTGCTCTGTGCTGGGCTCAAGTTGGAGATATGAATCTACCATATACATTATATTCCAGAGGCGAGAGTCCAGAAGGCTGGAAGAGGGCAAATATAGTGCCAATCTATAAAAAAAGGAGTAAGGACCGCCCTAAAAATAACAGACCAGTCAGCTTAATGTCAGAATCCAAAAAAAGAATGGAGCAAATAATTAATAAATCAGTTTACAAACACCTAGAAGAAGATAAGGTGATAAGTAACAGTCATCATGAATTTTTCAAGATCAAATTGTGTCAAACCAAGTTAATATCATTCTTTGACAAGGTAACGAGCCTTGTGGATAAGGGGGAAGTGGTAGATGTGGTATATCTTGACTTTAATAAGGCTTTTGATATTGTCTCACATGACCTTGTTATAAACAAACTAGGGAAAAATAGCCTAGATGGAGTTACTATAAGGTGTGTGCATAACTGGTTGGAAAACCATTCCCTGAGAGAAGTTATCCATGGTTCACAGTCAAGCTGGAAGGGCATATCGAGTGGGGTCCCACAGGAATCAGTCCCATTTAATATTTTCATCAATGATTTAGATAATGGCATAGAGAGTACACTTATAAAGTTTGAGGACAAAACCAAGCTGGGAGGGGTTTCAAGTGCTTTGGAGGATAGGATTATTATTCAAAATGATCTGGACAAACTGGAAAATAGTCTGAAGTAAATAAGATGAAATTCAATAAGGACAAATGCAAAGTACTCCACTTAGAAAGGAACATTCAGTTGCACACATAAAAATGGGAAATGACTGCCTAGGAAGGAGTACTGCAGAAAGGAATCTGGGGGTTATAGTGGATCACAAGCTAACTATGAGCTAACAGTGTAACACTGTTGCAAAAAAAGCAAACATCATTCTGTGATGTATTAGCAGGAGTGTTGTAAACAAGACAGGAGAAGTAATTCTTCCACTCTACACTGCGCTGATTAATCCTCAACTGGAGTATTGTGTCCAGTTCTGGGCGCCACATTTCAGAAAAGATGTGGACAAATTAGAGAAAGTCCAGGGGAAAGAAACAAAAATGATTAAAGGTCTAGAAAACATGACCTGTGAGGGAAGATTGAAAAAAATGGGTTTGTTTAGTCTGGAGAAAAGAAGACTAAGAGGGGACATGATAAGAGTTTTCATCTACATAAAGGTTATTACAAGGAAGAAGGTGAAAAATTGTTCTTGTTAATCTCTAAGGACAGGACAAGAAGAAATGGTCTTAAATTGTAGCAAGGGGGCTTGAGGCTGGGTGTTAAGAAAATCTTACTAATTGTCAGGGTAGTTAAGCACTGGAACAAATTGACTAGGGAGGTTGTGGAATCTCTGTCATTGGAGGTTTTTAAGAACAGGTTAGACAAAAACTTGTCAGGAATGGTCTAGCTATTGTTTAGTCCTGCCTTGAGTGCAAGGGACTGGATTAGATGACCTATTGAGGTCCCTTTTAATCCTACACTTCTATGGTTCTATGATTCTATGACTACTATACTCACCTATTGAAAGAGAGATGTGATTTTGTTTTTAAAAGCTTAAAAATGTAGTATGGCAGATAAATGCTAGCAAGCAAGCTTCTTTCAGCTGTTTTAAAGCATCCCAGCTAGAGTCCCCCTTATGTAACCTTGTGAATGCTTAGACTTAAAAGGAAGATCCCTTCTTGGTTGTGATGTAATGCTCTAGGAGAGAATACAGAGAACCCACCCAAAAGAAATCAGTTGCTGGCTGCCTGCACACATGGTGGGTAGTACAGCTGTGCAAAAAGTTTGCAGTTAACTGGAATCCCAGTTGTCAGAGGCGCTAACACATTTGTGTATATCAGAGCAGGTTCCCTGAACAGACCACAAGGTCTACTGAGTCACATTTAAAGGGGCTTTTCCTGAGGTCCCAACACGCACATACTGTCGCTGGAGTCAAAGGGTTTTCTTATAAGCTTAGATTCACGAAGAAACAGAAACTCCATATTAACCTGAAGGGTTTGGTTCACTGTCCACATGTACTGAACTGTGCATCATTCACAGGCTTGTCTTTGGAAAGTTGACTGCAGGGTTACTGAACTGAGAAAGACTGAGGACCAACTTGAGAATTCATGTAAAATCTCTGCAATGCCAGTACAATGAAGTGGGCTGGAAGGGATGTAAGGAAGGGTAGAATTTGACCCTGAGAATAAAGCAAGAGTAATTCATAAAAGAATATATATACTTGAGAGGAGCAAAGTCAGCAAATCGGATAAGTAGAAATAAACTTTCGACTGACTTTTTCAAAGTCTTAGTTGCTGAGGACTGGTCTTTCGGTGCTGTACAGAAATAGCTATCTTTCTCACTTTCTTTTTACCAGCTTTTGAGACCTGTATCAGCAAGATCTCAACCTGAAACAGAGAAAAAGGATAAAACAAAAAACTAATAAAAAGATGATGAAGGGTATATTCACAGATGGAAAAACTGAATGAATATTTTACATGGTTGATTTTGCTGGGTGAAATCAGGCCAATGAACAGTCCTCATGCCAGAGATTCAAACTACAACCCAGATTTCCAGTGCCTGAGAAAATGAAATGCAAGATAGGATTCCTGAGAAAGAAGTATATAACTAATTCCTAATTCAGGGCCCTATCCCCTCTGCCACATGACCCTAGGAGACAAAACCCCTGCAGATCTCTACTGGGGAGAGGATTATCTCTGCTGGATAGTTCCCTTACTCTTCCCCTGACTTTATGATAATTCTGTGAGGAGAACAACACTGAGTTTCCTGTCTCCTATGTGGGCCTAATATTCACTGGACTAATTTCGCCCCCCCCCCCCCCCCAACAATGGAGTGGGATAGGAAGTATACACCAGAGCAGAATTTAGCCCACTGACTATAATCACATTTTACAGTTAAGAGGCAAGCACTGTGTTTGCACCATTATTCAATGGCATAAGTCAGCACCGATTTCAGCACACAGAGCTTCTTTTAAAAAATGAATCTCTCTACACGGATACCTTTAACACCAACCCCTCCCCAGAGTCCTGAAAGCAGTGATTTCGTAGATAATCAGCCCACCAATGATACATCTGGAGTTCAGGCCCTAGCTTGTAGGGGTTTGGGTTCCATTATTGTGCTCAGGCTGGCCCTCCCCTGCTCTCCCAGCATGGGTCCTTCCAAGAACTTGCCTTCCTCTTCCCAAATCCTGCCCCCAATTCTCCCTGTCCTTGGGTCTATCCTCTCTGATACTCCAAGAGTTCCCAGAATACCCACATGAGCTCTGACAACCTCTTTGTTGGGCCATCACTCCTAATTCTGCATGTTCTGAGGCTAAGGGAATCGTGTAAGGAGCAACACAGTATTTGAAATGAGCAGCAGTCTGTGGCCTACTCCCAGATCTACTGGGGACTATGATGTAATCCTGAACAGAAAAAACAGCCAAAAGAGGGTGCAACTAGGGAATATTTGGAGATTGTGAAAATGAATGAAAGCCAGGCACAGACTATTTTGAGAACTGGAGAGAGATTATGGGTATATGTGATCATTTACATTTGAGCACATCTTACACCTTTTCTCCCCCAACCAGTATCATGATATGTCATGTAATCACAGTGAACCGTATTCTTGGTATTTACTAATCTACTTAAAAGGAGTGATTGTCTTGGATAACTGCAATTGAGTGTGACTGTTTGTTGGTTTGTTGTGGTGAATTTGCTTTAAATTAATTAATAAACTTGTTAATTAATCTATAAGTAATGGCAGAGTTTGTTTCATAGGTCTATTAATGAACACATTAGCACAAAGAGATTTTGTTGCTGTGATGGTGTTCACAAGTGCCGAGTCATACAGGCTTTCCCAAATGAGTCCCAATAAAACCCTTAATACATATCACTCCAACTATCCTGAATTTTAAAATATTGTTTGCATAATTTTAATTGTTTGGCACAGAATTCCATCAGGAGTAAATGCCGTTGAAAACTGTAAATGGAGCCTCTCTATTTTCTTCTTCTGGTATCTCATTAGCTTGGCCGCTGTGCTCAGCAATTGGTTGTTCCACTTTAGATTCTTAGCTCTCTTTCAAAATCTCATGTAAGGGCAATATTCTCCCATACACTCCTGCAAGCACAGGAGTGTCAAAACAAGCACATCCCAGCAGGGAAACGAGAAGAGGGGAATGTCAGGTACATGGCATGCTCCTCCTTTTTCTGGCATGGCACAAAATCCTCATCACTGGTACAACATGTGGCCAGACCTTGGCTTCAATAGGCAAGGCAGCAGGTACTCTCCAAAGCATACTGCCTTGGTGAGCTCCCAGATGTTGAGCCGAATATCTGATTGGGTGTCAGTGATTGGCAAATCAGCCAATGGGGGCTCGTCTGCTGAAGAGCCATGTTACCCAAGGGAAAGTGGCCTAACATGGTGCTGCACAGAAGGGTAAGGCTAGAGTCACCCAGATGGATGCACCCCTCCTGCTATGGGAGAAGACAAAAGCCATTGTGAGCCAGAGCATGTGGACTTTCTTGTCCCCTATGTGAGAAAATCTTGCAAAGAGATGAACATGGTATGAACGTGGAAAGAGAGGACTATGGAATTCTTTGGAGTGAGGGTGTATGTTCTATATTCTTCATTGCACAGGACTCTTATTAGTGATGCATAGAGTGGGTCCAAATATTTTGATATTTAGACAGAAAATTTCACTATTTTTTATCCAACTCTAGGATGAGAGAGAAGAGTTGGAAGAAAAGCAATTACAGACTTTCAATTTGAACATCTCTATATACTTTGTTAAACTTACCACAATAGCCTTTGGCAAAAAAAAAAAAAGGAAAGAGGGAAACTGAAAGATATCACTTGCCAGCAACATGATAATTTAAAATATTACATGCACGGGGCAAAGAATTTCTAGGACAATTTAAGGCTTTACTTACAAACAAAAATGAAAAAGCTTTCTGGCTAAAGCAGTGCTATTAGTAAAACTGTAACAGCTCCCAAAATATCATCTGACAAACCGAGACAAAAGAGAACCATGCTTGCAATGAGGGATGGTAAATACAAAATCAAAGAATTGTGTACGGATTGTGAAAACCAAAGACATGAAGACCAAAGAAAAAAGTATTTGCAAATGGCAATTTTCCTGCCTTCACTAGGAACTAAAAGAACGATTATTGGTGCAGAAGCGTTTATGATGGAATTAAACAGAAATCTGTAGGTAAGCTGCTGGGCCCTGAGGCCCATGCAAATATTAAAAAACTCTACCAAAGGATTTGCCTCTCTTCCCCCCACCCCCACCCCCGAATCTTACCAATTTATTTACGTTTCCTAGAGTCCTGTCAGATTTCACAATTGAAAAATAAAAGCCATATTTAATTGATTCTGAAACCCATCAAAGAAAAATTGACTGTGCCTCTTTCTCTATTAAACATTTATGTCAAGATATTTACCAAGAGGCTTGCAGAAAGGCTAGATAGACTTTCTGCTTCTGTGATTAACTGGGATTAGACAGTCATTTCCCCCTCACAAAGTAGAGCACAGGGTTATGGAGACATATTGAACCATGGTGCCATTCCCCATACTGCTGTTGCTCAATGGCTTGGGGGAATGGGTATCTCTGTGTCATTGTTGATCTTTTCCCTGGAATCCAGTGGATCTCCCTGGCACATGGTGCAAATTCTCAGGGTGTGGTCTGGACAAGGATGGGTCCTTAAATGGGTAGAGGCACATACATTCAGTGACGAAAGTGTAGTTGAGGAATTGCATGCACAACTCTGACTAAAGGTCCAGTCATGTATATATTTGTTCCACTTACCTGAATTCAGCAATATATTTTGAATTAGCATTCTGTGTTTTAAAGAGGAAAGCAAAAGAAGACAGAAGTTAATTGTAGTAGAAATCAAACATACAGTGTACTGTAGTGTTCAGAGAGTACTACACCTACAACTAAGCTTTCCTTAGCCTTCTCCAGCCCTCGTTCTGCTGCTTTGGAATGTCTAAGTGCCACAGCTGCTGTACCTTTCCTGGTATGTAGGAGACTAGAAGACTTTGGTTCACAAGCCCTCACTTCCCTTACTCAGCACTGTGCCTCAATGACACAATTTAGCCATAGCGTTCCCAACAGCATATTGGACTGTCACTTGGATGAACTCAGAGATCTGTATAATATCCTAACGTAGCTCTCATTTACAAGGATCCACGTCTTGATTTGCATACATGAGAGACAAAATCAAGCTACAAAAATGTCTTCTACAGAAAACTCCCCATTTTTGTACTGCTCTCTGATTGACAGTCTTACAAAAAGATGTAGTTGGACAAAAAAATGCCATCTGCACTAGAACAAATTAATATATGCTTATTTTTCCCCAAAAAAGCAATTAGACTTGTCCAGACTTCTCCGGTGCATGTAGCCATATCCTGGTTTCTGTAAAGTGAATGGGAATTATTTGGCCCTAGAACCTGTTCACGGTAACTGGCATTATGCATGCCAATCTGCAGGAGGAAAGATTCATTAACGGGGCTGTACCTGACTTTCTCATGATATTTACTAACAAAACAGTCATATTTTCCTCAACAATTTCCACTTCATTGGGTACATATGTTCTTGACTCAAAACTACTAAGCAGATTTAGCTCAACAGTATATGGCATGATGTATACTTATGTACTTTTTTACCGTTTTAAAGGGAAAATATATTAAACAGATTTCACTATCATATGTTAGTTTTAGAGCATATTCTATCCTATACTTTTCAGCTCTTTCCCTTCTCTTATATTTATTCCTAGATATTAACTTATTCTTGTTTTCCATCAGAGAAACTCTTTACTAGAGGAACTCTATTTTTGGAAGGTAAAGGAGGAAGTGGATGCAAGAACAGCTGGCATGTATAGAATTGAAGCAGTTGCTTTCTCTCTCATTCCAATCCTGTTTTGTGTCTGCAGCAAAATGACAGCTGTGCAAATGTACTAAGCTGTCCCTATTTTCAGGATATGCTGAACTCATAATTCAGTACTAATGAATGTGTCATTGGAATCTAACAGCCTATTTAGATTGCTGCTTCCGCTATTACGGAAGGACTGGATGCAAAAATGATACTGCATTAAATAAATAGCTGTCATGTTAAGGGCAAGGAAATGGAGGCAGGGTGGGGTCTGACAAGTGGTAGAGTGGACTGTGGAATGCTTTGAGAGCTCTGCAAACCAGATACAAACACCCCTCTTCCCCACCGCCACCATCCGCTTCTTTTTTTAAGGTGCATTATATTTGATGTTGGCTGAAATAGTGCTCTTTTTTTGCAGAAACATTTGAGCTCATACTGCATGGTAGATTAATACTTTATGTTATCCAGTATAGCAGAGACAGCACTATTCTTGAGTAGATGAGAAATTGGGTGACAGATGGTAAATTGTAATGGCAAGGGTAGAAAAGCAGCAGAACAGTATAGATTAGTGTCTGGGCATATATACCTTCAACTGTATACTTAAATGGCTTAAAGGAAGGTACACCTAAACCACTAAGATGGTATTGCAGTTTCAGATGACATAAAACAATACAAAGAAAGGAGGGTCTATTTTAGAAAGAACTCTGTGGGCTAGGGAACAATGAGTGAACAATGGCTCTCAAGTTTTAGTTTTAAACAAAATGGAAAGTTCTCATGTCTGGGGCAGAAAGATTCATAAAGACTCTCAACCAGAGGATCATAAACAAATATGGGGGGTTGCAAACATACTCCCTTCTTATAGCTAGATGGGAGAAGGGGTAGGTTGGCAGAGGGTCCCAGAATTATGAGAGGGGAAACTTACTTTTTTTTTTCTGTTGTAACACGGTCACAGTATGGAAAGATGAAAAGCACTGTCATAGAGCATATACTTTGTACCACTCTTAAGTTTTCTTAGAAGCAAGAATTTAGCCAGAAAAGATGATGTACTGTACTCATTAGCCTCATGATAGCAAAGACTAACATAATTGGAACTAGAGTCTTCAAAAAGGATGTGGCTAAGGTGAAGCCAACATACACCAGCCAGCAGAACACACCCTTTGGTGGACTTTCTGCCACCAAGGGCCCCGTGGCCTAGGTTATACCAGCAGAAGCAAAGAGTGAAAGAAATACGCAATGGTTTTCCAAGAAAAGTATCAAATTTTTAGTTTGTGATTGTCAGAAGTAGAGGTGAGCAATGTGTGTGAGGAGGTGCAGCAAAGAGATTGGGTGTGCATTGAGGTGGATGTGGAAGACAGAAGCAGACAAATTTCTTGGAATATGGGTGGGTTGGGGATTTGGGGAGAGACAGGAAGGCAGGGTTCTTACCTACTTGCTTTGTGGTGAATGAGACAGAGAAGGCAGGGAAAGGGGACCACTGGGAACACAAATGGAAGCTTATAGGTAGTTTCACCAATATGCTGCTGGCCTGGTTTACCTTATTATATGTCAGTGTGACACATAGGGGTGGCCTACACAAGGTCATCATGAAAGGGAATTGATAGGAATAATATGCACATTGTCCAATAAGAGATGAACCATGATATGACTTCAGTATTTCCTCCCAGTAATTGGGTCTGCACAATCTATGAGTCTGCACATGTCTCTTGAGGGACAAACGCCATCTCACAATGTGGACTGAACAACAGCAGAATGTAGTTAGGAGGTTGCGTCCTACCAGTGACCTGACCATTGCTGGCTGTAAGTAGCCTCTTTTTAAAAAAACTTTCAATTGTTTCTGCTTGTTTATTTTGTTTTGTCTGGTGTGGGGCCACGTCTGCAATGAGCACTGTGATGATATCATGGCTGCAGCATCAGTCCCTTTTGTAAGACATATTCACATTTTTCTGTGCTCTCAGTTTTCTCTCCAGGATCCAGTGACTTTGGCAAGGTGCCTGAGACAGAGGAAGCAGGTCCATCTGGCCCAAGGATCAGAGAAGCACAAAGGTGGCTTACGGCCCCTGCTTCCTGAGCTACCCTGTGTTCATTGGCTGAAACCAGAGACCTGGCCCTTCATGTTCACAAAGGGATGAATATATGTTATGTAGATATGATAAATATATTTTTAAAGCCAGTGAAGGGTGAAACTCATTAGGTTTGTAGGTTCATTTTGAAAAAGTAATTGTGATGATTATGCCATTAGATTCAGACCTGTCGTTTCTAGACATCTCATGAGAGCTGGTTCAGTTTTTGGTTTTGCTCAGGTCAGAGAGATCTATTTTTTGAAACTTCAGGAAACGTTCAGGTTTAGTTTGGTTCAGATTCAGGCTGATCACTATTTTAAGGGAACAATGCTGCCCTGGGCTAAACCTGGTAATCAGGAGATAGTCATAAGCCTGCTTCCTTTTTTTTTCTCATGTTACAGTGTATCACTTGAACAGGCTTTAGAGGCCCATCATAATTACACTTGTTGCTGAACTACACTAAAGAAATGCACATTTTTAATATATAAACAATGTGATTGATCCAAAATGACAAAAGTATGTGATTAGTTCTCGTTCTTTTCCTGCATTGTCTGTACCTCTGTCTCCACTGTTTGATATTAGCTTGTTTCTTTCTTCCTCTTTTTTCAAAAGGCAATGCCTTTGCAAGAATTGTGATGCTTCTCAACCTAGCATATGTGAAATGTTGATGTGGCCCTTTGAATGGGTTTTAAAGCAGCAGATGACAAAAAGTACTTTGGAAAGGCTTTTGACATCAAGAAAGTATGACTCGTAAGCTTGGGAGAGGAGAAGGTCAAAGCAATTACAAACGATACTTCAAAGCAATGTGAGAGGTTTCTGAAAGAAGTCAAGAAATGTAACATTGATATGATCTTCTGCCTTTTCTTTTTCTGCCACATTGATTATGTCCCCCCAAATCACACAGCCAGCACTCTATAATCTTGTGGGGGGGTTCTTCTCTTGAATCTCAAAATGTGTATGTCCCCCCCCCCCCCCAGCCCCATTATTTTTACTATGATTGTTATGGTAAGTTTTTTCTCAGCAGTGCTGGTAATTTCTTGGATGTGTGACCTGAATAGCTTTCACATAGCACATTCAATATTTATATAGCTGTTTATCACTGCATTTTTTCTACTTCACATACCATATCCATCTAGAAACCTCAGGGACAGTATCACAAAGCAACAACCTAGACTTTTCTCCTGCATTACATTTTTCAACTTACAAATGGGGCTGCCCTCTTAAATCTGCCCATGATATGAAACAAAATCTACACCTATTTCACTTAAATTCTTCAATCTGACAGTTAACAAATGGAGCAACCTCTGTGGAAGTGGTTTAGTTAAGGAAGAGATTAAATCATGCCAATTGCATATTAAAAGTGTAAATATGCCACCCCATGAACTCTGTCACAGTCATGTCAACTTTCTGTAGACACTGAAGCAAGAGTCATTTATTTTGCTTGAGTTTTGGTCATTCATAAGGTGTGTACAAGATTTCTCTCCCCCTGCAAATCCCACATTATGCAGTCTTGTTTTTTAAATCCAATCTGTCTGTGTCAGAAGCACAGCAGTAAGTCTGCTTCTCTGTATGAGGGAAATTGTTTTCTACTAACTGATGACCTCAGCTTAGCAGTTTCTTTTCCAGCACATCAAAGCTCACAGCCAGCCTTGCTGCAGCAAGTGCACTTTTGAGTGGCTTTATGACATATAAAGACCCTCTTTGGCATTCATACTGTGCTTCTCTATTGTTTACAAGCTAGCAGTGAATTATTTATGGAAGTTGCAGGAGCTATGGCTCTCTTTTTTACCCAAAAGCTGCATTTTATCTTGTGGTGAAATTTTATGTGAAAGCTATGTTTTTGGGTTTATGTCCTTTTTGCATTTATTTGACAGGTTTTACAGTAGCAATCCCATGTTTCCATTTTTATTACAGTTAAAACCCATCTCTGAAAATTATTAACTGCAGCGTAGCTTTAACCCAGCTGATAATATTTTTCTTAGCGTTCCTGTTTTGAAATGATTTCAGACAAGATCACAGTGAATAAACTAATATAAATAATCTCAGTGAATAAGGTGCCATTTTGTCGGTCCAAAATAAAGCTACAGGTCATTGGTTCACTTCTGCGGTGTAGTATATAAATGGCAACACATGGCTGAGTAAAATGATGTCTGACAGTGCTTAAAATAATTATTGATTACTTTAATCACAAGTTGCATTGACATAAACTTGAATGGCTAATAGTGCTTATGTTAAATGTTGCTGATCGTATGCTCTTCCCTTCTACTTTCTTTCATACATATCAAATAACAGAGGCTGGTAGCCCTATACACATTTGGCCAAACTTACCTGTGTCCAACTGTCTAGTTTCACCCTGTGAGACTTAACCATTATATTATTTTTATTATTGTTGTTATTGTTAATTTTGCAGCTGAATTCACTACCATGCTCTTAAGTTGTTTCCATTTAGATTTCTTTCCATAAGCATCGAGACAAACTGTGAGAAAGCAATTTGCAGAAGTGGAAGATTTCACACAATGCGAGCTGCAGCTGGCTAAGAATGGGCCTTTCATAGGTTCTTCTTCCTGGGAATTATTATTTATTTGTATTGCAATAGCACCTAAAGGCCTCAATCAAGGCCCCATTATGCTAAGCACCATACATACATATTAAGTAGTCAATTAGAGCCCTGGAGGCAAAGTTTAGATTCAAGCCACCATAATTGAGGGATGTTTGGCTCTGGGATTCTGATTGGGGGCCATCTCTAGTAAGGAGTATGTTGATGTGTGGTTTATTTCCTAGGGATGGATTGCTTTTACAAGTCTGGAAATGAAAAAGTTGTCCCCATGAGGCTCCTTTCCATCCCAGGCCACCCTCACCCAGGGTTTGTGTCCCCCAGACAGATGAGTTCTCCAGACTTCCTTGTCTCCCTTTCCCAGTCTTGGTGTTCATGATGGACATTCCTGAGCCTGACACACCCTGACACCTGGAATGCTTGAATGTGTGCACTATGAGTCTGTAAGCTGACAGTATTGGCACCCCTTAGATATACTGGAATGGCCATTTGCTAAACTGCCAATATTCCATATTGAGTTTGAATGATTCCCAAGCACCTGTTTCCTCTCACTTGCTTTGAGGTATATGCCTGTACACCAGAATTACAGCATTTTAGGGAGACTGAGATGCCAGATCACTAAGATTGCTGTAGTCGTGTCCACACCTGGGAGCACAGTGTTCGGTTTTGTGGTTGACTGGAGATGTAACTCATCTGTCATGACTCGAGCTGTTTTCACCTACAGTCAGTCTTTTAAAATGTAATGTGATCCTGATCTGGGTGTGGATTCCACTGAGGAGAACGTTATGACTAAACACCTGCTCATAGCGGTGGCAATCTCATATTGGTTATATATGATCTGTATGTCCTAATGGTCGGTGTGTTTTGAACATTTCGAATGAGACTTTCAGAGGAGTCCAGGACTGGCCTGTCTCAGCCTCCTTTACTGTACCATTGAATTCAATGGAAGCAGAGTTAGGCCCTCATTGAACATTTTTGAAAATCATATCCTCCATGTTTGCTATGGTTGTTCCTTTCAGCTGTAGGCAGCTTTATTCCTCTTCCTCGAGGGAATGGGTGATCTTCTAAAATGTATATAATGGCATTCAAATTTTAATGCTTCAAATCAATGACATTCCTATAGGGGTCAGGCCCTATCTGAAGGCCCATTGTAGCATTCCAGGTAATGTAGGGGGTGACAAGGAATTGTCCCAGGCTACTGTGATCTTCCCCCTGACATAAACCCACATGAGAGACAGGGCACTGTTCTGTGGCCACTGCTCATCTTGCTGATTATAATCACCTACTTGTTACCTTGTGCTCTGGGTGTCTGTCCTATCGACCACTGTCACTCATTTTATACTTAGCAGGTAAGCTCTTTTGGGTAGGGACAATCTTTTTTATATATTTGTACAGTGCTGAGCACAATGGGGCCCTCTACTGCAAGAGAAATAATAAATAATAACCAACATAACCACACTTGTGAGGTTGTGCTAGACCTTGCATTAGGGCATTAGCATCCATGCACTTGTTCCCTAGACTAGGTTACCATCCCCAGGTTGATTTTCTTCTAATCACACAGTACATTAAGTGGAGTTTAGTCTTGTAGTAGCTGAGCATGAAATTTCATAAAGACCTCATACCTGCGTGGCTGCTCTTTTTAAAACTCCCTCTACACCCAGGCTGCTCCACTCAGCCAACTACCACAGACTGACATTTCAAAAATGAAAGAACATTCTTGCCATTAAACAATCTGTTCCTTGTAATCAACATGTCTCAAGATTATAAATGTCTTACTAGTGAGCCACAGCCCTGGTCCTTCAAGTAGGAGCTTGTCTCTTAAAATCTGAAAAATCTCTTGGAATCCTAGAAACAATGGGTCAAATTTAGTCTGTGGCTTCAAGACACACTTTTTGTCTGAAATACATGTGGAAAGTTAAATGCACTAAAAAACATCTCAAGGCATAAGACAAAGGGATGTGGGCAGAGGGTCCCAAAAGGAAAAAAAAGACTTACAACTTGACCATGCAGCTCTTCTGTACATAGAACTCCTATTGACTGCAGTTGGAGTTGTGTGTGAGAAGAAGCTACAGAATAGGATTTCATCATTTCAAAATTAAAAACAATCAGAGAGTTAAAAACTCCCTCATACTATAGAACATTACTTAATTAAATGACTCTGATTCAAAGGAAGTTAGGTATAGAATAGTAGGTGAATCCAAGTATGTACTTCCTAATGGACCAGACTATTAGTGTTAGCCTGTTGATTCATTTTTTTTAAGGAAAGGCAATTGACCAAATTTATACCTTGTGTGACTCACTTGATTTTTGAGCAACAATACTCTTGTATTTCCTAGCCATATAAGGGCTCAATTTTGTAGCTTATCAGATAACTCCCACTGAAGCTAGTTGTAGAATTAAGTCCTAAATCTTTTGCTGGAATTCCAAGCTAATGTTTTGATTGAGATGCTGTTTATAGCTTTAACTTTCCAACTACAGTCCTGACTTCAGACAAAAAAAAAAGCATATGGATTGTTTATGCTCAGTTCTTTAAATTCAACAGACAAGCTTCTCACAGCTGGTCAATTACATATGTCCTGCTTGCCCTTTCATAGTAATCCCTTTCTTGTACACAAGTCCCTTATGATGTGTCAATTAAGCATTAAAAACAATATGAAGTTACTTCAGAATCAAGATGAAGGAATAACCTTTGTCTGAATGACACATGTCTGGTGCTTACTTATGTTTTGCTTCTCCAGCATAAGTGTCCACAAAATTAATCTTTTGTATTTGTCTTTATAAAAATTTTAAAATAGGGCAATTTTATTCCTATGAGACTTTTAAAATTACCACAAAAGATTACACTGGTAAAATTAGATTTACATAAAAATGTCTGCTCAATGGAGATGCCAATGAGACTCCCTAAAATTCTTCTTTAAAAGAACTGGATTGGATGTTTGAGCAGTGGAATAAAATAAATAAATAAAAAGCACCTTGTACTATTATGTTCACAGATGACATCTCAGTTTTCTATTTATGAGCAACTACAGGATTATGATTTTGGGATGATTTTACAGTTACTGATCTAAAATTTAAGGCCACCCTGAGTCCCTAGTGCTATTTTTTTCCTCACAATTCATCCTACCAAACCAATGTAAACAAATTAATACAGGCTATAATGTGTCATTTTAGTTATAGCCTGTATTTGTGTTTAGGGTTATTGGGTAGCTCCAATACAGAGGAGCTACTAAATAGCAGGGGTCTATGGAATAGATCTGGCTGAGTCCTCAATTCCTCTGGGAGATCTGGAGAATCACATGCCAGAGAGCTTGCTCAGCCTTTTTAGATAGTTCAGTGTGTGCTGCCCCTACTCATTCTAGTATTTCTTTCACTATTTGCTTCTGCTAGCATAGCCTAGGCCAAAAGGTGTTTTCAGTGTAAGGTATACTCCATGTAGCCTCTGCTGCTGGGGTCTGTTCTGAGACCCAACCTCAGTTTACAGCTGCCCTCCCCAAGGAGAATCCAGGGAAGGTGATGGTGCAAACCCAAATTCCACCCATGAGGGGTTAATCCCTTAGGTACAGCGGCTCTTTCTGGTACAGAAAGCAGAGATAACTCTCAAGCCCAGTAGCTCTCTAAAATCAATTGTGTTAGAAATGGGTCAGTCATTCATATGGTCTAGTTAAGTTTGGTCCCTATAATATCTTTGTTGGAACGTCTCCTTCCTCTCTGGATGCTATTAGCAGAAGGCAGGTGGCTTGTTACAGCTTGGAGCGGAATCCTGGAATATCAATTTGCTGGCTAAATTGCAAGAGTGGGCTCACTGGAAATAATAGGTTGGGAGCAACAGATTTCACAGCATTCCCTCTAGTTTATTCAGTAGAGCATCAGATTATAGTGGCTCTTGCTTCAGTACATTATCCCTACCATATCTTATTGCTATATTCCCACGTGCAAGCCTGAAAACAGCCCTTTTGCAAAGGCAAAGATTCAGCAAAGGCAAAGATTTTTTTAAGGACCAATAATAGTTCTTCCCTTCAGTTGACAGATAAAGACCCAAATGGTATGGGTAACAAATTGAACATAAATAATTTCAGGCATTAATGGTAAAATAACAAGGAAAATGCTTGCACGCACACTCTGTCAGGGAATTCTCATTTAACTTGCAGCATACATAAGGCTAAGACCTCTCTCTGTTTGTGTCAGTGCCTTTACGGTGTGGCTGTACACCGTCAGCAGAAGCAGTGGAGTTACAGATTTTGGACTTCTTTAACGGGGCCAATCAATTAGAGTGAATTTTCATTATATCTATCTCCATACACAGTTGACAGTTTCCATATTAATCTTGTGAGAAGGACCAATTTAGCTCTAATAGTGTTATTTAACCTGGCCATTTGAAAAGTTAAAACTTTTTTAATGTAGCCATTTATCTAGCACTCACATCTTTAGACAGCTGATGTGTTTTGTTTGTTTGTTTTTATGAATGTCTGAAATGTGAATTTTTGGTTTCTCATCTAACAGGCCAGATAGTACTTTTTTTTTCCTCAAGGATTTTTATAACACTTGAACCTGCAATATTTTTTCCATCCATCATGGTCTGAGAATACTCATCTTTCTTCTCCTTACTTTGCTTAATCTTCATAGATATTTTCTTGCACATATTTAATGGCATTTTAGGCATTCTCTGTCCCTGAAGTGGCAGTATGCTGTACAGTGGAGATTGGTATATTGTTTCTGTAACGGAATTGTAGCAGATGACCTGGTTATTTGGATGTTTATTGTATAAGTATATTGGTTTAGTTTAATAGGGGGGTATAAGGAAAAACAAGCAAGAATGTAAAAGAATGGCTCAAGATAAGCCAATTCTCTGCAAATACTTAAAGATTAAGAGACACTGTAGGACAGGTAAAGACCCAGGAGCACAAAACATGAAAAGAACTATAGTGAGGTTAAAAAGTATCCAGAAGAAGAGATAGCAGTTGTTCAGGGGAACCAGGCTGAGACACAGGTACCTGACGGGGTGTCTGGAGAAATTAGACCTGCTCAGGGATGGTGAGCTTTTAGGTATTATAGACATGTGTAGACTGTTTTAAAAGGATTTTTTTCTCTAAAAGCTTAGCTGCTACTGTTAAAATAAATAATATTTTGGTTTGAAGAAAACTGTTTGATCACTGTATACCACTGGTCACGAGCTCCCAAAGGGAAGAAACACAGGTGCCAAATGTTTTGGACCTGCTTGGGTAAAAACGGTGAATACACAGGGTGCTGTAGCCCAGCGTCTGGTCTAAGAGCAGGAGAATTGTGGAATTCCACCTCAGGCAAGGTAAAGGCATGAGGCCGGACACCTGAGGGGTGCCCTCAGACAGACCAGAAAGGGGACAGAGGTGCAGCAAGCTCTGTACTGGTATAGCTTCATATAAGCCAAAAACAATAACCACTTCTGAACCAGTAAAAGTATGTGTCATTATTTTGCCTTTAGCAAATCTCTCTCTAATACAGTTATATATACAAAAACATAAGTAAAGATGCACACAGAGCACAGGCACATACATATTCTCATTTATCTTAAATGAGTGCTTTATGTGACCTCGTTCCAAGAAATATAAACCAAAGACTTTTACTGATACACATTACAAGCTGTATACCTCCTTTTATATAAATTCAAATGTGCAGTAAGAAATGCCACCTTGTAAAATTTTCCTTTTCACATTTGGGCATAATGTAGTTTAGAGGCAGGATATAATGGTTTTATATTTGAGACAACCCCATATAAGCAAGCTTCATAATAAGGATTTAGGTTTGCATTTATTCATCAGTAAGATAATAAGTGCAGCCTCTTTTTCCCCGGTCAAGTGTATGCAGTGCCAAAAAGGGTAAGGCATTACAGCAGATTACTTTACATTCATTTTAATAATGTAGTTTAAGTAAAGATATAAAACTCTTTATGTAACATTGGTACCATACAGCCTTCCTCAAAGGTTACCCAAGCAAAAGTGATAGTTTCAAAGACATACTATTTCAGTACCTTTAGAATTTTCATTTTGGTGCGGTTGCTTGATAATCTTGCATTTTCCAGTTCCTGTATTTATCTTTCTTGCACGATTTCCAAGATTGCTATTCATTCTCCACCTTTTGAGGACTGTTTCTTGCAATTTTTTCTGACATGGAAATCTATCTCTTATGACCCTTAAGACCACCAAATGAGGCCATGCGACACAATTCAAGGGCATTCCTAAGCCCATTTCTCTACCATCCTATCTCCTGCCTCATCACCATAAATACCTCTTTGTCCCTAAAGTGTTGCTTATGAGAAGGATTGCCAAAGATGTATGGCAGGTGAGAGTTGTAGGTGTAGGAATAGTGATTTACCAGGGTAGAGGTTTTTATTCCTGGTATTTTCTTAACCCAAAGAACAAGAGATTTGCAGGGCCGTCCAGAGGGGGGACAAGTGGGGCAATTTGCCCCAGGCCCCGGGCCTCGCAGGGGCCCTCATGAGAATATAGTATTCTATAGTATTGCAACTTTTTTTTATGGAAGGGGCCCCCGAAATTGCTTTGCCCTAGGCCCCCTGAATCCACTGGGCAGCCCTGGAGATTTGTGTCCCATTATCCAGAGGTCTCTCACAAAAATAGAAATCAGAATGATTATTACCTTTTCTCTGGCTGCACAATAATAGTTTGGGACCCTTGAATTTTAAGCTGCCTTCTTCCACATCCCAGTAAAAAGAAAACACAGGCAATATGACAAGCTAAGTGATGACTGTTACCTGTATGAGGTACTACTTTATGGACTGGGTACAGCTTCCAGAGTATGTACTGAGGGCGTGTCTAGATGAACAGTTAGTGTGCTATAAACTGGGTGTAAATCTACAGCATACTAGCCTGCCACTCACTAACTGTTGATACGGACCCTGGCACCGCGCACTAAAAGTTCCCTAGTGCACTTTGTTCTACTCCTTTTTCAAAGCAGAGTAAATAAAAGCTCCCTAGGATACTTTAGTGCATGGCACCAGGATTCACATGGACAGTTAGTATGTGGCATGTAAGTGTGTTGTCGATTTACACGCCAACTGTCGCTCACGAACTGGTCATCCTGACAAGATCTAAGACTCCAATTTAGGAAAGCACTTATACATGTACTTAAAATAAAGCACCCTTTCTGAATAGGGATATGTTTGTGAATGGTGGCTGATATTTCTTGACTGATGATGTCCTCTTATTAAGAAGACTGGCTTTTAAGAGTGCACCCAAGTGAATGGTTAGTTCTCATTCTCAAGGGATTTTGGTACTTGTTCAAATCACTGAAATTGAGAGTAAATTTGAAAAAATTCTAAATCATACCTAGTCATTGACATTAGTAGAAAACTCTCTGAATTCCAGATGAGCCAATATTATGTTTTCCAGACTCTACTTTTCCTCCCACTGTTCCCTTTGCTCTTTGTGATATATGGTCTTGAATTAAGTATAATATACCTGATGGTTGTTCATGCAGCAGTGCTGCTTTTGTATAGTTAAATTAATACAACTTTGGTGGGAGGTTTTTTTTTTGGTTGGTTGGTTGGTTAATTTTAGTACAATTTACAAGTGCATTGTTCAGTAACTTCCCGATTACCCCCTCAAACACACCACAATCAAAATACAAGCAATTATAGCACTATTTACAAGCATAGAAATAAGTCAGGAGTAAACATGCTTGAATATTGTCAAATAACTTTTTATTATTAATTCAAATTCTGAATACTTAGCTCAGTGATATTGGTACAATTCACTAACAATAACACAAACGTGGTTTTGTTCATACAAAGGTTTATCCTTTGTGCTAAAATACACTCCCATATACACCAGGGTACTAGTATGTGAATAATATTTTAATTTGCTATTTGTCATTTGTTACTCCTTAAGCTTTAATCTTCTGTCAGCCAATCAGGGTGCAGAAACAACACTATTTGATGTAGGTGCCTACTCACACAACATGAACAATAAACTGTTTTCAAACCACCTGCAGTGTGAAAATTGTTTGGTAAATACTTACAAATAAAGATTACATTCACAGAAATCAGGATTTGTCCATGAACAATTGACAACTCATCAGATATTTTATTCAAAGCAAATAAATCAAGCAGCGCTGGACTGAAATTGATGAAAAAGTGGATACATTTTTCAAAAATGCCTACGTGACTTAGGAACCTAAGTCACATTGATTTTCAATGAGTCCTAGGCTCCTAGGGGCCCAGGTTTACAAAGGTATGTGAGTATGCAGATACGCACTTAGTAAAATTTTCAGAAGCAGGTTAGTCATCTCATTCCCATTGAAAGTCTATAGCACTTATGTCCCTAAGTACCAAAGTCCATTCTGAAAATAGTCTTTTAGGCATTTTTAAAAATTTTATCCTGAGTCACTAAAAAGCAACTGCCCATTACAGACTGAAAAAAATAATTTTAAATACCTTGGTATCCACCTGACATTTAGCTCAAATGAAAAATATTAAGCTATGTCCTACTTTTGAGCTATATCAGTAAAGATGTGGAAAACTGGTGTATCACCTCCTTGTTAAATTGGCCATCTTAAATTGCCACTAAAATTGTTACATGCCCAAATCTGATATGTTTGTTTTCATTGTTATCTATCCATTTACCCAATTCTTTTGAAAGTTACAGACAATTATTAACACATTTATGCAGAAATGCAAAAGACCTGAAATCTAAAGAGCTACTCTAAATGACCATGAAGATTTGAATGAGATGGACATTCTTAGCTTTCCTTCATCATTTCTGGGTACAAGAACTGGTTATTGTCTTCCTCGACATGGCACAACATGACAACATTGGGAAATTCTTTTGTTAGTGTATTTGTGCTCTCAACCATGTCTCTATTGTTCCTAAATGAGAAATGTATTTCACCTCCAGACACTCAAAGCAAAATAAATAAATCTTGTATTTTTTTTTTGGTGATATTTCGCTGGATTATTATGCCACAAAAGCTTCAAGGGTTCATCATGTCACTCAACCTCCCAAAAATACAGAAAAAGTGGTCTTACTTTGTCTGAAGGGTCTATTTACAACATAGTTTATCAAGAGTTAATAAATGATTAATAGACATACTAATAAATGATTAATCAGTTGTTGATTTTTATAAAGTACATCAGGTCAACAGGTTGCTTAATACCCTGTCTTATGTAACACTTTTTAATGATCTATTATACATTCTTATAAATATCTATAATACCTACTGTTCATGTCTTATAGCTTCTGTTAATTATTTATTAACCCTTGAAAAATCATTTGTAAATAAAATGTTTATACAAAGGATGACCGAAAAAGTTTTATTTTCATAATCATTAAGAGGTTATTATCCAGCATCAATAAAGACACTGAAAATCTTAGAAGGAACAAACCATGATTTTTAGAATACTGTCACAATGATCTTAGCGTCTCAGCCTCATAATGTGACAAATTATAGAAATACATATTTATATTCTCTACTTCCTATATGTCCCAGGAACCACAGAGAAAATTAGGGCTTTATCCACAAAGGGATGTAGGTGCCTAAGTGTCACTTTAGTCCCCTAAATCCAAAATTTAGATCTTTAAAATCCCACTCAGCAGCTGCCTAACACTGTAGTTGTGTAAAGTCCCTAGGCACCTAAAATTCCACTGCTGAAGTCCAGTAGGCACCTCAATTTCTGCCACTGGACATATGTACAGCTGCCTCAGTCCTGGCACACAGATACCTAGCTCATGCTTAAGTCCCAGTAGGATCCTCAAACTAGGCATTGCTCTATCTATCTCGCCTGCAGGGCTCGAGTCAGTAGACATTTTCAGAGGCCACCCATACATCAGACCATATACAAAATGGTGATTGTACACTATTTTTACCCAATAGCCCAGTGGTTAGAGCACTCATATAGGATATGGGAGACCCAGGTTCAAACCCCACTCTGCTTGATATGGCGCAGGGATTGATTGCAGGTCTCCTATCTCCCAGTGGCCTAACCACTGGGGTACAGGGTATACCAGGGTCAGTCTCCCTCAGTCTCTCCTGTTGAAGCAGTTCCACAATGTATAATATATTTGAATATGCATTGGGCCAGAGAAAAAGTTAAAATGACTCTATATCTCAGTGCTTGGAGCACTCACCCAGGATATGGAAAATCCAACTTCAATTTCCTGCACCAAAGTATTTTATACAAAGTGGCACAACTTCAAAAGGAGAGATTCAGAGAGACGTTTGTGTAAAATAAAATTTTAAAAGCCAGTAGGAAGGAAAAAATGAACAAATTACACACAAAAACATACTTTATGCAGAGAAAGTACATTTTATTTTTACTTATATATGTGTGTGTGTGTGTGTTTAAATATAAATATAGATATATAGCTAAATATATTTAAAACACACATATATAATTGAAATAGTAACATTTTAATAGGATTATTTCATTAACACTTTATAAAAGTAATCAAAGAACAGTATAAAATATTGTAAATATGTCAATTTTTAATATGTGAAGAGCTTGTTTCTGTCATATGTGATCTGTCACTGATTTCACCTTATTTTAATAATTAATAACTTCTTTCATATTGAATCAGTGGCTACATGTTGAAAGTTTAATGTCATAAATTCTGGCTCTATTGACATCAGTGGCAAAATTCCCATTGATTTCAGGATTCAGAGGGGTAGCAGTGTTAGTCTGTATCAGCAAAAACAATGAGAAGTCCTTGTGGCACCTTAGAGACTAACAAATTTATTTGGGCATAAGCTTTCATGGGCTATAACCCACTTCATCAGATGTATGGAATGAAAAATACAGTAAGCAGGTATAAATACACAGCACATGAAAAGATGGGAGTTGCCTGACCGAGTGGGGGGTCAGTGCTAATGAGGCCAATTCAATTAGGGTGGATATGGCCCATTTCCAACAGTTGACAAGGTGTGAGTATCAACAGAGGGAAAATTACTTTTTGTAGTGACTCAGCCACTCCCAGTCTTTATTCAGGCCTAATTTGATGGTGTCAAGTTTGCAAATTAATTCCAGTTCTGCAGTTTCTCGTTGAAGTCTGTTTTTGAAAAAAATGAAGAATTGCCACTTTTAAGTCTGTTATTGAGTGTCCAGGAAGTCATCTACTACAGGACAGGCCCAACAAAGAAAGTAATAGAATGCCACTAGCCATCACCTACAGCCCCCAACTAAAACCTCTCCAGCGCATCATCAAAGATCTACAACCTATCCTGAAGGATGATCCCTCACTCTCACAGACCCTGGGAGACAGGCCAGTCCTCACTTACAGACAGCCCCCAACCTGAAGCAAATACTCACCAGCAACTACACACCACACAACAGAAACACTAACACAGGAACCAATCCCTGCAACAAACCACATTGCCTACTCTGTCTGCATAGCTATTCAAGGACACCATCATAGGACCTAACCACATCAGCCGCACCATCAGGGGCTCATTCACCTGCATATCTACCAATGTGGTATATGCCATCATGTGCCAGCAATGCCCCTCTGCCATGTATATTGGCCAAACCGGACAGTCTCTACACAAACGTATAAATGGACACAAATCAGACATCAAGAATGGTAACATTCAAAAACCAGTAGGAGAGCACTTCAATCTCCCTGGACACTCAATAACAGGCTTAAAAGTGGCCAATCTTCAACAGAAAAACTTCAAAAACAGACTTCACCGAGAAACTGAAGAACCAGAATTAATTTGCAACTTGACACCATCAAATTAGGCCTGAATAAAGACTGGGAGTGGCTGGGTCACTACAAAAATAATTTCCCCTCTGTTGATACTCACGCCTTCTTGTCAACTGTTGGAAATGGGCCACATCCACCCTAATTGAATTGGCCTCATTAGCACTGACCCCCCACTCGGTCAGGCAACTCCCATCTTTTCATGTGCTGTATTTTTATACCTGCCTACTGCATTTTCTACTCCATGAATCTGATGAAGTGGGTTATAGCCCACGAAAGCTTATGCCCAAATAAATTTGCTAGTCTCTAAGGTGCCACAAGGATTCCTCATTGTTTTTCCATTGATTTCAGTGGGGTCAGGATTTCACCCATCATCTCCATTCAATTGCATAAGCCTTAACCATGCTAACTATGTGGGTCCTGATTCAGCAAAACACTTAAGCACATGAGTAATCCTCTGCCTATTCAGCAAAGCATTTAATCATGTTCTTAAAGTTAACATGTGGGTAAGTGATTTGCTGAACTGAGTTGGGGCTAGGGCCTGTATCTCTATTATTCTCCATTTTCACTATATTGCCAGTAGTCCCAGAGCCTTGAGCTCCAACCAACATGCCCAGGATTGTGAGAATTAACTCTGACTGGGCAGCTGCTAGAAATCAGTGTAATACCAGAGCTGGAATGAATTGTAGGTGCAGTTGCCAAAGCTTTCCTAGCCTCTCCTCCCTTACTTCTGCTAGCCCATTGACCAAGCCCTTGCAGTGAGCTCAGTGAAACTCCTTTAATTGTGTTTACAGGCAGTCAGCAGAGCCCTTCAGCAGACTAGGCAGAGCTGTTATGAAACAGGATAAATTAGCAAAGTTCTAAAGCAGCCAACCAACCCCGAGATGTGGTATGTCAAAGGAAAACACTGGCAAAACCTGATTCAGGAAAGCATCTCCATAAGGAGCAGCACTGCAATGTAGACCACCATCTTGGAGATGGCCCCTTCCCTTCAGTTCTTGTGAAGTACCAGTAAACCATTATTGTATATTTCCTGCTTATAGATTGTACTTCATCCAATATTGCATATTGTTTGCCATCTGTTTCAGCCTTCCTTAACCTCTTCTCCAATAGTCCTTATGTCACTCTAATTATCTGTACTCTTTTTGCCCCTGCAGAGCCAAATAGCCATGGCTGGGCAATATGCCATCCTCTGACCCAACAAGCCAGTACCTCTGAACTGTCTGATCTGGATTTGGCCATGGTAACCACCAGGCTGATTATTGTAACATACTACATCTAGGAATCAAATCGCTGACCTTAAAAAGGCTACAACTGGTTCAGAATGCAGAGGCCTTTCTGCCGAGCAACTGAGGCCTCCAAGAGCACATCAACTCAGCTGTCCCACTGGACCAGTTTCAAAGTTTGGTCCTCATCTTCAAAGTCCTATGTGGGATTGGCCCAGTTTACCCAAGGAACCTCTCCACCCTATGTGATCATGATGACTTCCCACAGCAGAACTGTGCCACTGAAATAATAGAACTGTCAGCTTCAAGAGTCACCCACCTGCTCACAGGACACACAGCTTTCTCAGGGACTGGCCCATGACTCCTGAGCTCATTTCCAGATGAGATCAGAATGACATCAAACCTCAGCATCTTCATAGTACAAATAAAAATGCACATCTTTTACCTAGCTCTTTTACAATAATGCCCCTGAAAAGCAACTCTCACTGACTGGTGGCTGGAGTCAATTAGAGAACCTTGTGTTTATTTAAGGGGAAAATGTGCCAAATGTTCAGATACAATGGGGATGGGCACAGTATAAAAAATTAGATATGAAGCTGGCAAATTATCTATTTATCTGTCTAACTATCTATCTATCTAAAAAATTAAAATTTGAGCCCAACATCATAGGCAGTAGCCTTTTAAAGAGTAACTCATGGTTCAAAGGAAATCTTAAAAGCATACTAATACATTTAGAAACAACTCTGCTTAGACAATAGATACTGCATCTGGTATCTTTTTCCTTGCAGATACTAAGACTATTTGCCAAAAAGCATGAGCTTTGTTTTTCACAGCTTCTCCTGACCTTCTTTATGCCCTTCTTATTTTTGTATATTGTATACTTTGTAAAACACGATTCAGTGAACTAGTCTGTGTAAGTCGCTAAGCTTTCTCTGGCTATGGTAAGATTTTTATACTGCCCCCTATCACCATAGTCTCTGAGCCTTCTTTATAAAATGGACTTCTTGATGTATGGGGCTCTTCTCCCTTTTTGGTACACAAAATACTCTTCTTTGGGGTACAGTTATGTTTTGTTTCCTTGGTTGCTTTGTAATTATGGGGAGGTATTAGAGACATTGAATTTTAGGGGGACAGGATTAGTATTGTGAGCATTGTTCTTGTTACGGTTTTCCATAGAGGAAAGATTTAGAAGCATTTCCTAAAGATAGTCAGACCTTGGATTGGCTGGATCTCCTCTGGAAGTTAGCAGGAACTAGTATCCTATCATGCCAAGCTTCAGTTTAGCATCTTCTCTTGACTTTAAGGCTCCATCTAATTTACTTTTGTAGTGATAGCAGGGCAAAGCTGGTCAATTTGCTTTATCCTAGATACAGAATCATGTGAGTCTTTGCCGAGTCTATAAAAATTAATGTATATTGCACATGCCATTTTCCCCTTTTGTTTCCTATTCTAGTATATGCATGTAAAGTGGTTTAGATTGCTAAGAAGTATCTGCATAATATATATTCTGTATTTTTGTGGCTGACAGTGACTTAGGTTTTGAGAGAGATATGCCAGTAAAAAGGTAACTATGTTAGTAGGAAGGGATTGACTATAAACATGTTTACAGTATGGCTCTTCTCTCAGATTATTTTAGTAGGGGAACATTTGACTTCTACACACGCCTCAGGAATCCTCAAACACACCAGTTTTCTGCAGCACTAATTGCATGGAAGACTGGAGTTATATGTATAGTAATTTCTTGTAGGAAAGCATTGATTTTTCTAAACACTTAATTGAAAAAATAGTATTGTGTATGCCTTTCAGTTTTCTCTAGCCAAATCCTTCTGTCCTGTGTTGGGCGTTTAAGACTCAAGGTGTGAGAGCATTGTACACCCTCCTGTTACATACAGAGGCAGCAGAGTTGAGATCTGAGAGGCAATGAAGAGACCAGGTAGCATGGGAGCTGCTCAGCCAATGTTCCCACACTGTCAGCTGGAGGGGAAAAGGAACTAGAAGAAAGGTGGCAGGGGAAAGGACCAGAGACAGAAAAGAAAGTGAACTGGATGGAGAGAAAAGGAAGAGCAAGTGTGGGGAAGGAGAGGGTCATGATGGACATTTACAGGGAAAAGAGAGATGAGGAAAGCTGTTGGCTCCTACAGCCCAGGATGCCAGCCTCCATCGCCCACTTGTTAAATTTTTAAACAAGCACCTTTGTGTTTTCTCCCATGCTGCCCCTCATCCTTGGGAGGAGCTCCCTAAAAACATCTGCTAAATTTGTTATTAGCCTCCTCCAAATCTGTCCTCAAAACTCTATATTTGCTGTGATGCCTACAAATAGCTTGACAACGGTGTGGTCACTGATGTGCCGAGATCACTGCCTGTCGTGCTGACCAATACTGTCTCATTGTTTCCTTATATTCCCATGTCTGTCTGTATCCATCTGTTTTCTCTTGTCTTATAGTCAGATCATAAACTCTTTGGCACAGGACCATGTTTTGTTCTGTATTTGTACAGCAACTATCACAATGGGGTCCTTGTCCATGACTATGGCTTACATGTATAATAATAATAATTAATAATAATTAATAATAGGAAGGCAAAGAGGAAAATATAGGAAGTCAGACAAAAAATGAAGGGACATAGAAGTAAGGGGTCATCAGCAGATTTGAAAAGCAATAAAGTGAAGTCTTCACTTTCAAGAGGGTGAAAGATGTGGAGTTTTCTATGCTACTAAATTCAGCTTCCTCAAATATAAGAAATATAAACAGGACACTAGAGGTACCCTTATTTGGGTGTATTGCCATGACCTGGAAAAACAAAAGTAAAGAAAGCTGCAGGAATGTGATCAGTTGAAAATACATGTTGATGAATAACAGAACCTGTTTGCTGGGTGAATTCAATGAGCAATGGCATTATGCAATGATGATAATAATTATAATTTTATTTCTCTGGAAGTGAAGGTGGCATAGAGCCACTAAGTGAACTCTACATATGCCACCTAGGGATCCCCTTACACAATGAAATCTCCAGGTGTCTGGTTAATCCTGCTCTTCAACTGCTTTGAACCACTGAAGCAGTTCAAGAAGCCAGCATGGGGCTCAGAAACTCTCTGTTTCAGTCTATCGCTGTATCTCAGTCCACCATGTGTCTATTTTAAGCACTTAAAATATATTTATCACTACAGTAGCTAGACTTCTTTCATGATCTGAATCCTGCCTGCGCTATTAGATGTTGCTTATGGCATGAATGATGCTCTGCCATCCCCGTCTATCTTGACCGTGTACTCTATGCTGTTGAATCCTGGAATTTTCCCCTCTCTAAGGCCTGGTCTACACTAACCCCCCAAATCAAACTAAGGTACGCAGCTTCAGCTACGTGAATAACGTAGATGAAGTCGACGTACCTTAGTTCGAACTTACCGCGGTCCAGATGCAGCAGGCAGGCTCCCCCGTCGACTCCGAGTACTCCTCGCGACGAGCAGGATTACCAGAGTCGACGGGGAGCACTTCTGGGTTCGATTTATCGCGTCCAGACAAGACGCGATAAATCGAACCCAGAAGTTCGATTGCCAGCCGCCGAACCAGCGCGTAAGTATAGACAAGCCCTTAGTAGTGTTTGATGGAAGGATTCTTTTGGTCAGTCCCTTTTGTGCATTCCTCCAGTTGCCCAATGGCATGCCTGCCATGGCAGACTCTGGCTTCATTTTTAACACATGTCCCAAACACTTCCCTCTTCTCTTCTGAATAACTTTAAAGACAAAGGTTGTTGAACTCTCTGACTAAGCTCAATGTTGTTAAAAAATAATTCCATTTAATATCTGGTATTTTTCTAAGGCATTTGCTTTCAATGGCATTTAAACATCTGTCTGTACCTTTGGTGGATTTCCTACATTCACATCATAGGTTAATATGAAAACAACATTTGAGTTGAAAATTCATAGTTTGGTCCTTAAACTGTAGATTTTATATGACCAGATCTTGTATAACTCATAAATGCAGCTGCCACCTTGCAAGTTCATGACATTATTTCCTTGTAGACATCCCCATTGACTTGCATGTCACTGCCAAGGTAAGTAAATCGACTCACTTCTTTTACTCCTTTGCCACTCATGTTATTAGAAGTACATAAACAAACTTGGGGGGTTCCAATTTTGGTCAATCTAGGCTACAAAAAGTCTTAATCCATTCCTGTTTGAGTTCTATGTATGAAAACTATAGTGGTTTCCATTAAATGTAATGAATCAGTTGTTAATCTGATTGAAAGCTGAGGGATCCAGTTATGTGTATCAAAAATAATCTTTATCAATCAATTTTGGTTTCTTTAATGAGGTAATACTGGTTAATATACTCATTGGATATTGAAAATTGCTGTATAATTAACAACACCACAGTGCTGAATGATTTAAAAGGAAGAACCCAAACAAGGTATGATAATGTGGTTGCAACTAAAAGTTGTGGTACAATATCTGTCACCTCTACATTTTGAATGGAAGGATGGTCTTGTGGTTAAATCACTGAACTGAGACTAAGAAGATCTAAGCTCAGTTCCCAGCCCTGTCACAGATTTTCTGTGTAACCCTGGGCAAGGTATTTAATCTTTCTAAGCATCACTTTCCTATCTGTAAAATGGAGATAAAAATACTTCCTGTTACCTACCTGTCGGTCTGCCAAGTTAGACTGTGAGCTCTTCCGGGCAGGTACTGTCTGTCACTGGATGTTTGTACAGTGCCTTGTACAAAGGGACTTCAGGCATTATGATAATACAGATAAATAATAATCTACTACAGAAACCCCCTCTAATAATCCAACAGATTTTCAAAAATGGCAAGCAATTTTGGGTGTCAGTTTTAGAGACATTTTAAAAGGGGCCTGATTTTCAGCCAAAAATTAAGTGTGGCCAGTGTACTGAAGTGCATGCCTTACAGAAATGAAGCTATGGATGCATAGTATATTGGTGGTAGCCAAATTACAATGAGTTTCCAAAAGTTCAGATGCTTTTCTGAAGCTTTTTGAAACTCGATGCTTCCCATTTCCAAACAGATCAGAAATGCCACAAGAAAAGCCCCTCTTTTAATGTTTTACTACTCATCCATCTGGAAAATCAGAGAAACCAGGAAGTTCAGAGAACAGTAAATGAAGGGCAAAAACTCAAACATTTAACCAAACCAATTTGAACCTTGTTTTGACCCTGTTCTGTTTGGCTTCCTACTGGGTAAACTTTCGGGGGAATTCATTCAAACGAATCCATCCTTAATACACATGCAAAAATTTGTTCATCTATTTAGTTTATTCATGGACCAGTGTCGGTTTTAATAAAGCACCATGTGAAACCAATGGCCAGTTTACCTGCCCTTTCAGAACTCAAAGAAATCTTTTTTTTAACAGTAAGCAGGGAAACAACTCAACACAAGTGTAAAGAATATGTTACACTCAGGGATCGGCAACCTTTGGCACATGGCTCTCTAAGGTAAGCCCCCTGGTGGGCCAGGCCAGTTTGTTTACCTGCCGCCTCCACAGGTTCGGCTGATCACGGCTCCCACTGGCCGTGGTTCGCCGCTCCAGGCCAACGGGGGCTGCGGGAAGCAGCAGCCAGCACATCCCTCGGCCCGCACCGCTTTCTGCAGCCCCGCAGCCCCCACTGGCCTGGAGCGGCGAACCGCGGCCAGTGGGAGCCGCGATCAGCCGTACCTGAGGATGTGGCAGGTAAACAAACCAGCCCGGCCCGCCAGGGGACTTACCCTGGTGAGCCGCGTGCCAAAGGTTGATGACCCTGCTTAAAGTACTAACCACCAGAACTTAACAATCAGTTTAGTCCCACTTAGAAAACTACAATAAAAACAATGCATCTTACAACCTTATGAAGTGCTGCCATGAACTGAGGCAGAAGAGTTTGTTCCACTGCAGTTGAGACACTCCAAGAATTTCACTCATAAATCACACTTTTAGGACATTTATACTATAAAAAGGAATAAAACTGGGCTGAAAGGTGCAGTAAACATCCTGTACTTCACAGAATGTCCTGTGTGACTCTGTGAACTAAGTCTGAGGGGTTTCTGCTGCAACTTACTTTGAGTCACTGCTCCCAAATTTGTTCCTAAAGTTGCATCCCCGGAGTGAGCCCTCCCTGCCCTTTCCCTGCTCCCTTATCGTCTGTTCCCATCTTTCATCTCAGCTAGCCTCCACATAGCTTATTCCAGCTCTGTGTTAGAATAAGTTAGGCATTTAGTTGATGGAGTATTTCCTTGGCTGGAGGGAAAGGGTAGTCCAGGACTGGAATGCAGCTGTGGATGGAACATGCTTCTTACTTTCTCGCCAGCCATGCTCCTTCTCTCTGATTGCCCAAAGCTATGACACTAGCAATTAATAATTATTATCAGATTTGTATGGCAGTAGCACCAAAATGCCCCATCACGGCTGAGACACCATTGGACTATGTGCTATACGAACACACAGGACGACATGGTCACTACCCTGATAAAACAAGCTAAAATGAGTGAATGTGATGAACAATAGAACAGAGGATAAAAAGAACAATAGTTAAATCACATGTTTACAGAGACTAGCTCTGAGCACAAGGTGATGGCTCAAAAGCATTTGAAAAAAAATTCTGTTTGAAATAAATAATATCAGCTCCCCCTGAGTGCCAATCCACCTAGCCATCATTCACTGGGCAATTTCTTGAAGCTATCACTGCAACAATGAGCCCAGAGTAGATCTGGTTGGAAAATTTAGTTGAAAAAAATAAAACAGAGGGAAATAGTGTCTGCAATATTTTTCATGAAATATTTTTTCCACTGTCTAACAGCTTAAAAGCACTTAGGAAGAGTTCACTGAAAACAAAAAAACTGACAACAACTGAAAAAAATGTCTGATGAAAATTTTCCTCAAAAACCCCACCATCACCATCATCAAGGACATTGATTTTGCAACTGGCTTTCATCTTGAGAAGGACTTCAAAGGAGAACAGGGCCTTGTGGCTTAATTCACCATGGTGTAGAGAACATGCACAAACCAGTTTGTGAGAAGCTTGTACACAAGGGTACTGAGGGCTGGCATCATTGGCAGAGCAATCTGGGGAGGTCATGTGATAAGTAAGAGATGAGCAGAGAAATACAGAGGGAAGCAGAGTTGTAAACATTAACCTGAGAGGCTTGTGTTCAAGTGGAAAAGTCAGTGAAGGGATTCAAAAAAAGAGGTGACATAGTCAGAGAGCAAGAAAGATGCTCTTACCAGCTGCTTTTTTGTATTGACCTGGGAGGGGAGAAGGGCATGATATGGGTATCAGAGTACAGTACAGTATAGTGCAGTAATTAAGATGCTGAGAGCCTGAACAAGAGTTTTAGCAGTGTGGGCAGAGAAAAAAGGACAGATATTTTTTAATCTGTAGGAAGAAGCAGCAGGATTTGGAAACAGCCTTGGATGTGCACGGCAAGGGAAAGTCAAGGGAGCTGGTGCCCTTTTGTTCTCATTCTCCCAGGGCTGAGGTGGTATAGCACATGGGTGAGTTCGCTGCCAATCACCACAGATGATCAGAGTGCAGTTTTGTACACAAGGCAGCCCATATTTTGGCCCCTGGGTTGTAAGGTCTGCCATGGTCTGAAGTCATCAAAGGATTATATGCTGCCAAATGAGGAAATCTGGCCCCCTGCACAATGCCAAAATATACACATAAATAGCATAAAGGGAGTGAAACCCTCCCCACCCCCTAAAGGCCTGGTATGGAATTCTTGTGCAGTTCAATCGGAGCTGGTGCCACAGCTTAGTGGACGTAGGAGCAGCCCCAGTCTGCTGCATTGCCCCCTACATAGTGTTTGTGACCAGTCTGCCCATTCAAGGTGTGTTCTTGCCATTCTCCCAGCCAGTCCAGAAACTCAGCCACATTCCCATGGATAAAATTACCCTGGCATGGGCTTCCACCCTGCACAGTGGGTGGTCCTGCAGAGTACGTCTGCTGCCTCACAACTTCCTAGTCCCTTCTCTCAGAAGAACCATGTCAGTTCTCCTGCATTTCACTCTTACCAGGCCCAGAAGGAGCCACACATACAATAAATAATAACCAACATAACCACACTTGTGAGGTTGTGCTAGACCTTGCATTAGGGCATTAGCATCCATGCACTTGTTCCCTAGACTAGGTTACCATCCCCAGGTTGATTTTCTTCTAATCACACAGTACATTAAGTGGAGTTTAGTCTTGTAGTAGCTGAGCATGAAATTTCATAAAGACCTCATACCTGCGTGGCTGCTCTTTTTAAAACTCCCTCTACACCCAGGCTGCTCCACTCAGCCAACTACCACAGACTGACATTTCAAAAATGAAAGAACATTCTTGCCATTAAACAATCTGTTCCTTGTAATCAACATGTCTCAAGATTATAAATGTCTTACTAGTGAGCCACAGCCCTGGTCCTTCAAGTAGGAGCTTGTCTCTTAAAATCTGAAAAATCTCTTGGAATCCTAGAAACAATGGGTCAAATTTAGTCTGTGGCTTCAAGACACACTTTTTGTCTGAAATACATGTGGAAAGTTAAATGCACTAAAAAACATCTCAAGGCATAAGACAAAGGGATGTGGGCAGAGGGTCCCAAAAGGAAAAAAAAGACTTACAACTTGACCATGCAGCTCTTCTGTACATAGAACTCCTATTGACTGCAGTTGGAGTTGTGTGTGAGAAGAAGCTACAGAATAGGATTTCATCATTTCAAAATTAAAAACAATCAGAGAGTTAAAAACTCCCTCATACTATAGAACATTACTTAATTAAATGACTCTGATTCAAAGGAAGTTAGGTATAGAATAGTAGGTGAATCCAAGTATGTACTTCCTAATGGACCAGACTATTAGTGTTAGCCTGTTGATTCATTTTTTTTAAGGAAAGGCAATTGACCAAATTTATACCTTGTGTGACTCACTTGATTTTTGAGCAACAATACTCTTGTATTTCCTAGCCATATAAGGGCTCAATTTTGTAGCTTATCAGATAACTCCCACTGAAGCTAGTTGTAGAATTAAGTCCTAAATCTTTTGCTGGAATTCCAAGCTAATGTTTTGATTGAGATGCTGTTTATAGCTTTAACTTTCCAACTACAGTCCTGACTTCAGACAAAAAAAAAAGCATATGGATTGTTTATGCTCAGTTCTTTAAATTCAACAGACAAGCTTCTCACAGCTGGTCAATTACATATGTCCTGCTTGCCCTTTCATAGTAATCCCTTTCTTGTACACAAGTCCCTTATGATGTGTCAATTAAGCATTAAAAACAATATGAAGTTACTTCAGAATCAAGATGAAGGAATAACCTTTGTCTGAATGACACATGTCTGGTGCTTACTTATGTTTTGCTTCTCCAGCATAAGTGTCCACAAAATTAATCTTTTGTATTTGTCTTTATAAAAATTTTAAAATAGGGCAATTTTATTCCTATGAGACTTTTAAAATTACCACAAAAGATTACACTGGTAAAATTAGATTTACATAAAAATGTCTGCTCAATGGAGATGCCAATGAGACTCCCTAAAATTCTTCTTTAAAAGAACTGGATTGGATGTTTGAGCAGTGGAATAAAATAAATAAATAAAAAGCACCTTGTACTATTATGTTCACAGATGACATCTCAGTTTTCTATTTATGAGCAACTACAGGATTATGATTTTGGGATGATTTTACAGTTACTGATCTAAAATTTAAGGCCACCCTGAGTCCCTAGTGCTATTTTTTTCCTCACAATTCATCCTACCAAACCAATGTAAACAAATTAATACAGGCTATAATGTGTCATTTTAGTTATAGCCTGTATTTGTGTTTAGGGTTATTGGGTAGCTCCAATACAGAGGAGCTACTAAATAGCAGGGGTCTATGGAATAGATCTGGCTGAGTCCTCAATTCCTCTGGGAGATCTGGAGAATCACATGCCAGAGAGCTTGCTCAGCCTTTTTAGATAGTTCAGTGTGTGCTGCCCCTACTCATTCTAGTATTTCTTTCACTATTTGCTTCTGCTAGCATAGCCTAGGCCAAAAGGTGTTTTCAGTGTAAGGTATACTCCATGTAGCCTCTGCTGCTGGGGTCTGTTCTGAGACCCAACCTCAGTTTACAGCTGCCCTCCCCAAGGAGAATCCAGGGAAGGTGATGGTGCAAACCCAAATTCCACCCATGAGGGGTTAATCCCTTAGGTACAGCGGCTCTTTCTGGTACAGAAAGCAGAGATAACTCTCAAGCCCAGTAGCTCTCTAAAATCAATTGTGTTAGAAATGGGTCAGTCATTCATATGGTCTAGTTAAGTTTGGTCCCTATAATATCTTTGTTGGAACGTCTCCTTCCTCTCTGGATGCTATTAGCAGAAGGCAGGTGGCTTGTTACAGCTTGGAGCGGAATCCTGGAATATCAATTTGCTGGCTAAATTGCAAGAGTGGGCTCACTGGAAATAATAGGTTGGGAGCAACAGATTTCACAGCATTCCCTCTAGTTTATTCAGTAGAGCATCAGATTATAGTGGCTCTTGCTTCAGTACATTATCCCTACCATATCTTATTGCTATATTCCCACGTGCAAGCCTGAAAACAGCCCTTTTGCAAAGGCAAAGATTCAGCAAAGGCAAAGATTTTTTTAAGGACCAATAATAGTTCTTCCCTTCAGTTGACAGATAAAGACCCAAATGGTATGGGTAACAAATTGAACATAAATAATTTCAGGCATTAATGGTAAAATAACAAGGAAAATGCTTGCACGCACACTCTGTCAGGGAATTCTCATTTAACTTGCAGCATACATAAGGCTAAGACCTCTCTCTGTTTGTGTCAGTGCCTTTACGGTGTGGCTGTACACCGTCAGCAGAAGCAGTGGAGTTACAGATTTTGGACTTCTTTAACGGGGCCAATCAATTAGAGTGAATTTTCATTATATCTATCTCCATACACAGTTGACAGTTTCCATATTAATCTTGTGAGAAGGACCAATTTAGCTCTAATAGTGTTATTTAACCTGGCCATTTGAAAAGTTAAAACTTTTTTAATGTAGCCATTTATCTAGCACTCACATCTTTAGACAGCTGATGTGTTTTGTTTGTTTGTTTTTATGAATGTCTGAAATGTGAATTTTTGGTTTCTCATCTAACAGGCCAGATAGTACTTTTTTTTTCCTCAAGGATTTTTATAACACTTGAACCTGCAATATTTTTTCCATCCATCATGGTCTGAGAATACTCATCTTTCTTCTCCTTACTTTGCTTAATCTTCATAGATATTTTCTTGCACATATTTAATGGCATTTTAGGCATTCTCTGTCCCTGAAGTGGCAGTATGCTGTACAGTGGAGATTGGTATATTGTTTCTGTAACGGAATTGTAGCAGATGACCTGGTTATTTGGATGTTTATTGTATAAGTATATTGGTTTAGTTTAATAGGGGGGTATAAGGAAAAACAAGCAAGAATGTAAAAGAATGGCTCAAGATAAGCCAATTCTCTGCAAATACTTAAAGATTAAGAGACACTGTAGGACAGGTAAAGACCCAGGAGCACAAAACATGAAAAGAACTATAGTGAGGTTAAAAAGTATCCAGAAGAAGAGATAGCAGTTGTTCAGGGGAACCAGGCTGAGACACAGGTACCTGACGGGGTGTCTGGAGAAATTAGACCTGCTCAGGGATGGTGAGCTTTTAGGTATTATAGACATGTGTAGACTGTTTTAAAAGGATTTTTTTCTCTAAAAGCTTAGCTGCTACTGTTAAAATAAATAATATTTTGGTTTGAAGAAAACTGTTTGATCACTGTATACCACTGGTCACGAGCTCCCAAAGGGAAGAAACACAGGTGCCAAATGTTTTGGACCTGCTTGGGTAAAAACGGTGAATACACAGGGTGCTGTAGCCCAGCGTCTGGTCTAAGAGCAGGAGAATTGTGGAATTCCACCTCAGGCAAGGTAAAGGCATGAGGCCGGACACCTGAGGGGTGCCCTCAGACAGACCAGAAAGGGGACAGAGGTGCAGCAAGCTCTGTACTGGTATAGCTTCATATAAGCCAAAAACAATAACCACTTCTGAACCAGTAAAAGTATGTGTCATTATTTTGCCTTTAGCAAATCTCTCTCTAATACAGTTATATATACAAAAACATAAGTAAAGATGCACACAGAGCACAGGCACATACATATTCTCATTTATCTTAAATGAGTGCTTTATGTGACCTCGTTCCAAGAAATATAAACCAAAGACTTTTACTGATACACATTACAAGCTGTATACCTCCTTTTATATAAATTCAAATGTGCAGTAAGAAATGCCACCTTGTAAAATTTTCCTTTTCACATTTGGGCATAATGTAGTTTAGAGGCAGGATATAATGGTTTTATATTTGAGACAACCCCATATAAGCAAGCTTCATAATAAGGATTTAGGTTTGCATTTATTCATCAGTAAGATAATAAGTGCAGCCTCTTTTTCCCCGGTCAAGTGTATGCAGTGCCAAAAAGGGTAAGGCATTACAGCAGATTACTTTACATTCATTTTAATAATGTAGTTTAAGTAAAGATATAAAACTCTTTATGTAACATTGGTACCATACAGCCTTCCTCAAAGGTTACCCAAGCAAAAGTGATAGTTTCAAAGACATACTATTTCAGTACCTTTAGAATTTTCATTTTGGTGCGGTTGCTTGATAATCTTGCATTTTCCAGTTCCTGTATTTATCTTTCTTGCACGATTTCCAAGATTGCTATTCATTCTCCACCTTTTGAGGACTGTTTCTTGCAATTTTTTCTGACATGGAAATCTATCTCTTATGACCCTTAAGACCACCAAATGAGGCCATGCGACACAATTCAAGGGCATTCCTAAGCCCATTTCTCTACCATCCTATCTCCTGCCTCATCACCATAAATACCTCTTTGTCCCTAAAGTGTTGCTTATGAGAAGGATTGCCAAAGATGTATGGCAGGTGAGAGTTGTAGGTGTAGGAATAGTGATTTACCAGGGTAGAGGTTTTTATTCCTGGTATTTTCTTAACCCAAAGAACAAGAGATTTGCAGGGCCGTCCAGAGGGGGGACAAGTGGGGCAATTTGCCCCAGGCCCCGGGCCTCGCAGGGGCCCTCATGAGAATATAGTATTCTATAGTATTGCAACTTTTTTTTATGGAAGGGGCCCCCGAAATTGCTTTGCCCTAGGCCCCCTGAATCCACTGGGCAGCCCTGGAGATTTGTGTCCCATTATCCAGAGGTCTCTCACAAAAATAGAAATCAGAATGATTATTACCTTTTCTCTGGCTGCACAATAATAGTTTGGGACCCTTGAATTTTAAGCTGCCTTCTTCCACATCCCAGTAAAAAGAAAACACAGGCAATATGACAAGCTAAGTGATGACTGTTACCTGTATGAGGTACTACTTTATGGACTGGGTACAGCTTCCAGAGTATGTACTGAGGGCGTGTCTAGATGAACAGTTAGTGTGCTATAAACTGGGTGTAAATCTACAGCATACTAGCCTGCCACTCACTAACTGTTGATACGGACCCTGGCACCGCGCACTAAAAGTTCCCTAGTGCACTTTGTTCTACTCCTTTTTCAAAGCAGAGTAAATAAAAGCTCCCTAGGATACTTTAGTGCATGGCACCAGGATTCACATGGACAGTTAGTATGTGGCATGTAAGTGTGTTGTCGATTTACACGCCAACTGTCGCTCACGAACTGGTCATCCTGACAAGATCTAAGACTCCAATTTAGGAAAGCACTTATACATGTACTTAAAATAAAGCACCCTTTCTGAATAGGGATATGTTTGTGAATGGTGGCTGATATTTCTTGACTGATGATGTCCTCTTATTAAGAAGACTGGCTTTTAAGAGTGCACCCAAGTGAATGGTTAGTTCTCATTCTCAAGGGATTTTGGTACTTGTTCAAATCACTGAAATTGAGAGTAAATTTGAAAAAATTCTAAATCATACCTAGTCATTGACATTAGTAGAAAACTCTCTGAATTCCAGATGAGCCAATATTATGTTTTCCAGACTCTACTTTTCCTCCCACTGTTCCCTTTGCTCTTTGTGATATATGGTCTTGAATTAAGTATAATATACCTGATGGTTGTTCATGCAGCAGTGCTGCTTTTGTATAGTTAAATTAATACAACTTTGGTGGGAGGTTTTTTTTTTGGTTGGTTGGTTGGTTAATTTTAGTACAATTTACAAGTGCATTGTTCAGTAACTTCCCGATTACCCCCTCAAACACACCACAATCAAAATACAAGCAATTATAGCACTATTTACAAGCATAGAAATAAGTCAGGAGTAAACATGCTTGAATATTGTCAAATAACTTTTTATTATTAATTCAAATTCTGAATACTTAGCTCAGTGATATTGGTACAATTCACTAACAATAACACAAACGTGGTTTTGTTCATACAAAGGTTTATCCTTTGTGCTAAAATACACTCCCATATACACCAGGGTACTAGTATGTGAATAATATTTTAATTTGCTATTTGTCATTTGTTACTCCTTAAGCTTTAATCTTCTGTCAGCCAATCAGGGTGCAGAAACAACACTATTTGATGTAGGTGCCTACTCACACAACATGAACAATAAACTGTTTTCAAACCACCTGCAGTGTGAAAATTGTTTGGTAAATACTTACAAATAAAGATTACATTCACAGAAATCAGGATTTGTCCATGAACAATTGACAACTCATCAGATATTTTATTCAAAGCAAATAAATCAAGCAGCGCTGGACTGAAATTGATGAAAAAGTGGATACATTTTTCAAAAATGCCTACGTGACTTAGGAACCTAAGTCACATTGATTTTCAATGAGTCCTAGGCTCCTAGGGGCCCAGGTTTACAAAGGTATGTGAGTATGCAGATACGCACTTAGTAAAATTTTCAGAAGCAGGTTAGTCATCTCATTCCCATTGAAAGTCTATAGCACTTATGTCCCTAAGTACCAAAGTCCATTCTGAAAATAGTCTTTTAGGCATTTTTAAAAATTTTATCCTGAGTCACTAAAAAGCAACTGCCCATTACAGACTGAAAAAAATAATTTTAAATACCTTGGTATCCACCTGACATTTAGCTCAAATGAAAAATATTAAGCTATGTCCTACTTTTGAGCTATATCAGTAAAGATGTGGAAAACTGGTGTATCACCTCCTTGTTAAATTGGCCATCTTAAATTGCCACTAAAATTGTTACATGCCCAAATCTGATATGTTTGTTTTCATTGTTATCTATCCATTTACCCAATTCTTTTGAAAGTTACAGACAATTATTAACACATTTATGCAGAAATGCAAAAGACCTGAAATCTAAAGAGCTACTCTAAATGACCATGAAGATTTGAATGAGATGGACATTCTTAGCTTTCCTTCATCATTTCTGGGTACAAGAACTGGTTATTGTCTTCCTCGACATGGCACAACATGACAACATTGGGAAATTCTTTTGTTAGTGTATTTGTGCTCTCAACCATGTCTCTATTGTTCCTAAATGAGAAATGTATTTCACCTCCAGACACTCAAAGCAAAATAAATAAATCTTGTATTTTTTTTTTGGTGATATTTCGCTGGATTATTATGCCACAAAAGCTTCAAGGGTTCATCATGTCACTCAACCTCCCAAAAATACAGAAAAAGTGGTCTTACTTTGTCTGAAGGGTCTATTTACAACATAGTTTATCAAGAGTTAATAAATGATTAATAGACATACTAATAAATGATTAATCAGTTGTTGATTTTTATAAAGTACATCAGGTCAACAGGTTGCTTAATACCCTGTCTTATGTAACACTTTTTAATGATCTATTATACATTCTTATAAATATCTATAATACCTACTGTTCATGTCTTATAGCTTCTGTTAATTATTTATTAACCCTTGAAAAATCATTTGTAAATAAAATGTTTATACAAAGGATGACCGAAAAAGTTTTATTTTCATAATCATTAAGAGGTTATTATCCAGCATCAATAAAGACACTGAAAATCTTAGAAGGAACAAACCATGATTTTTAGAATACTGTCACAATGATCTTAGCGTCTCAGCCTCATAATGTGACAAATTATAGAAATACATATTTATATTCTCTACTTCCTATATGTCCCAGGAACCACAGAGAAAATTAGGGCTTTATCCACAAAGGGATGTAGGTGCCTAAGTGTCACTTTAGTCCCCTAAATCCAAAATTTAGATCTTTAAAATCCCACTCAGCAGCTGCCTAACACTGTAGTTGTGTAAAGTCCCTAGGCACCTAAAATTCCACTGCTGAAGTCCAGTAGGCACCTCAATTTCTGCCACTGGACATATGTACAGCTGCCTCAGTCCTGGCACACAGATACCTAGCTCATGCTTAAGTCCCAGTAGGATCCTCAAACTAGGCATTGCTCTATCTATCTCGCCTGCAGGGCTCGAGTCAGTAGACATTTTCAGAGGCCACCCATACATCAGACCATATACAAAATGGTGATTGTACACTATTTTTACCCAATAGCCCAGTGGTTAGAGCACTCATATAGGATATGGGAGACCCAGGTTCAAACCCCACTCTGCTTGATATGGCGCAGGGATTGATTGCAGGTCTCCTATCTCCCAGTGGCCTAACCACTGGGGTACAGGGTATACCAGGGTCAGTCTCCCTCAGTCTCTCCTGTTGAAGCAGTTCCACAATGTATAATATATTTGAATATGCATTGGGCCAGAGAAAAAGTTAAAATGACTCTATATCTCAGTGCTTGGAGCACTCACCCAGGATATGGAAAATCCAACTTCAATTTCCTGCACCAAAGTATTTTATACAAAGTGGCACAACTTCAAAAGGAGAGATTCAGAGAGACGTTTGTGTAAAATAAAATTTTAAAAGCCAGTAGGAAGGAAAAAATGAACAAATTACACACAAAAACATACTTTATGCAGAGAAAGTACATTTTATTTTTACTTATATATGTGTGTGTGTGTGTGTTTAAATATAAATATAGATATATAGCTAAATATATTTAAAACACACATATATAATTGAAATAGTAACATTTTAATAGGATTATTTCATTAACACTTTATAAAAGTAATCAAAGAACAGTATAAAATATTGTAAATATGTCAATTTTTAATATGTGAAGAGCTTGTTTCTGTCATATGTGATCTGTCACTGATTTCACCTTATTTTAATAATTAATAACTTCTTTCATATTGAATCAGTGGCTACATGTTGAAAGTTTAATGTCATAAATTCTGGCTCTATTGACATCAGTGGCAAAATTCCCATTGATTTCAGGATTCAGAGGGGTAGCAGTGTTAGTCTGTATCAGCAAAAACAATGAGAAGTCCTTGTGGCACCTTAGAGACTAACAAATTTATTTGGGCATAAGCTTTCATGGGCTATAACCCACTTCATCAGATGTATGGAATGAAAAATACAGTAAGCAGGTATAAATACACAGCACATGAAAAGATGGGAGTTGCCTGACCGAGTGGGGGGTCAGTGCTAATGAGGCCAATTCAATTAGGGTGGATATGGCCCATTTCCAACAGTTGACAAGGTGTGAGTATCAACAGAGGGAAAATTACTTTTTGTAGTGACTCAGCCACTCCCAGTCTTTATTCAGGCCTAATTTGATGGTGTCAAGTTTGCAAATTAATTCCAGTTCTGCAGTTTCTCGTTGAAGTCTGTTTTTGAAAAAAATGAAGAATTGCCACTTTTAAGTCTGTTATTGAGTGTCCAGGAAGTCATCTACTACAGGACAGGCCCAACAAAGAAAGTAATAGAATGCCACTAGCCATCACCTACAGCCCCCAACTAAAACCTCTCCAGCGCATCATCAAAGATCTACAACCTATCCTGAAGGATGATCCCTCACTCTCACAGACCCTGGGAGACAGGCCAGTCCTCACTTACAGACAGCCCCCAACCTGAAGCAAATACTCACCAGCAACTACACACCACACAACAGAAACACTAACACAGGAACCAATCCCTGCAACAAACCACATTGCCTACTCTGTCTGCATAGCTATTCAAGGACACCATCATAGGACCTAACCACATCAGCCGCACCATCAGGGGCTCATTCACCTGCATATCTACCAATGTGGTATATGCCATCATGTGCCAGCAATGCCCCTCTGCCATGTATATTGGCCAAACCGGACAGTCTCTACACAAACGTATAAATGGACACAAATCAGACATCAAGAATGGTAACATTCAAAAACCAGTAGGAGAGCACTTCAATCTCCCTGGACACTCAATAACAGGCTTAAAAGTGGCCAATCTTCAACAGAAAAACTTCAAAAACAGACTTCACCGAGAAACTGAAGAACCAGAATTAATTTGCAACTTGACACCATCAAATTAGGCCTGAATAAAGACTGGGAGTGGCTGGGTCACTACAAAAATAATTTCCCCTCTGTTGATACTCACGCCTTCTTGTCAACTGTTGGAAATGGGCCACATCCACCCTAATTGAATTGGCCTCATTAGCACTGACCCCCCACTCGGTCAGGCAACTCCCATCTTTTCATGTGCTGTATTTTTATACCTGCCTACTGCATTT